>NC_134833.1:135290884-136490884 GCF_004210375.1 Tachypleus tridentatus | reverse complement strand
CCTTAACATACTTTGGGTATTGTATACACCCACACACAGAGTTGTCGCCAGAAATATATAAAGTCAATCTCACCGGATTCCTAGTGTGACCAAAAAACCTCAGTGTTATTAACATAACCTGTACTGCTCCGAAATTTTAAAATAATATAGGTCTGATTAACAAAACAAGTTATACATATAAGAAGGTTATAAGTTTAGTATAACACGATAAGAAGCTTAGAAACTTTCAAGTTTCGGTTATCTTGCTTTTTTGTTTTGTTTTTTTCGCTTTTTGACAGCAGTCTTATCAGTGGTCTAGTTAAAAAAAACAACAAAGAAAAAAAACTTAAAATGTTAACATAACCTGTGATCTAGAACTATCACACGAAATGAGAGCAAACTTTAACAATTTTCATGTCCTAATACTATCTGATAAACAAGTAAGTCTTTTAGCAAAGGCATGAGCGTGTATATGAACAAAAACTGTGACAATTCAAAAAATACTGTTACACAAACAATAAAAACAAATAGCAAAGACACAGACGTGGGAGTGAACATAAACTGTGACAAAAACGAACGATAATAATTATAACACCTTACATAAAACACTGTCACACGAACAAATAATGCAAGTTGCAAAGACAAGCGTGTAAGTGAACAAAAACTGTGACAAGAATAAACGAAAATTATTATAACTTTCTTTTTGGAAATAGATCGTGAACCGAATTCACGCGGACCTGTTACGGAGTCGTTCAAATTGCTTAATGTTCAATAAGTAGATGAATATCAAGGCTGTTTTAAAGCAAAACTACATTGGGTAAAAAAAATCCAACCCTGAATTTATGCGTTGTAAGTTCGTAAACTCATTGCCGTTTCGAGAAACAAAAATGAATGCGATGTAATACTTAGAATATTTACGTTCTCAATCTCTCGAAACATGTATGTTTGTGGATTAGGTAAGAATACACATAAAAAAGTAGTTTGATTAAGGTAATATACAAAAAAGTAGCGCTATTTATATTACATTTCTATTTTATATTGATGTCTTCAGTATTATCTCTAGGACAGCGCATGAGGGACTACAGAGCTGAGATTTCGTGGTTCAGTTTGGTTGTCACAACAACAAATAAACAACGACAAAAGAAGTACACATGTTCTGCACCTTGGGGCTGTAGGTGCGACATAAGAATAACTGTCAACTCTCACTAGTCGGTCTGATAAGAGTTGACAAGTTGTTTTCCCTCTTGTTAGCCTTGTTCAAATTAGAGAAGGCAAGTACCGCTCGTGTAGCTTCGCGCGAAATTCAAAGAGCAACGTAAAATATTACTTCCAAATAATGTTAAATGTAAACAGCTGAAAAGGCCTTCTAGTTGAAAACTGAACTTTTTCTTTTTGCAACATATCAATGAAAACAACGTTTCAGGGTAAAGAAACCTCGTTAGAAACGACGTCTCTTCGGTCGTCATTGTTTGTTGTTTTCGTTTAATAAGTGCCTTTCTTCTTAACATATTTAAAATGGGAAGAACGGTTTTCCTTAATCAGATCTTAAAACACGAACATTATATCTACGATTCAGCAATGACCAAAAAAATCACTTTCTTTCTCCCTCAAGTGAAAATAACGAACGATAAGGTTCTTACACTAACTTTAAAAAGTCGTTGTTTCATTTATTCATATTTTTAGGTTTATCCATTATAAAAATATTTTATTTTTCAATAGTTTGAAACTACTATTATTCATCCGTCATTATTTTTTCCTCTGTTCTTTATTTTGTTTAGTTTTTTGCCTCACGTTTATTTCCACCTTTACCTTTTGTCCTGATCTTCGATTCTTTTAAACGTTCCAACCGTGAAGAATTTTATGACAATTGAGTTAAAAACCAATAGCGTATATAACCGATGTAAAGATCACTAGCATACATAACCGATGTAAAAACCACCAGAGTACGTGACTGATGTAAAAACGATTAATACATAATTGATATGAAAACCACAAGCTTTCAAAACGAATTTAAAAACAACCAGCGTACGCAACTGATGTTGCTATTGTTTGTTGTTTGCTTGTTAATGAATTTCACGCAATGCTACACGAGGGTTATCCGCGCTAGTCGTCCTTATCTTAGCAGTGTAAGACTCGAGGGAAGACAACTAGTCATCACCACCCACCGCCAACTCTTGGGCTACTCTTTCACCAACGAATAGTGGGATTGACCGTCACATTATAACGTCCCTACGGCTGAAAGGGTGAGCATGTTTTGGTGTAAAAGGGATTCATGCCGAGTCTTGTTGTTAATTACAAGACTTCAAAAAGAACTATCTGTGCTCTTCCAATCATGTCTATCGAAACTCAGTTTCTATCATTAAAAGTACAAAGACTTACCATTGAACAACCAGGGAAATCATAACTGATATGAAAACCACTATCGTACGTAACTGGCGTACAAAACTAACATTGTTGATGTTACGAACAGAGCTACGCAAAAGTATATCTGTACTCTGTCCTCTACAGGTATAATAACCCAATATTTAGCGTTATAAGCCCACGCATAGACTTACTGCTAAATCATCAGGGGTCATAATTGGTGTTTAAAGCCATTGCCTTATAGAGACAGTTAAATATAAAACGTAAGACAAAAACTTATTGTAGTTTTACTGATTAAACTTACTTAAACTGAAAAAATATATATATATTGTTAACAAGTTTTCAGTGGCTTTTAGTAACACAGACAGTTTAACAGTCTTATCTTCAAAGAAATCGTGTTTGACAGAATAAGCGTTATAGTTAGAACGTAATCTATCATTAACATGTATTCACGTCAAGCGTTTCGTTATCTGTCTGACGGATCAGTTTTATTGAGGGACGGATTTCAATGCGAGGCATTTGAAACTCTAGAAACATTTCAATATATATATATATCTTAACATAGCGAAAGCTTATTATGTTACAACATCTAACCCCTGTTTTCGTAATGTGGGAATACAATACATATTGCAGAACTTGTTACATGGGTAAATAACTGACACTTCACATATTACGCTGTAATAGTTGCGAGTTCGGTGATTAAATAATTTTAGCAGCCTAAAATTCGCTGCGATTATATATTGATTACGATACGTACTTCTCCAGCTTCACTTTTAGTACACGCGCAGGCTTGCTATTGGCCCTATGGTGTGAGAAGGAGGGGATTTTCAGTTTAACTTTTCATGTAACCCACGTAAAAGTTAGTGTTTTAGAATAATAGTCATAATTTTGTTTGAACCACCCGTGCCGCAGGGTTACTTTAGCAATGCCCCAATGGGTAGTAATCAACTGAGTGGGATATTTTTGAGGTTAGTTACAAGTTTTACAAAGTTAATAATAACATGTTTGAAAAGAGTATAACGGATTTTAAATAACCGTTTGACTTCTGGAAAGTCACAGAGACTAACTTATAACTAACCCCTTTCTTTGAAAACGCTGTTAATGTTTAACAATAAAGCTACTGAAAAATTATAGCAGATCATTAAACCACGTGCCTAATTCAAGATCAAGCTTATGTTATGGCACTCAATTTAAGTAGGCCTATGAATCATTTTGAACGTGGGAAGTGAGGAGAGGAATAATAATATATTAAGGCGAAATAAATATAAATAATTGCACGTTTAAACGATAGATTGATGTTTAATATCTTTATCTGATATCCAGGTGTACAAGTAATGTCAAGATTCATTAGGGTTAGATTAATGGTGTTTCTAAACGTGATTACATCAAGCGCCATCTTGGGTCCTCTTCAACTTGCAACTCAGCAATTTCTAGCTGGTTTTACTTGCCATTAAAGCATTAAGTCTTTTCTTTCTTTTTACCATTGCATTTTAAGTGTAAGAGACACATAAAAATTCACTTATTTCTTACGTTTTTTAACATTAATAAAAATTGAATTATTCATTATTTTTTTTTCATTTTCATGGTATGGCCGTTTTTGGCACGTTATTTGTCGTTTTGCTTTACAACTCTATATAAAGAGAATTCATTAACGACTTAACAGATATCGATCCAATGATCATTTCTATCACTGTTTATGTCTTTAGTTATTCTTTATGGCCAGTTATTATATCCACAGATGTTCATATTCTTAGTTCGTCTACTTTTGTTTTCTATCAAAGCTGCTTTTAATACTACTTAAATATTCGTTCATTCTAAGATTAGAATTGATTATTTAATTATTTATGGCACAATAATTTAATAAAAATATTTAAAATTATGTTGACAAAACAAAGTTCTTCTTATGAGTTCAGTAGCACTTTCTTAAGCAAAAAAGTATACCAGCAGCACTTTCTTAAGCAACAAAGTATACCAGCAAATCGATGTTAAAGTAGAACTGGTAAGAGGTAAACAAGATATACTTTTATAAAAAGTACGAGAAATAAATAGATTCAATAAAGGTCAAACTAGATAGCTATATAGTAAAGATAAAGGTCAGGATAAGAAATGGTTGTAGTCGAGATCAGATAAAGATGAAGGTCAGTAGGGTAAATAGGAAGAGTCCATAGATGATTCATAAGACAGTAATAACATCAAGGATAATTAGTCTAAAGTTACCAGAAGCAAGATATGAAAGCAAATAAAATAACACCCCAAATCATTAAAAACAATAACCAATGTCAAATAACAATCAATAAAGATCAAAGTGTTAACAAAAATGGGTTTTCAGAAACAATAAAAATAACAACAAATCCAAGTACAAGAAAAACAGCAAAGCCAATAAAACCAAACTTGCATCGTAAATAAGGATAGTGTTAAAAATGGATAGCAAAAAGGGTTAAACGTTAATAAAGGGCTGATTCTTCGAATTATGGGGTGACCAGTTTCTACCATGACCGTTTACGTCTCTCAGTCATTGAGTGATGCTATGTTTTCTTAGAAGACTCGTTGAGTTGTTTTGTTTTATTCTTCTGTGTTGTAGTTGACGTAAGATGTTAATTACACCAGGAGATAAGTCGATGGTGTACTATGGTAGCTAATGCAAGATCAAATATAACGAACATGGCAAACTGTGAAGCACACACGTGTGGCTACATGACCATTTAAAGTATTGATATTACCTCATGCAGATTAAATGTTAAGTGTATCAGGAGAAAAATCAGCCGCTGGTTTTTACATGGCTTCACTTGGAACTACACGTCACAGTTAAAAAACAAACAAAATGTTATGACATTAAAACTACATTTAATTTTCACAGATCCTCTTCACTAACAGGAGGAACTGTAAGTGGAGCTCACGACTTTTCTTCCAGCTTTTTCTGGTATAACGAAACAAATCAAACTTGTTTTCTGATAAACAGAAAGTACCACACTGCACTTGTTGCTCTTGATGTTCTGTCCGAAGTATCTTGCAAACCATTTTTTAATAAAATATTCTAGTGGTTATTTTATAAAATCAAAACAGAGTCATAGAAAACATGACGTGTTTATTTTGAAAATATCTTTTTTAAAATAATAAAATAATTCCATATAAAAATTACCAAATAACTTTCCAAAATATTCTTTCCTGATTTTTTTTTTTTAACTTTTCTAATCACCTTTTAGTTTGTTTGGAATTAAACATAAGACTACGCAATGGGCTATCTGTGCTCTGCCCACCTCGAATATCGATGCCTGGTTTCTAGCGGCGCAAGTTCCCAGGCACACTGCTGGGCCACTTGGGAACTCTAATTACCTTAATTGGAATTATTTGTTTGTTTGTTTTTGGAATTTCGCACAAAGCTACTCGAGGGCTATCTGTGCTAGCCGTCCCTAATTTAGCAGTGTAAGACTAGAGGGAAGGCAGCTAGTCATCACCACCCACCGCCAACTCTTGGGTTACTCTTTTACCAACGAATAGTGGGATTGACCGTCACATTATACGCCCCCACGGCTGGGAGGGCGAGCATGTTTAGCGCGACGCGGGCGCGAACGCGCGACCCTCGGATTACGAGTCGCACGCCTTACGCGCTTGGCCATGTAATTGGAATTAACTAATTTTGTTAAGTTTACTATGAACTGGTTTATAATTTTTGCGGTTTCTTAGATAAACTTTTGTACAGTACATTTCTAGATAGTGGCATGACACTCGGTGTAATAGTCTAGAAAAATCGAGTTCGAGTAGATCGTTTGTTTCTTTTTTAAATTTTCATAAAAAAATAAAGATGATATTGATGTAGAGGGCGTCATCAGTTTGAGAAGGTTAACATAACGCCAGTTAAAGCTTTAAAGTTATTCTTTAAAAATATAATATTAAAAAAGTTAGATCATGGCGAGCAAGGTAATGTGATGACAAAATAATTATTCTATGTCGAAAATAGCAGTTAGTGACTGTTCTAGTGTTGATTCCTGAAAAATATCGTATTATTTAGTTTACTGAAAGCTGTGCTGATAAGTCACTCGTAAAATGGAAAATGCAGTACCATTAATGTTTTGTTTTACCAATGAGATCATTTCAACCACAATCTTTCAAATGTTTTTTTTTATGAGTTTTCTTTTATTTCATTTCCTGTAAAAATTAAGCTTATTTTTTTCTTCACACATCGTCATCTTTTTAACACATTTCGTTAAGAAAACGATCATTGTTAACCCTAAATAAACAAAACTCAGATGACAATCCGTGGAGATGTTCACCTATTCTCACATCTTCTGCGATCATGGTCTTTGTTCAACACACAGAGATTCATTTCGAGTAGATAAGAATATATATATATATATACCATATGTGATTTAAAAAGAAATTAAAAGAGATGGTACTGACAGTTTTATCCATAACGCAGCGGCTGCTCTCAGTGTTTGTAGTAAGGAATCAGACCTCGAGAAAGCGGTTCCCAATAATTATTTTTATCCTATCCAAGTGTTAAAGAAATATCAGCCAGTAAGATGGACAGTTTCGTCACACACAAAGACTAACACATTCCACCAACAAGGAAGACCCTCATCTAGTCACTTGAAAAGGGCATTGAACATTCCAGAAAAAGAACTTCAGCCTGTGGTAACGTAAATTTGGGGCACTTTTGACATTATATTGAACATTTCTGACGAGCTAGTTAGTCAAAAATGGTAAGAGACAAGAAAAAAACAGTTGAAATATGCATGTTAGTAATGTACCGATTTAGATATGTTTCCCTCAATACTCAGTAGTAAGTCCACTTTTAACTCTAGGAGTTGGAGGCTTTCCAAGAATGTGGATTATTTTGTAAGCAGTCAAGGAAGTGGGAGGAACACAAGCTTTTAGATGTTCTTTAAAAATGAACAGTTTTAAACTCTCAGTGAGACAGGATGTACTGAATATATGAACTGGCGTGGAGGAATGACAGAAAATAAAGACAATTTTGTTGAGATGGAGAAATAGGACTTGAGCAACTTAATATTATGATTTTCACATACGTAAGCAAATTCGGAAAATTCTGCTTGGGAAATAATGCTGGTTGGTCGCATGGGACAAAACTACAGAATCCTAAAATAAGTCATTGCTTCGTGACAGCTATTCTGGTAAACATCTGCTTTGCCACCTGTCAAAGAATTCTTACAGAAACAGGCATGTCTTTCTTACTACTAACCGAGTTTTTCTTAGATTTCATGATCTAATATAATCAGGGTGCTAAGTTTACGAGCTAAAGATTCCGTGGGAAATCGTGGGATTTGTTTAGATCAAGATTCTGGATCCTGGAAGACAGTGCTTGTAAACTTCCTGCGTCTAACGAGCCCAGGTTAGATGGTGGTCGAATTGATGGCTTAAAGTAGCAACGAAAGCTTTTATCATACCAGCTGTGGTAAATCGTGAACCACATGGTCACTGGAATTCGCAAGGTCACGTGGAAGTGTATAGTTCGACGCCCACGCTCGCATTCCGAGCACCTTTAGTAACAATGTTAACACTTGTTCATCACTGCGAAGACACGTGCTTTCTTACAATAACACTCCTAGATGGCGTTAAGTCACTTGTGAATAAAGTGTGTTTTTTTCCTGAAAAAAACCTTAGCCTGGTACATTGGTATATGTGTGTGTGTGTGCACATATACATATCAACACTTCTTCTAAACATTTATGTATTAAATTAGAACGTAGAGACACCGCACAAACGTTGGTTTATATAAAAGAAAATATCAAACACATTAATTAGACTTTCCGTAAATTACAACAGGGATAACATGAAACTGATTATTTTATATTAAGTCATTTGAAAGGAAAATTTAAGCCAAAACAATGTCACGACGACTGAGATTTTATTTAGAAATAAGATTATGGTAAGTATTTTTAAATAAATTACCTTTGGAAAGTTTTGAAATACTTTTAAGTTTCTACTATATTCCAGTAGATGTAGCAATAATCAATCTCAATAACTTTAGTAACCAACTTTACTCCGAATATTAACATATATTTAGAAACATAAAGAGAAATGAATGAAACTTCGAAGATTTTTCACACAATACTCAGACGAATTGAAAGTATTCCATTATTTATTATTTTGATCGTTCAAAATATTTAGCCATTTTTCAACAAAGTTACAAATAGTAGAAACATAAACCTTGTTTCATGTGTGAAGCATTAATCAGTAGAAAAGAGAATGTTAATTATTGTTAGAAACATAAACGATTATTATTCAGTACATGTTTGTTTGGAGAAGTCCATTGTGGAGTTAAGATACAGACATAATATATTTACATTTCTAGCATAAAACCTTGTTGTTTTTATAACCCCGATACCAAGTAGAAGTTTAATTTGGGAGTATTGAAGGGGCGTTATTGATCTAGTGGTTAGCGTATCCGGCTACAGGTAGAATGATCTAAGCAGTGACAGTTCTGAAGCTGCTTAATAGTTTCTACTATGGGCGCGTTATAAAAGTGACAGTCAATCAAATTATTTAGTTCAAAGAACCAGACAAAGCCTTTGTAGTGGAGGACGCT
Organism: Tachypleus tridentatus; assembly: GCF_004210375.1. NCBI lineage: Eukaryota > Metazoa > Arthropoda > Merostomata > Xiphosura > Limulidae > Tachypleus > Tachypleus tridentatus. The sequence continues at coordinate 136,481,997 of NC_134833.1, read as the reverse complement.
CATAAATTACGATGAAGGTTGAGTACTACAGTTCCAGAAAACTCGATATCCCGAGGTGTTTCGAATGTAGACATTCTTTCATTTCTGATAAAAAAAAAAAAAAACGTGCTGAGGTTAACATGTTATTTCCTAATAAAGGAAAGTTAATGTTTTGGAAGTGATCAGGTTGTTAGATTCTTATTTAATAAACGAAGGTTTATCTTTTAAAGAGGTCAGGTTATCAGGTTCTTCCCTAATAAACGAATGTTTACCTTCTGACAGTGCTCAAATTTCTGGATTATTCAGAAGGAGTTAATTCATATTATGGTTCTACGTGGTGAGAGGTATCATTAGTTCATCACTAATGACCATTCTTTTTTTGTTTATGACTACTTATGACCCTTAGCAAAGCCAAGGATCGAGAAATAGTTTAATAAAACCTTATAATTAGGCAGAGTCAAAGCGTAAACAGTCCTTGCTCAGAAAACAACAAGAAGGTTGCTCATTTGACTCTTTTAAGAGTCTTCAGAGAACATCCCAGTAAATAACGCAAGAACGGTCTCATTGTTGACTTCAAAATAATATTTTAAATAGGTTTCGCTTTCTGTCAGCGGTGAAATAGTGACTGTTTAAAGTCAAGCCCATGATGGATTAAAACGAGTTAAATTAGATCAACAGGGTGGATTGTCTTTCTGAATAGCCGTAAAGACAGATATTACCTCAAAACTTAATGTTTAGTGAGTGTAGGGCTTATAACGCTACAATTTTGGGCTTTATACCTGTGGCAGACTTGACGCAGATAAAACATTGTGCATTTTTATGCTTTAATAACAATAACAAAAAAAATTACCTAAAGATATAACGGTTCAGATACTGTTTGGAATCGGTTTCCATCACGTCGATTGTTTTTGTTAATGAAAATCAACACGTGTAAACCCCTGTGTTTAAACGGAGATGAAGACAGATTACCACATTAATATGGAAAATTCATTTACCGAGCTTGATAAACGTAAAATCGAGGTAATACAGACTAATACCAATATAAAAACTAGTCATCCTAAACTTCGTCTTAACTAGTATAATATACCAGTATAAAACTAGTCATCCTAAACTTTGTCTTAGCTAGTATAATATACCAGTATAACACTAGTCATCCTAAACTTTGTCTTAACTAGTATAATATACCAGTATAAAACTAGTCATCCTAAACTTTGTCTTAACTAGTATAATATACCAGTATAAAACTAGTCATCCTAAATTTTGTCTTAGCTAGTATCTATACTAGTATAAAGCTAGTCATCCTAAACTTTGTCTTAGCTAGTATCTATACCAGTATAAAGCTAATCATCCTAAACTTTGTCTTAGCTAGTATCATACACCAGTATAAAACTATTTTCACTAATAGTTGTTTTTGTTCAGGTAGTATCACATACCGGTATGAATTTAATGGGACTGAACGTATTCACTGTACAGCAACAACCAACAACCATAACGATAAAAATGCATTCTTGTGTGACTAATTTGAGTTTTTGCATTGATAATTTTGGATGGTAGTAATATTCATTCGAATGTTTGAAAAATCCAGCGTTATATCTGTATGTGCACGTAAAGTGAGACCAGAGTTATTGGTTCTGTGTTGAGTGAAGCTGTTATTGCCTTATTGTACGAAAATGCATCCGAACCCTTAGAATTGCTTTGAATTTTACAACTGAAACGCCTCTAAAGTTGGAAAGGTGTATATATATATAGAAAGGTGTATATATATATAGAAAGGTGTATATATATATAGAAAGGTGTGTGTGTGTATATATATATAGAACCAAAGTCTGATACCAAAGTTTCTTGTATCGCTTTCTATAATCGTATCCTATTTAAAAATCTATTTCTTTTCGTGTTGTAAACTGAGACCCTCAATTCAGGACATATTTGTCAAATTATTAATCGTGATTTCTACACGTCACCTCCACACACCTTGTTTATGCCTATATATAGCTCTAGGAAATTCGAGTTTTCATTAAATAAAGATGAAGTTACTGCAAAGGCACTTTTCGGTTACCAAAGCTCATAAATATTAACTGTGTTTTCTATTAGTCAAAACAAGGTATGACGTCAATGTCAAAAAAATTGCATATAGTTTCCAATAACTTTCAGTTCCTTCGTAAGCTCGCTGCTGGTTTTACGTGTTTGGTTACTTGTACTCTTGTGTGGAAATAAAACAAAACTACACACGAGCAATATTTTTAGCTCGTTTTCCATCATTGAACAAGAACGAATGAAACATCATGTTTAGCGATCTTGAAATCCGATTTTTATCGTGAAGTAAGGAATGAAACATTAAATTTGTGGATATCGTAAAAAAAAACACACAAGCTAATGATTTGGGACTCATTGTTAATACGACTCCAGTAAAATAATACTTCCTGTTTCTTGAGAAAACAACAAAAATACTCCGACAAATGCTGTAGAACAAAGGTCAAGTAAGTAAAAAAAAAAAACATCTTGCATGTAATATAGGTTAATAACATGTAACACGACACTAGCGCCTCACCTAATGTATGCACGTGATTATTAGTTTCTGTAACTTTTACGTTTTGATACACGCAATCTACCGTAATGTGCAGGGTCAAAGGTTGCATTTTTGATCACAAAACCCTAGATCTGTACAAAACAGCCCTCAAAACGAAAACGTAAGAAAATACTGATGATCTTAACTTTTCGCCCTTAGAGGTCAAAACAATTTAATTCATAACTACTTTTAACCTAAATACTAATGACCATCCAAAACATGAAACCGTAGCTAGTTAGAAAGTAACACACACAAACGCGAAAAGATAAGATCTAATGAAAGCTTGGCATTTCAAACAACTGTTACAAAAACGATAAATGTGTTGATTTTAACTTCACATTCGCAAAAAAAAATCAAAATATTAGTTTCAAAGACTTCACAAAACTATGAAAACTGTAACATTTTTAATACCTTCCTAAATATTTGAATGGCAGCACACCAGATGAGTCGGGTTACATAACCATTTTAAAAGTTAAAAACATTTAACAGGTGACACATCATTTGTCGACACCGCGAAAATAAACCTCTCTGTGTTCATATCAGTTTGTTATTTTTACAGTTAAGAGACGTAGTGTTTAATATTTCTTAATATCAATAAAATATTGTACCAGGCAGAAAAATACATGCGTAATTATGAAGAATACACACGAAAGGTTAAACATTGAACAATGTGCTTGACTCCTTAAAATAATAATAGGTACAGTTTAAACACGAATTATTATTTATGGCAAAAACTTGACTGTTTTCACCTGCGTTGACATCTAGAAACCCCACAGGGACACTGTTTTGTATGCACTCAGCGTAAAACAACTTGCTGCCATTACTCACAAATGACCAATGTAGGCCTAGCTGTATTGCAGCAACTCTGAAACAAGGGTTAAGAAAAAAGACAAAATATCTTAAATGTAATAAGGGTTAATAACCTGTGATGTGACAACTGGCGCCTTACCTAATTTGTCTGTGTCAAAAGCAATAATTATTAGTTTCTCTAAGTTGTGCTTATTTATTCTGACTCTATTATAAAGCTCAATTTCGTTTAGGGATAGTGTTCTAGTTCAGATTTGAAAAAAACACGTGGCTGAAATATCTGTGCTATGAAAGTGTTCATCACGTAAACCTTTTTGTCACTTGAAATATAATATCCGATTAATTTGGAAATGTTACACTGAATTTTATATCTTCTGTCACATGTGTGCTTAGTTATGCGAGTTAAAACTTGTCAAGACCAATTAACACTTATGGTTGAATCAACAATTAGAATGTTTAGTTAAGTGATTTTTAAGGAGAGACTCCAATGAAAAATCAGCTACGAGGAATATCAAGTTGCACTTCGATAACCGCAATTGTGTCTTTTCCTAAAATTAATTGCATAATAGGCTGAAATATGGACTTAAGGAAAAATATAAACCTCCTGAAGATATATACCAATGGTTTTAGAATTAATTATAATTGTTTCAACATATTAGCAGTTAAAGTATTACATTACTTCAACGTGTATAATATACGAAGGTATTTATATTCATCGCATATCTGCTGCTGTCCTTAGTTTTGAACTATTGACCAGAGGGAACTCAGCCGGTCAGCAGTATCCTATCGCCCACCAGCCAAATTAATGGATTGACTGTCACTCTTATAAAACACCCATATCTTGAAGTGTGTGGGTGTGGGTGTGAGTAGGGGGAAGAGATACTTTATAGTGTGGTACGGACTCAAACCTGAGTCAGTAGTTACGAAATCAATAGTTCTACCACAGGGCCAAACTGTTCACCACAACGAAGGTAATATAAGTAGGATGCAGAGCTCTGAAGGTAATATAAGCAGGTATCACACGGGTACAACGTCCATTATGTTGAAGTGGAATTTGCTAAATCAAGGAAATTCTGAGGAGTTTTGAAATACTTCTTGTGCAATCTTCCTCTTCTGAAAATAATTAATTTCACAAGTCAGCTAAAATACTTAAAAGCGTTTTATATTCAAATTTTACACACACAAAGGCTTTGACCTAATCATGAAACCAGCTTCATATAAACTATTAACCTACTTTAAAAGTACACATTTTGTGATGTCAATACGCTTATGCCTTATAGGGAAGCTGTATGCATACATATATAACTGGTTAGTAAAATTCACATGTAACATCGAGCGACTGTGGGCGTAACAAAGGAATTCGTTTATAAGAACGTAGTTTTATTGTTTATATTTTATATTAATTCATGAAATGAAACATCTGTTTGCGGACTTGATGTTATGGATATTATGTGTGAAGCGGAAAGGACATTAAAGTTCAGTGTACAAGGGTTTTAGGAGACTGTAGAATTTTTGTTATCTTTTAGTTAGGATTCTTATAGATATATTGTCCAATGGATAATCTTGAAACAAAGAATTCTGGTTTAAAATGAACAATGACACCTTCTGAAAGATGAAGAATATTGAAAATTAATCAAATAAAAAACCAGTAAAAACCTACACATTAATCTCGTTTTAATCTGGTCGCTATTTGATTCTGTGGTAGAAAATCGTGTGCATAAACCTACACATTAATCTCGTTTTAGACTGGTCGCTAGTTGATCCTGTGGTACAGAATCGAGTTCAAATCTGTGCGATGCTAAAAAATATCCATTGAACTTTAAATTGTGTGTGCGTTATAAAGGTGACAATTAATTCCTTAGCGTGGCTAGTTGATTGTAGGGCGTTGCTGACTGGGTACCTTCTAACTGGTCAGTACTTTGTAGTGGTTAGTAGCTTTACCATAAATACATTTTAAAGTTGGAGATTATTATATTTTGAATACACTTATATTAGTTTCCATCAAGGCAAAAAGTATATATACAATTAAAAGAGTAACGTGTGTGCGCGCGTGCACGGGAAACGTTTAAACTTCATTAAGCTATGCAAAAATAAAACTAGGAGCAGGGAACACGGACGGTGTTACCATACATGTAAGGAAAGGGTGCATTACAAAAGGAAAGATATTTGGAGAATGGATCTGTTATCTCTCAGAGCCTCACTTCAGAGAGCAGTGTTTATGTGTTAGGTTTTTTTACGTGTGAATTTCTTCCTTTGTTTATAGATACTCAGGGCGCCGATTCCGCCACCCTGTTGGGTTTTAATACTTGTCGTGATACCCGGATTTTGAAAGCATTGTTAGATCTGATGGCTCATACTAAAGAAATTGAACGGTTTGTAAATTTTTGATCAAACTGTTCGGTTCAAAGTTTATTTTACACTATGATGGATGTCACGTGCCATGGAAAAGGTTTAACCTCGCAGGCATTGCGACTCCCCTCACGGCCATTAGATTCGTTGAGAACTTTCATTCTTAACCTGTGATATGAACAGTCAAGATAGATCAATTAACTGTTTCAGTTACCTTTAACATGCAGCACTGCCTTTACATTTATAAATACCGTGCATTACAATACAAAATATTACAATAAACAAGTTTCATGCGCGAATAATGAATTTTCCCATGATATTTACTTTAATACGGTGTTGTAGGAATCAAAAGCAAAACACGGTAAATGGATTGTTTGTTTGTTTGTTTTGAATTTCTCGCACAGCTACCCCAGGGCTACTCTTTTACCAACGAATAGTGGGATTGACTGTAACATTATAACGCCCCAACGGCTGAAATGACTAGCATATTTGATGCGATAGGGATTCGAACCCACGACCCTCGGATTATGAGTCGAGTACCTTAGCCACCTGGCCATGCCGGGTCTATATCCCGGTTCTGTGCAAATACAATTTTTATTTTCACAGACAGTGCATCGAGAAGAAATCAACATACATAAAGAAAAATGGATTGAGAATAGTATGAAGTATTGTTCTGGTGAATTAGCAACATGATTTTATGAACATGGTACTAATAAATAATAGTTTTTCCTAATTGTTTGTCAATCTAAAATAAAATGAAATGAAATATATATATATATAGAAAAATGTCATTTCTTATTAGATCTGGCGACTACAAAGAATATAAAGAACGCAACGATTAAGAAGTTAACAAAACGTTTCTTCTGGACCTTCTCTGTTGGACATGTAAGGTTACTATTTACTCTTACCCTGTTGTGCAACTTAAGGCTAATATTCACACTTACCTCGTTGGACACAGAAAGCTAATATTCACACTTACCCTCTTGTGTAAATTAACATAAACACAAACAATCATATTTTCTTGAAATCACTTGCAAAAAACAAGCCTAAAATTATATTTAGGTTATTATAAAAAGTTGTCTAATCAGAATATTTTCGATAAGTTTAATTTTTTTACTTCTGATGTATTCCGCTAAATTTATCCAGTCGAAAATGTAATTAATGTTCAGATAATTTTACGCTTAAGCCTTAAGACAATGTTAACTATAATGAATTATTACTAAGCAATAATAAAGTATCACTGAGATAATGTTCTATCCATGGATACGTTAAATAAAAAAAATAAAAAAATTAATTCAGGCGAATTATGTAGAAAGAAACCAGGGCTAAAACCGTATTAGGTAAACTAATTAGGGAGCTGAGCTGTTCTCGATAAAGAAAAGATTTCTCTACAATGGAAAATCATTCTGCTGCTATAAGGTTTATGTAAGTAATCAATAAAGAGAAACCAAAGATATTTCAACGTTGACTACATCGGCACAACAGAAAAAAATACAACAAAAAACAACAGAACTTTCGAACGTACTATATCAAGCCTGGTCTCATTTCGAAATATAAATGTCAAAGTTCAAGAAACTAAAGTAATTGACAAGGACAGTACTTGTAAACTTTATTTTTTAAATTGAGTTCGTGAATAATCATAGAGAGATAAGTGAAACTATTTTTACTCTCCCCTTAGCAATGGGACAACGATAAAATCACAATGACACCCAACACCGACTACAAATTCATATAATACTAGCTGACGTACCCGATCAACGCATTGGAATGACACCGGGGGATGAGATCCGAATCTCGCCACCCTTATGCCTTTCCTCTGGGACCTTAAGAGTACACACCAAAATTGGTTGAGATGAATCAGTGACTGAAGGCCTGAAAGATACATAGTTTCTTGTTGTTGTTTTTAATTTCGCGTGAAGCTACTCGAGCTATCTGCGCTAGCTGTCCCAAATTTAGCAGTGTAAGACTAGAGGGAAGACAACCAGTCATCACCACCCACCGCCAACTCTTGGGCTACTCTTTTACCAACGAATAGTAAGGATTGATTGTTACTTTATAACGCCCCCACGGCTAAAAGGTCGAACATGTTTGGTGTGATTACGATTACGAGTCAAGCGATCTGACCACCTGACCATGTCTTTCCTAAAGATGGATACAAAGACAGGAAAGTCCCCAGGGAAGTGACATGGTGGGGTAGATCCGAATGCCAATATTGGAAGTGCCCTAAAAGTACCATAAAAATGTAACATATATCAATAAAATAGCACCGGCAACACACAGACAACCCCAGGGGGTAGCATTTATAGATGTGAAAAGTAGACACACAAACAAACAATGCCTCCCCAAGTAATGACATGGGGTATCGAATCCGAATGTTGGCTCTTATGACACTCCATGAGCGTTCCATTAGAGATACATATCAAATTAGGTTTAGATCGATCGAAATGTCTTTAGACGTAAAAAGCAGACACTTCTGTTCTACAAATACACACACACACACACACACACAAGATGTCTGATATAAATATTACAAATAAGATGTAACAATAATAAGTTTTAAAGAGAGCATCAAAATATAATTAGCTGTGCATGATACTTGTATGCCTAATTCACTGGTATGGAGTCATGATAAATGAGCCTGGAAGATTCAAAGTATATCTACATTTAGTCAACAACTGATAAAATCAGAGAAACGAAACAAAACCTTTTTATTTTACCGCTGATGAGAAGGTTCAGTCACGGCGCCTCCCCTATTATCTATTGTATGCAAATTAAGGAAACATGGTTGTTCTGCTTGAAGGAATACCCAGATTGACAGACTGAGAGAAAAACACCACAACGTGACGTGCAGGCTCTGATTACAGAGACACCGCTATGGTATTACTAAACCTGCACTAATCAAAATAAATAAAACCGCAGTGTTGGAAATTCAACTTACAGACCAGGAAAATTATTTAGTGACTAAACATCATGAAGAGAACTAAACCTTTGAACATAATTAGAATATTTCATGATTATCATTAACTTTGGGTCACGAGATTTCGAAAATGAATTTTTCTATTCAAACATCTTGTTAGTTTTATATTTCAAGCAAAACAGACTTGATACAAAAGTCGTGTTTATTAAATATACAAAAAAAAACTCAGAAGTTTAAGATTAATCAGTGAGTTTGCTTATATAACTGAAAATGTTCTACGTTGTTATTTTTATATAGTTAGGTATTTTTGCACGTTACAGTTGCTTAGAAACCGACAAAGACTTTGAAAATTATACACTTTACAGTTGCTAGGAAACTGCTAAAAACTTCGAAGATTATGTATGTTACATTTGCAAGCAAACAATGTTTCAAATATATGTATGTAGGCTTAATAAAGTATTCCTTAACTTAACTTGCTACGTTGTAAGAATTTTATATCGCTTAGTAGACATTGCAATGAAAAGCTTTACGTAATCATTGCTTATGAACAAAAGGTTTAACTTGATCTGTTACGAATATTACAGATTTCATAACATGCTTTACACATAAAATACAAAACTATTTTCCCAACGCACCCGCAGGATACCTTGAAGAGGTAGTTATTACTTTGTACAATTTTCTACTTGCCGACCCTCCATTTATTCCATCCCATTTGCTGGTTTAAAAACATAACATGTTTATTATAACACTATAATTTCAGAGATCGAGTGTATCTGTTATTTAAGCTTTATAAGCCAGAACCTAAGATTACTAGTATAATTTTTATGAGTACATAATTACGCACCGTACTGTGTATGGTTATAATATGAATAGGTAATTATGGACCACCCTGTGCTGATGTTTTGTATGTATGTTGAATAAAGTAGGTCCTTTTTTATATATATCTTGAACCAATTTTGTTTTCAAACTAGCACCAGTAGGGCCTTGTATGAAGAGTAGAGCAGATAAGACAGAAATATCCAGATATTTAACAAACAATAAAACTTTCTTCTCTCATTGTTAGCATTTCAACAATATAATCTCGCGCAAGAGCAGCGACGAATATCGGGCTGAAATTGACACTAATTATAGCGATCCCTTAAGGGTTGTGACGTAACTGGATATCGGAAGAAGAGAGAAGGGAAACATAGCTCATTTAACGTAAGATCGAATTAAATTTTGTCACAAGGATCGCATTAACTGCATATTCTTTCCACATTAATTTCTATTAATTTATCATTTGCGGATTTAAAATCAGATGCGCAAAAATAGTTTCCAGAGTTCCGCCAGCTCATGTTGTATAAACCACGATGATTCAGATCGAACAACGTTTTTAACTTCACTGAAAGATACGTGAGAGATATTTATTAACAAAAAACGTTATTCAAAATTCTATGGGGACAAAAAGAATATATTCTGAAAAAAACTGAAACATTATAAGTTTCTGCATGTTTAAGAATCCGCGTCCTGTGTATACGAACAATGATAGTTTATTAGTTTTGGGGAAATCAGATTTACAGTTAAGAAGTTGTTGTCTAATAAGTAACTCAAAAATATCATCATGTTACGTAACCGTAAAGAGAAAAAAGAAGAAAATCTTCGGAGAACACCATACTAGGTGGTTACACCTAGAAAGAACATCGCATTAGGTAACCATATGATGAAACATCATCACAACTATGTAACTATATGGAGAAAGATCATCATACTACGTAACCGTAAACATAAGAAGACAAACAATATATTTGGAAAGCATCATACAACACAACCATACATAGAAAGATCTTCTTTGGAGAGTACACTACGTAACCACACACAGAAACAAAGTCGTCGAAGACCATCATTATACGAAATAGTACATAGAAAGATCATCTTCGGAAAAGATCATACTACGTAACTATACACCAAAAACAAATCAGGGAACATTATGTCATGTTCTCATACATAAAGAGAAACGTCAACGGAAAGCATAATGCTACGTAACCATAAAGTTGTTGTTGTTGTTTTGAATTAAGCACAAAGCTACACATTGGGCTATCTGTGCTCTGCCCACCACGTGTATCGAAACCCGGTTTTTAGCGTTATAAGTCCGCAGATATGCCACTGAGCCACTGGGGGCATAACCATAAAGAGTAAAAACATTTTCGGAGAACATTATATCAGGTAGTCAAACAGAGAAAACATCATCTTCGGAAAGCACTACATTACAAAATCATATAAAAAAGAACATTTTCGGAGAGCATCGTATTACGTAACCATAAACAGAAAGAATATCTTTGACGATCATACTATGAATTATTATATAGAAAAAAAAAAACATCGGAGAACATTATACTACGTAATCATGTACAGTAATAACACCCGCGGAGAACACGACAGTGATTAACCACTGATAGAAATAATCTATTGAGAGAGAATCATTCTACGTAACTATAACTGAAAGATCACCATTCTACGTAACCATAAACTGAAAGATCATCATTCTACGTAACTATACACTGAAAGATCAACATTCTATGTAACCATAAACTGAAAGATCATCATTCTACGTGACTATACACTGAAAGATCACCATTCTACGTAACCATAAACTGAAAGATCATCATTCTACGTAACTATACACTGAAAGATCAACATTCTATGTAACCATAAACTGAAAGATCATCATTCTACGTGACTATACACTGAAAGATCAACATTCTACGTAACCATAAACTGAAAGATCATCATTCTACGTAACTATACACTGAAAGATCACCATTCTACGTAACTATACACTGAAAGATCAACATTCTATGTAACCATAAACTGAAAGATCATCATTCTACGTGACTATACACTGAAAGATCAACATTCTACGTAACCATAAACTGAAAGATCATCATTCTACGTAACTATACACTGAAAGATCATCATTCTACGTAGCTATACACCGAAAGATCATCATTCTGCGTAACCATAAACTGAAAGATCACCATTCTACGTAACTATACACTGAAAGATCAACATTCTACGTAACCATAAACTGAAAGCTCACCATTCTACGTAACCATAAACTGAAAGATCACCATTCTACGTAACTATACACCGAAAGATCATCATTCTACGTAACCATTCACTGACCCAAATTACATTATTATTGTTCGATGTAGTTAATATATATGTATATAATGAACCGAAAATAATTTCTATAAATTCAGATATATTAGTTTTTAACTTAACTGACGTGTGTTAAGTCTTATCAAATTCACAAACAATTCTCATCACGTAACAAGGACAAGTCTGGTTGATAGTCGTAACACTCCACAGTGCACTTTACATTTTAAACTGGGTGGTTCCTGAGCTTAAATCACCAAGGCAGTGCATTGAATTCTACACAGCCCAGGTCAAGTTGCGTTTTTCAAGGCCACGGTTAAAGTATGTTAAAACGATATCTTTCATTGGACGGGAATCTGCTCCGTATCACCTAAGTACACCTAATAAAAATAACAACTCACGTCATTTATGAAAACAACCAAATAAACTGTGGTACCAACATTTGTTCTTCGTTTATTATCAACTAAACTTTTCTGTCGAAGAGAACCACAAGGACGTTAAACTGTTTGTTTGTTTCTTTTTCTTTATTTTATATCCTTTGGCTGAATGAAGTTCTACAGAAGGTTTATATATATCTTTTGGTTGAATGAGGTTCTGTATAAAACAATTTATTCATTCCAGCTATGAATGTTGGCCATTAGAATTTTAACTAAACGTTCACACACTACGTATTTTAAACACAAGGTGTCATGAGGTTTAGTCTTCAATATTTAACATACAAAAACCAAAACCAAAACCAAAAATCGTCTGTGAACGAGTTAAAGTAATTTTGTAAAGCATTGCTAATATGATTATTAAACAGATATTTAATTCTTTTAACAAATAAGTAAGAAAAACTGTCCAGTAATTTTGGAAAATAATTGATAAATAATTGACAGCTTGTTTATTAATCGTTTGTGGTGTCTGATAATTTTTAGATATATTTATGTGTTCGTGTTTATAGAATAACATAAAATTATGTTAAATTGAACAGTGAAGAATAGCGTGATTCAACAGGTTTTCTTTCTAATTATTTCTTTATTTAGCGGCCCGACATGACTAGGTGGTTAAGGCTCTTGAATCGTAATGCGAGGATCGCTGGTTCGAATCCCCGTCACACCAAATATGCTCGCCCTTTCAGCCGTGGGGGCGTTATAATGTGACGGTTATCCTACTATTCGTTGGTAAAAGAGTAGCCCAAGAGTTGGCGGTGGGTGGTGATGACTAGCTGCCTTCCCTCTAGTCTTACACTGCTAAATCAGGGACGGCTAGCACAGATAGCCCTCGTGTGGCTTTACGCGAAATTCAAAACAAACCAAATCTTTATTTAGTACTACGTTTCCCGATATCTTATTACACGGTTCAAATGGGTTATGTGACAATTAGGTAGACTGGAAAGCCAATTTTAGGAGGTTGTTGTTGTTGTTGTTTTGAATTAAGCATAAAGCTACACACTGGGCTATCTGTGCTCTGCCCACCACGGGTATCAAAACCCGGATTTTAGGTTGTACGTCCGCAGACATACCGCTGAGCCACTGGGGGGGGGCCTTTAGCAGGTAAGCTGTACTTATCCTCAAAGGTTCTGTTATAAACAACATGCTTTCATTTTATTGGGATGGCCCGGCATGCCCAGGTGGGTTAAGGCGTTCGAATCATAATCTGAGGGTCGCAGGTTCGAATCCCCGTCGCACCAAATATGCTCGCCCTTTCAGCCGTGGGGCTTTCTAATGTGACGGTCAATCCCACTCTTCGTTGGTAAAAGAGTAGTCAAAGTGTTGGTGGTGAGTGGTGATGACTAGCTGCCTTCCCTCTAGTCTTACACTGGAAAATTAGAGACGGCTAGTGTAGATAACCCTCGTGTAGCTTTGCGCGAAATTCAAAACAAACAAACAAACAATCTTGTAAATCCACAAACTTTCTTTCATGCGTAGCGTAGCGTTGCTACACTCACTCCCCAGTATGTTGAAGTGTTTAGAAACAACATTTACGTCGCATTTCTAACACAATCAAAGATATTTAAAGGAACAAATATGCTGATATCAATTAGAAAATAACTTGGTCCACCTGCTTTCCTTCCTGCTCTTAGCATTTTCCATTCTGGCGAACTTCTACCTATTTATTTAATGTCTGGAGTGAAATGGTGACTAAACCCCAAAACTTAATTGTAGAAGTATTTCTCATAATGTTACAATTCTATTTGAACCAACTTATTAAATTATTTTCAAACACATTTGAGTTTACAGTGTATTATCTGGAAACCGAAGACTATACTTATTTTTTCTACATACACTAGAATCTAGTAGCCAATTGCTTTCGAGACACTTCGTAGTTAATGGCCGTAATTTATATGTTATTATGTTAGCAAGTCCTATATTTTTGAATTGATGTAACGCACAGATGACATTATTGTGATTTTGGTGAATTATCATTTTATCATTCGTTAAGTCAGCGTTTCCCAAAGTTTTGTAATTCCCTCCCCTTGAATAAATAATACATCAAAATACTATATGCGTTGTACTAATTACTTATTTTTAATTAATAGTAAAAAATGTATTGAAACGTTCATATTTTACGCTATTGCACGAATGTCTCTCCTAATCGCTCCCCTCGTTGCACTAAACATGCTCGCCCTTTCAGCTGTGGGGGCGTTATAATATGACGGTCAATCCCACAATTTCGTTGGTAAAAAAGTCGCCCAAGAATTGGCGATGGATGGTGATGACTAGCTGCCTTCCCTCTAGTCTTACACTGCTAAATTAGGGATGGCTTGTGCAGATGGTCCTCGTGTAGCTTCGCGCGAAATTAAAAAACAAAACAAACATTTTATTGTATTTTTTTACGTGGCTCCACCTTTTATTTATAATCTTGTGTTGTTTGCGCCTCTTGGTTTAGATTACGAAAACTCTTGATATTTGTTCTAATCTATTTGCTTTAATTTCTCCACATGCGTATAAAGAGGGGCTGAACATATTACAGACTGTGTCCTTGAACTTTTAAATAGTTTGGATTACCTCAGTCTTCTTATACTTTTATAGCACCATAATTGGTCACGTACCTGAAAGTATGAAAAGCTACAAATCACCCATGGTTTCAGACTTTTCAGACACCCTGTATATCAAAACATTATATATTAATTTCCGTGATTAGTTAACGTGTTTAGTTCCTGAATTGTACAAGGTGAGGCTGTTGAACCGAACTAGAAACAATCGATTTGTTAATCAAATATTTGACAGATGAACCACTATTGTTTACACAAAATTTTGTTTAGGATCATATGATTAGGTTACCGGTGGACACACAGACAAATGTGCAGGACAACCTGTGATTGTGAGAACTAGCGTTAACAGGACAAAAACTGTAACAAAATGACAAACTTGGCAGATGAAC
This sequence comes from Tachypleus tridentatus, assembly GCF_004210375.1. NCBI lineage: Eukaryota > Metazoa > Arthropoda > Merostomata > Xiphosura > Limulidae > Tachypleus > Tachypleus tridentatus. The sequence continues at coordinate 136,466,878 of NC_134833.1, read as the reverse complement.
CACTATTTTTACACAAAATTTTGTTCGGTATCTTTCGGTTAGGCTTCCACAGGACAGACAGACAAATGTGCAGGACAACTTGTAATGGTGAGAATTGACATTAAGAGGACAAAAAGATGTAACAAAATGACAACGGGCAAATCTCGGGAGACGCAACCTGACCAACAAAGGGACACCTGCTAAACACGGCGCCACTTGGCGGTAGGGGGCGCAGCACGATTCCGGCGAGACTAAAGACTGATGGGTAACAAATGTTCTTCACTACATGTGGGTCGATCTGTAAAAAATTCCTGAAACTGTGATTTGCCCCATTTTGCTTTTTCTGATAAGGCACCTTAACCGAGTAACTGTTGACCTCTATGTGGTTAACTGTTGACCTCCATGTGGTTTTCATAGCAGCAAGACTGAACTTCTCATCATATGAATCATTTTCAGCCATGACTGTCAGATAAACAAACTTTATTATATAATATATTTACGATACCATTGCCTTAAATATTTTAATTTCTAGTCTTAATAGTGGAACGTGCCAATATGCTTACTCCAGAATTTCCTTAAGTCAAAGGAAATATGTTTGTTTGTTGTTATTTCTTACAGGGCGAATAAAAAGAAACAAAATGTTCATTACTTAATAAGACATGAATATTCAAAATTAATTAATAAAACTCACAGTTAACATAGTTTAAATATACCAACTAAGTGTATATTATTTAATAAAATACGTATAGCGAAGATTAATTAATTAACGTACGCAAAGTGTAGATTACTCGATAAAATATGCGAAACAATAAATATCTCCCAAAGACAATTTTTGTCAAAGGCCAACATCATAATGCAAATGAAAGCCTTACAATTGCAAATTGTCAACAATACCAGATTTTTGTTGTTGTTCTTAAACTAAAATCTAAATAGAAGCTAATATTCTTTCAGAGTGGAAGATACTGAGTAAGATTGCGGCAGTAGTTATTATAATGTCAAACTTTAAAGATCTCAGAGGTTTACTGTATCATTACACGATGGCTTTCCATATTTAATAGGATACGAGTTTAACCCTACGGTAAATTTTAAGATTTTAGGGCTGGCAGACGACCTGAGTTCGAATTAGTGCCATCTCACTTTAAACTATATATATTATGCAAGAGTGGATAGTGGGCGGTCTGGCGAGAACTTCAACATAAGAGATATAAACAGAAAGTCTTAGTAGCTTTGCCATTTATACAAAATACATACATAGATACCATAATTACTTGTTGAAAAGGTAAAATTGAAACATTCCATATAGACAAATTATTTGCCAGTGAAAGAGACCGCTTTCGACGTCATTTGATTCCGTATGGTTCAAGACGAAGGCTTATTAGTATATTTAATAATTAATGTAAAGTGTTTTTATCCAAGATTCTACAGATTCTGATTTTTAGTATGTACATCTTTTCACCGTGTTCTAAAGCAAGTTGTAGTTTGTTTTTCTACTTATTACTTTAATAAATATATTTAAAAACGTATCACATTTACCGCCACGAACATGTTATGAAACACACAAAACGAAAACGAGTTTTTCAAATTACTTTGTTCATTCCTTACCCTACCAGACTCGGCATGGCCAGATGGTTAGGGCACTTGAATCGCAATCTGAGGGGCGCGGGTTCGAATCTCCGTTGCACCAAACATGCTCGCCCTATCAGCCGTGGGGTTGTTATAATGTATTAGCCAATCCCACTATTCGTTGGTAAAAGAGTAATCCAAGAGTTGGTGGTGGGTGGTGATGACTAGCTGCCTTCCCTCTAGTCTTACACTGCTAAATTAGGGACGACTAGCGCAGATAGCCCTCGTGTAGCTTTGCGTGAAATTCAAAACAAACAAACAAACAAAACAAACAGAAACTTTATAGTATCCACACAAATGAGTAAAGGAAGAAACATTTAAAACACACTTGCTCAGTTATTCTTTTTGTTTTGTAGGTGTGATCTTGAGGTTGGATATAAACTTATATTATACTGCCTTCAGTTGTTCTGTATTCAAATAGTGAAAATGGGAATTAACCCACTCAACTGAAACAGCAAGTTAGATATGTATGCGCTACAAATTACACAACAATGATTTAAATGTCATTCCTATGCGTATCAAATATCTCAGCTTTCAACAATAAACGTAACCCAGGGATACTTTGAACTTATGAGTATTCGAAGTCAAATTATCGTAACCCTTGACTATTAAGCATTCACGTATTGATATAATAGATAAAACTAAATAATGAAATTGATTTATTGCATTACAAGCAAACAGATATCACTGTTAAAACGAATATTGCCCAGATAAATAGCAATTGTTACTAGTAGCATGGGTTGAAAATAATTTTTTAACTGTTTGTCGTTAAGTGGGTTATCTCAGACTTATTGCTGAGTCACGGGAAGGTGGGGGAGGGGCGTGTTAAAAAGAACAAGCCAGATTAAACTATCTTTAAATATAATGCATGGTAGTTATGGTTACTTATATAAAACTATATATCATAACAATATTTATTAAAATAAAACAAGACATCATGTCAACTGTTGAAGAAAACGAGACATTATTATTTATTATAATTAAACGATACATCATCGTCATTATTTACTACAATTAAACGATACATCATCGTCATTATTTACTATAATAAAACGATACATCATCGTCATTATTTACTATAATTAAACGATACATCATCGTCATTATTTACTATAATTAAACGATACATCATCGTTATTATTTACTATAATTAAACGATACATCATCGTCATTATTTACTATAATTAAATGATACATTATCGTTATTATTCTCTATAATAAAACGATACATCATCGTTATTATTTACTATAATTAAACGAGACATCATCGTTATTATTTACTATAATTAAACGACACATCATCGTCATTATTTACTATAATTAAACGATACATCATCGTTATTATTTACTATAATTAAACGATACATCATCGTTATTGTTTACTATAATTAAACGATACATCATCGTCATTATTTACTATAATTAAATGATACATTATCGTTATTATTTATTATAATTAAACGATACATCATCGTCATTATTTACTATAATTAAACGATACATCATCGTTATTATTTACTATAATTAAACGATACATCATCGTTATTATTTACTATAATTAAATGATACATTATCGTTATTATTCTCTATAATAAAACGATACATCATCGTTATTATTTACTATAATTAAACGAGACATCATCGTCATTATTTACTATAATTAAATGATACATTATCGTTATTATTCTCTATAATTAAACGAGACATCATCGTTATTATTTACTATAATAAAACGATACATCATCGTCATTATTTACTATAATAAAACGATACATCATCGTCATTATTTACTATAATAAAACGATACATCATCGTTATTATTTATTATAATTAAACGATACATCATCGTCATTATTTACTATAATCAAACGAGACATCATCGTTATTATTTACTATAATTAAACGATACATCATCGTTATTATTTACTATAATTAAACGATACATCATCGTTATTATTTACTATAATTAAACGATACATCATCGTTATTATTTACTATAATTAAACGATACATCATCGTTATTATTTACTATAATAAAACGATACATCATCGTCATTATTTACTATGATTAAACGATACATCATCGTTATTATTTACTATAATTAAACGATACATCATCGTCATTATTTACTATAATCAAACGAGACATCATCGTTATTATTTACTATAATTAAACGATACATCATCGTTATTATTTACTATGATTAAACGATAGATCATCGTTATTATTTACTATAATTAAACGATACATCATCGTTATTATTTACTATAATTAAACGATACATCATCGTTATTATTTACTATAATTAAACGATAGATCATCGTTATTATTTACTATAATTAAACGATACATCATCGTCATTATTTACTATAATCAAACGATAGATCATCGTTATTATCTACTATAATCAAACGAGACGTCATCAGAATTATTTGCTAAGGATTCTACTTATGTTTCTCGACGTTTCTTCTGAAGAGCTGACAGAGCTCAAGATCAAACTAGAACATCGTGTTGTATATATATATAAAGACCTAGATACCAGTTCACAACTCAAGGTCGTTTTTGTAATCATTCCATAAATCAGACTTAAAGCAGGTCTCTTGATCCAAGTACTTCTGATGCTAAATACCTTAATAAAAATAGGCTTTATTTATTTATTACAGTAAACAACTTGAACATCTTAGTAAGATTCATCCTTGTACTTTCGATACAACAGTATGTAGTTATTACTAACAATATTTATATAAATAACCACAAACAAACATAAAAAAAATAACACGAGTTATGCCGTGGAAGTAGTATTTTACACACCGTGTGTGACACGTGGTGGCGTTAATGTTCGACATCATTTAGCAAACGTCGATATTATGTAATGCACATGCAACGTGGTACACGCGCTCCTTCTTACATGATTCACGTGCAATGTAACGTACACGTTCCATTTCCACTTGGTTCACGTAATATTGCCGATAAGTACGGCCCTGGCAATAACATTAATTTTCATGATGATGCAATGAGAATGACTGGATAAATAAGGTTATTTTCAACGGTTTATCATTTTATGAACCATTAGAAACAAAGTATTTCTTCAGGGATTGAACATCACTTTGGTGGTTTTTTTTTGTTTGTTTTCCAATTCGAGCACATTTTTCCCCTTGGTTATTTTCGAAACATTTAAAAAGAACCAACAAAATTAAACAAAGACACATGCACCATAACACTTGCCCCCCAGTGGCTCAGCGGTATGTCTGCGGACTTACAACACTAAAATCCGGGTTTCGATACCCGTGGTGGGCAGAGCACAGATAGCCCATTGTGTAGCTTTGTTCTTAATTCAAAACAACAACCACAACACTTACTTTGTGAAAGCTGTACAAGTTAAATTTATTAATATTATTCCCCCCCCCCCGCTAGTACAGCGGTAAGTCTACAGACTTACAATGCTAAAATCAGGAGTTCAATTCCCATCGGTGGGCTCAGCAGATAGCTTGATGTGGCTTTGCTGAAAGAAAAACTCACATAAATATTAATTATCATTGTACGCATGATGGTGATTTTTTGTTGTTGTTGTTTCACGTAACAGTTAACCATGTAAACATTTATTAAAATACATGTGGTGGTAGTTTTTTGCTTGCGGGTAATAATCAACCGTGTAAACATTAAGTAAAATGCTCGTGACAGAGTCATTATGTTTGACATAACAGTTAACAATGTAAATTTTTAGTAAAATGCACGTGGTGGCGTTTTTGTGTTTGACGTAACAGTCATTCATGCAAATATTTAGTAAAATACACGTGATGGAGTCATTATGTTTGACGCAACAATTAACAATGTAAAGTTTTAGTAAAATACACGTGGTGGCGTTCTTATGGTTGACTTAACATGTAAACGTTTAGCAAAGTGCACGTGACCGCAACCTTATGCTTCTGTTTTTGAAACCAAACATATCATTTGAAACTTGGCATGTAAATCCTTTTAAACAACATCAAAATGGAACACTCTTTCAAATCCAGATTGTTTTTATTAATATTACTAAAAAATATGTTATATTCTGACACACTTATTTTTTATTAACCTTCATTAAATGCTATTAATAGTACCACAAAAAATAGGAGTTTTAACGACAAATTAGCAGCTGCCCATAACGCTATCTCATGAGGCTAGTCTCTAAGACTCCAGTGAAAGGTGTGGCGGGGGAGGGCGGAGCGGTGTAGTTCACATTGTGAGGCGCCATGAGAGTTATATGAAGCGAGCACGTGGATTGGGAGCTGATCTCTTAACACTGCAACGGAATGTTAGCGAAGTATGGTAGGAATGTTGCAATTGTATAGAAAAACTAGGTTCTAACTTGTGGTTAGCGATGACCTTGGGCTTGCATTTTACTGTATTGTTGACTTCAAGAGTCAGTAGTTCCGTTGTATAATGTTCTTCCAACACTTATCGACTTAAGTTGTCGTATCATTAGTTAAATATTGTTCACATCGGCCACTTCTCCATCTGTCTATCAATTCGTGACAAGATGACGCAGGGCAGGCACTTTTACGACAGTTTGAGAAACTTCAACCTTCAGCACTTAGAACCACTCAAACAAACTGGCATTCAGTGACTGCGAGCAACTTTGTTGATTTAGTTTTACTTCAAGTTCCTTTGGCAACTGAAACGTTTATATTTTCTTCTCTGTCTTTATTACTATTCTGTAGTTCTGCCTTTTTCTAATGTATGTCAAGGTTGAACCGGCTTAATATATATATATATATATATTACAGTATTTTCCCACTTCTGTGTACTCTGTTTTACTTCCGAAAGTTATTTTATTGTTATTTAGTTATACCACGTGTCAGGCAATTGTTGTGATATTCATGTATGTACTGTCATTTACGACTTCAAATTTGCTAATGTTTTCAAAGCAGGTAAAATTAGTGAAATGTTCAAAACTATTGATGTTAGAAACAAGGATAAATACTGTTGTTTTGTCATTTAGGCCTCACGGGTTTAATTATCTGTAAATGCAGATGGAGCCACATGGAGTAAAAGAACACTGTTCGAGCTCCATATATGGTTCATAGGAATTTCTATCTTTAATAATGTTGGTGTAAGTACATGTGGGTTATTTTAACGTATTATTAATCTTCCGTTTCATCGGTATGACGTATTTACCAACTTGCCTGAGTTTGAAACTCATGAAGTGATTCTTGATGACTAAAAACCCACTTGAAATAAAATGTATCTCAGAACGGCTGGTATGGGTATTAACACTTTTACTCATGAAGCAGAGAACAACGTTTCGACATTCCTTGGTCATCTTCAGGTTAACAGGTTCTCTGCTTTATTAGTAAACGTGTTATACCAACTGTTCTGAGATACATTTGAAGTCCATGACTAATAAACTTAACATTTGTGTTGATTAACTACTACAAGCACTTCATATATGTACACACACGTATAAATCAACCATTTGTGTAGTTTATTTTTAACAAAAATCACCTTAAAGTTACATTTCTAACTTTATTCATATAGAGAGGTGCTTTCGTTGAGAGTTTCATCCTCAAAGTGCCAAATTATGTTTTAAAAATTTACTGATAATGAGAAGAACACAACAAAAATAAGAAATAATAATGTTTACTATAAGACGTAAAATAATTAATATATTGTATCAGTTCGCTGATAACACAAATCGTCCGTCTGAACACCAACCAATTTTTTTTCTACACTAGTCTGTCAACTAGAAAAGAAAGTTCTGTTCTTATTTTTAGTTTATTTTCAGTTCTCCATTGAACAACATAAAATCATCACGTGAGTTTCCGTTTTCTCCTTTCCATATCAACACTTAAAACATGGCTGTCTGAAGTAACAAATAAATAGAATTTCTCTCTAAGTAGGACAACGTAGTGTAATTCCGTTTTCCAATAGTGTTTGGAAGGAAATCCTGGAGTACAGTCATGGTAACGTAAAAGGAAAGCAGTTTATTGAACATAGAACATACTTTTCATGTGTTTTTTTTGTGATCGCCACACGTGTTTTCCTTAGAATTCAACGTTGGAAACACGCGAAATTTAGAAAATTACGAGGTAGTGTTTATTATCTTAAGTGTAATATTTCCAATGTTGTTGTTTATTATCTTAAGTGTAATATTTCCAATGTTGTTGTTTATTATCTTAAGTGTAATATTTCCAATGTTGTTGTTTTGTTTGCCACCATAAATGGCATCTTGATGTATATTCATATTTAAGATTTTCCATGGATTTGTCAGATAACAAACGTAGTCACATTACATTTTTCACGTGATCTTCACGTACTCATCGTATGTCAGCTGTGGTGGAATGATTATTATTTTATAATTATTTTACTTTAAAGAAAACTTATAATTGTGTGAGAGAAGTGTTTACTCTAAAAGAACGAAGAAAAAAGTTTGATTTTACTTGACCTTCCACATTCTGAGAGGTTAACGACGTGAGACTGTGTATTTCACACCAGGCACTTCAGAAAGAAGTTGTACAGGCGTGTAATGCGGTTAAGAAAATGGCGCCCCCAGTGACATAGTGGTATGTTTGTGGGCTTACAACGCTAGAAACCGGATTTCAATTCCCGTGGTAGGCAGAGCACAGATAACCCATAGTAAGATTTGTGCTTAATTACAAAGAAAATAGTGTAAACATCAGTGTACTCTTAATGTTTAACTTCAAAACAACCTATTAAAACAGGCATGTAACACGTTTCACCAAGGAAGCAAATCTTCTAAACAGACGTATAATCTCTGAATGATTAGCTAAACGATTAACCATTAATAACAAACATGAAACCTAGATGTTCAAGTAAAGAAGTAACCTACTAAACAGATATGCAACCGATATGTTTAACTACAGAGAAATAACCAACTAAAACAGAGCAATTGGTAAAAGTAGGAGAATGCCGGAGATAGCTTTTAACATGTATTCAGACAAACGAAATGCCTTTTAATAGCTACTTCCGGCTAACTCCGACTCTTTGGAGGACTGGAACTCGACCCAGGGGACAGTTTTCCACTTAAATTGGCGGAAGATATTTGAGCCACTACGCGGAGAGTTCGTAGATACAAGATAAAGGTATTTTGTTTATCTGAAGACATTTTAAAAGTTACCCCCAGCTACCTTCCAATTTCACTCACACCCCTAAACACAAACATGTAACCTAGATGTAACCGAAGAAATACCTCACTAATTAGATATGCAATTTGGATGCCTAACTAACGAAATAACCCACTAAAACATACATGCAACCTAGATATTTAATTAAAGAAATTACCTACTAAATAAACGTGTATCCTAGATACATTGCTGGCCAAAATCTTAAGGCCAATGAACATAAAGACTTAACCACTTATTTGAGTAGAGCTTCGAAAGATGAAAATAAGAAAAGGGAAAATAAAACTAAAAAACTTCGTCAGCATTTAATAGGGAAAATGTAAACACTATGAAATTAGCCTAAATACTAGCTGGTCAAAAGTTTAAGACCATACTGAAACGAAGTGTTAATCGGTAAACACGTGACGAAATTTATTCATTTGTGTTCAAGCATTAGCGTTGTCAACATTTCCCACTGACATCGCCTGTGTTACATTGGGTAAAAACATGAAAAAGGCTAAAAAGTTGACAGAGTTTGAACGTGGCAGAATTGTCGAGCTGCAAAAGCAAGGTCTCTCTCAACGTGTCATCGCTGGTGAGATTGGGCGTAGTAAAACTGCTGTTGCAAATTTCTTAAAAGACCCTGAGGGATACGAAACGAAAATTCCAAGTGGTCGGCCCAAGAAAATTTCGCCGGCGTTGAGGAGGAGGATTCGACGGGTTGTCCGGCAAGACACCAGCCGATCATCGAATCAGATTAAGGCCCTTACGGACGCAGAATGCAGCTCAAGAACAATAAGACGTCATCTACGAGAGAAAGGCTTTAAAAACCGTAAACGTCTTCAAAGGCCACGCCTCCTTTCACACCACGAAACAGCTCGGTTAAATTTTGCTGAGAAGCACCAAACATGGGACGTAGAAAAGTGGAAGAAGGTTTTGTTCTCTGATGAGAAAAAATTTTAACCTGGATGGTCTAGATGGCTTCCAACGTACTGGCACGATAAGGATATCCTACCGAATACATTTTCTACACGACACAGTAGAAGAGGTTCCATCATGATCTGGGGCACTTTCTCCTTCCATGAAACAATGGAGCTTCAGGTTATACAGGGGTGTCAAACAGCAGTTGGCTACATTTGCATGTTGGAGAGGGCATCTTTATTGACTGAAGGCCCTCGCTTGTGTGGAAATGACTAAATCTTTCAGCAGGACAACGCTGCAATCTACAATGCTCGCAGGACAAAGGACTTTTTTCATGGGGAATAACGTGATTCTTTTGGACCATCCAGCGTGTTCGCCCGAAATGAACCCCATTGAAAATGTTTGACGGTGGATGGTAAGAGAAGTCTATAGAAACGGACGTCAATTTTAAACAGTGCATGACCTTCGTGAAGCCATCTTCATCACTTTAGAATAACATTCCAGCCAGCCTTCTGCAAACGCTTATATCGACCATGCCAAAGGAATGTTTGAAGTTATTCACAATGACGACCGTGCAACTCACTACTGAGATCTCTTGTTGGGCATTTCCTACCCTGTTTAGGACTTCTTTTTGGTATGGTCTTAAACTTTTGACCAGCTAGTAGTTAGTCTAATTTCATATTGTTCACATTTTCCCTATTAAACGCTAAAAAATATTTTTATTTTCCCTTTTATTATTGTCATCTTTCGAAGCTCAACTCAAACAAGTGGTTGAGTCTAACAACGCAAAATGTATATTTTTTCTTTATGTTCATTGGCTTTAAGAATTTGGCCAGCAGTGTGTATAATTAAAGAAACAGCCTACTAAAACAGGCATATGGTATAATTGTATACCTAGAGCAATAGAAGTTTAACTTATTAATACAGGTATGTAACTTAGAAACTTAACTAAAGAAATAGCCTACTGTAAAAGGCATGTAACCCATATTTTCAAATAAAGAAATAACTTACTAAAACAGGCATGCAACCTACTTCTGCAACTAAAGCAATAACGTACTACATCAAATGATTAACCATGATGTTTAATTGCAATGAAATAACTTGATATAGCAGACATGCAACCTAATAGTTTTAACTAAAACCATACTATACTAAAATAGACACGTAAGGTAGATGTTTGACAATACAGAAATAATCTACTATAAGATACATGCAACTTAGATGTCAAATTATAAAAGAATAATTTACTAATTCAGACATGCAAACCAGATGTTTAACAATAAAAAATAACTTGCCAAAACGGACTTTTAACATAGTTGTTTAACTGAAAAACGGCTTACCAAAACAAACATCTAAATTTGTTGTGTAAATAAAAAATATCGCTTTCTAAAACAGATTTGTAAAGTAGTTGTGTAATTTAAGAAACTTTTCATCAAAACAGACGTTTAACCAAGATATTTGTATTATGATTGATTAATTATAAATGCTTCCACACCCAGTTTTCAACCCAAAATATCAAAATACGGTTCTGGTAAAGAGAGAGAGAAAAATCATGGTTCTGTAGCTTAAAGTATTTAATACGAAAATAAACATATTCAAAAAATTCAAAGACTGGTCACGCATAAAGCTTTGCACGTGCACTAGAAGCACCTGAGGAAATAAGTTTTATCTGTAATTACAACAACATCCACGCGTATCCTGCTTGACAGTTTTTGCATAAGCTATATACCCCACTATCGCCGGATGTGTTATGACATCCTTTCCTTCCTTCTTGATGTCTGTACAGTAGTCGTTACCATGTTGTTTGTGCCCACGCGCTTGCAAGTATGTTGAGAGGTGATACAACACGCACGTGACATGTATGGCATTTTACACCCCCGTGATTCACATTACAGAAGTTCAACTGGGCATGCCTAGAGGCACGTGCTTTTGAATGGTCTAGGCAATTGCGTTCTTCCCAGCCACTTTTTGAGAGATCAAAATAAGATTCGAAACATGGCTGGAAATATAAATGCAAAAACGGCTCGTTTGGGTTGATAAAATTTTTTTACGTAGAGGAGTGAACAACGTTTCGACCACCTTCGGTCATTGTCAGGTTCACAAAGAAAGAGAGAGGTAACTGACCGGAAGCTGGCCACATATTTGAAAGGGGTTGTGTAATCACGTGTATTCATTTCTGCCAAAGAAAGTGTTCACACTAAGCAATTCTTCCTTTGTTTCCACAGTGGTTACTTGTCCACAAATGATTGAAAGTCCATTTCTGATTCTCTTACTTTTATATGAAGTATGTCGGATTACAATTGTTGTTTTTTTGTACTGTTATTATACACTAAAATCTCTTTCTTTTATTAAATAAAAATGTATGTATATGTTGATTTTCAAGCATATGTGAAACACGTGACACGACTAGTCATACACTTCCCGTAAAGCTCCACTTTCCAAAAAAAAACAACAAAGATGTTAGTTGAATCTGCCATTATTCTTTAATTGCTTTTATAAATGTAGGCCTATTTTGTTTCCTAAAGAGTATTCCATAGTTAAGTGTAATTCTTCATATGTAACTTCATATAAACCTAAGATATTCAATAACACATTCAAACAGTTGTATTCGTTTGTAATCATACAGTATCCTATAATTAACATATAATATACATATTCATAATTTTTCGATATATGTTGCATAAAATTTACTGAATAAATGCGTAATTCTAGGATATCTTCTTAGTAAAATCCACTATAAACATGTATAACCCTACAATATCTATTAGCTAAAATGTACTATATACGAACATAACTGTACAATATCTAATAATGGTATGCACCATATATTGATGTATAACTCTCCAACACCCTTTGTTTGTTTGTTTCTGAATTTCGCGTAAAGCTACACGAGGGCTATCTGCGCTAGCCGTCCCTAATTTAGAAGTGTAAGACTAGAGGGAAGGCAGCTAGTCATCATCGCCCACCGCCAACTCTTGGGCTACTCTTTTACCAACGAATAGTGGGATTGACTGTCACATTATAACGCCCCCACGGCTGAAAGGACGAGCATGTTTGGTGCGACGGGGATTCGAACCCACGACCTTCAGGTTACGAGTCGAACGCCTTAACCCACCTGGCCATGCCGGGCCCTCCAACACCCTCTAACTAAAATCTAATCTGTACCTGCATAACTCTATAACATTTATTGTCTGGAACATATTACATACACCCAGTGTTTTACATCACTATGTAAATATACTATATATACGCATAAACTACACAATATCTTTAGCTAGACTTTACTACAAACATTCATAACTATACAATATTGAATAGCAAAAATCTACTATGTAGACTCATAGCTCTAAAACATCAATTAACTAAACACCTACTGTATTATTGTGTAGTATCTACTATGTAACATTTATTACCTAAATACGTATAGCTACAATATCAACTAAAATATGGTATATATACGTATAACTACAACATATTCTAACTGAAATCTACTGTATATACATGTATTACCCTACAATGTTCATTAATTAAAATGTCCTATATACATATATAGTTCTAGAACATGTATCAATTAAAATTGAAAATATACGTGTAAAACCTGTACGATAGCTACCAACTTAAACATTCAATACTTTGTGTGATGAACAAAAGGACCATAAACACCATAACAAGTATATTCCATTAAACTTTTCGTTTCTATAATTACTTTCAGGAACTACCAATTACTTACACTAGTGTATTTTCATCAAAAGAAATGCCTAAGTTACTCTAGTGAGAGCTTCGTAGAATGATGTTAAAATGCACCGTATAAATGCTTAGCTGTACAGTATTCACAAACTAAAGTGTACTGCCACAAATACAGTAATACCTATCATATAAATGCTTAACTATACAGTATCCACGAATACACTAACATTTATTACATTCATGTATATAAGTTTGTTGTATACACTAACTAAAATAAAAATTTATCTCTCCAGTAACCGTAACAAATTCAAATATATGCATTTATATATCTGCAGTATCCATGATAAACTGAAATATATGCAGGTATATCTCTGAAATATTCATAGCAAACACAAAAATATGCATATATATCTCTGTAGCAACGTCAGTTAACTCATCAAAATCTACTGTGTTAAACTATATAGCTTATATGAAAGAAACACAAAATAACCACTTCTTCATATAAGGCTGTCGTTTACTCTGATTTTAATTAAGACAGAACATCCTAAAGTTCAGCATCTTAGGTTTTTTTTGTCACTCTTTTCTTATCTAAAACTATGTTAGGTCACACTACGCCTAATAATTGACTATTTGCAGCGAAACAACCAAAACAAAAATAAATAAAATAAAAACAAAAATTGGGGTCTTAAATTTAAAAGCGACCTCTAAAGGGCGCCAACAAACCGGCGTTCTACTTCGGCTGCGCTAGAACTGAGATTGAACGCTTGAAAATAAACAAACATCCTGGGAAAACTTGGGGTAACAAAGGTTAACCATGACATAATAAACGGTCTGAAGCAAAAAAGTACAACCCCTATCGACCCTGACCAAAGTCACCAACAGTATAACTGACATAACTGTGCCAACGTGACCAGTCTAGTCAAAGTATTGTTAGACTAAAAACAACAGTACGGAAAGTCAGTTTTTTAACAACGAATAATTCAAATAAATCTCGTTGAAATGTTTAACTGAAAGTCTTAGTCTGTATAAACCTTAACGCATCGATGTCGATTTCTCTCCTTTTTGTATATCATTTATTTTACGTTCCGTTTTCCATAGAAATCGAAGTTCAAATTCTGACACTATCGCAGGGTCCAGATTTCAAATTAGTGACAATATTGTCGAGTCCGAATTTCAAATTTCGGACAAGGCAGATGGGCTCTGATTTGAAATTTCTGTAAAGAGTTGTCAGGTCCGGATTTAAAATAACTTTCTGACATGAGTTTACATTTTTTGTCGTTGTATTCAGCAAGGTGAATAACTATTTATAACATTAGTATTTGTACCAATTTCTTGACAAACGATGGCTTAAAAAGTGATTTGAATTTAACTAAACATTTGAACAACCAGTTTTCGTCTGGATGAGTTTGTTTGTTTTTTGAATTTCGCACAAAGCTACACGAGGGCTATCTGTGCTAGCCGTCCCTAATTTAGCAGTGTAAGACTAGAGGGAAGGCAGCTAGTCATCACCACCCACCGCCAACTCTTGGGCTACTCTTCTACCAACGAATAGTGGGATTGATCTGTCACAGTATAACGCCCCCACGGCTGTAAGAGCGAGCATGTTTGGCGCGACGGGGATGATCTGGATGAGACAGCGGGAAGGCTGTACCAGAAAACAGCGATTACATAAAGTTTATATATTTATATACTAATCTCCATATTTGGAAAATGGAAAAGCAAACATAACTTAAAACAGATGTACACAACCTCTGAACGTTCAGAGAAGTAAAGGATTTGATTCGATTTTTTTTTTATGAGGAACGTTCATTCAGTGCAAGAGCTTTCAAAAAGACAAATTTATATATTATGTAATATTCCTATATATTTAAAGGGAATGAGGTATGATACAGCTGGCTTGGACTTACTTTTTAATTACTGTTAAAGTCAAATCCCATTGTTTATCGGTGTTTACTTCATGTGTACAGATGTTAATAAAGAACTGACATGAAACACTTTAAGCAACTAAATATTAAAGAGGTAAAAAAGATGAACTTAGAATGCTTCACTCTGTCGTAAGGGGAGGAAACTAGAAAAGGCACAATAATTTTGTGCGTCTCTCATGTAATAATTGTCATCTGTATAACGCGTAATAAAACTATTATTTATTTACAATTACGTACAATACATGCTTAATCAAGAGGCTCAACGCGTAATAAAACTATTACATATTTATTTACAATTACGTACAATACATGCTTAATCAAGAGGCTCTTTGGAGAACAAAACAGCGTCAACCAGAAGACTAATACTGCGACATGGAGAAATTTTATTCCCTTTAAGGTTGCGAATATTGTTAAGTGAACTTTTTCTAACACAGCAGGTTCGCTATGTAAGAAAGACCGGTTTACGGAATACTGCGTGAGATATACACGATTTTTAAAGAGTAATCGTAAATACCTGTCATACCTGAATCCTGTTTTATAAGATTATGTGTGTAAGTTATGGAGTTCATGGGAAACACGTTTTTCATCGCACCTTGCTTTTCTGATGAACATAATAGTATCGCTTTCAAAATAAAACAAACAAATATACACACTAAACCAGAGAGAGAAGATTTAAACAGTTAAAATGAGGTTTAAAAATAACACATAATATCATTAAAATGGCACGGAATGATCTATATTTATTTCCATTTCTTTAAGTCACGTGAATACGCCACTTTTGTGAAGCGATGTTAGTATCACTTTCGGCACACCGTAGATACTTTCGTGCCATAGGCATGTTGTAGTGTCAGCACCCACACACTGTATATTTTGTGACGGTATAAAAATCATATTACATTGTTACGTGTTATATATATATATATATATATCGGACGAATCTCCAATTTATTATGTTACGTATGTTAGGTATTGCGAGTTCAAATAACCAGACATTTTAATTTTAATGTAAAAGTTAATTAAATATTAATACATATCAAATTTACGATACATGTAATTTTCTTTCTCAACATAAGTATATTTGAATATAAAAAATATAGTCTATAATAACGGTTACTACAAATAATTATTTATATAAAAAATTACAAACTTAAAAACAATATTCAGTATTGTAAATATAATGCGAAAAATCGTTTGTCATAAAGCTGGAATATGTATTTGGTTTTTGAATTTCCCGCAAAGCAATACGAGAGCTATCTGCGCTAGCTGTTCTCAATTTAGCAGTGTAAAGCTAGAGAGAAGGCAGCTAGTCATCATCACCCACCGCCAATTCTTAGGCTACACTTTTACCAATGAATAGTGGGTTTGACCGTAACATTATAACGCCCCCCACGGCTGAGAGGGCGAGCATGTTTGGTGTGACGGGGATTCGAACCCGCGACCCTCGGATTACGAGTCGAGTGCTCTAACAACGTGGTCATGCCGGTCAAGGAATAAATATATATATTTTCTTTATACCCTAGAATTCTTGGACGTAATAAAACTAGATCCTTATTGTCTTATTACACAACAGAGAAATCTCTGAGATCGCTACGCTAGGATTAATTTATATATTTTTTAAAACAATATTATTCTCTTTGAAAAGAGAAAGGGCTTCATACGAAGAATGTGGTAAAGATTTGATACCAGTAGTTAAATATTATCCTTTTAAGAAATTCAATGAGCAATATAACAATCTGTAACGAATGTCCTTGTAACGACATTTCGATTCGAAGTTATCATGTAGGTAATTATGTCAATTATAAAAAGCGTTTCGTACCAGTTTCCGGTTAAGAAACAAAACTATGTTCGTTTGTTTTTTTATCCTTATAGTTAAGATTGAAAATGAAGTAACATACTAAAGGTTCTAACAAGTTTCACCATCTGAACATGGCGTATGTACTGGGGTAAAAATTTACCCAAACAAATCTGTTTCCGCTCAGACAGAAAGGCGACCACCCGCAGTAAAGGTCATGTCTAAGGGAACTTCATTACTTTCTAAAATGCGATGTGAGCAGATACTGCAATCTTGACGTACCTATTGGTCAGCGTGAAGACATGTATGACGTAACAATTATGTACAATATTTCTCCTGTAATTTTACCCTCGAAACACGTATGTAAATCCAAATAAAACGCATGTAACATAATAAGATAAAAATGTACCCATTTATAATAATGACATTACGGCAATTTCCCTGAGCCTTGATTAGCCTCTGGGGCCCAATCCCCTCTTTTTGTTTCAATGAGCATCCTTGTGTTTAGCATAATTCACTTCCTCTCTTCTATTCAAAAATCTTGCGTTACGTCCATATTCATACAGCGTTTCTTTACGTACTGCAATCAGTATGTACATGATTTTAAGTTACGAACTGTTTGGAGAACAATTATACCTATATATTTTTTACGAAACACGAGTTATTTGGTTGGTACGTTTCGAAGCTCAGTTAATAATCTATCACGTGACTTTTACAAATAGATAGAAATAATATGTGAAAAGATAATTCGGTTAAATACTTGAACAAATATAAACAAAAAGTGACCAGTTCAAAAAATAAAATCCAAATGTTTTAAGTAACAGACGAATGACTTTTGCACCTGACACTAGATACGTTATTATTTTTTCCGTATTTTAATGTATCTGTACCATAACCTGTTCAATTAACTGTTATTTATCTGTACGGCTAACAATTGTAGTACGAGAGGCGATCAATATACTCAGCCAACACACGCCTATCAAACTGAATTTATTTTGAAAGTAATCGATATAATGAAAAATGACGAAAAACCGACCCTTTCATGTACCGTCAGATGACTAGGCTATGTGTAATAAGATGACTCGATTATGTGTAACTAGATGACTCGATTATGCGCAACTAGATGACTCGATTATGGTAACTAAATGACTATCTTACATCTTAGTCGCCAGCAGGTCTTTTGTCTATGTAAACACGATAATTAGTTATTCACGACGTAAATTTCAAATGGTATTAATGAATGGGCTACTTACTCCACCTGATGGTTCCCTATTCTCAAAATTATTATTATTCTTTCTTTAAGCGCAAAACTAAACTTTGGGCTACCTGCACTGTGTCATCTGCGTGGAATCGAGTTCCAGATGTTAATATTAAGTGTTCTGAATTCCAAGAGAGGAGCTTTCATTTTCTTTGTTGTTATAAAACATAAAAGGCTGTATTTTTAAGAAATGTAGGCCTGCCTTTAAGTCACCAAATGGTAATATGTAAATTCAACAGATAATTTTTAAAATGTGGAATCCAAGCCGTCAATAGCAATGATGAAAACACACTATTAAACGTAAATAAACAAATACCCCTTTTTGTGTCATTATTGTAGAAATGTTCTAAATATTTTGGAAAAAAATGTAATAATTGGAATTTCGTGAAACTTCATCCATTTGCAAAGTTTTCAACTCAAAATTGTAATAACAGTTGGTTATATTTTGATGAAGGTTCTATTTCTCAGAAAAGGCAATATGCGGACAAGGGGAAAATGGTGAAAGCCTAGAATCCTGGGAGAATGTTTATCTCTGGAAATACAATGACCAGAATTGTTGAGGTTCAGTACCAACTGCGCATGAAAACTTTAGGTTGAATATATAAAATGTGTTTTTCATCAAACAAGGTTACACCTAACGAAGAAGAAAACTAAGATATCTATTATAATTATCATGATATCAAAAACTAACTTATTATGAACTAAACAAAACCTGAAAATGGAACAGGATGTGTCGTTTTGTAGAAAACCATTTATGATGAACAGACGACAGCGTTTTGGGATTAATTTCTTATCGTACAAGATCTGGTTTCTGGTATTACAACACACCAATTGCTGGACATGCCTGACCTACCTTCAAGCTCTATTTACGTGGTCTAAAACTACTTCTACTAACGAAAATCGCGCCAAAATGTTACGCTTGCGACATCTGAACTTAATTTATGATAGTGTTTCGTTTGGTTGTTTGAATTTCGAGCAAAGCTACTCAGGAGCTATGTACACTATCCGTCCCTAATTAAGCAATGATAGACAAGAGAGAAGGCAGCTAGTTAACATTATCAACCGCTAATTCTTTGCTACTATTTTACCAACGAATAATGAGATTGAATGTCACGTTGTAATGCCCCTATTAGTGAAAGGGGTAAGCAAGTTTGATGAGTGGAATTCATCCTAATCACCAGACCATGCCAGACTTGATGACGTTTCGAGTATTTTTATTTCTTTTGTATTTTGGACCCCTCGCTAGTAGAGCGGTAAGTCTACGGATTTACAACGCTAAAAGCAGGGGTTCGATTCCCCTCGGTGGGCTCAGCAGATAGCATGATGTGGCTTTGCTATAAGAAAAACACACAAACACATACACATTTTGTATTTTGGAGAATTTAATACGTGGATACCTTGAAGCGCTTCGAAACAAACAACATAATATCACTAATACTTTCCGTATTACGATGTCTGTTTTGTTCACTCGAAAATTCAAGCACCAATTGGAGATGAATTAAACAATGACGTCTTCCTCTTTAATGTAAACCGACACAACTGTTGTTGATACTACTTTACTATAAAACAATATAAAACTATATAACTGACTGTTGTTACCGTCTCCCCCACACATAAAAACACACAATACAAACACCCCTAATATAGTGGGAATTACAGCGTACGTATTTCCTTAACAGTATTCATTCAGGTCAGCCCTTAATAACGCTTACGGGTCAAATGTAAACCTAACCATAAGAAGTGTATCTTAATGATTATATATACCAATAGTGAAAATCCCTAATCTCTATATTACACTAATTCGGTTGTGCAATAATGAACTTATCTTACAAGGTCGATAAACGTAAAAATATACCTCACGTGCAACGACCTTGGTATCACGTCCTGAAATGAGAGGTCAGGATGACCTGAAGGAGAAAGTCAGGAGCTATTTGTCAGACGAGTAATGAAGAATGTGTTTTGTACCGCTCTCCTTTGTTCAAATAGTGGATACATTATAATCAAGGAGTACAACATCACATTCGAAATGTTTAACAACAACATTCACTACCACAATTAGCTTGTTGTAAAGAATTATACTTGTTAGTTTTCGGATTTTCCGCATGAGGCGGTCCTTTACGCTGCAGTTCAAATCGAAAATAACAACAACAATAACAAAACCTCTGAAGAGAATAATCACGAGAGGTTTACAAAAACATAAACACCACATTTTATTGTACACTGAGAACCATCCAATAAAAAAATGTGATCAAGGTATTGGTAACAAACGTATGGAAAGATGCAACTTTCAGTTTACTGACTAGCTATTGTTTGTAAGCCCTTTTTTCAGTCATTACTATCTGCTTAGTGATCATATACTGTTATCAAGTCTTTATTAATTAGTCCCTATCTGATTAGTGATAAGATAATGTTATAACGTCTTAATTACTTCCTGCATGCTGATCATATACTGTTATGAAGTCTTTATTAATTAGTTTCTGTCTGTTTAATGATCAGATACTGTATTTTTTTCCATCACATGCTGATGTAAACCCTTTGTTAACGATACGCTGTTCATCTGTACAACCCTAGGAAAAGCGTCACTAATTAAAAACCCAAATACGTGCCACATCCACGACGTATGTCGTGTACAAACTGCACATATACTATCTTATCAAGTTTGTCACTAATTAAAAACCCAAACACGTGCCACATCCACGACGTATGTCGTGTATAAACTGCACATATACTATCTTATCAAGTTTGTCACTAATTAAAAACCCAAACACGTGCCACATCCACGACGTATGTCGTGTATAAACTGCACATATACTATCTTATCAAGCTTTAACTGAAAATCAAATAAATTCATGGTCAATTTGGTGCGATTTTATTGTACAATGTTAATTAATCAACGTTTTTATCTGTCTGAAATTCACAACATTCACATGCAAATAAGGCAGAGCTGACAACACTCACCAACTCGCCCATTCTACTGTTGGTTACCACGATTGTTCTAAACATTTCTATGGAACAATAACCAGAGAGCCTTTGTTCAAGTCGGTCAGTTGTTATTCTTACATAATACGAACTTCCCGCTGACCCCCTGGTGGAAGTTATTATCAACGTTGACAATATTATTTATTGGAGATTACGTATTTATTCCTATAAGAAGTGAAAGCAAGGTTACTCAATCGAATACACAGCAACATGTAACATCTGGAAAAAAGGAACTTTTCCATTTCGTTCATTACCAATAAAATCCGATTATTCTGAACTATTGTAATTCTCTCATTAACGTACGGACACTTGGGTAATGATTGTTGAGATGGTGGACAAGGAATACAATATGATAAACTGTTACACCGACTAATCTGTCCTTTGACAATAGTAATATTAAGTTTAAGCACGTTCATAACTGTCTAATAAATGTTATTTTATTTTGGATTAAAAAAATCGGTAAACTATCTCCCGTGGTTCTTAATACGAACGAGAAACTAGAGAAAGAAAACAACAAAGATTTGGCAGCTTTAAGTGGTTTCATAGCCCTGATCCAAGCATGTCAGTGATGATGTTGTCTTTAAGAGCGAAAACAGCCTTCGACAGAAATCCGGTCTTCTTCAGTCAAGGTATGCATGATGCAAGAAGAGTCTGAAAATAGTACCAACCGCGTGTGCACGTAAGTACCACGTTCCAAGAGCGTTACCGGTGCGTGGCACAATGTTTGTTTTCGTAAACCAAATCAAATCTTCTCGAGAAGGTGGAAATAGGGAACACGTAAGTCATGTCAAGGTCTGAAGATTGAACATAAGAGTTTCTACTGTACGTCCTTATTTTTTTATATTTATTTTTCAGACGTTTTAAACATAATAAGCGTAAAAAAAAGATATTTTTTTCATTCTAAATCTTGCAATAAGTTGAACCCTATGCACTAACGAGGATTGTGAATAACTTATCAGCAATTTCAGGCTATTCTTTTCTCAACCGCTGAACGGGTTCATTCAAAATCTTACTGGATTATCAGGTCTCACACGCATAAGATATTATGTTTTATTATTACCTTCCTTTTATAACAAAACCAAAAAGTGAATTTTATCTCCAGGGTAAATAAGAGTTAAGTACAGCTACTTTCTTAAATAAAAATGCCCCCCCCCACTAGTACAGCGATATGTCTCCGGATTTACAACGCTAAAATCAGGGGTTCGATTCACCTCGGTGGGCTCAGCAGATAGCCCGATGTGGCTTTGATACAAAAAAAAACAACACACTCTTAAATAAACAGTTCTATCACCCATCAATTCAACAATGTGACGTATGTGAACAAAGCTGTATTGGCTCATTGCACTAACTGTGACAAATATAAACGTCCATATGTGCCCACACGCAGCTCTAACGTGGTGTTTTCGTAACGGTTCATAACCAGTTATATCATACATTATATGCAGAGAATGTGAAAAGCTCTTATAAGCAACTGCCTATTTGGCAATAGTGAAATAAGATTTCAGTATTTTATCATTATAAATAGTTTTGTCAGCTTTGATTGTTTCAGGATGACAATACTCATAACCGATCATAATTTTGAATTGATAGACTAAAGAAAAGATCGACACATTGACCAAAAAAGTTGATTTTAACCGTCATTCTTACAGTGAACCAGAAGTATTGGGTGAATTGAGTTTGGTTTGAATTTTGCGCAAAGCTACACGAGGGCTATCTGCGCTAGCCGTCCCTAATTTTGCAGTGTAAGACTAAACGGAAGACAGCTAGTTATCACCACCCACCGCCAACTCTTGAGCTACTCTTTATCAACGAATAGTGGGATTGACTGTCACATTATAACGCCCCCACGGCTGAAACGGTGAATATGTATGGAGTTATGGGGATTCGAACCCGTGACCCGAAGGCTACGAGTCGAGTGCCTTAACCACCTGGCCATGCCGGGCCCGATAAATTGGGATATGTTTCACGTTAAGAACGGAAATAACTATACGCCCAGCCCGGTTTTATTATTTTTTACTCGATTAACTCTTTAAACCCATTATTTTCGGCGCGTTCCGCCGAAATTATTTTGACGATGTTCCATTAATTACCCCACACCTTATACAGTTTCCGGTCTACTTATAAAAGGTGAATAATAACACGGTTTGGATTAATTTTTCAGTCAGTAAAGCATAATAAATGTGACCAGACGCTGTCACAACCCTTGTGAAAATTGGGGTTTTCGGTCAGACGCTATTAGTAACCGTTTGGGTTTAAGAAGTTAATAAATGTTGAAATATGCTAGGAAAAAAACTGACAAAAACACGATATTTAGTTGTTTTAATTGGAAACGCAAAAACAATAAAGTCTTTGTAGTTCTTTTGTGTTTTATAGATGATGTTTACCAAGGAGTGGTGTTCCTAGATATAAAACGAAAGACATTACTTCACTCCATAGTTAATTATGGGAGACAAAGCACGTTGGAAAACGTAATTAAATCACCAGTTTTCAATTTATATATCGAGGACGCCGTTTTTAAACAACTATCTCTTTTCAGCAACAAAAAACAAGTGAGAGTTTTGAGGATTGAAAGTCGAACCTTCGTCGTAACATTGGGAAACTATCACTTTTTTTCTCGTCAGGTTTCTGGTCTTTTTATCCAGTTTCAATTAACAAACTAAATCCTATTGCTAAATAATCGAAAAAGTAGTGAAAATTTATTTTTAATACAACTTGTTGAAAGAGTTTTCTATTTTAAAGAATATTGCTTTAACTTATATTTTTTTACATTTTTACAAAACATCCTGCTGGGTCAGGGGTAAGCTTGAGGGCTAATAATGATGAAATTCGAGGTTCGATACCAGCACTAGCCACAGAACAACAAGATCATTATGGAGATTCCCATGAAAAAAACAAAAATAAATATATTTACATGTTGGCATTCAAACAAATATACGTAGCTGAAACTTAGTCAAAGTCTAAAATAGTACTGAAAGTGAATTTAATACACAAGGAAGATGTTACGACATGTGAGCAGTTATTAGACACCTGTAAAGAAAAAAAAGCTTACGAATTAAGCTTAGTCACAATCTGAAAACATAGTGCTGAAAGTGAACATAATAAACAAGACGAGTACTAAGTCATTTGAATGTTTTTTAGACTCGTTTATAGATACCGGTAAAGCACAGGCATTTATTTCGCACATATAACTTAAAGAAAATAAATATACCAACAGTTTACACCACAGGTGCAGTTTCAGGCATTGTTTTTATTTTAATAAAGTCCATCTATAGGATGAGTTTAAACCAATATTTATGAAAACATTTTAGTGTGTCCATTCTTGCGGGAAACATTCTCACCACACATCCGGAGAGCTAAGGTGTTGTTTATATTTCAATGTAGTTTACACAAGAGAGAGGGCGCCACAAGTCGACTCTATGTTGATGGAAACAAAAGTAAAATAACTTTTTAACTTGCGCAACTCCTCACTCTTCTGACCTTTTGGAAAGATACTATGCGCGAAATAAACTCTTAACAAGTAAAAAGATAAGATAATAATATTTATATATAATTTACCTTCACCTGTCTGTTAGTCCTGGAAGTTGATATTTATTTTATTTTAAGCATCAAAGTGTCTGCTGCAACTTTTGAAAATGACTGGAAACGCTGATATTCAATCGCCAACACTTTAAAAAACACAGTCTCTTCGTAAATACAATTTTTAAATGATTTTCTGACACTGAATAGCAACATAAGAGCTGTGACACATACTTTTATTTGTTTCAAACGTTTTGTGCAAAGCTACAGAGGGACTATTTGCGCATTGTCTTCCTTCGCCCTACAGAGAAGGCAGTAAACAGCACCCAGCACCAGTTATTTGGTTGCCCTTGTTTAACCCAATAGTAGTACTTGACCACCACGTTTACATTGAGCCCGAGAGCACAAAGTTCGAAATGCCTTTCTGCCGTAAACAGACATTTCTGCTGTAGGTAGGTGCTCGTTATATCCGTGTCTCACGAACTGTTCCACTACATCCGTTTTCTCATATAATAAAGCAATAATGTTTTTATATTAGGTGTTCTTAGCATTTCTTGTACAGTTCAAACTTCATCACAGTTTTCACTCAGTGATTATTATCATTTTACTCAACAGCAACTTTCCTTTTTAGGTAAAAATTTAGAATTTATATTTTAAGCGTAAGAACCGAAGCGCCGGTCCATCCGCCCACGGATTCACGTGCCTGATACACTTAAGCACTTTTAATGTTTTGTGCCCACTATGTATAGCTCTTAGAACTCATTGATGCTCGAGCGA
The DNA here is from genome assembly GCF_004210375.1 of Tachypleus tridentatus. NCBI lineage: Eukaryota > Metazoa > Arthropoda > Merostomata > Xiphosura > Limulidae > Tachypleus > Tachypleus tridentatus. Next base: position 136,441,320 of record NC_134833.1, on the reverse strand, counting down.
TATCGCTGAATGGGTACAGAAAAAAGTGACGTCATCAGTGTATAAACGACTGTCACTATGAAGGTTGTGCGCGAGCAGCAGATACACGTGTTGGGGCTAAATATAAGGGCCTAGTCGAGAAGCGCTTTTCAGTGGTGCAGACGAGTTACATGAAAGAAGACGTGAAGGTACTTGACTATCTCATTCGTTATTCGCTGTTTTCGATTTAAGTTAGTTCAACGTGATTCACTTTACATTGGCAGCTCTCTTACCTGACGTTTGCTTTGACTCCCATATACAGTCACACAGATTTAGAATTTATCCAAGGAAAGAGAACAGTTTCTGATCTTTTACGCGGACACTTTTAAATAAAAGTGTAGACTTTTAAAAGTCCCAGAAGTAGCAGCGAACCCTTTAATTAAAGGACCAGACGTCAACCGATATTGGTAAGCGTTTCATTTGATATTACAGTTTATTTTAAAAGCGTATTAACAAAATATTAACTATTGACACCTTACTTGATTTGGAATAGAATTATTATAAATAATTATTTTAGAATTAATACACACTTCTTGTAACACACTAGCATCTTGTGATATTTCCTTTGTGTATACTCCGGTTTATTCTCACGTTTTAAGTTAATCACAGAGTTTTTACTGGCAAACTAGCAGATGGAAATGTAACCAAAAGTTAGGTATGAAATTAGCGATTATACTACAGACTACTAGTAAAATAAAAACGTTTCAGTAGCTGAAAGTGGTTGAAGATAGTACAGTGAACTGGGATATGTTTCAAGTTATGAATGAATATAACTCCATAGTTAGTGTACTGATACCCGAGAGAACGATGGCTGGAAAGATGCACATTGGTAGAGAGATGGCTTGGTGGAAAGACATCAGTCCAACGTGTAAAGATACTAGTCCAGCACTGGTGAGTTGGAAAGGTAGCAATCTACCGCTGGGGATAATATAAATAAAAGTATTAATGTAAATCATAGTACATTGTTATGGTACAAGTTGAGAGTGTTAATAGACTAGGGTTTTAAAGATAGATTAGTAAACGAAAGTACACTTTCATTATATGAAAAATGGAACGGGCTCACTTCCAGGTAGTTCCTCGTAACATATTAAAGTGAGAAGACACTTGTCATTTTCAACCTTGGCGACATTTTTTGTCGCACAAGAATAAACAGCCAGGTCGGAAACTAAATTTCAACTGCTGATTGTAAGGAGGGTGAACAGTTAGCAGCGCTAAACGTCTATACGGCCACTATTGACCAAAGAACGGAATTGACTGCTACTTTTATAACGCATTCGAGCGTGTTCAGACATATTACGTGCACGAACCTTGGACCTTCCGATTCGCATCCCCGTACACTATACATTCATTGAGCCATGCTCATCCATATTAACTGTAAAACATTTGTTGCTGTGGTAACTTACGAAACACTCTTATTCAGCTGAAAAGGTAAACTAACGGGAACCATTATGTGAATCTCTCAAAATCAAATATTTTTTATACATAGAAAAGGACATCAATTTCTTTTTAGTAAAGTACGTCCTGGATGAGCATAACGCGGATAGTCTACTGCGCATATTTGTCCATATTGCCTTTAAACAAATGAACTAGTAAAATTGTGATAATACTTTCACAGGTACGATATCGTTTGTGTGTATTTATACAAGTTTATTAATAAATATCGCAGTAGCATTTGGATTTGAGTCTTTGGAAATGAGCAGTTAAAACCACTTCTAATAGCTAGAGAACTTCAGTTTAGGTGGCTTTTGGCTTCACTGCACCAACAGGTTCTGCCTACTGAAGATGCAGGAGTCTTTATCTCGCTCCCAAGAAAGATGATGCTCACCATTTGAAAGAGTTCACGCCCCCTTGAGTTAGCTTTTCTCTTTACCAAGTGAGGTTGTACGTTTTCTTGTTGTTGTTTTTGGTCACTTTAGAAATTGATAGCATCCGTTAATCTATAAGAACAAAATATTGTATTATTTCAAGGTTCGCAACGTTTGTTACCATGAATTCTGTGGAAGACTGACTTTAAAGACCTGTACTTTTAACCGATTACGATTAGCTTGATTGATGCAATAAAACATGCTGGGGTAACGTCCTAAAATGGGTTTTAATTGGATGAATTAGCAAGAATCCATGGACAGTACTTAATGATGAACCAGCAAGTTTCACTACTACGTATAAAATTGCACTTTTTTTTTTTTTTCGTGACGTCGTAAGCTCAAGGTTGATGGACGAGCACCGCAGGTAATGTCAGTTGTGTGGCCGACGTTGAACTTGTAAAACCTGCTCTAGTTGGTTTAATACATGTTTCTCAAGGGTTGAGTTTATGAAATCGTGTTGATGGTTCATGCTATTTACGGACGATGACACCTGCGATTACAAGCTCGTCTGTACTCCTTGTAAGACGTTAGTTTCTCCGATGTCGACGGCGTAGACGCTGCAGGTAACGCTCAGTTTCGCTGTGCACTGAAAAGATGGTTTCTTTGACAGATAATTGACACGTTAAACGCAAGCGCAGTTTCTTCGAATGATTATCTGGGAACTGTCGTAAACGCTCCAAGACATGGTTTCCTTGCAGAGACGGACTGACATTTAAGGACCGGTCCGCGCAATATCGCATGCTTCATACTGGATAAAGAATTTAAAATTAAAATAAATGTCTAAGAATGCACCGGTATATCGGTGGGCCAGCCCGCCTCTGTTTACTTGACAGATAGCGGTATGTGATATGTTTTTGTAGACACTTGAAAGAAAAGCGTAATTTATTTGTAGGAAACTAAGGTATAGTTTTTTATTTAATTGTACTTGTACATTATTATAAACATGCTATTGTAGACATAGGAAACTTTGCTCTTTAGCGTTTGAAATACGTTTTAACTGACGTAAAACACCAGAAACCTTAAACGTTAGCGGCAGTCTGTAACACTGAACGACAGAGTGACTGTGAAAACTAACCCTATAATGTTTTTTGTTTCGTACATACTGTACTACGCGATCTCCCTGAATGCTAGCGACAAAACAGTGCAAACGCTGTACGGTGCGTTTTATCCAATATTAACGACATACTGTTGTTAACAGTGTACGACACGGTTTATTCAAATATTACCGACATAGTATTGTTAACATCGTATGATGCACTTTAGTTAATTATTAGCAGCATAATATTTTAACAGCTGTATGATGTGTCTTATTTTAAATGTTGGCGATAGTTATTACAACAGTTAATGTTAAGGTAGAAAACTGTATTCTACTTAAACTCCAGCTCTTTCTACGCTCTTAATTAATTAAGATTAATTAATTTTATTCATTGTGAAATAAGCGTTTCTCCATAGTTTCTTCAAAGCTTTAATTAGTTATTTTGGGAGAAAAAATTAGGACTTATTTACGGCTTTAGATTATCTCATCTGTCCTGGTGTAATTGTTTTAATGTCCTTGATTTATTGAACAACCTAATGTGAAAACTGTGTCGTCGGAAAGTCCTAGATTCACGAAACACGAAAACGTCCAATATTTTTTTTTAATCTGCTAGTAACAAGATTTTTCCACTTTCGTGTATGTTATTTTGTACTTATAACAAAATGTTCCCTTTTCACACACATATATAGTTATTTTGACTTAGAACAATATCTTTCCCCTTTCACACATGTACAAATAACGTTATTAAGATTTCGATAATTTTATAACTTCAATTAATAATTTCTGATGCATTCGTTATGATAATAAAAGACCTATTGTGTTGAAGAGAAACAACTGTCGTTTTGGGGGGTAAAGCATTATTTTTACCGTCTGAAGAATATCATCTCTAGGCTAACGATTCACATTTTGATAAACTGAGCTGTTTTGTCGTTAACTTCTTACACACCCACTCACTCTGCACCCAAACAACTCAGTTAATTTGCTCTGTATATTGTGTAATACCCTTATCGACATACGCTTTTAGATACAATGCTGTCGATCACAATCCCTTCTCTTCCCGACTGACATAAAACCTTAAAAGCCATCTCAACTTACGCTACACGGGTGATGTTTGATAGCCCGTGCAACCCAGCATCTCCACTTTGGCTGAAACGCGTTCCCTGCCTTTGTACATCTATGACATCACCAGGAGGGTAATATCGTTCAGGGACCGTGCTCTAATTCACGATCAAGATTGAACCTACTAGGACACGAGGTATTCTTGCTGGCGCGTGAGTCACGGGCTAATTGTGGTTGCTGTTCTGATTTTTGATTGCTTTGAGATATATATATATATATATACATGGACTTGATTTAAATGATGTAACTATATATCAAACACACACGCATGCATATGATATGGGAACAAATGCTTGTTTAGTTCTTGAGCTGAGCTGGACTAGAATGTCACGTGACTTGTACCACGAAAGGAAAAATGGTCAACAGCTGTTACGTCACTGCGTTCTCGTTATTTAACGTTCGAAGATTAGATAATGACGTAATTTATTTTACGTATAAAAAAAATCCATAATTAAACGTACGTGAAGAGATAAAGCATTCAAGAAAATAACAACAAAGAATGCATTATGAAAATAACTAGATATCCAATGGTCCGATAAAGCCAATTTCTACCCACCAAAAATTGTGTTACATTAATATGGATTTAATTAAGAGTTTTCATCTAACTAAAAGTAATAGGCTGGAAGGATATGTTAGTTGTTAAGAAGGACTGTTGAACTAAGACCAGTCATCACAGAAAGTAATAAGCCCCCAAAACAAACTGTTTTATCATGCACAATTTTTGAAGTCAAAGGTAACTGATAAGCAAGAAAAGATATGATGCTATAAGAAACATTCACGGATAAAGGCATAAAAAAAAGGAAGATAACCATTATGATATATAATATACCATAAAATTAAGAGGTTTTATGATGTAATTGAAGAAGAAAAACACGAGTACATATGATAAGAAGAGCAACCATGTGTGAAGTTTCGTTTCATTACCACGAATGTTTTATATGTGTCTTAGCGAAAATTTATCCTGACTGATACCTTGTAAATGTATCCCTATTGTTTCTTATTGGTTGAAGGATGAGGGAATTTAAATATACGAAAAGGTTCACGCGATTCATAGCTTTACGATCGAAAGTGTTTGGTGGGTATTATTGCCTTGTATGAGAAACATCGAGCTGGTAAATACTGGGTGCACTTGGCCTAGTAACATACATTACACGTCTTTTAGCCATCAACGGTTTGATCACATACATATATAGTAACACTGACAACTCCTAGGGTTTTTATCCTATTATGGTTTTTAAGAACTGTAAATAGTTTCCTGACATTTAATAGGGCGTGAAACACGACAGGTTCGTTTGAAATAGGAGACATGTTCTACTATGATGCGCAACTAGAAGTGTTTCACAACGAAAGGTGTATTTGAAATAAGAAATGTGTACCAGCAGGAAGCACAACTAGGAATAAGAGAAACTTATTAAAATATCCAATCAATGTGGACGGGTGAAAGGGAATAAGCGACAGATCTGGCTACATGGACTACGGTGTTTTCAAACAGCATTCTCTCGGCGTTAAGACTGAATTAATATAGGCCACGTGCTCTTTTAAGTTCTGTTACGTAGAGCCTTTAAAAGATTTAATACGATCCAAGGTCTTCATCGATATCAGTTCCAAAATATATAAACTATATCAGATTATATCCTTAATACGATCCAGTGACTGGGGACTACGTTTCCAACCCCGTCTACGGTTCTTGATATCGTAGATATATGACATAAATGAGCCTAATCTATATTATGAAAATATTTGAAACTGTAACATGTACCCATAACGCAGATGCTTTATTAGGTACCCTTTGTGAGTTTTATTTCCAAAAAGTCAATGATTGATAATTTAACAGAGCTTATATTAGCTGTAATTTCTAACTACTAATAACAACATATAAATAAATTGAACACTGTATATCTGTAAATAAATAAATTGAACACTGTATATCAGTAAATAAATAAATTGAACACTGTATATCAGTCAGAGCTAAAAAAAATTATTGATTAAAAGAGGCCCAACTACATGCACGCATGATGATGGTTCTGTTGATCAAATATCGTCTGACGCCTCTGGAAACCAAAGCGCATGCGTCTCCTAAAATAACAAAAACAAGTGGATATTAAAAAAAAAAAAAAAACTCAAATATTTTTTCATTCACGGATTTTAAGTGATTGCAGATCTTAATCTTTATAAAACTGATACCTTCCTCATAGAGATCAGAAGGGTGATAATTCAAGACCTGGCGCCAACGTTAACGAAGAAAACGGAATCACGTAAGTCGACGAAAGACAAGTCCAGTCCTCTATATATTTCCTATTTGTTTTTTTTTTCTCGACTTTCTTAAACAAGCGATGGTAGTGTCCAAACGTGTTATCCACTGGATATTTGAATCGTCGTCTATGGTATACCCGAATCTGTATTCTCTGAAAGGCTTGTGCAGTATCAGCGTTATAATTAAATTACCTCGCGCGTAATTTTGGAAATATCTAAAGTTCATTCAGAAATCCAAACAATGAAACAAGTTAAAATCAAGTTCGTATTTTATGAAAGCGTCCAAACCGTTCTCTCTGTTCAGGTTTAATAATTAATTATACAACGAATCCAGTCCTATCTTGTAACAAGCTGTTCAGTCAATTATACTTAAGAATGTTTGTTTGTTTTTTGAATTTCGCGCAAAGCTACACGAGGGCTATCTGCGCTACTCCTCCCTAATTTAGGAGTGTAATACTAGAGGGAACTCGCCACTACCCACCGCCAATTCTTTGGCTACTCTTTTATCAACGAGTAGTGACCGTCACATTATAACGCCTCCACGGTTGAAAAGGTAAGCATGTTTGGACGACAGGGACTCGGACTCGCGACCCTCGGATTGCCAGTCGAACACTCTAACCACTTGGCCATGCCAGGTTTAATACTTAGGAACCAAACACTGTCTTCTAGGGGATGTAATTGATCAATATACATATTTTTTTTCTTCAAAAAATCAACGAACGGCCTCAAGAAAGATCCAAAAGATTTTTTGAGAACAACAATTACCTTCTGATAAAATGCGAGATTTCCTTTTGTAATATCAACTTCTATTACAACCTGAGGTAGGTGGTAAAAAACAAGCACGCAATGCTCCAGGAAAGTTCATAACCTTGCATTGACCGAAATCTGGTTAATAACAAGAGATATAAATACCAATTTTGTTGCAAGCGGATTCGAAAAATGTGTTGAAATAGTTTTGAGGTGAACGTTCAAGGTAGTCAATCGGTAAATTAAAAGTACAAGTTCAACAAAGAAACGGAACAGAATATTTTACTGAAATGATTTACAAAACTTTGGAATCTGTTTGAATACCAGATAATACTTTACCATTTGGAACGAAGAAGAACGAACAAGTTTATTATTAAAAAAAAGAGAAAAAAAGGTCTTTGAGTCAGCTGCATTTCATTTGGGCTCAAGCGATTTCTATAAACTTCGTACTACAAGTTTTAGTTGATTTATATTTTCACCGATTCATTCGGCTCTTTTTACGACAAGGCATTCAGTGTATTTCTTCACGTTATTCGGCCCTTGGCGTGTATGATAAAATTTGCCCTTGACAATAAATTTTTATGTAACTATATGAAAAGAAGGTAAACTTCAGTAGATCCTCCCATATTTTTTGTCTGTTATCAAAGTTGCGTTGATTTAGTTGTTTAAAAAATGTGGTTCTCGTGATGGTCAGGGAACAAATTGCCCTAAGACTCCCATGCGACCTGAATGAACCATTGTTTCATCTTTAAGTTAACCTTAGGCAATGTTGTAATTACTCCATGTTTTTATGCACGCCAAAACTAGTGCAAACTCAAATGAAATGTCGGGCATTAATTTTAACAAACCAATAACCTCAAATAATTTGTTTGTTTGTTTTGAATTTCGCGCGAAGCTACTCGAGGGCTGTCTGCGCCAGCCGTCCCTAATTTAGCAGTGTAAGACTAGAAAGAAGGCGGCTAGTCATCCCCACCTATGGCCAACTCTTGGGCTACTCTTTCACCAACGAATAATGGGATTGGCCGTCACATTATAACGCCCCCATGGCTGAAAGGGCGAGTATCTTTGGTGCGACGGGGATTCGAACCCGCGACCCTCAGAATTACGAGTCGAGAACGCCTTATCCCACCTGGTCACGCCGGGCCGTCTCAAATAAGCAGGGCTAAAAGTTGTGTAGGAAACCTGTTCAGTTTAGTGAAAGTAGCAACGTGGTTAGCTGATGTACAGGTGTGACAATCTCACGTTAAGAAAATTCCCAGTGTCACCAAGAAGAAATGTATGCAGATACATGTTCGTTTATTCAACATTATCGTCATTAAAAAATAAACGTAACACAAACGTAAGCACGTATGTGCAATTTGATCAGTTAAAGCTAGATGGTAAACATAAAAATTATACTCAAAAAACAACAGCTGTAAAACTGCGGTACGTTTTCACAGCTTACGGTTGTTTCGGAAGAAAACAAGAGACACCCCCTATCGGTGAGAACGTTCTTGAATTGTTAATAATTTCATAGTTAAGCCAGCAGTCACAGTAGAAAGGAAAAAAGACAGAACACTGTATTCACAATACTTTCGACGCCTGCAGGTTTGTGTACGTGCTCAGGCCATCTTCTGTCAAAGCAACATAATGTTATTAAACTTAATTGTTTAACAAGGTGTTACCATGATAACTTTCCATGGAAAATTGTTTTCTATCAAGACCTATAAGCTAAAATGTCAGCTTCAATTAGCTTGAGAAATAGAGGGAGTAATTATAACTTAAAAGACTGCTGGCTTGTTAAGACAGCTCCTAGTGGTTAGGTTTAAGTGAAAATGACATAGAAACGACCTTGAAAGAAAAACTTAATGAGAAGCTGTAAATATTAGCTTAAATAAACAAACAACAACAAACGAATAATTTAGTGTCCTCCAAAACAAATAACTTAGGAATGTTCCTGACGTTCCATCTTCGAATGTTATTGTCTGTTTTTGAATTTCGTGCAAAGCTACACGAGGGCTATCTGCGCTAGCCGTCCCTAATTTAGCAGTGTAAGACTAAAGGAAAGGTAGCTAGTCATCACCATCCACCGCCAACTCTTGGGCTACTCTTTTACCAATGAATATTTGGATTGACCGTAACATTATAACGCCCCCATGGCTGAAAGGCGAGCATATATTTGGTGTGAAGGAGACCCGAACCTGCGTCCCTCATATTAGGAGTCGAGCGTCCTAATCACCTGGCCATGGCGAGCCTTCGAATGTTATTTGGTAACATAAACAGGTAAACTTTCAAACATTCATGGAAATTAACGTAGAGGTGTTACGCTGGATGAGACTGAAAACACCTCGATAAGTGTCTATGTCAAACTTTTATTAGAAATATATAATTAACGCCACAAAATAAAATTTAAGTTAAAACGTCTGTTCTGTAATTGGCTCGGCAATTGTAATATTTGATGACCTACAGAGATTTGACAAGGTCATTTCTTACTCTTTCATTAGTAGTTTAAGTTAATTACAATAATCTTGTTATGTATTCACAAGGATTTATTTCCGTTACTGAGCACAGGACAGGAAGCCAGACGACACGATGCACTTCAGATGTAGAATAATACGTCTGTTGAGTTTTGGTTTCACAACATACTTAAAACGAACACTCTTGTAAACTCTCCAGGCTTATCGACTGTCGGACTCTCCTTTCAGCACATAAATAAAACTAATTTGCCTATTCAGCGCATGCCCAAATAGAAGAGCGTACGTTTTTTTTACATGATAATAGTAGATGCAAGTCTTGCGAAAAGTTTTCCAGCCACTCAGTCACAAAGTTATTCATTTGACCCACACATGACACTTCACTGGGTAAGAAAAGGAGATTAAAAAGTTCATATATAGAAAGAACACTTCAAAAATTCAAGGTGAAGGTCATGGTGCATTCTTGTCTGCTCTTCAACAAATGCGAGAAGATGACAGAAGACGCCATCTATCTCGTGTCATATGCTGATTCTACAAATTTAAGTCCCAGAATTTTTAATATGGTCATCTGCTTTGGTAGAAAACATCCTTTAGTTCAACTTGCATAAAACTATTCGCGCCTCACTTTAGGGTTCAAAGTCTCCCTCGTAATTCATAGAGGGCCCCAGTGTTCCGACCACACTCGGACATTATTCCCAATTACTTCTTGAGCTACTGCAAAAGTAGGAAGAAGTCTGTAACCGAAAAAAACAAAAAAAATTGTTAGGACACCTGTCCAGGATACCTGAGCACGTGTACCACTATGCTTATCCTCGTTAGCTTGTAAATAGGAGTATGGCCACAGGTTCAAACATAGCACCCTCGGTTTCACAAGGGGGTCATTAACACAAATTCTAATGCTGGTTCCTGGTTCAGCGACACTAAGAACCTTAAACCCTCCCCATGCCCGTGTGTTATTCCAGGGGCATTTTAGCCATTTTTTTTTTTTTCTCAGGGAGAGATGCGCCGTATAGATAGGGACAATCTTTGAGGCCACCCTAGTCTGTCTGTCAAGTTTGGTCTGTCCCCCGGTGGAACAGCGGTGTGTTTAAGGATTAACAACACTAAACTCCGGGGTTCGATTTCCCGCGGTAGACACAGCAGACAGCCCATTGTGGCTTTGCTCTAAAATAAATAAACAAACAAGTTTTTGTTTTGTTTTCTTCAGAATGTATGATACACGTTGAAAACTAAAATCTCTATTAATCTGTATAAATATAATAATACTGTATGTCCATGTAACTACTTTGCAGGGTGTGGATGGATCTTCACCATAATTGGCATGTAGGTCCATTAAGTCCATTTGAAGGTACATTTTGCGGAGTTTTATGAGCATTTTTCTTTTTTTACCACTACTTCACTTCCTTTATGTGAACCTCCACCAAATTTGAAAATCCGTTAGGTCCACGCAGAGATACATGCAAACTTTCAATTTCATATTTTGTGTGTTTGCAATTTTTACGGGCGAATTTGCGTTTTTACAATCACGTATAAGGGAGGTAACTTTTTCTGGCCTAGCCCGGCATGGCTAGGTGGGTTAAGACGTGCGACTCGTAATCTGAGGGTTGCGAGTTCGTCGTGGGGGGCATTATAATGTAACCATCAGTCCCACTATTAGTTGGTAAAAAAGTAGCCCAAGAGTTGGCGGTGGGTGGTGATGACTAGCTGCCTTCCCTCTAGTCTTATACTGCTAAATTAGGGACGCCTAGCGTAGATAGCCCTCGAGTAGCTTTGCCCAAAATTCAAGAACAAACAAACAATTTTCTGTCCTAAAATAATCTTTCATTAATTTACATATCTTCTGTTCATGGTATGGGTATTCCAGCTTGTATACTTTTCTGAGTTTACTTACATATATACTCTTTGCAGTGCAAAACTTGTAACGTTTATCTTATCACAACAGTTTACATTTCTTTCAACCTGAACAGAGCTTGAACTTGTATAATTTTTACAGAAATGGCGAATATTTTTAAAACTATTTTTTAAAAATAGACTTTGAGTCGCTTAACTATATAGTTTAGTTTTGTTTTCAAAATATCAGCCGAATCAAAACATTAGCGGCTGATATTAAAAAACAAAACAAAAACTATTAGTAGTGCCATCTATGGGGAAACGGAAGAAATAAACTGGTTGTAAATAAAGTCGGTCAGTTAATGTCTTGTTAGTTGTTCGATGTGCTAAAATTGTTACTCTTTGAACATAGAGCTATAGAAATTGTGAGCTTGCCGTCTTACTCTCCCATTTTACTCGATCACGACTTTGGTGGCGCCACATCCCTGTGAAAGAACCATGAATCGTAAGTTAGTGGGGTCATGCTCTGTTCCCTGCAGAATAACCCCTCCCATTATACAACTATTTCGTCGGGGTTAAAGAAAAAGTGCCTTTCACACCTTAATCTGGACTTTTACATTTTAAACTCGGGGTAACTTCTGGGTCAAACGTTTCACTGGCGTCATGCACAAGGCTTGTCAGGTCATGTATCTGCACTTCTCACACACTCGCCTATTGGTGCTCGACCTCGATTTGTCGGGCACAATCTGTGGATAAAAATTCTAAATAAAATAAGTCTACTTCTATTGTTCTGTCGTAGAAAGCAACAACTACAATAAGAAGAAAAAACAGGAACGCAGTGATTTGATTTCACACCTTGTTATAAAATAACGTTTAGTTAAACAATGAACTCACCTTTGTTGGCCTAATTCAGATAGAATTCAACCTCTTTGTCATCACACACATGTAAACATTTGTACGAATCCATGTGTGTTTCTCTATGTATTTGTATGTTTGATTTCACACACGTAGTGTATGTAGCATATGAAACATAAATGGATGAATATGGGTGTTTCACGACCGTGTCAGTTATATACTATTTATTATAGAGGATATCAGGTTGTTTGTACCAGTTTAAGGCGAAAAACTTGTCATTCATTTTAACACGAGAGTTCTTTCTTCTAACCTTACATATAACATTCCTAGTTATCTAACTGATCAAATTACGTGAAGAAAAATAGCCCAAAATGCGGGGTAATGAATCACGCGTGTTTAGTGACTCACGAATACCAAATATGTAGCACGCACATAAATATAGCTTAATATATTCCTATTATTTTTAACGATTAGTTTATTTCTTTGCAAACTGTATAACTAACACGTATTCTTTGCTATAAAGACTGCTTTCTGTGTACCTTTTACACAGAATACAAGTCATGCCTAACGAAAACAAAGTATTGGCTACCAAGATTTTTTGTTTGTGAATGTGTTATGTAGAGCGTACATATAATGAAAACAAAGTATTATTATGGTTTTGGTTACACCACAAGAATGTTTTAAACACCGGCTAAAGGTCTACAATTACAGAGACCTGTCACAGTACGATTCTCAGTCAGATCGGTAGTGTCGTCCCTAATTTTGAATCGCTGCCCATAGGGAAGCAACCGGTCAGCAGTAACGCAGTGTTGTTTTTTTGTGTTATTTAATTATTTAAAACAACTAAAAAGAAACCTTTTCAAAAAATGAATTTAATGCAGGGATGGCTAATATCAAACCATCAAAAACAATGCAAACAAAACAGAATGGATGGCACTTCTTTATTCCCACATAATAGTACAGACAAAATAATAAAATAACTCAAACTCAACTGTGATTAAGTTGCTATATGTTACTTTTTTCCCGTGTTACCGTACACGGATGATCCAAAAGCCATCTCTCACTGTCCAGTTTGCTATATGTTACTTTATTCCCGTGTTACCGTACACGGATGATCCAAAAGCCATCCCTCACTGTCCAGTTTGTATTGTTTTTGAAGGATTGACATCAGCTATCGTTACACATTAACTTCCTTTTTTTCTTAATTCATTGTTTACTTACTGGTTTTTAATTCAGTGTTTCAATATACATAAGAAGGTTGCACTTATAACTAAGTTCTAAACACAATGAGGTTCCAACTGTAATGGTTATTATTTATCCATTATTGGCTGGAAATTCTTTTTTCACCCTGTATTTACGCTTTTTAAAGGAACACCAAACTACCGTAAGAAAGCTGATTTCAAGGGGTAATGATAACATCGTTTACACTAGAATAATAAATTAAGAAAAAACAATTACTACTAGTTGTTAATAATACTTATAAAAGTGGATGCTCCGTTTGAAACTACGTCACATCTGAATTTTGTTTGACACCATTGTTTTGGATTTTGAGTTACCATGTAATAAAAAATAATCTGAAGAAAGAACAACAATAAATTCAAGTTATTTACTATAATATTTACACATATTATCACAACTAATGAATCAGTATTACATAGATATTGTTATAAAAGGAAACACTGTATAGTATTGGAAAGTTCTGATAATCTGTTGATGAGATACTTAAAATATTATTTCGACGAATAATCCGAGCCATCCCTACATAGACAGTGCTACCACCTGCCTAGTTTAATTAATAATTCACTATTATTCTATACAATTTTTTTCATATCAAGTTCCCTATACAAACAAGAAAATACTTCGTTTTTAATACAAAAAAGTTGTGATCAAGACTGTTAACATCTGTTCGACACTATGGCAACAGGACAAACAAACGCTAGCCTAGCCTAACATACCCGATATGTAATTGCACAAGCTAAACTAATGAATCCACTGTATGCTCAAAATAACTCCAATTAAGAAGAATATTGATATTCTAACTATAATCACTGAAGTTCTGTCTGTTCTTAATTTGCCATATAATACTTGGATAATGATTAGACGGTTTGCTTAACGATGTTATTCCATTCTATTGTTAAAGTTTAATTCAGGACGTATCTTGTAAATCGGCCCGCCATGGCCAGGTGGGTTAGACGTTCGAGTCGTAATCCGAGGGTAACGGGTTCGAATCCCTGTCGCACCAAACATGCTCGCCCTTTCAGCCGTGAGGCGTTATAATGTTACGGTGAATCCCAATACTCGTTGGTAAAAGAGCAGCCCAAGAGTTGGCGGTGGGTGGTGATGACTAGCTGCCTTCACTCTAGTCTTGCACTACTAAATTAGGAACGGCTAGCGCAGATAGCCCTCGTATAGCTTCGTGGTAAATTCAAAAGCAAACAAACCTTCTCCCCCCTACCCCTCGAAAAGATCATTTGTGTCGCGTCCTCCTGGGGAGGCGCGCCCCACACTTTGGGTCTTATTTCATGTTTGTTGTTTACTTTCATGCTTCAGATGATTCAGGTCACCAATCTCTTCTACGTTGAAATATAATACAAACACCATCCTGGTTTATTCGTTTCGCACACTTGTTTTCAACCAAGCGGGTTACTGTTGTAGCTGTAGTAACAGCCATAATGAATAGCTCAAAGATAGGACGAACTTTAGAGAAAACTTATGTCTCTTGTACATACGTCCTGATTAACTAAGCATTCAATGACGGGGTTCAAAAATATGAACTTTTAGAACAGAGTTCATCATATTGATTTAAATCATTGATGTATAACAGTTGTGAAAATGAGTTTGGAAAGCACTGATTTCTATAAGTATTATTTCTTTCGACTGCTGGCCTCTTAAAATATGAGAAAGGGGTCAGTGGCGTAGGAATGGATTGTTTTGCAAGGCGGAGGATCACTTTTATCAAACCTGAACTTGTCATACATTACTTACACAAGAAGGGTTTTCTTATTGAGCAATTAGTGACACTGTACACTGTGTGTGTTGGAAACTTTTCAAATGAAAATTCAGAATCTCTAAATGTAAATTTTGTTGTTGTTTTGTCCCTTAGTTATTTGCATACTTTTATTTATGGCAAAGCTACTAACGCCCTCTAACACTGCCCCTCATCTTGATGCACTGACAACAAAGATCGCTATTTACAAGCGCCCTATTGATCATACACTATTCACGCTAAAAGATTGGCTATCGCTGTTAAAACGCATCCCCACATCTTAATGTGTGAGACATATTTTACGGAATTACATAGGTTCGAATCCAGATCGTCAGCTCCGAAGTCCAGAACTCCACCAAGTCCAGATACGAATTTCTCTCCTTGAGAATCTGAACAACTCTGTCAGACAGATTTGAGAAATACGCGTTAAAAAAGTAATGGTTTTAATGATATTTTGATTAACTAGTTCAACGTTTAAACGAAGAGGGCGACACTAATCAATTACCCTAATTTAGAAAACTTTTGTTTTTCTTTATTTTTTGCAGTGACTTTAATAACCAATTAATTGGGTCTTGGCATGTAGACCTAGTAACAGTTATAACTTAGCCAATAGAAAACTCAGATTTCCATCATTATGTTGCTGGTAGCCAATAACAAGTAAAAATTTCCACCAGTATGTTTGTGGGAATGCAATTCGGTGTCAGTCACTATCTGGCAGGTCCGTGTACGACTCCCTTTAAAACGTCTTTTTGGTGTAATAAGAAAGCAATAACATGAGTTGATGTTTCGGAGACCTAAGCCTGAACTATCAAGCAATCCATAAATCAAGACTTTATCAGGATGTACTGTATAACACAATGCTTTATTTCCTGACAGGCCAAGTACTGGCGGAAATTCTGCGTATTATTTCTTGCAGCAAAAATAAATACATAAAAATACGTTTTTATCGTCAAACACAAATGGAGCTTTAAACTTGATAACTTTGATTTGATCAAGAGTCAATAACTTGTAAACATTTGACCCATTCCTGCCACACGTGGACTGTAAACACTTTGACAACAACAGTTAAAACTATGTGCCAGTACTGTTATCATTGTAATCTTTACTTGTCTAACCGGCTGAATATTTCGATTACATAAAAATCCATTGTTTCAGCTATCCTCGAAGGTTCGTGCTTGATTTATAATGGGTTACTTCACATGATACTGAACACATATCGACCCCGACGCTACAGGTCCGAACACACACATAGAGGGAAACAAGCACACATTTACAACAATTATACCAGCTTCTCTGGCATACTTTATTTACTGATGACTGATAGAGGAGTTAACCCTAGCACGTTGCATCTCTAACGTCACGAAGAGTCTGTACTCTCGTTGCACGTTGTCCCCATTACATCACGGCAATACAATATATAAATCATTTAGCCAGAGTGCAGATATTTAACTTTAAAAGAAGTAACAACAACGTCGACTAATACACGACGGAGAAACGGATATAAATAAGTAAATGTGTCGGGTGGAGAGACTGTCACGTTATAACCTCACATTTCTATTCACATTTATATAAGGACCTACTTAGGTGAACTATCACCACTAAGTTACAGCAATGCCGAATGTCGACTGATTACCCCTGTTTAATGAGGAAAGTTACGCTAAATGTAATAACAAATTAACTTCAATAACTAGAAATTTTATCATGATCTTTATAATGATAAACCTTGATCCTAGAGACAGACCAGGTTGTTATTTGCTGGGTTTTTTTCTCTACAGAACAGAAACAATAAAATACGAGAAGTCTAGCATTAAAGAGTAAAACAGAATGGTCTTATATTACAGGTAATAACTTATTTTTGGACAAACGTTTAACTAGAAAACTGTGCGAGTAGATTATGTTTTTACTGTTTGTTCAATTCCCTTAAGAGGATTGTTTGTCTGTTATGAATTTCCCACAATGCTACGTGAGGGCTATTTGCACTAGCCGTCCCTCATTTAGCAGTAGTATTATAAAGTGAAGGCATCTAATATTGATAACTATTGGGCTAAGCTTTACCAACGCATAGTGGGAATGATCGTCACATTACAACTCCCCCACAGCTGAAAGGGCAAGCACATTCGGTGTGACGAACCCACGATCGTCAAATTGTGAATCGAGCGCCCTAACCACCAGGTCTGCCTGGTGGCGTTGAGGTATGCTAAAATGTGCGTTGTTTTTTAAATCAGTCATAAGAGAAACAATAATAGAGCTAATGTGTTAACATAATGCAGAGAAGTATTTTAATTCTATCTAGAAAATAATAATTTTTGTATTAATATTCAGGGTATTTTAAATTAAAAGTACATTGTAGCTGTATTATTGTATTAAAGTAATAACTACGATTCTGTAATACACCCTTGGAAATCGTAACATGGAGGTTTAGGACATTACTTTGTTTCTCTAATATATCTGTAGTTGGTCGCCATCTTTTCACAGATACGTTGCGAATGTCGAACTGCAGAAAAATGGAATAATGATAAAACCTTTCATAATTATCTTTTAATCACGACTTAAAATTTGTTTCTTTGTGGTTAAGCACAAAGTTGCACAATGGGTTATTTGTGCTACGCTCACCACGGGTATCAAAACCCGATTATTAGCGTTGTAAGTCCACAGACATGCTTCTGTGCCACTTTGGGGGAGCTTGTAACGTCAGGAAAGAAATGCACTTAATATACCATATACTGTATGCGTGTATGTATACAGACGCACACGTTCCTATACACGTGTGATGGCTTTTACAGGGTGTTCCATATGTGCACGTGCTTTCGATGCTATGATGTAATGGTATGGTATAAATTATAGATCACGTTCCTATCTAGGTCTTGTCGTGTAATAGTTACAAGGTGTTTTTGAGATACGTACAAGATGACAACACACAATTCCCTCTGATTTCTCACTAAGGACATACCGACAGTTATTTCTCTAATTTTTAAATTGACTTCGTCCATTTTCTCTAAGTAATTTTAATTTCTCTTTACAAAATGTTGAAAGTTTAGAAATATTTGCACCTAATATTTTACGTTGTTCAGTATAACTTATTGAAAATGAAATATGTACACACACACACACACACACACACGTATCAAATGTTGGTTGTTGCCGTCGTTCTAATATTTATCACCAAACAATTTCTCTTTCTAAAGTGCTTCTTTATGAGAGTACTAGCTGAGCTGATATAAAAGTATGCGTTTGCCACGTCCCCCGCTGGTAAGTCTACGGATTCACAACGCTAAAATCAGGGGTTCGATTCCACTCAGTGGACTCAGCTGATAATCTCATGTGGCTTTGCTCTAAGAAAAAAAAAAGTTTTTTTTTTTTTTTTGCCACCTAGTTAGTCACTTCTCACTTACCAATCGTTTACTATCTCAGGTAAGTGTAAATAGTTAACTACTTGAGTTTTCAAAAGGAAAAAGGTTCGTACTTTTACTTTATTTAATAATTCAATGGTGGTAGAAAATGATACGCTATTCTTGACATGAAAGCGACATAAATGCCACTTTGGTTTCAGGAAAGCAAAACAAAAGAAATGTCCAGTACTTGTATCACTCAAATAAGGAAGACGAATATTTAATACGCACGCGCCTCCATGATCACCTAGCTATTTTAATAGTACACACATGGAGAAACGTTATTTCAAAGTCACAATCATTTCCGCTTCAGAGAGGTATGCCGCGCACGTGCTATCTATCCCCTTTTCTTTTCTTTTTTTCATATCCAAATCCTTTCAATTTCATATCGTAAATACCTACACGTTCCTTACTTGGATATACCAGATTTATGGATGTTTCCTTGAACCCCAGAGGCCGCTATTTATGCAATCTTTACTGTTTTCTGAGTAATTTTTAATGTTAATAAGAATAATAGGAAAAAAAAGTTTAAAACTCGCTATTGCACGAAACGTGAGCAGACTTTTTTTAAAATTTAAATTATTTGGTAAAATAATACCAAACTCATCTAGGGTAGGAAACTAATATGCAAAACTAAAATTTCGTCGCAATAATAACAAACATATAGTTTCGTTATAAGTTTTCAGATCATCAGCGCTACTTCATAAAATCTAAACTTATTAGTATGAATGGGCAGCTAGTACTAATGCCAATTTTAATCATCACAGTTTATTGTAGGGTGTTTAACTTATCTTAAAGTCTACACACCTTTGCCTATATTTAAACACATTTTGTATTTCAAAATTTCAAGTTTTACAATGTTTCTTTGTGAGTAATTTTGCTTTGTAGATCACAAATTGTTAAACATAGGTTACTTTTTGTGTACTTTTAAAAAGGTTATATAAACTCAAGGTCGAAATATTTTTTCTGATTCTCTGATTTGTTGTTATAAAAATGCAACTTTTAATTAAACGTTTGTGTTTCGTTGGATCACTCATCATACTTTACGTTAGTCTAACATAATTTAAAAATCAAAGTATCCTAGGAATTGTACGATATATTTTTAATATAAAACCTGGTCATATTAATGTGGAAATGTAAACGACTTATTTATTTTAACATAAATGTGTATTTCGTACGCTGGACATTTATAGTTCATCAACTTTTTTAATATTCATATGTTGAAAGAAATAACTACCAGAACACACATAACAAGCCAATTATAAATGTGTCCTATTGACGATTAGAGCGCAGATCGCCCTCGTGTAGCTTTGCGCGAAATTAAAAAAACAAACAAACAATTGACGAGTAAAAGAAGAAAAGCAAATATTAACAGCTGCGCAAACTGTTTAATGCACAAAGCTGCACAATGATTACTGTACCTACCGTAAGGATTTATCCTTGAATTTTAGTGTTATAAGCCTTCAAGTCTATCTCTGAGCTACCGTGGGACGTTCATTAATATTATCAGACACGTTGGCCCCAAAACGACTTTTTGAAGTCGTTCTTTTCCGATAATTGTCGTTTATGTTGAAAAAACAAAATCTCAGATTAACTTCTAGAAATCTGGCTAAAGCAGGAAATCGTCTTGATATCCGAATATCCTTAAACCGTTCATTCGTAGTCGCAATACATGCCACTAGACAAAATGGAAGTTAAATAAAATGGTCTTCTCAAACAGCTTTAAATTTTTGTCGGTGTTAAACCCATTATATCGTGTTACGTGGGGTTAGTAAAGCGTTTTGGTAGTAGTACGCGATCAACTAAACTCCTTTTATGAGGAAAGATGAAATGACGAGGATGAAAATTAGGACTAAGCATTTGACACCATCACCACTCGAAACCTTTGTCCTGTCCCTAGCATAGTTCTGACATCTAAACCAGTGGTGCACCATCAGGGTTCCACCACTCAAAACCTTTGTTCTGCCCCTAGCATAGTTCTGACATCTAAACCAGTGGTGCACCATCAGGGTTCCACCACCTGAAACCTTGTCCTGCCCCTGGCATAGTTCTGACATCTAAACCAGTGGTGCACCATCAGGGTTCCACGACCCGAAACCCTTGTCCTGCCCTGGCATGGTACTTACAACCGTACCAGTGGTTAGGTGCCACCACCGAAAGTCCTTGTCTTGCACACTTAACATGGTTACTAACATCCATACCAATGTAGAAATATGTCGTTCTAAAAAATCATCCGCAGATTTATTTCTAGCAATTGAAGTCCAGCCTTTGATTTACGGCGTTTTAATAGAACTAACAACATCAGTATCAAATTCCTAGACCAATAAATTGCGATATATATAGTTCTTATAAGCAAAAATGACGCAATTTCCTATCAAAACTATGCAATTTCCGGGCGATATTACACGAACTTCTAATACATGAGGTCACGTAACTTCATACTATATTTCGTGGGTTTAGACCAATTAATTTATGAAATCTGATCTGGTACATGCAATCATCTGTGACAAAAAAAAAAAAACAGAAAAAAATTCACGATGATCCAGTGAAGGACTAATAGAACAAATTACATATCTCCTTGTCTTTTAAGCTATATACAGCACAACGTTCTGGTTCTTTAAACATACCTTTTTATCATTGTTTTGTTATCTATCGTTTGGATCTAAAGAGTGGGATGTTGTCATCACAGATATAGTGAGGGGTGGCTAAGTTTTGACAAGAACAGTTTCGTACTTACTGGAGTTGAATTAGACTTCGTTTATCTATCAACTGTTCCAAGTACATCTCTTGTACCTTTTTATTTACAGGATTGTAATATCAAGGTCATGTTTAATATCTAACTTCAATATATGAACTATATTGAAATAATCAACTTCCACGAGCCTATGCCTTGTTAGGAATAACAGTGATGGAATGCAAGAAACATGTTGCCATTTGAGGCCTCTTTTTCGTGCATCAAGGTGTTGAAGTTTTTATCTGGACTTCGAGGCTGCTGCAGAACCTCAAGGCCAGCGTGGGACGCGTGTCTTTAATCGCCAAGGCTCAGCTGGAGTTACTTAATGAAGCAAATTCTTGTTACAAACATATTTAGAGTTTCGGTAACCACTGAACACTGCGGAATGCACCAAGATCAACGCAATTAAAGCTACTGAAAATAATATAAAAAAAGTATCTCGATTACTCCAGTCACTTTATTCAACACAGTTGTTTAGAATGTAGTTTGGTTTGTTTTGAATTTTGCGCAAAGCTACTCGAGGTCTATCTGCGCTAACGTCCCTAATTTTGCAGTATACGACTAGAGGGAAGGCAGCTAGCCATCACCACCAACCACCAACTATTGGGCTACTCTTTTACCAAATAATAATGGGATTGATCGTCACATTATAACGTCCCCACGGTTGAAATGGCGAGCATGTTTGGTGTGACCCGCGACCCTCAGATTAGGAGTCAAGTGTCTTAACCACCTGGCCCCTGCCGGGCTTAGAATTTAGCAATATTTTTATACCGGAGCTTTGTAAAAAAAAAAATAAATAAATAAATAAAAAAAGGTACTTCACTTTGTCATGAAAAGAAACCCATTCGTCAGTACCTTGAAGAAACTAAAACCGAATTACGTGAAAATGTATCTCAAAGACGGCTGGTATGGGAATTAGAACTTTTGTTAAAATAAAGCAGAGAACAACGTTTCGACCTTCTTAGGTCATCTTCAGGTTAACAGAAGATTCATATTCCACGTTAAATTTTCTTAAATCATTAGATCATTTACTGATTTAAAAACAACAATAAGAAAATATTAACTTATCTTCTTCCATCGTAATGAAATATTGACAGTGTGAAGCGTCTTATGGTGATCACCATATTTGTTTTATTGTTTCATAATTTTAAATCGTAATTAAATAAATTAATTGTAAACTATCAGTTTCACGTGATTCATGATGACGAGAAACACACTTGAAATAAAAATGTATCTCAGAACGGCTGGTGTGGATATTAACACTTTTATTGACAAGCAGACAACAAAGTTTCGCCCTTCGTAGGTTGAAGATGACCTAGGAAGGTCGATACCTTGTCTGTTTATCAATAAAAGTGTTAATACCCATACCAGCCGTTCTGAGATACATTTTCACGTGATTCGGTTTTGGTTTCTTCAAGGTACTGACGAAATGACGGTAATAAAGATTGAAATATATAAATAATGTTTTTTGGAAAACAAAATGATCTTACAATCAACTCAACCATGAATTATCTTATGCAAGCAAAATCTGTTAAATTGTTTTGCTTCGTTACCACAGGAATTATCTCTACGAATTATGAGAAAAATGTTGTTTATAAGATCTAGCTAAGAAAAAAAAAAAGACTAAAATTATATAGAGCATACTAAGGACAAAACTGAACGAGGTAAAAATATAGTTCATGGCATTTTTAGGTAATACTCGTGTCAAGTTTTGCAGTTGAAATAAAAATGTATCTCAGAACGGCGTGTAGTTCATGTCACGAACAACTCAAATATAAATAAAGGTTTGTGTGTTTACAGTTATCGCACAACCACTCGCTGGAAACAGGTAGTTATGCTTTGAAAAAAAATCCTAATTCATGAGTAGCGAAAGACGGCAAAGCATTCAGGCGTTTGTGTTTTTTATTTTTTCAACACCAGGAGTGTCACAGGTTTTTGTAGTTGAATGATTAAAAAAGAAAATCTCGAACTAAAAATGGATCTCTTCACGAATTTCTCATACACTTAGAAATATGCAAAGTGGTATTATTTTCAAATGAAAAACTTTTGCAAGTAACTAAGAATTGAGAAATTTTAAAAGAACTTGACGCAAATAAGTTTTCTCGGTTTTTCAGAGTCTCGAAGAAACAATTTCAGTCATGCTGACCAGCAGGTGGCGCTGTAGAACGTGGCTGGCGTACGGAGTGATGATGGTTCTTGTTTTCTTACCTGATACTGAAGGATGTGTGTGTTTGTCATCTCATCCCCAAGAACACTACTGTTCTGCACATTTTGGTAAGTTATAGTATTAGTATACACATTTCTGACACAGTTCGAAGTAATTTAGCAAGTACTAATAACGTAAGCTTAACTTTTCAACACAAATTTCTAGGCAGTATTAAGATAAACTTTACTGTTTAATACAATGATTTAACAATAAATAAATTTATAACGCTACTATACTACACAGCACAAATAGGTAAAGACGTACCGAGAAAAGTTGTAGTTCTTAGCAAAGATATGGTGATCAGCGGTCATAAGCGTCATTTATCGGTACAATTTGGAGGGTGGAGGCCATACGGTCTCAGAAAAATTCTAACACTAAAACACGACATTTCACCTTTTTTAAATAATCTCTAACTCGGGAAATGTTTATAGATATTGAAAATAAATTTTTGGTATATCTATTATTAAGGGTTAGGGATATGACGTAAGCAACGCAATGTTACTTTTTAGCTGGCTCGTTCTGCAGCCTATAGTAAAACTGACACACACTTTCCTTCCTTTTCTGATAACTACATAGTTCGTTCTTCATGATAAAGTTTGATTTTTTTTTCTGATTGATCGATCATTAATTTCTAGTCGAATAAAAATCATATAGAAGTAAATACAAAAATACTTCAACTGTCACCAAAACGTTTGCCTGAACCATAAGATTCTTTTTGTTTTTAAATATATAATTCAAAAACCTACTTTGTTTAAGCTTTACAAATTACAATTTGGCTTTTGTTTACGAGTTAAAAACATAATTTGATTAGGCCTTACAGTTTGCCTGCTTTTTTCATGTTTTAAAACAAACAAAAAATCTTTATGGATATGAAACATTCTGATCGAGATTCTACCAGTTTTTAATGTTCAAGTCCGGAAACAGATTACTTTAAACCAGTGAAGCGTAAAATTGAACAGCACGTGAACAGACTGGATTCGGACGAAGACACGAAGAACCAATGAACGTATTGGTCATTAATCGAACACGAAATTAACAAAACTAATACCACATACAAATGTGTTGAATTGTGAATATATTTTTATCCAAATAGTAATTACAGAAGAGACAAAATTACCGAAACAGAGCACATAAAGCACGCTGACTACAGTATTTAAAATGTGCTGGGGATGGAATTTACGTAAAGTATTCGTATGTACGTCCGAGACGTTGTTTGGCACATTCATTTGGGTGCTTTTGTTGCGCACACAATGCACGTTTCAGTTCGTCTCGTAGAACTAGTTTCGTTATAAACCACTTGTTAAAGTGTGTCTGGATCCCAAAGTTGATGTAACCATAGTAGCCAGTAAGTTTTAAGACAGTTACGACTACTTACTGAACATAAATAATATCAAATATATAAACAAAAGTAAACTGGTGCCTTAAAGTAGAATATAAATTATATGAACACTTGATTAATTGCGTCTAAATGAAAAAGTAGAGATAACAGAAACTTCTTTTTAAAGACCGTCAAGCAAGAGCTCGACATCACGTCATTTGAAGTAAACAATAATCACACCAAGTCTACAGTTCAGTCTCCCGGTGGGACAGCAGTAACGTTTTGTAGTTGCAAAGTTCAGATCCGGGATTCGGTTCCTTGCGATGGATACAATAGATAACCTAATTCGACTTTGTCCTAAAATTCGATTCCGTGCGATGGACACAATAGATAGCCCAATGCGGGTTTGTCGTAAAACAACCAAACTGCAGTACATTTTGAATCTGGTGCGTTCCGTACAATATATATTAATACAAGTACAGATATAAAGAATCGACTTAAAAATTATAAAACGAAATTCTTAAGGGAAAATAAAACAAACTTGTTTTAACTGTCACGCCCATAAACGAAGTTCATGAGAGGCAGGTATTCACTTGTGGGGAAAAAAAACAACAACAAAAACTTGCTGAATATTTCCACCAATAGCGACTTTAGTAAACATTGCATGGAACCCACTTTTTTTCCGACGCGGGATACATTTTCTTAAGGATTAAAAACTCAGGTTTATAGAAATTACCGAACAATATTGAAACCTAAAGTTATAGTAGCGTATTCATTAAAAGAAAACCCTATTTTAATGCATCATTAGATTGGTATAAAGGTGTCACTTTTCGGTTTTAAAGGTAAAACTTAATGTCATTTGAGGCCCGATTTTTAAACTTACTCTGTTTATAACTAACGGATGTGCAGGTTTGATACTAGAATAATCTTGCCGTGTAATCGACTATTATGTTTTGAGAGACAGGAAGGAAAGTAAACATGTAAAAATTAGTGTCTTATCTACAATTAATTAAAAATAATGTATTCTGTTTTAAAATATTCAAGGCCCGGCATGGCCAGGTAGTTAAGGCGCTCGACTCGTAATCTGAGGGTGGTAGATTCGAATCTCCGTCGCACCAAACATGCTCACTCTTTCAGCCGTGGGGGCGCTATAACGTTGCGGTCAATCCCACTATTCGTTGGTAAAAAAGTAGCCCAAGAGTTTGTGGTGGGTGGTGATGACTAGCTGCATTCCCTCTAGTCTTACACTGCTAAATTAGGGACGACTAGCACAGATAGCCCTCGAGTAGCTTTGTGCGAAATTCCAAAACAAACAAACAAAATAAATATATATATATATATATATATATATATATATATATATATATAGCTGCTTGTGAGTACACCGAGCAATATCTCATTGTTGTATCGGTCATTTCCCCCAGTTGTGCACAGAGGGCGCCCTTACATTTCTGCTCGTTTTTAACCGCTCGTTAATCCATGTCAACGTTATCAGTTTTCTGAAATAATGATTTTTTTAAATTTACAATAGCTGCATTATAAGGGGAACGTGATCGCACGATATCAGTGTGTGTGTGTGCGTGTGCATCGCAGGACTTTATCAAGTTTGGAACGATTGCATTATGTGTAATTGCATTCCGATAACATGAACACTCACTCACTCACTCGAACTGGACTCAACGTTTGAATTTTATGGTATCGTAAATCAACAAGGAAAGATAAAAAAAACAAAACAAATCTTGCACTAATGTTAATTCTTAACTAAATTTTTATTTTAAAACAGTTTGTCTTTTTAATAAACCAACAGTGCCAAATACAGATAATTTTTAATTAAAAAACGCACCTCAAAAATAGCATCTTCCAATGGGAACCACAAGGAAAATACTTTACAAAGTGCATATACACACCACCTTTAGGTAGAATCGAGAGTGTCGCCTTCTTCGCTAACCTCACACATCAAACGAGGTCAACCCGAGGGTTGTAATAATAAACTTCCAGGATCAGTGTTTGTTTTACAGTTTAGTGTTTTATAATATAATACACACAAAAAATACATCTACGTTTATGCACACTTTTCTGATTGATGTAGTTTTTATGTACAAAGGTGTATAAACTTATTCTCTTCACAGATAATTAAACATCTGATGGCTACATGAGCCTTTAGAAATTGTAGACATTTTCTCTAGCAAGGGCCAGGCGCTCGACTCCTAATCTAAGGGTCGCGGAGTGAATCCTTGTCACATCGAACAAGCCCATCATTTACGCCATGGTGGCGTTATAATGTCAGTCAATCCCACTATTCGTTGGCAAAAGAGTAGTCCAAAAGTTTATGACGGGTGATGTTAATTAGCTGCCATCTTTCTAGTCTATTACTGTTAGATTAGGGACGACATTGCACGAAAGTTCAAACAACCCAAATCTCTAAGAAATCTTTGCAGATTTATCTAACTCTTTTTATATAATTATACTTTTAACTGGATTATCAATTACTCTCAACAGGTTCACATTATAATCAGAGATTGTTATAGGAAAAGCAAAAAAAAAAACAAAAAAAAAACCCAACAAGAAACAAACAAACAAACCAGGTGGCTACATTAGCTTTAAACATATTAAAATTTTTTTTCAGCAATTTCTGATTTACCCAATTTCTTTTTTTCTTTTCCTAAAATGATAATAGTTAAAGCTGGATTGTCCGTTATCTCCAATAGGTTTACTCCATAATCAAAGATTATCATTAGGTATATAGAAGCACGTGGGCGATGGTCGACGATTGTGGTTAACGTCCTCATTCATTTCTAGATTCTAAGAAGAAGTAGGCACAAAGGTATGTGAAGTGGGTTGGGTGATTTAATATTTTCACAGCGATCCGATGTAAGAGAGAAATGAAAAGAGAGGGGCTACTTCAAGGGCAACGACAACGAGGCTTGTCTCCTCGAAGCTACCACTTGAAAGTAATACAAACTCCTTGGTTTAAGTGAGGATAAGAACCACCGTCTCTACAAATTTAAAGTAATTATCTAGACTGAGTAATTCTAAATTACTTACAAGCACTTTGGAAACCATAACTTCTTCAAGGTTTTACCCAGGGTTACTTGGGATAGAAATTAAAATTCCTTTACAATATAAACGCAGATATTTATTCACGTGCTATTATTATGGTAATTTTAGGCGAAAATAAACATAATGATAAAGCTGGTTTTCGTCTCTAAAAGCTAATTAATGAAAAGCATCTTGTTTTCAAATGGACCTGAGTTGTTGGTGAATTAAAATATGTTTCAGAAGTTAGTAACAGGAACTTTATTTTGGAAAAATTAGGTCTAAGGTTACGTATTTTCACTGTTTTGAGTGTTAATAAAACATGATTAAAACGACAGGTTGGTGGGTAGTTAATCGGAGATGTCACTAAAGGGTTCCGTGGGTTGGTAGGTGGGCAATTCACACCAGGAAAAGCCAGGCATGGCCAGATGGTCAGGACTTTCTGCGCTAGCTGTCCCTAATTTAGTAGTGTAAGACTAGAGGTAAGGCAGCTAGTCATCACCACCCACCACTAACTCTTGGACTACTCTTTTACCAACGAATTGTTGGATTAAAATAAACTTTATAACGCCCCCACGGCACGGTTGAAAGAGTGAGCATGTTTGGTGACACAGGCATTCGAGCCCGCGACCCTCATATTACGAGTCGAGCTACTTAAGGGAAGATTATTCCAACAGTTGACTGTTGTCATTATTGACTAGTCACCTTTTCTCTATTCATTTCAGAAATAAAAATGGCCATGAGCCGATTTTCCTTGTGAGTTGTACGCAAAACACTGAAACACGTTTTTTTGTAGTAAGCACAAAACTACACAAAGGGCAATCTGTGCTATGTCCACCACGCGTAGCGAAACCCAGTTTCTAACGTTGTAAATCTGCAGACATACCGCTGTGTCACTGGAGGACAAGGTCCGGCATGGCCAGGTGGTTAGGGCACTCGACTCGTAATCTGAGGGTCTCGTGTTCGAATTCCCGTCACACCAAACATGCTCGCTCTTTCAGCCGTGCCTTGGGGTCGTTATAAAGTTACGATCAACCTCACTTTTCGTTGGTAAAAGAGTAGCCCAAGAATTGGCGGTGTATGATGATGACTAACTGCCTTCCCTTTAGTCTCACACTGCTAAATTAGGGACGGCTAGCGCAGATAGCCCTCGTGTAGCTTTGTGCGAAATTCAAAACAAATCAAACCAAACTAATCACTGAGAAGGCAAATTGAATCGAACATTTTTTTGGAGCCGATTTCTTTAGCTTGATATATTTTTTAACGGAACTTGCTTCATTAACATGTATACTACTTTATTTAGGTTTTGATCTTCATATTTAGCTTACTATGATCAGAAACTTTCTGTTGATCCAACTTCAGATGTTTAAGACACTCTGCTTCTATGACATACAGCTGTTAAACTGTCTGATTACCATAAGAACCATTTATTCTTTGTTTGTTTTTTTGGTCATTGTTGTTTCTAGTTAAGTACAAAGCTACACAATGGGCCATCTGTGCTCTGCTTATCAGGGGTATCAAAACCCGGTTTCTAGCGTTGCAAGTCCGCAGACATATCTGCTGTGCCACTAAGGGACTTTTCCTACATCGAACTCTGCATGGCTTTTTCTAACAGTAGCCACATATAAGGTGTTTCACGATTGCGAAGTTAAACCACTTCAGGCCTTGTCCTGTTAATTTAAAGAAGTGTTATCTTTCACATAGTCCTTACGTTTTCATAAAATGGTAATATTTTAACGATTATTTGTTTCGTTCAGTAATGACTATGAACAGCCACAAGTGTGGTCTTGTTATAACATAATGATACGAGCAGATTTATAAGGGTTCTAAGCATAAAAAGACCAGTAAAGATACTCGGAACTGCCGGACACAAAACGTAACGCTGTAAATGGTAGCGTGGGCCATTCTCTGCTACTTTTTGGGTTATAGCACACGAACTGATCGTTCGATGAAACAGCACCTGTGTTACACACGGCAATCTCGATATTTAGGTCCTTTGGGTGGACCACTTTCATCTGGCTTTGAATTTTCGAAATTTACTGTCAACCTCTTCGTTCGGTTAAGCCCTGTGTATAAATTAGTCTGATAAAGTCTGACTTTGAGGGGCATGCAGATAGCTCAGTATTTGATCTGAGGGGAAACATACTTTCGTTGTAATTGTAGAAACAACAAATCGAAACTTATTTTTGTATGAAACCAAAGAGTAGTAAGCTGAGTGTCTTGTTGCAGAATAGCTTATTGTTCCTCCTGCTACGGCCCGGCATTGCCGGATAATTATCCCCTATCTAAGGGTAGCGGGTTCGAGTTCCAGTCACGCCAAACATGCTCGTCATTTCAATAGTGCGGGCGTTACAATGTGACGGTCAATCCCACTATTCGTTGGTAAATGAGTAGCCAAAGAGTTGTTTGTGGATGATGATGACTAGTCGCCTTCCCTGTAGTCGTACACTGCTACATTAGGGACGGCTAGCACAGATAGCCCTCGTGTAGCTTCGCGTTAAATTTAAAACAAACAAACAAACAAACAAACTCTCCTTAATGAGATGCCATGCCGTCATTTTTTTTCTTACCGGTATGTAGCTCCACTTTAACCACTAATTTAGCCATCATTCCAGGTATCAAAAGAGTATAACTGAAATGCTGTGAAACTTGAATGGTGCATTCGATTGCTTATCGATTTTAAACACGATTTTGGGAGAGGTTTGCTTGAGTAATTTTACCACATTTAATGGAAGTTGGTTCAGCCAGCTGGTATCAGCAACAGGTGCATGTATGTCTTAATCGGATAGATCAGTTTGAGTCAAAACAAACGGCTGGAGGTAAAAGCCTTATCAATTTAGGTAATCGTGAAGTGTAAACCTTAAGACTATTGTCTTACAAGATTATGGTGACAGTTTTTTTGTTTTTCAACTAACACCACGGGCACATTAATGGTTTTAAAATGGAGGAAAAACCCAGTGGTTGTGTAACTTGTGTGTCTCGCCCTGTAAACCTGTTGATAAACGCTATCGGAGAAATAGTCAACATATATGTATATGAATTGCGCATAAATATTTATTTCGTTTTGACACTGAAACTGACACATGGGTACAAACATTACAAATTCTACTAGCTTTATGCACTTGTACTATTTATTTATTCTGATAGGAAAGGGTGCCACGAGCTTCTATAGGAGCTATCACGTGATCAGCTGGAGGCGTGATCCAGCTGTTGAGATGTCAAGGCCAAGGACTCAGCTAGAAACAAGCATGTTAATATATTACGCGTTGCGCAATACTGTAGTTTTAGACGGGTAAGACCGTATGTCGTTTATCGTTTAACTAATTGGAATGAAATATTTATCACTTGATCGGATTTGGACTTAATCTATCAGTAATATATGTACATAGCTTCGTTCTAAATGCTTATTGTTATTCATATAACAATACTTCCTCAAACGTTAGCTTGCATCACCACACAATTTCAAGCCATTATTTTAACAATAACATTTCATTCTGTGTTATGGCCGTGTTACATAGCTGTTATATTTGTTTGTTTGTTTGTTTGGGAATTTCGCACAAAGGGCTATCTGTGCTAGCCGTCCCTAATTTAGCAGTGTAAGACTCAGCTAGTCATCACCACCCACCACCAACTCTTGGGCTACTCTTTTACCAACGAATGTGGGATTGACCGTCACATTATACAACGGCTGGGAGGGCGAGCATGTTTAAAAACCCGCGACCCTATTACGAGTCGCACGCCTTACGCGCTAGGCCATGCCGGGCCATGTGTCTTGACTGTCAACAATGTTGGATTTAAAAATATTATCAGTGACTGTTAGTTTTATTTGTCTCGTTGCAATAGCTTTGTGCTAATACAAAAGATAGAAATGATAATCTGACTTGATGTATTTAAAGATACAAATACACTTTATTTGTAAGTATTGATCGAAGCAAAATATCAAAACTTCGCTTCATTAAAAATATACTCAGACTGTAGTACTATGGACAATTTACTTAAACGCACGTCTTTGTTATTATTATTATCAGAGACCCGTAAAATTTGTGGTTAATTATTGCAACAGTACTTCTAGAAGTCCTATAGACCTATACTTAAAGAATCTTAGACATCGAAATATATACATTACCTGTCTTAGGCCTAACATTACTTAAGCCTTTCTCAAGTATGGCTTATACTTCATAGAGATAAATTCACACATGTAACTTGTGTACATTTTATGCTTTATTTTAGTTAAATTAAACTTTACCGTACTTAATACTATCAATAAATGAATGTTTCTCTATGACACAACGTTAGACCTTTTAAAAAAATTCATGAGTTCTTTCTTAGCGTGTTGTACAAAATGTCTACTAAAGTATATTTACAGCCGGCTTTTGTATTTTGCAAGCTATTTAGTTAGAAAGGTGCGCGTGCATTTTCAGGACAGATAAAACTGAAAATTACAATAACAGAATATTGTTATAATTCTTTTGTAACATTCCGAGATTATCAGTGTGACAAAGGGAATCTAACATGATTTTGTTTGTAATAGCATTTAGTTAAGTCAACCACTTTGTGTGATGGTGTGACACTCGATATAAAAATAAATGAATAATTTGGATACACTGTAGAATTTGCTGTTGGCGAGAATTTTGTAAGATTTCTAACCATATATTTCTTGTACTCGATTATATGGTGAGCGAATATAAATAACAATATATATTTTTAATCTCAATCACAGTGGCGCTTGTGAAAGTAAAAAAAGAAGGCAAAAGTGACGGGATGGCGCCATCATACCAGATCCGATTGAAGAAGGAATTTAAGGTAAATATTTCAGTTCAGAAAAATTAATAATTCCAGTTATTAATTAATATTATCCGTTACTACTTAAAATAGCGATTTTAAATTAAAGGAGTTGGACTAATTGAAATAAGAATAATTTATGAATGAGAGTATAGAAGATAATAATATACCAATCACACTACATCTTTTATATCCAATACCGATGAGGCCTTTTACCTAATACCAGGGCTCTTCAGACCAGCAGGGATACGACGGACATATTAATGGTTGAGACGACATTTATATCAGCAAATTGTTTGAAAATAACAGTTGCAGTGAGAACTTGATTAAATTGAAGTGTAATTTTTCGTCGATTTTCGTCATGCCACAAACCGTCAGAATTAGATAGTTAGTGATATTTCAGAAATAACTATAGCAATGATTTGCATTCAAAATTACAAAATAAAATAATAATAATTCTACCAGAAGATTTAACATTAGTGATAAGTGTCATATTTCAAGATCACTTGGAAGTGTTATGTTCATATACCAGAAATTAGTATTTTATCTGTAACTGGAGTCTGACAATAAAATCGGTTCCAGTTTTCCTATTAATAAACGAAGCCAAGTCAACTTATCTCAAACATATTTTGTTTTGTTTTATAAAGTGTATTCATAAATAGTAAAAATTGTATCGCAATGAGTAAATTCATTCATGTGTTTTGGTTTCGAATATCTATCAGTACTATTAATATTATATCAGATGTAGCCAAAATGACTTCACTTCCTGCATACCAATCAATAAACAAACTTTCGGATTCTTAGCGTAGGTATCAAGTTTTGAAGCATCGGTTTTAAATATTCATGAGGTGAACGCCAAATATGAGTAACACTGTATAGTCTGAAGTGCCTACAATACGGTGCAAACAATATCCTTTTGACAAAGCAAGAAAATTATACATTTTGATGTAAAATGACACTTGAAAAATTAAGCTTGTGTTGAAACATATTTGCAGCGTTAATGTGAAAACATGCTATTCTGACTATATTGAGGCGGTACTTACTATAAGTAAACATGTGTTTTCTACTGTTTTAGATGAGTGAAAAGGCCCGTCAAGCCTTGAGTCATGGGTTAATCTGGACACCTGCCGGTGACGACGTTTGTGGAGTAAAGTTCAATAATACTAAATATCTCATCACTGGTACGTAGCGCCATCTAGTCATAGTAATATTTATTTATGTTTTATTTCAATGATATTAAATTTTAGAAAAAGCTGCTCATTAAACACATGAAATAAAAGTAAATCTCATGAAACATTTTTCTTCGTTATATTAGCTTACTGCTGTTTTGAATAAGGTTTCTTCAATTTTACGCAATTTTTAATGAGTTTTACCGACTTCATTGTTTTCAGGTATATATTTTAATTTTAATTATAAAGTCACAGCAAAGAATAATCAACCATAAAAGAAAAAAAACAAACAAACTATTTATACATTTGCTAAACTAAACATTGAGAAATTATGAAATACATGATTACGTATTGATTTTAAAAATCAACTTAATATTAAAGATTGACCAATTATAAACTTTCAGTTGATTTAAAATAACCGAAACCAAATATAAAAACACTTAGAACTAAACATCAAACTACTTCTTGAGTAGTAATAGATATTTCTATGACAAAACTATATAAACTTTCTCTAGAGGGAATTAATAATAATAATTAATAGTAATTTTATAATTAACGAAATATTTTAATATGTATATATTATTAAAAAATACTTTCATACGTGTTATGATTTCCAAAATAAGTTTAAAAAAACTTCGATTAACTCACGTTTTATTAAATTTAAAAATCTTAACTTTAACTTAGATTATAAACTACTGAAATCTTTAGTTTTTACTACTATTGAAGGGAACTCGGTAAGAGATTGAATTTAAGTTCCTGCAAACTAATCATACTACATGTCAAACAATAAATTTATATAAATAATTTTGGGTATGCGCACAATATAAGCATAATTTTCTTTATCCAGTTCAGTAAAATGTAGGTGTAGTAGTAGTTGTATTACGAATCTCGCTGTTTACAGTTGCGTTAAGAATATCGGAGGTCTCGAAGATTGTTCTTAAGAAGACAAGAAAAAGATAAAAATAATGAGGTATAGGTCAAGCCTATACACCGGACATGGAAGAACTGTCAATCCGCATTTCGAAATCACTGCACGGCGAGCAGTACAAGGCCTAGCATTTTCGTATTGCAACTTTTAGTGGGGAAAGGGGTATTGATACATTATCGAGATCATTTGTCGACAGCAGTATATTCACATTTAAAGACTAGGAAAGAAAAAAAAAACTTTTTTTTTTTTAAAGCCCCTGGTATAATTTTAAGGTTGAAATTGAAAAATAAAACTGGAGTTTGTTAACTTTTACTTCAGGCAAAACATGTATATAGTTAATAGTAAGAAATCAACCATACAAAAGTTGTTATGGTAAATAAACTGCTGAAAAAACATTGCACTTGTATACGGTCACTAAATTCCCTACTTAGCACGAAAAGGTAGAGAGACAGTTGCTTAGATCACAAGGCAAAACACTATTCGCGTCTCTCCCCTTATAGCAAGAAGAAAAAGAAAAAAAGACGTTGTACATATTTTCAACTTCTCGCAAAATACGAAGAAAAAAACACTCCAGTTCAGCTTAAGACAAAAAAACAATCGTATTTATCTCTCACGTGAATCGCAGTGTATAAAGAAACTGTCGTAAACATATCTCAACTTTAGCTTAAATAGCATCTAGACTTAAGCTGTAAAGTGAACAAATAACTACACATCCATTTATCAGAATCATTAAACAGCGAATTCATTGTATAATATATATGTTAAAATCTGTGAAAAGTAGATAACTTACGTTAAATTAGAAACTTAGCTCTAGCTCTTTACGAACAAAAAAATCTGAACAGGAGAAATTAAAATATTCTGTAGTTTCTATCAATTCTTATAGATATAGTTTAAAAATAGTTTTAGATGTATGAACCAGTGGCGAGATGATGTAAGAAGGTTCGATAGAGGGCGACGTTGGTACTGAATATTCTGTTGTTGTTGTTTTTAGAATTTCGCACGAAGCTACTCGAGGGCTATCTGTGCTAACCGTCCCTAATTTAGTAGTGGAAGACCAGTGGGAAGGCAGCTAGTCATCACCACCCACCGCCAACTCTTGGGCTACTCTTTTACCAATGAATAGTGGGATTGACCATTATAACGCCCTCATGGCTGGGAGGGCGAGCATGTTTGGCGCGATGCGGGTGCGAACCCGCGACCCTCGGATTACGAGTCGCACGCCTTACGCGCTAGGCCATGCCGGGCCGTGCCCACTGAATATTCACAAAACTATTTTATTCTTGATAACACAAAGATAGGAAACTTTATGAACTTCTCTGTTAAATGAATTTCTTTAAGCTACGTGTTTTCCTAACATCACGAATTATAATCGATTATATCTTTTGACGATATCTGCGGAAAAAAATTTGAGTTTTTTTTTTTTTTTCTGATTTAGGACGAGTAATTGGAGAAAAGGCTTGGGTGTGGCGCTGTAACTTTGTGCAGGAGTGGTCTACTTTGTCCAGAAAACAAAGAAAAGGATTCCGAAAACTTTACCACCAAGGATGTCAGTGCAAAGTATGATAAGCTTTTAACTATTTGAAGAATATTTGTTAAAATCTAAATGCCCCTGGTAGTATCGTGGTTCGATACCCAGGGTGAGAATAGCGCTAATAGCCCATTTTGTAGCTTAGTGTTTAAGAATAAATAAACATAAACATAATAATAAGAAATATTTTTTGTTTTCTTTGTATTTTACAAGATGGAGAGAAAGAAACAATTTTAAACCTTGAATAATCATTTTTTTTTTACACTTAAATAATATCAAGTCAGCAACATTTTGACAAAGTATCAGCTAACGAATCAAGTTACACGGTTTGTGAAAATATTCCAAGCTGTAACTTTAATTAGGTCTTGTAAAAACATTTAAAAGTCGCAACACCTCATTTAAAAATATATATGTTCCTTTTTTTTTTTTAACACTCTTAGGTTCGAATGCCCAGGCCGTTTCGATCCAGCAGAGAGCGCTACTGTCTATGGGACACAGCTGATGAGGGAAAAGATGATTGCCAGAGTCTATATACTATGTGCGTGCCAAACCATCGCGAAAACAAAGGGTGTATTTGGAGCCGAAACAGGCGTTATAGGAAATGCATGAAGGACAGGCAAAAGAAAAAAGAACTGGAAAGGGAACACGAACCATAAATGTTCTGTCAGTTGTAGGACTAAGGTGTTGGTCAGTAAGAAACCGTGGTTTGTGAAACAATGTACAACGGTCAGTGAGAAATTCTGCGGACACAGAGATACTATAGATTAGTTGAGATCTCGTATACGTGTTTGTTTGTGTGTATTTGTAAGTGGTTGGTACTGTAAAGTATATCTGTATTTTTCCCAACAGTAGAAATACCTAGACCAATAGAAGCTCTGTATGTCAAATCGCTACGTATTTTTACGCCATATCGCATACTGTAATTAGTTATTTTTAAAATTATATTTTAACCTGTTCTTCTAGTTTTCATGGCAAAATGATTCATTCCTTTTTATACTGTATATTTAATATTAATATCTTAGCAAGTAATGTTCTGTAACTATTTTTACTTTTTATTGGATATTTTAAATAACCTTGTTTTAAAATCTATAACTTATGTAATTTATCAATAGTCCTTCCAAGTCTGCGAATCTTAAGATAACAGAACAAATATTTTTTTTTTATAATTACGACACTTACTTAAAAGTTCAATAGAAAAGAGTTATTGCCGTGAAAATCAATAAATCGCAAAACACTCAGAGCATCACATTGTTTTCTTATAGTTTCAAGCCAGATCTGTTCACCTAGAACGATACGAAACTGTGTTACGCTAGTGAACGACAAGTAATTATGATTTGATTATTAAAATTCGTTCAATAATGTGTAAGTTATCGTGTTTTATTATATTTATTTGCAAATAGTTTTCACAAATTGTGAATAGATGGCAGCACGTACGATATTTAACTATTTTAAGAGTAACCTTGGAGTCTTTTTTCGTGCGATGTTCTTTAG
This sequence comes from Tachypleus tridentatus, assembly GCF_004210375.1. NCBI lineage: Eukaryota > Metazoa > Arthropoda > Merostomata > Xiphosura > Limulidae > Tachypleus > Tachypleus tridentatus. The sequence continues at coordinate 136,403,577 of NC_134833.1, read as the reverse complement.
AGGATTACATGAGGCGTTACCATGGTTACCTGTATGTGATGCGTAGTGCTACACGAGTAGCAAGGAGCAGTAACCATATCAAAATGTGTATCATTATTATGTACAGAATGTATGTATGTATAATATGTATAATATGTATATATATATATATATATATAGTTACCTCATGAATTAGAACTTATCCTATTTGTACGTGTTAAATTGAGTATGTAATGTTCAGTTCAAGTCTAAAGATCAACAGTACCAAAATAAGTAATTTCTATCTATTTTTCACATACGTATACGCAGACATACACAGTAACCTAGAGGATATGTGTGTGTGTGTGTACACACATATATACAACTAGTTAAGAAAAATCCAACGAACTAAAACAATCGTATAAAAACCATAGTTTCAAATGCTATAATCCCTTTTCTTTCTAATGTTAAAGGCTTTTCGAAGAAAGATATGAAAATTGAGACAAATTTCACCAAAAAACTTAATAGGACTTTTTTCTTTACCTTTAACCAATAGCTGACAACATAAGAATATTAGCTTAAAAATAAATATGGTGTTGTTGGTTTTTCGAAAACAACTGAAATTAAAATGATCGTTATCAATACAAAAAAGTTTTATTTTAAAAGTTATTATTTTTTAAATTCGTGTTTTATAATTAGAAGATATTATTTCAGTTTTATAACTTTTTATTACAGTGTTTTTGTTTTATGGTACGTGAATAATAAAGTAAAGTTTTGTAAATTATCCAATTAGAAAAGGAGGTGGCGACTGCTACTGCACAAAAGACAGAAATGGAGTAATTCATATTGATATTTAACGTTCAACCATTGTTTCCAACCAATATATTAAAATTAGTACATTATAGTTCTGTATTACAGATTATATTCAATAAAGTTGGTAATCGGGTTATCATTGTGTATGTTCTGTTATATAACACAAAATAGTGACATTTGGTGTTATTAAATTTGTGTTAATTGTAATGATTCTTCAATGTATAACGTTTTGCACGCAGGCCTGGTGCCAAGTTTTGTGTCGCCATCTTGTGGAGGCTTAGCTTTTAATGGAGTCATTTAAATAGTTTTAAAGAAAATATACAAATGAAATTATATTGTAAAATATCAATTACAGAAAGCATAAAAAACGACAATAATATATAGTACTTTAAAAATAAGAATAATGAAAGTTTTTGGGGAACCTTCCTAGAGCCGGCACTGTTTGCTCGGTTACTAACATGAACTTGAAATATTCAGATATTTGTTCTGTACATAGCGTAATCCATAAAATTGCCATTGTTCGTTATACAGCGCGAATTAAAGTGATTTACAGTGTTACAAATGAAGTTAAAATTAATATCGCATAACGTGTAATATAATGTTACAAATAAAAGTACAACTTGTGGTGGATTATACTGTTACAAATGAAGTTAAATAACATCATATCACATATGTGTTTATAAAGTGTTACAAACAAAGGTTAAATCACCACCACATACGGTGTTATACAGAGTAGAAAGAAAATTTAAAAAATAACGCCACATACCACTTGTTAAAATATAGAACGAAATTAAATTATAATTTCATAACTTATTATTAACTGACCTACTTACTCACTACGTGTTACATCACTAATAAAGTTTAATTGCTTTCAGGTAATAACTTTACCTGGTACTGCGAGAACACACCCTTTAAATAAAACGTTTGATTAAATTTATAACATGAACAATAGTTTACAAATTCAAAACAACGTTTCTTATTTATTTACTTTAAGAAATATTGGCATAAACATGAAGAGGTCAACGCCATCTATTTTTTAGATTAATCAAAAACAGGTATAACTGGTGTTAAAATTACTGCTATATAAATTTCATCACTGCATTTATTCACGAATAGTTTACAATTTTACATTTAAACACAAGCAAATGTCCCTTGGTGTATTTCACTATCGTCTGAAAGTTTAGAGCAATCGAAAGTAATTTAAAATTCCCCCCCCCCCAAAAAAAAAATTCAGCAGAAACGTCATGTGGTAATAGGAGTGTACGTTTCTTCCTTTTTTTTTTTTTTCGATTTTGATCCCGGCATGGCCAGGTGGTTAATCGGAGGATCGTGGGTTCGAGTCCCCGTCGCACCAAACATCCTTGCCATTTCAGCCGTGGAGACGTTATAATGTGACGGTCAATCCCACTATTCGTTGATAAAAGAGTAACCCAAGAGTTGGCGGTGGGTGGTGATGACTAGCTGCTAAATTAGGAACGGCTAGCGCAGACAACCCTTGTGTAGCTTTGCGAGAATTTCAAAAATAAACAAACAATCTTCCTTTTTTGACAGATGAATAAAGTTTTAAATCTAAAGCAGACTAACCATGAACGATGAGATTTATCCTAATCTCTCTATGTTACAATTGGATATTTTTAAAATTACTAAAATATGCAAAGAAAATAATTACTGTTCGAAATTGTAAAATTAAAGTAAGGTAGCAAATACTTGCGGAGAAAAATATTTTCATATGGAAAAGTTAGAAAACAGAGTGAAAATATTTAGGCCGAATCAGCTAAAGCGTCATTTAATACGTTTGAAAGGTACCCTCAGGTTTGTTTTTTACCTTTTAAGCCTTATGATGAAAATTTTCAAAAGTTTATTTATTTTTATATCAGCTATATGAATTTTTTAACTTTGACTGGCACTTCTCTACTTAATTTCTTAGCCCTTGCTTTGTGAAGGATTTGTTGCCACACAGAATGTCCTTGTAAGTGTGTTTGTTCCATAATTTAGCGCAAAGTTTATTAAGGGTTATTTAAGCACATCTGTCCCCAAATTAGAACTGATAGTTTAGGAAGATGTCAACAGTACTCATCGCTAACTCTTGGGTTATTTTTCAGCCTCATTCTTATGGAGCACTAAACTCCCTCAACTATTGTGTGCATTTTTGCGGCAATTAGTCGCTAACCACGAATCTTTGGATTCACGGTCTTGGACACACTAAACACTCTGCCATGCCCTGTTGAAGTGGATTCAATTATCACGAAAGTAATCGAAATTAGGATTTCCAATTATACCAACTTTAAAGTAGTCGAAACACTGCCGTCGTGTTTGGTTGTTGTTAAGCACAATTAACTAATTTTGAGCTGCTAAATAGATAGAAGTCAAAGGGTTGGTGGCGCTCACTACCAGTTGCCAGTGTTAAGAAAGTGCAAATTTACTATATTTTTACATTGTGTGTGTGTTTTTTTTAGTTACGATTGTATTGGTTAATGTTGTATTAACAAACGTGGATGTAGAGGAGGTGGGCCTTTCGCTAGTACAGCGGTATGTCTCCGGATTTACAACGCTGAAATCAGGGGTTCGATTCCCCTCGGTGGGCTGAGCAGATAGCCCTTTGTGGCTTTGCTATAAGAAAAACACACTAGGGGAGGTGGAGTCTAGGAATCTGAACCATTTTTCATGAATTGTTTGTTTGTTTTAAATTTCGTGCAAAGCTACACGAGGGCTATCTGCGCTAGCCGTCCCTAATTTAGCAGTGTAAGACTAGAGGGAAGGCAGCTAGTCATCACTACCCACCGCCAACTCTTGCGCTACCTTTTTACCAACGAATAGTGGGATTGACCGGAACATTATAATGCTCCCATGGCTGAGAGGGCGAGCATGTTTGGTACGACAGGGATTCGAACTCGCGACCCTCGTATTACAAGTCGAATGCCTTAACCACCTAGCCATGCCAGGCCTTTTTATGAATTAATAATTACATTATTTGATACCAACAGTAGTGGATCTAGAGGAATGGTCCCTGATCCCATTCCTTCACCTATTTTTTTGAGAAATTAATAACTATTATTCAATGTAATATAAATAGGTGCAGATTGGTGGGAAATCCTTTTCATTTTCAGAAACTAATAAAAACAATCTTTACATTACCACATGAAATAAACAAAAATTAACGTGTGTTTTTAACTGATTGGTCTATTAATTAATGTAAAAAATTTTTACGGGCTTTCTGAAGTTAACACTGCTGGAATCTACAGCGAAGTGGTTACCGTCTCAGTCAGTAAATGGTTATTTCTAAGCGAATAAATCGGTAAAAATGTCAGTTTGCAGTAGGAAGATAAAACTTTACGCCTTGGTTTCTATCAGACATTGTATCAATATATCTAATATTTAAAAAAAAATAAATCAAAGTTAGTACTGGTTAGGCGCTTTACAGCTCTTATAACATTCAGTGGAAAAAGACCGCAAGACGTGGAAACAATAACGAACAAATATTAAAACACACGCTTATAACAAAAATTTTTTATCATTACGCGTAGACTTGTTGCAGAATCGATTTTTCATTGTTTCGAAGTTACAGTATTTGCGAGGAAGATGTTTCTGGTCGTATATTTTCACTTATTTTGAAATGACTGTGCGAGTGACAACATCTAAAGTACAAACCAAGCATCCTGTTCACGAACGCCAAATATAATTATAACTGTTTAGTTTTATTTACAAAATGAGAAGTGTTCGTCTTTACCTTCTTTATTTTAATATCAAACACATTAATATAAATAAAGATATAAACTTTGAAATCGCTGATCGTACTGACTATGACTGTTGTAGGCTTTGCGGATAACTTTCCTATTAAATTTGCTAACAGCGTATAGTTTATAAGCAAAACAAACAATGAAAGTAATATGTATTCATCAGTAGTGATAGTAGAGATATAGTTATATGTATTCATCAGTAGTGACAGTAGAGATATAGTTATATGTATTCATCAGTAGTGACAGTAGAGATATAGTTATATGTATTCATCAGTAGTGACAGTAGAGATATAGTTATATGTATTCATCAGTAGTGATAGTAGAGATATAGTTATATGTATTCATCAGTAGTGACAGTAGAGATATAGTTATATGTATACAGTAGTATATCATATGTATTCACAGTAGAGATATAGTTATATGTATTCATCAGTAGTGATAGTAGAGATATAGTTATATGTATTCATCAGTAGTGATAGTAGAGATATAGTTATATGTATTCATCAGTAGTGATAGTAGAGATATAGTTATATGTATTCATCAGTAGTGATAGTAGAGATATAGTTATATGTATTCATCAGTAGTGATAGTAGAGATATAGTTATATGTATTCATCAGTAGTGATAGTAGAGATATAGTTATATGTATTCATCAGTAGTGATAGAGATATAGTTATATGTATTCATCAGTAGTGATAGTAGAGATATAGTTATATGTATTCATCAGTAGTGATAGTAGAGATATAGTTATATGTATTCATCAGTAGTGATAGTAGAGATATAGTTATATGTATTCATCAGTAGTGATAGTAGAGATATAGTTATATGTATTCATCAGTAGTGATAGTAGAGATATAGTTATATGTATTCATCAGTAGTGATAGTAGAGATATAGTTATATGTATTCATCAGTAGTGATAGTAGAGATATAGTTATATGTATTCATCAGTAGTGATAGTAGAGATATATAGTTATATGTATTCATCAGTAGTGATAGTAGAGATATAGTTATATGTATTCATCAGTAGTGATAGTAGAGATATAGTTATATGTATTCATCAGTAGTGATAGTAGAGATATAGTTATATGTATTCATCAGTAGTGATAGTAGAGATATAGTTATATGTATTCATCAGTAGTGATAGTAGAGATATAGTTATATGTATTCATCAGTAGTGATAGTAGAGATATAGTTATATGTATATATATATATATATATATACACACACACACATGTGTATACGTATATATAAACACAAGATTTTAGTTATAGGCCTACATTGTGTGTCAGTTATTACATAGTTCTTTCATTACTGGAAATAAACTTTCAAATGACGTACAAAAATAAATACATACGATTGGACGAACAATACGGATATTCATAGAACAACTAAAAAGATGTCAAAACTCACTAGATGGTAGAAATTTACTACAAAAAGGCGTGAGGCGAGAGAAGCAACTGTATCTCTACTATCACTACTGATGAATACATATAACTATATCTCTACTATCACTACTGATGATATATATATATATATATATGTAGATAACTAAAACTATACTTGTGTTTATATTTATATATATATGATGTTTTTGGGACGATATAGTTTGTTAACTTTACATAGAAATTTATTGTTTGAAAATGTCACGAAACGATATATTTATTTTTATCAACTACAATTAAATAATTTTCATTACTGCAGTATTGTGTAAATTTGTAGGGAGAAACCCACGGAAGGCTAGTAATCATATTTTCAAGTTGTTACAAACAGGCTTTGTACTAATTTTTTATGTATGATACATTTTGGTGTATCCCTAAATTGTGTGTCTAAAGAAAGTATTTCCTTTAGCTTTCGATATGTTTTTACCATAAATGTACAATATAATTTCGTATGTTAATTCTAACTCTATTTAAACAGTTTTAATGCAGAATAGTTTTGACATATTATGACATTCATGAGATTCAATTCACGAACATAAAATAATCATATTTTCATTACTAAACCAGCAGCAAAGTTTTCTGCCTCCAAACAAAATATCTCCATTTTGAAGTCGTCAATAATTGTTTTAGAATTCTTCCGCCCATCCCAAATAATAACTATTTTTATTGAAAACGTATCACCCCGTACGAAATATGTTTTCCACTTATTACGTTTCGACCATTTACTCAAGTTTCTCTAAAGACCAGCGTTGCTCCCTGTTACGGTTACTCATGAATAGGTTAATTATTTACTAATAAATCAAACTTTCGAAACGACTGTAAAGTTTCAGTATGATTAAGTGGAGAAAGAATTATAATATGATGCACTTTGGGTTCTAGACTTAGAAGTAATAAATTTTCCTTACATTTTAATTTATAATTTATAACTGTCAAGTGAGTATCTTAACCTTATTTAATTACGCATGGTACCAACTGTCTATTAGAACGTAAGTTGAGGCTGAGGTTATTAATGTAACCTTGGCAACGACATATCTTAGGTACAAAAGCAGGAATTCCAGCAGAAAAACAGTGTAACATGTATGTGATTAACCAGTGCAGGAATCGCCATATTTATGCTATTTTGTTGAACCGAAAGTTTACGAAGAAGAGGTGTTAAAAATATGTAATAAGATATCGAAGAACGTACTTACCTATTTATCTTATTTCTTCAATACTTTTTTTTGCTGAGACTGTAATATTTAAAAGTTTCGTGTGTTTTGACGAACCTAGTTATACTTGAGATTGCGGTTAGTTTTGATGGTTACCTAGCTATTTCATTTAGTTTTGTTACGCCTGACGAGTCCATTTAGTTCTACAAGTTTTAATTACTGATTTTCTTCTATGTTTAGTAGATCCTGTAAAATTTATTTTCTGCTTCTTCTGATAATTTATTATTGATTTCTCCTTGTTTTGTGCATTCTGCAAGACTTAAGTTTCTGATTGTGAATTGTTCTGTAAGTTTTAATTGCTGTCTTTCCTTAGTTTTGAATACTTATTTAGTTCCACACGTTTTACTTCCTGATTTCACTGAGTTATTTTCACATGTAGAGGAATCTTAAGATAACCGTCAATAAATAGTAAATCAACTCATGAAAGAGAGACTTCAGAAATATATCGTTAAGATTCAGCTTACCATTTCTTGATGGTTGGGATAAAACGTCTGTTCAATAAGTGGAAAGTTTTCCTTACCCAGGCGCCTCTGAATATGCAACAACTGGGAGAACTGGAACAAAAATAAATTTCTTATAATAATCTCTTCTCAATCAAAACGTATTGTGATAATATTCCAATAATAATTTTCATTAATCATGAAAAAATTACACGTTTTTAGGACAACAACATTTACATATTAAATCTCTATAATACAGGTAAACATCGATATAAAACGCATCGATAAAGCGCGATAATCAGTTGGGCGCGATGGGGTCTTAGGCCCCAAATTTTCAAGGAGCGGCACGGCATCAACCAGATCAAGATTTGTGGAGAGGCAAAGTCGGCAGATATAGCAGCAGCAGTGGAATTCATCCCTCAACTACAGGATTACATCAAGGAGAATAACTTGGAACTGAACCAGATCTACAATTGTGATGAGACAGCACTTTACTACAAGGCTATGCCAGATAGGACATTCGCACTTCGGACAGAGACCCAGACATCAGGATACAAGCAAGTCAAAGACAGAGCAACTTTACTTTTCACCTGTAACTGGAGCGGCACCCACAAGATTCGACCACTACTCATTGGCAAGTTTCGACAACCAAGATGTTTCCATCACCTCAACATGAAGACACTACCACTTGACTACAACAGCAGCAAAAAACGCATGGATGACAGCAACAATCTTTGAAGAATGGTTTCATCAGGAATTCGTCCCAGCGGTCAGGAAGCACCTCAGAACACAGAAGAAAGAAGAGAAGGCCGTACTACTATTGGATAATTGCCCAGCACACCCGCCGGCAGAGAACCTTACCAGCAGAGATGGAAAGATTACCGCACTCTACAAAAATCCGTTTTTGTTTCAGTACTGAATTCGTAATTTAAACTTTGCCATGACATTTTTTTTATCTGGTAATTATTTGACTTCAGTTTGTACTTAGATTTTAATAATTAGTAAATAAATTATCAAAATTAATTACTATATGTATTAACTTTTAAAATTGAACTAATTTTAATCAGCGTCTAATCGTAAAAACGATCACATGATTGCTCTGACGGAACTACTTTTAGAATATCACCCCCCATCAAAGTAATGAATTCGATAAATTTCTTTAGAATTCTGCTTTTTACATTTAATTTCAGTCTTAAAATTGAGTTTAATAAATAAAAATAAATAAAAAAATGCTATATCATTGGTGTAAGTAGTTTTGTTTGTTTTTCTTTATTTCACTACAAAACGCGTAAATTTTGCATTATCGCTCACCCCGAGGGTCAAAAAAATATATAATCAAATCGGTATAAGGCGCAATCAGATACAACGCGGTCGAATTTTTTGGACCCCAACTAGCGCCTTATATCGATGTTTGACTGTATTTCTTTATTTCATTTACTGTACCAAGTATAATCTAGTGCAGGTGTTCACAACCATTTTACACCTGCGGAGCTTCACGTAAGAAAGAAAAAAATTCTGGAGCCTTAATACAAAATACACTAAAAATACAAACGATCGATCACTAGCACTAGATAAAGTTTACTTCAGTTGTTTTAGAATATAAATTTATTAAAAGTATCAATATTTAAAGAAATATTTTTACTTCTACTTGTTCAGGAATTTCTGATTGCAAAAAGTCTATCAGTAAAAGTACAGTGTATTTATTTATTAGTGGCTCGGATGGGCTTGTTTTTGTTCACAAAGTAATTCAATATTTGGAGTCATAGTTGATACCTGTAAGCGCAAATCATCTTTAATATTTAGCCTGTTTCTAAATTTGGTCTTTGTAGCTGTATACAGTGAAAATGTTTGCTCACAAAGCTATGTTGTTGGAAAACCATCAAAATTTTCAAAGATCTGTTACTTATTTCAAATTATTCCATGAACATTTGAATCCAAAATTGTGTAATTTCTTTCTGTTGAAATTTTGTTTTTAGGGTGTAATCAGTTGAAATTTCTATAAGCTGTTTTTCCTTTTTCAAAGGTAAATCATTGATATTTGCAGAGTCAACAAAGGGATTTTGAATCCACAGTAACTTTTCTAAATGAGGAGGGAAGTACTCCACAGTAGTTGTACACAAATCAGATGTGTGCTGCAAGACAAACTTTACATCTTCACTTAAAAAATTTAATTCATAAGTAAAAACCCACTGAGATTTTCGAAGCAGTTGAGTTCTTCCATAAGTATACATTCACCTCAGAATTTAGCTTACGTTGAAGTGCTTCCATTTTACTCTGAGCTTTGAAGTACGTTACCCTGCATTGTAGCATTCACTTCATTTAGATAGGCAAATAGTCTGAAAGGTAAGTCATTTTATGTATCCAGCATTTGTCCCTTAATTTGCATGCAAGTTCAAAATGACATTCAGATAAAGAGAAACCCATTTCCTCACGCAGCTGGTAAAACCGAACAAGCACTTTTCTCTGAGAAAAACCATCAGACTTTAGTATGAAGCAGCAAATGCTTATGAAAACTTCCCATATCTTCACAGAGTAAACTGAAGATCCTCATGTTGAGTGATCTCAATTTTATAAAATTAAATATTTTTTATGATATCACTCAATACCCCTTGTGTCTTCTGGCATTCGTTTCACTGCAAGTGATGAAGACAGCAGTGGATACTCTCGATATCCGGTTTTTTTTGAGTGCCACTACACTTGAAAATTTTCCAGTCATAGTTGCAGCCCCGTCAGTGCAAGTACTTGATCAAAGCTGCCATGGGATCTCATGTTCTTCCATAAATAAATCGATCAGTTGTACGTATTTCTTCGCCTGTTGTTTGAGTAGGCAAAGGTTTGCAAATTAGCATGTCTTCTTCAAAACTAGCTTCGTGAATATAGCGAACAAACATATGCAACATCACACAACCTGCGACATTTGTTGATTCATCCATCTGAAGCAAGAAAGTTGAACTCTTTTACTCGCCTTATTAACTCCGTTAATCAATTAGCTGATATATCCTTGACTCTTCGAGAAACTGAGTTATCAGAAAAGGGCACAGAGTTAATGTTAAGATAATTCTCATCAATCGTGCACCCTACCAAATCTTTGGCACATGGTTTTAACAAATCTTCTGCAAATGTATAAGCTTCACCTGCTTTTGCAATGCGGTAACTAACACGATATGAAGCAATAAGAGCATCTTTGTTATCCTGGTGGACAAACAGTAGCACTTCAAAAGTATTTTCACGGGCACAAAATACCTTCTTAATTAAAACTCGTTCATTGTTTGTTTTTGAATTTCGCGCAAAGCTACTCGAGGGTTATCTGCGCTAGCCGTCCCTAATTTAGCAGTGTAAGGCAGCTAGTCATCACCACCCACCGCCAACTCTTGGGCTACTCTTTTACCAACAAATAGTGGGATTGACTGTCACATTATAACGCCCCAACAGCTGAAAAAGCGAGCATGTTTGGTGCGACAGGGATGCAAACCCCCAATCCTCCGATTATGAGTCGCACGTCTTAACCTACCTGGCTATGCCCGGCCTGAAAATTCGTTTAAAAACTTGAGTTTTATCATCATACAATGACATGCTGACCTAAGGTCAGTGTTGTCATAACGAAGTCAGAAATAAAGATTTGTTGAAAAAAAGAGTAGGCCTCTAGAATAATATATTTTTCTAAAAGAAAATGGTAACATATTATTTTTATTTTATTTTTTTGTTTTTTAAGCAGAAATTTTAAGCCAAATAACAAAATATTAAGCCAGATCTGACGGGCATCTAAATCTCGAACGAAATGAAACAAAACGAAACATGACGTCATGCGAGCGTATGACGTCATAGAGTTCATTGGTACCAAGTTTATCTAATTAAACTACAATGAATCTAACCTAACCTAACAATTACCACTTATAATTGTCAGAAATATAATTATACTTCATATAAATATACTTTGAAATTGATACTGCATCTAATTGCATCACAATGTTTCAAATTTGGACAAGTTTCAACCATGACGTCGTGTTTCACTTTGCTTCATTTCCTTCGAGATTTAGCCGCTAATCCAGATCTGGGTTTCAAGAGAGAGTTGGCGTCACTACCCACGGCTGAACGATGTTTCATACGAAAATTACTTGCATCTCCAATGACGCATGCGGTCTTGAGATGGTACCATATCTTCTAGCAACCAGTGGTGCCACTGTCGAAGTTAAATGAGATTGTATTAACACTTTCACCACGAGGACTTCCCATAAGCTAAATAAAATCCTCTGACGTTAGGCAGAATAAAATATTAAAAGGCCTAATACGCAATAAACGTATTAGATTAAATATATATTTTACTTCTTTTGTACAGCGTATTCTGGTTCAATTTTATAGTTTTAGGAAAAAAAATTAACATTCCAAAATTTCCTCGCGGAGCATAGTTTGAAAAACTAAGGTCTAGTGTAACGTTTCTCAAACTTTTCTATACCAGAAACCAGGGTCCAGCATGGCCAGGTCATTAGGGCGCTCGATTTGTAATCTGAGAGTCGCGGGCTCGAATCCCCGTCCCACCAAACATGCTCGCCCTTTCAGTCGTGGTGGCGTTATAATGTGACGATCAATCCCACTATCGTCGATAAAAGAGTAGCCCAAGAGTTGGCGGTGGGTGGTGATGACTAACTGCCTTCCCTCTTGTCATACACTGCTAAATTAGGGACGGCTAGCGCAGATAGCCCTCGTGTAGCTTTTCTCGAAATTCAAAACATACACACCAGGAACTGGTTTGCTACCATCCTAAACTTTTGGTAGTACTAACAAGCAAATACAACGAAAAGCATTACGAAGTACAAATTAATATTCTATCAGTTTTTGTGTAATTGTTAGTTTTCGTGAAATCCAAAGAGGGTGAAAAATACTGAGTCTGGTGGATAGAGGAATCTGAAAGATCAGGGTTCGTGCCTTGTTCTGCAGAAACACAATCCACACTTTAGAAGCATGGATTCCTGTAAGGAAGAAGCAGCAAAACTGACAAGACAAGAGTAACCCAAGAAGTCATAGTAGACGCTATTGACTAGTTGGCTTCCCTTTGTGTATCAGTTCGCTATTAGCGATAGCTGTGCATAGATAACACTTGCATAGATTCACGTAAAAAATTCGAAAAGCACACACTTAAACACTTTTATTTAGTAACAATTAGTTTCATAAATATTTATATTGTGTGACCACTGTAAATCTGAAAACAAACATTTTCTAGCATAACTTAATTGATACCGGCTGGGTGGTTAACGCATTAAGAACTACAAGATTTGAGAGGTAATGACCCTAAGTTATTCTCCAAACTTTAAGCGTGGAGTACGTTATAAAAACAATAAACTAAGAGTCATACATAGTTCGTGTAGCGGCGTTTACTACTGGCTGATTACCTTGTTTTTACCCCTTTTAACTCCAAGACTGCACAAGAAATAGCTTAGATCTTTTTCAAGTTTGTGGTTTTGGTTTGTTTTGAATTTCGCGCAAAGTTACACGAGGACTATCTGCGTTAGCCGTCTCTAATTTAACAGTGTTAGGCTAGAGAAAAAGCAGTTAGTCATCACCACTCACAGCTTACTTTTGAATTACTCTTTTATCAACGAATAGTGGGATAGATCGTCACATTATAACACCCCCACGACTGAAAGGGCAAGCATGTTTGGTGTAACGGGGATTCGAACCCGCAACCTTCGTATAACGAGTCGAGTGCCTTAACCATCTGGCCATACCAGATCTTTGATGTTTATGAATTAAAGTAACTAAATAAGAGTCCTCAGTGCTGTAGTATTGAAAGAACTACAAAAACTTACCACCCAAGGTTTGTCCTGAAAATTATATAAACTGTGAACCGTGTTAATGCTCGGAATACTTCCATATTTAAAGCCCAGCAGCAGATTTCTGAAGTCATTGTTGGAGTCCCGGATGTTTTGGCGAAAGAGAACAAAATCGGGGCTAAAAGACCTAAAGAAAAAACGATAAAGGAAAACACGTGTTATTATATGTTGAAAATGAAACATTTATTACTATTGGTTGTAATTCTTTTCCCTCTTATGTTAATTTTTGTAACTATTCTAAAGAACTGTCATTGTTCTGTCTCTACATAATAACAATGAAAACAATATACTTGCTATTACAAATGTAAATTAGATTCTTCAGGAAAATACAAATTCCTTTTTAGCGACATCTAGAGGAAAATATTCAAGATTAATATTTCCTACCATAATGGTCTTTTACATTTTATTTTATGGTGTTTTCTTTTAGCCATTATTTTTGCTCTTACATAATTAACGTAAAAAAAAAGGAGTACATTGCGAGAAATAGATCAGTATTTGCGCCAAATCACCAGAATGTCAAATTTTCGTAATCTTAATGAAACTTAAACTAATGTTTTTGTAGTAAAATTGCGTGGTCGATACGATATTTTAAAGATACGTTTTGTCAGGTATGTCACTAACCTCACAACCTTAGTGCCGTTTCTATCCACAATCATGCTGACAATTGTTCCTGATTCTGAATTGGCTGTTAGGTTGATGTCTTTCAGCTCAGCCTGCAACAAGAAAAACGTCATCAGAACAAAAACACTTTTACATTTTGGGCACCAGATGTTTCTTTTCCTTTTTAATATATTTTAGAAAGCTGAACAAACCCTTTCGAAAGTCTTCGTATTAGAGCACGCGATAGAGAAAGACCAATTCTGAATTTTGACTAACTTGCTAGCGTGCCAGGTCTTCACCCCTTTGGTGGTGATTAACTTTTCAATGGAAGAACTATGTGGTTTGCATTATATATCTTTTTAGTAAATCAACAGTGTAGAAGTTGAGCAATATTTGGAAACTATTTCCATTATATTTGAACTCCTGGAGTGACCAAGTAACTAGAATAACTACTGCAAACAGGAAGAGAAATCATCATATTGTGTTCTCTCTATATAATGATTATCTCTTTCAATCTAGCTGTCATTTCATTTCGACTTTGGCCAGGTTTTTTGCCAACATTCTGGGCAATCATTCTGTTAGATTTGCTCTGTCATAAATAAATATTAACTTCATTTAATACCATGTTCTGTTTTTTCTTCAAACTCAGTTAAGTCAGAGATTTAAACTCCCCACCCCACAGCATTTTTTTTTTTTCATTTCTCTTACTGTTACAATTAGTAATACGATCTGAGATGTCACTAACAGCGGGGGTTCTCTAACCGATGAGAAACATGTGTTTCTATGGTTATAAGAACTAATAGGGGAAGAATATATTAAATTCCCTGTATTCATAAATGGTTAACGTTTGGTTCTGATCTTTATGGGTAGCTTGATTTAATTTGAATTTGGCGCAAAGCTACACGAGGTGTATCTGCGTTAGCCGTTCCTAATTTAATTGCGTAAGATTAGAGGGAAGACAGCTAGTCATCACTATATACCGCCAACTCTTGGGCTACTCTTTTACCAACGAATAATGGAATTGACCGTCACATTATAACGCTCTCACGGCTGAAAGGGCAAACATGTTTGGTGTTACGGGGATTCAAACCCGCCACCCTCAGATTACGAGTCAAATGTCTTAACCACCTGGCCATGCCGGGCTAGCTTGGCTTGACCAGAAGTTATTGTAAATTACCTATGAAGTAATCATGTATCTGAAATATGAGAAATTAAACGATGTCAAAACTGGAATCTTATTGTTGAATATTTCCAGCTAAAATTTTATTATAAATGTGTTTTTCTTCAATGAATATTTTGAACTGTGCTAAAAATGTTAGGTTGCTTGTATTTATAACTTAAGCTGAGGCCCGGCATGGCCAGGTGGTTAATGCACTCGACTCGTAATTTGAGGGTTTCGGTTTCAAATCTCCATCACACCAAAAATGCTCTCTCTTTCAGCCAAGGTAGCGTTATAATGTGACGGTCAATCCCACTATTCGCTGGTAAAAGAGTAGCCTAAGAGTTGGCGGTGGGTGGTGATGACTAGCTGCCTGCCCTCTAGTCTTACACTGCTAAATGAGGAACGACTAGCGCAGATAGCCTTCGTGTAGCTTTTCGCGAAATTCAAAACAAACTTAAGATGAAAAGCGAAAATATTAACTACAAACCTTCCTATTGGTTTACGCCTAACGGTTTTAATATGTTGTAAAAAAATTAAAAGTAATTGTAAAAACTCGATATTGGAAGAATTAACGTAAACTTCTTATTAAAACACTAACAGTTGAAAAGTACGCTTTAAATTCTACGTGTACTTGAAACTGTCTAAATTGAAGTTAAGTACTTTATCAAATTAGATTAAGGAGGAAACGAGATAGGACTAAAATTATTGAGAAAGAATAATCACGCTCCTATGGCTGAAAGGGCGAGCATGTTTGATGTAAAGGGTGTTTATTTTGATCCATATTAAGTGGGTTCATGTTTAATAGACTATATTCGTAGAAATTAATAGTTTATAAGTATAATATTACTAAATGTTAAATCAAAACTTTTAAATCTCAGCAACTAACACTGTGTTGTCTGGAAAGAATGTTTGGGGTCAAAAAACCATTTTTCTTCTTTAAAATGTGGGTTAAAGTCATAATAAATATAAAAAATAATATGACATTTAATTTCGTTTTAGCGATGTAAACATATCAATATAATAACGAAAATTTCTTTTAAACGGAAGAATAGTTTTAGCTACACAATTACAATATGAAATACTTAGTATAAAATGAACAAGAAAAAATAGAGCACTTTGCTAAGCCTAATTATATTATTTGACTAGGAATTTTTTCTAACGTATGATATGATTGGACATTGTGATGGGGTAAATGACACGTTTCGTACTAACTTGTGTTATCTATAAACTAACAAAATCCGCGACCCTCGGATTACGAGTCGAGTGCCTTAACCACCTGGCAATGCCGGGTCTATTTTGTAGATAGGAAGAATATTTGAGTAATATAGGTAATTTATTATGAGGATGTATTACTACACTCATCCCAACCCAACATTGAAGATTGTTCTCGAGGGTTTAAAAAAATTCATATTGTTCTAAAGGGTTTATAAAATTTCGTTTTTCAAACTGGAGCTCTGTAAAATTGGGTTCAATATTGAATACTTTGCTAATCCTAAATATATTATTTGACTTGGAAGATTTTCTAACGTATGATATGATTGGGCATTGTGATGGGGTAAATGACACGTTTCGTATGAAACTAACTTATGTTATCTATAAACCAACAAAAAATACGGAACTGAACGCAATACAATATAGGATACTGATGGTTTCAACATTTCTAACTCTCATGAATACAATATAGGATACTGATGGTTTCAACATTTCTAACTCTCATGAATACAATATAGGATACTGATGGTTTCAACATTTCTAACTCTCATGAATACAATATAGGATACTGATGGTTTCAACATTTCTATTTCTCATGAATACAATACAGGATACTGATGGTTTCAACATTTCTAACTCTCATGAATACAATATAGGATACTGATGGTTTCAACATTTCTAACTCTCATGAATACAATATAGGATACTGATGGTTTCAACATTTCTAACTCTCATGAATACAATATAGGATACTGATGGTTTCAACATTTCTATTTCTCATGAATACAATACAGGATACTGATGGTTTCAACATTTCTAACTCTCATGAATACAATATAAGATACTGATGGTTTCAACATTTCTAACTCTCATGAATACAATATAGGATACTGATGGTTTCAACATTTCTAACTCTCATGAATACAATATAGGATACTGATGGTTTCAACATTTCTAACTCTCATGAATACAATATAGGATACTGATGGTTTCAACATTTCTAACTCTCATGAATACAATATAGGATACTGATGGTTTCAACATTTCTAACTCTCATGAATACAATATAGGATACTGATGGTTTCAACATTTCTAACTCTCATAAATACAATATAGGATACTGATGGTTTCAACATTTCTAACTCTCATGAATACAATATAGGATACTGATGGTTTCAACATTTCTAACTCTCATGAATACAATATAGGATACTGATGGTTTCAACATTTCTAACTCTCATGAATACAATATAGGATAGTGATGGTTTCAACATTTCTAACTCTCATGAATACAATATAGGATACTGATGGTTTCAACATTTCTAACTCTCATGAATACAATATAGGATACTGATGGTTTCAACATTTCTAACTCTCATGAATACAATATAGGATACTGATGGTTTCAACATTTCTAACTCTCATGAATACAATATAGGATACTGATGGTTTCAACATTTCTAACTCTCATGAATACAATATAGGATACTGATGGTTTCAACATTTCTAACTCTCATGAATACAATATAGGATACTGATGGTTTCAACATTTCTAACTCTCATGAACACAATATAGGATACTGATGGTTTCAACATTTCTAACTCTCATGAATACAATATAGGATACTGATGGTGTCAACATTTCTAACTCTCATGAATTTCTATTGCCATTCCTAATGGAGATTTTATTTCAAGTTACATTTTTTTATTATTTATCTGTACTATGCAATTGTTAAGAGTTATATTAATATGGATATTAATAATGTATATGAGTAGATTTATTCCTTTTTCTGAAAATTTGAATTTTTAACAAGATAAGTAACCGTAAATTTATTGCGTATTCCACTTTTTTATTATTACGCTTTCATTTCTAGTTTTTTTCAGTAAAAACATGAAGAACAATAACTGTTGTTTGGTTGCTTGTAGTTAAGCACAATGTTACACAATGGGCTATCAGTGCTCTTTCCCCTACGGGTATCGAAACTCAGTTTCTATCCTTGTAATTCCGTAGACATACCGTTGTACCACTGGGGACAAACAGTAATAAAATGAAAACTAAAACATTATGAAAGAACCAGATGAAGAGAAGGATGAGATAATAGAAACAAACAAACCTGTTCTAATCTGATTTCCCAGTCGCCTTGAAGACGTTTTCCTCGGAAATACTTGGACCTAGAAAAAAGAGTTGTTTATATGTTAATATTTTTCACTTTAAACAAAAAACAAACAAAGAAGAATATTCTGAATTAAAATAATAGTAATCATAACAATAATAATTAAGTAGCAACATTTATAATAGTAGTAAGTAAAAGTAAGTTCAAACATGACTGACTTATACTGCAAATTGAATAATGGTTGACATGAATATTTTTCTGTTATTGTTAAAGAATTTCACTTTCTAATCACTAGATGGGGATTCTATTCCAAGTATCGACTCAACAGGGAAACGACGTGCATTTTCAAAGGGTGCGAACAAACGTGCAATTTTCAAACCTGATGATATGGCTAATGGCTATTGTTAAGCTTTTTTGAAAAACTTTACGAAAATAACATTAGTCGGAAAATGCATTTTTTTCGTTGTTAATAATTATTGATGATGGTTAATAAAATGTGAGATTGTTTGTATCAGTGGAAGCACTCAAGTAGTAGTGTCTGCTATAAGGAATATGTTTGTATGTACTTATTTGTTTGTTTTGAATTTCATCCCAAACTACTCAAGGGTTATTTGCGTAAGCGAAATTTTGAAGTGATAGACTAGCAGGAAGCCATCTAGTCAACACTATCCATTTCTAAATATTGGGCTATTCTTTACCAATAAATCATGGAATTGATCATTACATTATAACGCTTCCGTTGTTAAAGAGGTGAACCTATTCAGGGAAGATATTTGAACCCGTCACCTTCAGATTGGGAATTGAGCGCCCTAAACACTAGACCATGCCGAACTATTTTGTAATTTTGTTTGGTTTGTTGTGAATTTCGCGCAAAGCTACTAGTAGGCTATCTGCGCTAGCCGTCCCTAATTTAGCAGTGTAAGACTAGAGGAAAGGCAGCTAGTCATCACCACCCACCGCCAACTCTTGGGCTACTCTTTTACCAATGAATAGTGGAATTGACCGTCACATTATTACGCTCCTATGGCTGAAAGGGCGAGCATGTTTGATGTGAAGGGGATTCGTAGAAATTAATAGTTTATAAGTATAATATTACTAAATGTTAAATCAAAACTTTTAAATCTCAGCAACTAACACTGCGTTGTCTGGAAAGAATGTTTGGGGTCAAAAAACCATTGTTCTTCTTTAAAATGTGGGTTAAAGTCATAATAAATATAAAAAATATTATGACATTTAATTTTGTTTTAGCAATGTAAACATATCAATATAATAACGAACATTTCTTTTAAACGGAGGAATAGTTTTAGCTACATAATTACAATATGAAATACTTAGTATAAAAGAACAAGGAGAAATAGAGCACTTTGCTAAGCCTAATTATATTAGTTGACTAGGAAGTTTTTCTAACGTATGATATGATTGGACATTGTGATGGGGTAAATGACACGTTTCGTATGAAACTAACTTGTGTTATCTATAAACTAACAAAATCCGCGACCCTCGGATTACGAGTCGAGTGCCTTAACCACCTGGCAATGCCGGGTCTATTTTGTAAATAGCAAGAATATTTGAGTAATATAAGTAATTTATTATGAGGATGTATTACTACACTCATCCCAACCCAACATTGAAGATTGTTCTCGAAGGTTTAAAAAATTCATATTGTTCTAAAGGGTTTAAAAAATTCATATTGTTCTAAAGGGTTTATAAAATTCGTTTTTCAAACTGGAGCTCTGTAAAATTGGGTTCAATATTGAATAGTGGATTCATATCTATTTAGCACTTTCTGAATTCATTAAGTTCGTGATATTCTTTAAATATCACAAGGCAAATACATTGCTCCAAACGAATATTCGAATTTGTAATATAATAGTTATGATGAACGAGAAATTCCTGCTATAAGATAATGTTACTTTCTCTTTCTGTATTAATATTACTGACGTATCGCTGTATGACTAGAAATGCAGTGGTTGGTCATTCAGCCTACTATCGTAAATTAACATTCCATACAAGTAGTTTTACTGTATGTACTTCACTATGGACAATGGTCACAAAAAAGGCAAGGGTCATTTGGCATTTGGCTTTCTGAAAGAGCTGTTTTAAGGGTATCTTTAGTATCTGGAGTCACTTGATGTACTATAACGTGTCTTCTAACGGATGGAGCTGTTTCTAGACCATCTTTAGCGTCTAAAGTCACCTAACACAATGTAACAGATCTCCCAACGGAAATAATTATTTGCGGAGCATTTTTAATAGTTGGAGTCGTTCGAGGCAATATAATAAGTCTCTCAAGAACATATTATAAATAACCAATAGGATTACGTTTAGAGAGCGTGCAAGTACTCTATTCGACCAGTTTAGCAGAATGGATCGACCATTGTCATCCATTAGTTTATAGTGAGGACCATATTCATAAGCATATGGTAGTGGTAAGAGTTATAAGGCTAGTCTCAATATTCTTAATCATCAGTTATAACATCCCACAGGATTTATAGGTCTTTATGTCCACAAATGCCTCACCCATAGCTACATTATACCTTCACCATTGCAGTGTGTATATGTTCTTTTATGAAAATCGGATGAAAAGAATCCAGATTTTTAGTAATTGAGTATAAACATGTTATCTGGTTACAGGATAAAGTGTGACTTGTTTGTGAAGGTAATACTGCTTCATATGCTGTTGTTACCCTTTTTATACCTTATTATGGGGTTCGTTAGTATCTTTAGCGTTTGACATACATATTGGCCTTACGAAGCTTGTTTCTAACCATCTCTCACGATGTCAGATTGTGGCTGCGAACATCTGATTCAATCCTGGAGACATTATTGTACGAGTGCTATGAATCATAATATACAGATAGGAGTTACCTACTAGTGTCGCATATGATTATTTGTTCTAGTTCAAGCGCCCGAACAACTGTAGCATTGATTTGGAAGCAATTGCAGATTTTGCTAATAACACTTTGAGACATTTGCAGACGATTATGATTGGGTGGCTTTCATTTCCTTGATGGCTCTTCACATGAAAAAAAAACATTCGCTTATTTTGAGGTCAGGCTATGGTTCATGAACATTTCGAAGCATTTTGAATTCTTTTATTAACTTCAAAATGACAAGTGAAGCAAGATTTAATGAAACTCAATGACCAATAACTAGGATTTCAGATCATATGACAAATCAAACTGACAATCAGATACCCGATTTTTATCACAATAACTACTGAGGCCCAGGGACTGATTGCCAAATTTTATAACAGTGTTTTCTTTTCTGTGTCTTGTTACAAATCTGGATCATCATTTACTTGTTTAGAGTCCCCCGCTAGCCCAGCGGTAAGTCTACGGATTTAAACGTTAAAATTAGGGGTTCGATTCCCTTCGGTGGGCTCAGCAGATAGCCTGATGTAGCTTTGCTATAAGAAAAACGCACTTGTTTTGAATAGTTTGCTCAGCAAATTGCGTTTAGTAAAAAAATGGACATACTACTTATAGGCTTTTTGAGATCGAAGAAAGTATGTTTCAGTAACATTCGTGTCAAATATATGTTGTGAAAATCAAACACAAAGACTCACCAGTCTGTATGGTGGTCGTCTATGATTAACAAAGTCTTTTGCTTTTCCTTCACTGAACTCGATCGACCGTGCCATGTGCCTGGTTGCGAGGAGCCACGTGACGAAACGGAAGTCACTGATTTGGCAGGAGATGTTGGAGCACTAGTAATGGAACTAGATCTCAGATTAGTGGACGAATCCGGGTCACGTGACTGTTGGGAAGTCTGCCGCTTGGCTTTCTGAACGTCACTCGTTTCTCCGTCATTCTGTGCTTCTCCTGAAAGATCCCCAGATGAGAATCGCCTCCGCAAATAATTGGTCGTGGAGGCAAAACCCTGACGGAAGCTTGCGAAAGAAATGTTGGCGGTTGGAATGCAAAACGTCTTGAAGAAGTTGAGCTAAAGGATTCACCTGTAGCTGACGTAATACCTATTAAATGGCTGGAACGTAAAGAAGTAAAGATTATAGCATCGTGGATAATGATACAAATAAAAGCTTGTATTTTTCAGAATACAATATGATTAAACTTAAAACTTTAACTCAATAATTTTTAGCTTGTTTTCATAAATTTGCTTCAAAGAAAATTAATAAAAAGGAGAAACTTTCAAATATTTTGGACATAAGGACTATTAAAAGGCTAACAATATTCACTGAAAAATTTCAACTGTTAAATATGTATTGTGCGATGTATCATATAGAGTTATAAATAAGACATTTCTATAAAATTAACCTATTCAATGCCATAGACGAGATAACTCGTCCAAGCCGATCGGTAACAGTGCCACGGACGAGTTAATTCGTTCTCAATAATACCTAACATCAACGCTAGATGCCAGCACCATACATGCATGTGACCTACTTACAAATTGTTTCACTTTCGATCCAAAGTAGCGTCACGAAAAAAGTTACAAAATGAAGAAGCATTAGAGTTGTGTTGTAGCAGCTGAAATACTTGGCAGTCAACAGGTTAAAGGTTAAAAGTAACATACGTATAAACATCATTTGTTTGTTACATGAATGCAAAGCTGCAGAGTGGACTATATACATAGGGATCAAACACTAAATGTTAAGATGCAAGTTATTATGTTTACTGCTTAGTAATCAGACATACTAAAAGAAAACAAACTTTGGTTGACTTTGTTTTCGATTTCGTGCCAACACTATAATAATACTCTCCCCCACCACCAAAGGCCTTGCTTGGCCAGGTGGTTAAGGCGCTCGACTCGTAATCTGAGAATCGCGGGTTCAAATTCCCGTTACACCAAACATTTTTGCTCTTTCAGCTATGGGGGCGTTATTATGTTACGGTCAATCCCACTATTCGTTGGTAAAAGAGTAGCCCAAGAGTTTGCGGTGGGTAGTGATGACTAATTGCCTTCCCTCTAGTCTTACACTGCTACATTAGGGACGGCTAGCGCAGATAGCCCTTGTGTAGCTTTGCGAAAAATTCAGAAGAAACTAAACCAATCTTATAGCGTGTTTAAGAATTCTGTTTCTACAGCTACATTTACAGAAAGAAAGGCTGCGTAACAAGCAAATCAATTAATAGAAAACAAGTTGAAACTTAATACTAACAAGGCAAGGATAGATATCATGTGACAATGAAGTTGAAGGGTTTCTTCGTAGTTAAGCGCAAAGTTACACGAGGGTGTCTGTACTGTTCTCATCATGAGTACAGAAGCTTTGTTTTAAGCGTTATAAGCCTTCTGACTTACCGGTGAGTACGTTGGAGTCGATATTAAAGGTGAAACGGTTTTGTTTAACAATTCACATAAAGTTCAGCCCCCTAGTGGCACAGTGGTATCTCTGCGGATTCACGCTGCTAGAAACATGGTTTCGATACCCGTGATGGAAAGCGCAAAGACAGCCCACTGTGTAACTTCGTGCTTAATTCCAAACAAATAAATAAAAAAAAACACTTAAAGTTCAATAAGCGAGTGCTTAATGTTTCATTGTCTGAATTAAACATGTCATTGCATAACGTTTAAGATACAAAACGGCAGATGGCTGAATACATAATTATAACAAACTTTTTTATACGTCTTTTATAACCTTAACTTTCAGCGAGTGCTTAATGTTTCATTGTCTGAATTAAACATGTAATTGCATAACGTTTAAGATACAAAACGGCAGATGGCTGAATACATAATTATAACAAACTTTTTTATACGTCTTTTATAACCTTAACTTTCAGCGAGTGCTTAATGTTTCATTGTCTGAATTAAACATGTAATTGCATAACGTTTAAGATACAAAACGGCAGATGGCTGAATACATAATTATAACCAACTGATAACATATACGTTTCATTTGTAAAAGCTTGAAATGTTTATAGGTCAAGCACTGAGAATGCGCCTGTAAAAGCGTCTTCTCATCTGTACTTCACGACATATGGAAGAAGAGGAAATATAATATTTAATATTAAAAGTTTAAACCAACATTTTAAAACGGAAAATTCAAACAAACTATGAAGTTTTTTTTTCATTTCATTTTTCGTTACACCATAAATCGACCCGACTGGATTATTCCTGTTCTATCATCATAGTGAAATATGATTTTCAATAAGAACCAAAGGGATGTGTTTGTTTGTAGTTAAGCACAACGCAATATATTCTGCTCACCACGGGTATTGAAACCCGGTTTCTAGCATTGTAAGTACAGAGAAATTCCGCTGTGGCACTGGGGAGTATGGATCTAAAGGAAATATAAGAAGTAACTCATTTATATAAATGTTTAAGTCGGATTTTGTTTACGATGATATTAAACAATTTGGAATTTTCACAACAAGAGCAGAATTACATTGGACAAAATATCTACTTTTGTAGATAGTTAACACTATCTACAAGTGTTAAAACAATTTTTAACATATAAAAATGTCTTTATGTTAAGACATTTGTTCTATCGTCATAAAACAAAACATTTTTTTCTATTGTAAAAACCATCAATAGAAATTTAAACATTGTTAATGAGAAATAAAAAACCATCAATAGAAATCTGAACATTGTTAATGAGAAGTAAAAAACCATCAATAGAAATCTGAACATTGTTAATGAGAAGTAAACACCATCAACAGAAATCTGAGCATTGATAATGAGAAGTAAAAACCATCAACAGAAATCTGAACATTGTTAATGAGAGGTAAACCCCATCAACAGAAATCTGAACATTGTTAATGAGAAGCAAAAATCATCAACAGAAATTTAAACAATGTTAATGAGAAGTAAAAATCATCAATAGAAATCTGAACATTGTTAATGAGAAATAAAAAACCATCAATAGAAATTTAAACATTGTTAATGAGAAATAAAAAACCATCAACAGAAATCTGAACATTGTTAATGAGAAGTAAACACCATCAACAGAAATCTGAACATTGTTAATGAGAAGTAAACACCATCAACAGAAATCTGAACATTGTTAATGAGAAGTAAAAATCATCAACAGAAATCTGAACATTGTTAATGAGAAGTAAAAATCATCAACAGAAATTTGAACATTGTTAATGAGAAGTAAACACCAACAGAAATCTGAACATTGTTAATGAGAAGTAAAAATCATCAATAGAAATTTGAACATTGTTAATGAGAAATAAAAAACCATCAATAGAAATTTAAACATTGTTAATGAGAAATAAAAAACCATCAACAGAAATTTAAACATTGTTAATGAGAAATAAAAAACCATGAACAGAAATTTAAACATTGTTAATGAGAAATAAAAAACCATCAACAGAAATCTCAGCATTGTTAATGAGAAGTAAAAACCATCAACAGAAATCTGAACATTGTTAATGAGGAGTAAACACCATCAACAGAAATCTGAACATTGTTAATGAGGAGTAAACACCATCAACAGAAATCTGAACATTGTTAATGAGAAGCAAAAATCATCAACAGAAATTTAAACAATGTTAATGAGAAGTAAAAATCATCAATAGAAATCTGAACATTGTTAATGAGAAGTAAAAATCATCAACAGAAATTTGAACATTGTTAATGAGAAGTAAACACCAACAGAAATCTGAACATTGTTAATGAGAAGTAAAAATCATCAACAGAAATTTGAACATTGTTAATGAGAAGTAAACACCAACAGAAATCTGAACATTGTTAATGAGAAGTAAACACCATCAACAGAAATCTGAACATTGTTAATGAGAAGTAAAAATCATCAACAGAAATCTGAACATTGTTAATGAGAAGTAAAAATCATCAACAGAAATCAGAACATTGTTAATGAGAAGTAAAAATCATCAACAGAAATTTGAACATTGTTAATGAGAAATAAAAAACCATCAACAGAAATTTAAACATTGTTAATGAGAAATAAAAAACCATCAACAGAAATTTAAACATTGTTAATGAGAAATAAAAAACCATCAACAGAAATCTCAGCATTGTTAATGAGAAGTAAAAATCATCAACAGAAATCTGAACATTGTTAATGAGAAGTAAAAATCATCAACAGAAATCTGAACATTGTTAATGAGAAGTAAAAATCATCAACAGAAATCTGAACATTGTTAATGAGAAGTAAAAATAATCAACAGAAATCTGAACATTGTTAATGAGAAGTAAAAATAATCAACAGAAATCTGGACATTGTTAATGAGAAGTAAAAATCATCAACAGAAATCTAAACATTGTTAATGAGAAGTAAAGACTATCAAGAGAAATCCGAACTTTTTTAATGAGAAGTAAAAACCAGTAACAGAAATCCGCAAATTATTAATGATGGATGAGAACTAGCAATAGAAATCCCTACATTCTCAAGAAATCAGAAGAACCTCATTATAAAAACCGGAATGTATCATAGTTAAGGAACTCGTTTAGTGACAGGATATAACAATATGATACTCAGGGCAGCTTTGTTGTTATCAATACTTTGAACAATAGGAACATTCGATTAATTTGTAACGGTAAAAAGAAAATTGAAGATGCCCCTTAGTTCGGTGAAATATCTTTGTATATTGTACATGTAACCTATGGAACCTGGTAGTTGTCCAATAACTGTAACCAAACAGTTTGAAACCCATTACAACAAAAATTCTGTACGATCGATAATTCGGAAACAAACTATTAGCTTCAATATCTCAAAACCGCAGAACGCACGAGAGAAATGCTAGGCAACGTTTTCGAGTCATTTCACTACTGTACAAGTTTATCACAAACTACTTGCTACTCTTTTTAACCGTTACTTTTACTGGATTCACATTTTAAATCTTCTACCAATGATAATATAATATCTTTTCGTGTTTTTTCAACATTCAAATTTCAGTAAAACCTTTTTGAAGCTAATTCATATGAGTAAATTCATTTCTTTGTTTCAGTATTTTGTGCAAAGTTGCATAAAGACTATCTATTTATAGCCGTACTTAATTTTGAGCTAATAGACTAGAGGGAAAGAAGCTAAATACCACCAGCCATATATTCCTGGATTACTCTTGTTTGATTGAATAGTAGGATTTGACTGTCACTCTTAGATCAAAGCGCAGGAACCAATCTTGCAACAACGACTCCAGCCAGTTCCTTTAAGTGAGAGTAAATTAGTTCGTTTATATATTCAGAACACTTCTACAATCCTATTTTTTTTTATCTGGTAGTTTTCCTACAATTTCTAACTTTAATTAAAATCTTTATAGAGAAATAGGTTTTTGGTCGAAATCCCATTTTTGAGAGTGTTTCAATCTGAGTCAGTTATCTTTCTTGTGTAAGATAATTTCGCTAGGTAGTCTACACAAACTGTCAACTGCAGGACGAAACAGAGGTTAACAAGGAAGAGATCCCGCGGCAAAATTTGCTTTTGAAGTGTTTTAGAATATTTTTTGTACTAGCAGTAACTGAAGAGATGATTATTATTTCCAAATGAAATCTCTGAAAATTGAGGGAATATTTTTAACGTTCTTAGAAAACACCTACATTATTCACATTTTAAAACACGACCTGCAAGAAATTGTTGTTTGTTTTATTGTATAGTGATGTTAATTTGATTTTTTTGCAACCCCATATACGCATTAAACTATATTGTGTACAAAGTGGACACAAAAAGTAAAGTGAGATCAGATTGTTTTGTGAAATAATAATTTTATTAGATAATTTAAAATTTAGCAAAAAGGCAATTCGTTAGAACAAATCAGAAACAAATAATGTGCTTGAACTTGGCGTTAATTTGTTACGCAGACATTGATGTGAAACAATATCAATATAATTTCAAAAGTTCCATATATATGATGGCCCGGCATGACTAGGTGGGTTAAAGCGTTCGGCTCGTAATCTGAGGGTCTCGGGTTTGAATTTCCATCACAACAAACACGCTCGCCCTTTCAGCCTTGAGGGCGTTATAATGTGACGGTCAGTTTCCACTATTTGTTGGTAAAAGAGTAGCCCAAGAGTTAGCGGTGGGTGGTGATGACTAACTGCCTTCCCTGTAGCCCTACACTGCTAAATTAGGGATGGCTAGCGCAGATGGCCCTCGAGTAGCTTTGCGCGAAATTCAAAAACAAACAAACAAACAAACAATCAGTGTTTTTGTAAAGCTAGTTTTATTAAATAATATATTTAAATGTCTGTATAAAAATAGATATTTTTAAATGCCCCTGCAGGGACCGAATCCTCGAATTTTAGCGTTATAAGCTCTCAGACTTACAGTTGATACAGCAGTTGTAGACACAATAATAAAAGCATAAAATATTAGACAGACAAGCGGGCTGGTGGACAGCCAGATATAAAATAGGTGGATGGTCAAGAGATGAGATATGTTGTCAGACAGTTGAACAGTTAGATATAAGACAGATAGACATTCGGCTGCGGTTTTCAGTTAAAATCATGCCCTACAAAAAAGCCTAAAATTCCCTAAAAACGCAAATTCAGGAGTCAGAACTATTAATCGAAAATTAAATTGAACAAGGACATTATGGGAAAGCAAATAAACACAAGTGTAGATTGAAACAAAAATCCGTTGATTACCAAACACGATGTTAGGTTATCTAAACTAGCCGGGATCTTCTGACTCTTGGTGTTGACATTAGCGAAACCGAAGCTCAAGAACAGACTAATAAATTCAAGACTAAGAAACAAAACTATAAAATATCTGACTTAAATACATTAACGAAAGAAATAAAGTATGGTATGTCACTGGTCCATAGGTTATATACTTCAACCAGTGTTTTACACACAATCACAAGCCAAGCCAATGTAACAGTTTTTATATTGTATTTGAATAAGATACCTTTCAAGAAACATATACATGCTAGCTTGAGGCTTAATAACAGAGGTGTCAGTATATAGCTTGTACCTGTGTAAAAGAATTGGTATATGTTTAGGCATCCCGACAACGCATGTGTGATTAATTACATGCAGGAACCATATGGAAGTCTAGAAACATATTAAATAAATTATTAACACGACTCTACGTTCAGAAACTATAATTCTTGTGTGACTGATGAAGAAATGAGGATAAATTGAAAGTTTACTTCATTTGAAGATCGAAACGTTGTTCTCAATGAAAGTTATAATACCCATAGCAGCCGTTCTGAGATACAAAGGTATGTAAAGTTAAGATTATTAAGTTGGAGTTTTGTCCTGCAGATCACATTACTCGTAGCGAGATTTTGTTATTTTACAACATGACTTTAACCAAGATTCAAAAGACACGGGCATTTATTTGTGACATTTTTCTTGAAAGTCTAATTTAGAAATAAGTTATTATTCACTAGTCGATTACCCGTGGCGCCAGTGCATTAGATCCGCGTGTGACGTATTCACAACGTCATATCTGCACTCTGAGAATGGAGAAAAATAAAGTTCTTCGCAAGGGGAAACGGGAAAATCGGGACCTTTATTGCAAATATACATGCATATAGAATAAAAATTTTGCAAAATTGGAGGTTACACACCGCGTAATAAAAACGTTTTCCAGTATCGTACGTATAAACAAGAGTTTCATTATTGTATGCCTAGAAGGTTCACGTTTTTATATTTACGTAATAAAAGTAAATAACGTTTGTTTTGGTTTTAATACTTTCACATTCTTTGTCACGGCGAGTTTCAAGTAACTGCAATGATGTTTCTATGATAGATTTACTTATTTAGTCTAAAAGTTATTTTTTGGAGGATCGGTTCTACTATTTTGTAAGTAGAAAGATGATTTTTAATTATTCGTGGTTCCAGTGCATTAAATTCGCGTGTGGCGTATTCATAACGTCACATATGCACCCTGAGAATGAAGAAAAATACATTTCTCCATCATGGTAAACAAAGGCAAAACGGGAAAATCTTGACCCCTATTGCAAATCCATATGCACACAGGATAAAAATTTCGCAAAGTTGGATGTTGCACATCGCGAGAAAAAAAAGTTTCTCCAGTATCATATAAGAATTCCATTATAGTATGATATGTCTTATACCTCATAGTGACGACAGAGTGAACTACTGTGTATTTTTCATTCTATTTTGATAAATTTTGTTAGTACAAAATTAAAATTTAAGTTAAACTGTAAAAGAATAAACAAATAATTTATGAATATAATTCTCAATGTAGTGTCGATTGGTGGCGATTCGATTAACTATAGTACAATTTATTTGTTTGTTAAGTGCAAAGGTATACAGTAGACTCTCTGTGCTGTGTCCACCATGGGTATCAAAACTCAATTTTTAGCGTTATGAGCTTGCAGATATACAGCTGTACTGCTGGAGGAAAGGGCTTCACAAGTAAAGAGATTCCTTACATTTCGGTTTTGTAATTATGTAAGGTCAGGTTACAGAACTTGTAAAGCTGACGTGTTAGAAAGTTATTAACATTTCTTTGTTGAAGAGGTAAACAAATGTTAGAATATAGTCCTTTTGAATTCCATTCATGGCAATAACATTTCGACATCTACCCAGGATCATTGTCAAAAATTTGCATACAGAGTACCAGTTACCGAGATTCCTGGGCAGAATGGTCCAGGAATTCCTTTTTCTTATCTTCCCCATCACCCAAAACATAACATTTGCTATATTAAAAGTTATCCACCATAAGTTAAATAACTTTGGATTTAATGTGGCACTGATCTTGATAGTTTACACTTTTGGATATAATTAACGATTTTAAATAGCCTAACCTTATCGCTACTTTGGAATTTGATAGTTATGACCCTGCTGTTTAATTGTATTTAGAGTAGTATAAATTACAAGCGAATTTATAATATACTGACAACTGTTATTCCGTATTTTCGAATTTCTCTGAGGCCCCAAAATTTCTGAACACATACAGGTATCTTATACTTGATGCTTGAAAGATAGCATTTAACAAAG
This sequence comes from Tachypleus tridentatus, assembly GCF_004210375.1. Classification (NCBI taxonomy): domain Eukaryota; kingdom Metazoa; phylum Arthropoda; class Merostomata; order Xiphosura; family Limulidae; genus Tachypleus; species Tachypleus tridentatus. The sequence continues at coordinate 136,372,225 of NC_134833.1, read as the reverse complement.
CCCTTACAATGTTCTGAATGTATCACAGATTAAGCAATTTTGATAACAAATACACATAAATATATTGTTTCTTTCAGCGCCTCTAGTGACGATATAATGAATTATATTCCCTCACAACATGATTTTTTCATACCAAAACCTGTCTTCATAAAATCAAAGTTTAGAACAATTTAGTTTTATTGAATTCCTCATGTTATATGGCACCTCAGTAGCATAGCGGTTATGTTTGTGGACTTACAACGCTAGAAACGGGCTTCGATACCTTTGGTGGGCAGAGCACAGAGAGCCTATTGTGTAGCTTCGTGATTAATTACAAATAAACCCTATGTTCTACAAAATACGATGAATCAATCTGTGCAAAGTTTGCCACATTTGTCTTTACACACAGTTATTGAATCCTTTTCGACGAATTAATACGGTCATCAGCGACTTCTGTGGAACATTGTGTCTATAAACGACATTCAAAAATTAAATGTGTGGGTATAAATTCCTTGTACAAGTAGTTCGAATTTATTTTAAAACCTAAAACACATTAAATTATTTTAACTATAGTTTTCTCAACTGGTCTTGTTGCGTAACAGTTTTACACTATAAGGATAATAAAGTATAAATAAATTCTTATTTGGTAAAATGATAGCAGGTTAAAAATATCAGTGATCAAATATATAATTGTAAGGAATAACAAACATGGGAATATAAATATCTTTATTACCGCAAATAACGCACTGCTAGTCGTTCAACGGGTTCAATGGATTGGATTTAGTAATTTAAATATATCATTATTTTAACGTTTTTATGTGATGAACAACAGCATACTTAGAGGCTGATGTTCCAAGTATAAAGAGAAAGAAACACAAAATGTAAACGTAACTAAAGAAAACAGGAAGTAAACTCTTTCTTACCCAACAAGATAAATGTATCCAACACAAGTATAGTTCAAAATAAAACGTCTGCTGTTTTTCACTTTATGAACAACGTTATAATAATTCACATTTTTTTCGCTTCAACAGACTCGCCAACTTCATACATAAAAGCGTTCGTAAACTCACTAATAATTCAGGTGAAGCAGAACGTTTTGTAGACTAACTAGATCCCTGGCGGTGGCTAAAGAAAAATAGACATCAAACGATTAGATCTTCTCTAATTTCTTATCTTGAACGGTTTTGATTCTTTTTCGTGTAAGCACGAGTTTGAACACAGAGCGTGTTAGAGCCACAGGCGACAAAAACAACTGTACAGTCTCGACTACCCGTCTACTCTTTATTTATAACGCTCATAAAAACTGCTGTTTACACTCTGACAGAAGTGTCACAAGGGAAATATACACTGTTATAAAAACGTAAAAGATTCGGATATTACTTTTTCATAATTTGGGGAAAGGTTTCTTTGAAACAGCACGTTAAGGAAAAGTTAGCAAGAGATATTTGATTAGACATAAAATTATATTAATACAACTAATCGGTGTATAAAAAGCTGGACGTTCAAGATCATGTTTTTATGGATTTGCATATTACGTAAGATATCGTAGTAAGATTAACTGTATGCCACCAATTTAGTAAAAAACTACTACATAACTGCTTGTAGAATAAACATAAGTGGAAAGATATTGGTTGTATAGTAACACTCCTAAGAATACTTTGTAAATTAATACTTTGAAATTAGATTTGGAGTTTCTTCTGTCTTGTATATAAATTTGCGAAGGTATAAACTAGTGTGATCACTGAAATCGAATTAATGGAAGGATCAATGTTTATGAAGAAGTCATGCTTTCAAATAATGGATCGCAAAACACTCGAATCATTCGAAGTTACCGTTTTTTATGAAGTGAATATATGGTACGTCTGTCTGGCTGCCTTTCACCCTCGGCTGTAGTCAGAAAACTAAAAATTTCTTCTGTTTTGTTGCCATAGTTACGAGAGAAAAGTATCGAACGAAGACTTTCACACATTATAATTCTTCATGTGTTGTTTTTTTTTTTTCTGTGAGACTAAAATAATTAAAGTTCCCTTTCAACTGAAAATGTATTTTGAGATTCTTGCAACGAAGATAAGACGAAATTCATATTAAATAGTTCGTCCAAGGATCGTAGTAGCATGTCTAAAGATAAATTTTTCTTTAAATATAAAATTGCTGAATTTAGTAGAATCGTTTATATATCAAGTTTCAAGAGCACACTTGCCCGTGAATATATTAGCACCCATAAATCCGAAGCGTGAATTACACATCACTGTTTGTAACTGAGATCAGATGCTTAATATTCTGTTCTTCTTACACCAGTCTCATTTATTAAATGATCAATAAACCAACATCAGTATGCAAAGATTATTAAACCAAACATTGATATATAAAAACATTACCGAAACCCACACCAGTACAAGAAAACATTACACAAACCAACATCAGTACAAGAAAACATTACTCAAACCAACATCAGTACAAGAAAACATTACTCAAACCAACATCAGTACAAGAAAACATTACTCAAACCAACATCAGTACAAGAAAACATTACCGAAACCAACATCAGTACAAGAAAACATTACCGAAACCAACACCAGTACAAGAAAACATTACCGAAACCAACACCAGTACAAGAAAACATTACCCAAACCAACACCAGTACAAGAAAACATTACCCAAACCAACATCAGTACAAGAAAACATTACCGAAACCAACATCAGTACAAGAAAACATTACCGAAACCAACATCAGTACAAGAAAACATTACCGAAACCAACACCAGTACAAGAAAACATTACCCAAACCAACACCAGTACAAGAAAACATTACCCAAACCAACACCAGTACAAGAAAACATTACCGAAACCAACACCAGTACAAGAAAACATTACCCAAACCAACACCAGTACAAGAAAACATTACCCAAACCAACATCAGTACAAGAAAACATTACCGAAACCAACATCAGTAGAAGAAAACATTAATGAAACCAACACCAGTACAAGAAAACATTAATGAAACCAACACCAGTACAAGAAAACATTACCCAAACCAACACCAGTAAAAGAAAACATTACCCAAACCAACACCAGTAAAAGAAAACATTACCGAAACCAACATCAGTACAAGAAAACATTACCGAAACCAACACCAGTACAAGAAAACATTACCCAAACCAACACCAGTACAAGAAAACATTACCCAAACCAACATCAGTACAAGAAAACATTACCGAAACCAACATCAGTAGAAGAAAACATTAATGAAACCAACACCAGTACAAGAAAACATTACCCAAACCAACACCAGTACAAGAAAACATTACCCAAACCAACACCAGTACAAGAAAACATTACCGAAACCAACACCAGTACAAGAAAACATTACCCAAACCAACACCAGTACAAGAAAACATTACCCAAACCAACACCAGTACAAGAAAACATTACCCAAACCAACACCAGTACAAGAAAACATTACCGAAACCAACACCAGTACAAGAAAACATTAATGAAACCAACACCAGTACAAGAAAACATTACCCAAACCAACACCAGTACAAGAAAACATTACCCAAACCAACATCAGTACAAGAAAACATTACCGAAACCAACATCAGTACAAGAAAACATTACCGAAACCAACACCAGTACAAGAAAACATTAATGAAACCAACACCAGTACAAGAAAACATTACCCAAACCAACACCAGTAAAAGAAAACATTACCCAAACCAACACCAGTAAAAGAAAACATTACCGAAACCAACATCAGTACAAGAAAACATTACCGAAACCAACACCAGTACAAGAAAACATTACCCAAACCAACACCAGTACAAGAAAACATTACCCAAACCAACATCAGTACAAGAAAACATTACCGAAACCAACATCAGTAGAAGAAAACATTAATGAAACCAACACCAGTACAAGAAAACATTAATGAAACCAACACCAGTACAAGAAAACATTACCCAAACCAACACCAGTACAAGAAAACATTACCCAAACCAACACCAGTACAAGAAAACATTACCCAAACCAACACCAGTACAAGAAAACATTACCCAAACCAACACCAGTACAAGAAAACATTACCGAAACCAACATCAGTACAAGAAAACATTACCGAAACCAACATCAGTACAAGAAAACATTACCCAAACCAACACCAGTACAAGAAAACATTACCCAAACCAACACCAGTACAAGAAAACATTACCGAAACCAACACCAGTACAAGAAAACATTACCGAAACCAACATCAGTACAAGAAAACATTACCGAAACCAACATCAGTACAAGAAAACATTACCGAAACCAACACCAATACAAGAAAACATTACCGAAACCAACATCAGTACAAGAAAACATTACCGAAACCAACACCAGTACAAGAAAACATTACCGAAACCAACACCAGTACAAGAAAACATTACCGAAACCAACATCAGTACAAGAAAACATTACCGAAACCAACATCAGTACAAGAAAACATTACCCAAACCAACATTAGTACAAGAAAACATTACCGAAACCAACATCAGTACAAGAAAACATTACCCAAACCAACATCAGTACAAGAAAACATTACCCAAACCAACATCAGTACAAGAAAACATTACCCAAACCAACACCAATACAAGAAAACATTACCGAAACCAACATTAGTACAAGAAAACATTACCGAAACCAACACCAGTACAAGAAAACATTACCGAAACCAACATCAGTACAAGAAAACATTACCGAAACCAACATCAGTACAAGAAAACATTACCGAAACCAACACCAGTACAAGAAAACATTACCGAAACCAACATCAGTACAAGAAAACATTACCGAAACCAACACCAGTACAAGAAAACATTACCGAAACCAACACCAGTACAAGAAAACATTACCGAAACCAACACCAGTACAAGAAAACATTACCGAAACCAACATCAGTACAAGAAAACATTACCCAAACCAACATCAGTACAAGAAAACATTACCCAAACCAACATCAGTACAAGAAAACATTACCCAAACCAACACCAGTACAAGAAAACATTACCCAAACCAACACCAGTACAAGAAAACATTACCCAAACCAACACCAGTACAAGAAAACATTACCCAAACCAACACCAGTACAAGAAAACATTACCCAAACCAACACCAGTACAAGAAAACATTACCGAAACCAACATCAGTACAAGAAAACATTACCGAAACCAACACCAGTACAAGAAAACATTACCGAAACCAACATCAGTACAAGAAAACATTACCGAAACCAACATCAGTACAAGAAAACATTACCAAAACCAACACCAATACAAGAAAACATTACCGAAACCAACATCAGTACAAGAAAACATTACCCAAACCAACACCAGTACAAGAAAACATTACCCAAACCAACACCAGTACAAGAAAACATTACCGAAACCCACACAGTACAAGAAAACATTACCCAAACCAACATCAGTACAAGAAAACATTACCGAAACCAACATCAGTACAAGAAAACATTACCGAAACCAACATCAGTACAAGAAAACATTACCCAAACCAACACCAGTACAAGAAAACATTACCGAAACCCACACAGTACAAGAAAACATTACCCAAACCAACATCAGTACAAGAAAACATTACCGAAACCAACATCAGTACAAGAAAACATTACCCAAACCAACATCAGTACAAGAAAACATTACCGAAACCAACACCAGTACAAGAAAACATTACCGAAACCAACATCAGTACAAGAAAACATTACCCAAACCAACACCAGTACAAGAAAACATTACCCAAACCAACATCAGTACAAGAAAACATTACCGAAACCAACATCAGTACAAGAAAACATTACCCAAACCAACATCAGTACAAGAAAACATTACCCAAACCAACATCAGTACAAGAAAACATTACCCAAACCAACACCAGTACAAGAAAACATTACCCAAACCAACATCAGTACAAGAAAACATTACCGAAACCAACACCAGTACAAGAAAACATTACCGAAACCAACATCAGTACAAGAAAACATTTCCGAAACCAACATCAGTACAAGAAAACATTACCGAAACCAACATCAGTACAAGAAAACATTACCAGAAACCAACACCAGTACAAGAAAACATTACCAGAACCAACATCAGTACAAGAAAACATTACCGAAACCAACACCAATACAAGAAAACATTTCCGAAACCAACATCAGTACAAGAAAACATTACCGAAACCAACATCAGTACAAGAAAACATTACCCAAACCAACATCAGTACAAGAAAACATTACCCAAACCAACATCAGTACAAGAAAACATTACCCAAACCAACATCAGTACAAGAAAACATTACCCAAACCAACATCAGTACAAGAAAACATTACCCAAACCAACATCAGTACAAGAAAACATTACCCAAACCAACATCAGTACAAGAAAACATTACCCAAACCAACATCAGTACAAGAAAGCATTACCCAAACCAACATCAGTACAAGAAAACATTACCGAAACCTACATCAGTACAAGAAAACATTACCCAAACCAACATCAGTACAAGAAAACATTACCCAAACCAACATCAGTACAAGAAAACATTACCCAAACCAACACCAGTACAAGAAAACGTTACCCAAACCAACATCAGTACAAGAAAACATTACCGAAACCAACATCAGTACAAGAAAACATTACCGAAACCAACATCAGTACAAGAAAACATTACCCAAACCAACATCAGTACAAGAAAACATTACCGAAACCAACATCAGTACAAGAAAACATTACCCAAACCAACATCAGTACAAGAAAACATTACCCAAACCAACATCAGTACAAGAAAACATTACCCAAACCAACATCAGTTCAAGAAAACATTACCGAAACCAACATCAGTACAAGAAAACATTACCCAAACCAACATCAGTACAAGAAAACATTACCCAAACCAACATCAGTACAAGAAAGCATTACCCATACCAACATCAGTACAAGAAAACATTACCGAAACCTACATCAGTACAAGAAAACATTACCCAAACCAACATCAGTACAAGAAAACATTACCCAAACCAACACCAGTATATACAAACACTTTTGACATCAACATCGATGTATAAACACATCATTGAAACCAACATTAGTATCTAAAGATACGTCTGAAACCAACATCATTATATGAAGACATTATTGAAACCAACATCATTATATGAAGACATTATTGAAACCAACATCAGTATTTATAGACATTACTAAAAAACAACACTATATGCATAAAGACATTTTTGAATGCGACATCAATATATACATCACTGAAACCAATATCAGTATATAAAGTTATTAATGAAACCAATTCCAGAACGTAAAAACATTATTGTTTGTTTTGAATTTCGCGACTTACTGTTTAACTGTTATTTAAAATAATAATATTCGCTTGAAGATTAACATTGCATAACACTTTGAAATTGTCTAATGCTAAGACACTATTAGGAAATCACAGGTACGCAAAGTAGACACCGACGTCACTTTGTTTGTAACAGTTAGAGTTTATCACCCGTACATCTTTCTTCTCCAGTGCACGAAACCATGGTGACAATGCTGACGTCATTATCATCCACTCTTCTATCAACCTTTGACTAAGAAGAAAGGAGCCTGATAAAATTTAAAGTTCAGTTTGGTCACAGTCTGACGAGTTCAAGGCCACTCATTAGAGAATATACAGGAACCAGCCTTTAAACTTAAGTATAAAGTTACATATATATATTTGTTTATAAATCTAATTTCTGCATTTCTTTGATATAGCAATGTTTGTTTTTAGTGATTCACATTATATTAATACATAATGATGGTTGTTGTGACTTACTAATTATATACTTTTTTATATTTTAGTCTATTGTAAAGAAAAAGTGCTGCTGATAAAAACGAAATGGTGAAAAAGATCAAATCCAGCACGGAAGACGAACCAGTAAAACAAATAAAACGACAGTTAGGTTTTTCTACTATTGTACAACATGAAGAAACACGTGACTCGTCTTGTGCCTATCCTATTGGGAATGATCGTTAAGTCGCTCTATCAACTTTCGGGAATAATTTAATATTTATATTCGACAGTTCAAGGGCTTTGGAAAATGAAAACGATATCCAACCAAGGAAGATACCATCTTTTCTTCCAGAGGGTAAACAGTAGATCTCGAACACTTGTGTAGCTGTACAGAAGGATGGAATGGTGTAATCCGTGTTGGATGTGTTAATAATATTTATTCTATTTTGTTTACGTATTGATATGGTTATCGTGTTATTGGTATGACATATGATAACATTCTTTTCGTTTTATCAAATTCAGAATGGTAGAATGTACACGGGTTTCTCATTCTGATACTTGCTCAAACATTATGATTCATAATGAAAAGAAATTTAATAAGTAGATTAAACCACGTGTCCTGGCATAGCCAGGCGCTGAAATTGTAATCTGAGGGTCGCGAGGTTGAAAGGGCAAACATGTTTGGTGTTACGGGGATTCAAACCCGCCACCCTCAGATTACGAGTCAAATGTCTTAACCACCTGGCCATGCCGGGCTAGCTTGGCTTGACCAGAAGTTATTGTAAATTATCTATGAAGTGATCATGTATCTGAAATATGAGAAATTAAACGATGTCAAACCTGGAATCTTATTGTTGAATATTTCCAGCTAAAATTTTATTATAAATGTGTTTTTATTCAATGAATATTTTGAACTGTGCTAAAATTGTTAGGTTGCTTGTATTTATAACTTAAGCTGAGGCCCGGCATGGCCAGGTGGTTAATGCACTCGACTCGTAATTTGAGGGTTGCGGGTTCGAATCTCCGTCACACCAAACATGCTCTCCCTTTCAGCCAAGGTAGCGTTATAATGTGACGGTCAATCCCACTATTCGCTGGTAAAAGAGTAGCCCAAGAGTTGGCGGTGGGTGGTGATGACTAGCTGCCTTCCCTCTAGCCTCACACTGCTAAATTAGGAATGGTTAGCGCAGATAGCCCTCGTGAAGCTTTGCGCAAAATTCAAACTAAACAAAACATATCCTGCGCTTGAAATCCATAGCTAAATTGACCGTCCCCCGTCATGCTCCCCTATAACTTAAATCTGATGCGTTATATTCAATATATGTAAGTAAAGACTTGGTATCACATATACCAAAACATTTGGTTTACTGTCTATCGTTTCATACCAAAACTTTGCAATCAAAACAACCTGCATGCATACTATGCATTAACTCTACACACGAACTTTAACATAACAATACAGAAATCTGAATACATTTATGAATTTTTTTCATATTTGATGATACAATATGAAACTATTATTTTCTATTTCTAAATCACTAGTTTTCATTTTTGATCTAGAGCTCATGTTTTTGTCGTTTAAATATAATTTTACAAATATAACACACAATGATATATATATATGTATACACACACATCCTATCTTTCCGAAGGTGTAATTCTTCAGACACGTAAAAAAAAAACATCAGTAGAATTTATTTTCCAATTTGAACAGTGTTCGTCATCTATATCTAGCAACAAATTCTTCTGATGATAATAACGTTTGATATCTACAAATAACCCAAACTGACATATGTATGGATTGCCAAGATTGAATTAACTTTCATGTAATTATGGCTTATTTAAATCACAGTAAATAATAGTTATACTGTCGTTACAGAAATAAGTTAAAGTCACCACACATTGTCACATGATCATCCTTAAGTTACAGATATCCTGAGTTTAGTGATGAGAGAAAGCTATATATTTTTTTCTGACCATCCATGAAAGCTATTCCTTTAATGATAAACTGGTGTACAGTGTTGAATATATTTACGACAGTCTCGAAAGTCTCATACTGTGTAAAAATTGCAAACAAACACTAAGATAATCGGAGTTTCCCACTACAGACCCACAAAAACTTATATTCAATGATATAAATACATGACAAATTTCACACTATCGTAGCACGTTTGTTGAAATCTTATGGAGAATCGTTAAAATAGTGGTTTTAATATATTAAATATAGACATTGATCATATGTGGAAGTGTGTCCTCCCTTGTAAAACTCATGTAAGGGAAGACTATAGAGTATCATGTGTAAAACGAAATATTTTGTCAAATTGTAGCATGAAGTCAAACTAGTGAAAGGATAGATTTATTATTACGTAATATTCATTCCATTGTCTCAATGAGACACAGTGAGAAACAGTTTGCTTCAGTAACAGGATGTATATGTAGAATTCCATTCACATTTGTAAAACATGTGTAAATTAATTATTTGTGAAGTTATATTGATAACAAAGTCAAACTAGCGGAAGTGTAAGTTTAAATTAAAGTAGAATATTTAATAAACCTTTGTTTTCGACTGTTTACATATAAATGGTCTAGAAATGTATATAACTAAAGAATTAGTGTTAAGCGTTTAATTGAAGATGATTTAATTATAAACGGACAGGAAACTTAATTAACTAATAAATTAGTGATTTAAACTAATTGTGTTAAATATAGTCATATTCAGATATATTGATCAAATTTGTACCATTTTCACTTTGTGGAATTGTGACGTCATGGCTGCCTGTTATGGCGGCCTAAAATAACTTTTTGTATTCATAGGACTATTACGTCATAGCTGTTTGTCTGGTATTGGACTCTAATTTCAATGTACGTTAAGTTAGTTACGCCTCTGGTGAAAATTTGTGGAAATATGACGTCGTTGTCTTTGGTGACATCTCCCCTTCCCTGAGGCAGCGGATCAGAGCGTGGGTCGGAAATTCTGCTCTAACTATTCAACACTAACATTAACGGTGAATTTATTTCTACTGCTTAGGATCCGGAGGCAAAATGTGCGTGTCTTAAAGGAATCAAGATAGTCAGTAGAGCGTCTACCAAAGGTGCAAATGAGAGAAGTTTAGAGCGCATGTTCTTTTGGAAAGTTTCAACAGTTAAAGCGGTCACTTAGACATTTTTGATACAAGAAGAATGGCTCATTTATATTCATGAAACTTTAACTCAAATGAACAAAGAATTCTTATGGAAGACGAAAATTACTGCTAAAGAAAAGATGTAAAATTAATCTAGAATAAAGATGGGAAATTTGTTTGTTTTGAATTTCGCGCAAAGCTGCACGAGATGCTATCTGTGCTAGCCGTCCCTAATTTAGTAGTGTAAGACTAGGGGAAAGGAAGCTAGTCATCACCACCCACCGCCAACTCTTGGGCTACTCTTTTACCAACGAACAGTGAGTTTGACCGTAACATTATAACGCCCTCACGACTGATGATAGGGCGAGAATATTTGGTGCGACCGGGATTCGAACCCGCGACCCTCGGATTACGAGTCAAACGCTTTAACACGCTTAGCCATGCTAGGCCCCTTTTTAATAGATAAAAATGATGTAGAAAATATTCTTTTAAATTACTCTATTCTTACGAACGAAAATAAAATTCCCTTACCAATAAATGATGTAAAATAAGATATAAAATGCAAGGTGGTTTTTATTGGTATTTCGAAATATTGTCCAGTCTAAGTCATACCTACCCAAAGAATGAAATGGACGTGCATTCATACTGTGAACGAAATCCTTCAAACGTATCTTGTTTTAACTACATGTACTAGTCTGTTTGACTAAATGTTTTCCTGATAACGACTGACTTTGCACAATAATATATTTGTAAAATAATTTGAAACGTAACAAAATTCAAGTAATTAGGAATTATTATAGACACTCATTTTACATAGAAATCACATGTAAGATATACAAAATCAGTTCAATAATCTTCCTTCTGTATGCCATTTGATTTATACATCTTAATCAAGGCTTAATGTGAATCCGTGATTGTTTGTGGTCTATCAAAATGTGGATCCACTTACAATTCACATACAAAGAAAATGCTGCAGTTACAAGATACTATAGAAAATAATCTGTCACCAATGAGAAAAAAAGAAATGAGAATATGTTTACTTGTGAAAGAAAAAAGCTTTGGGTATGTTAAAATTATACCAGTAAATAATCATAATAATGTTAAAATTATACCAGTACATAATCATAATAATGTTAAAATTATACCAGTAAATAATCATAATAATGTTAAAATTATACCAGTACATAATCATAATAATGTTAAAATTATACCAGTACATAATCATAATAATGTTAAAATCATACCAGTACATATCCATAATAATGTTAAAATCATACCAGTACATAATCATAATAATGTTAAAATCATACCAGTACATATCCATAATAATGTTAAAATCATACCAGTACATAATCATAATAATGTTAAAATTATACCAGTAAATAATCATAATAATGTTAAAATTATACCAGTAAATAATCATAATAATGTTAAAATTATACCAGTAAATAATCATAATAATGTTAAAATTATACCAGTAAATAATCATAATAATGTTAAAATTATACCAGTAAATAATCATAATAATGTTAAAATTATACCAGTAAATAATCATAATAATGTTAAAATTATACCAGTAAATAATCATAATAATGTTAAAATTATACCAGTAAATAATCATAATAATGTTAAAATCATACCAGTACATAATCATAATAATGTTAAAATCATACCAGTACATATCCATAATAATGTTAAAATCATACCAGTACATATCCATAATAATGTTAAAATCATACCAGTACATATCCATAATAATGTTAAAATCATACCAGTACATAATCATAATAATGTTAAAATCATACCAGTACATATCCATAATAATGTTAAAATTATACCAGTAAATAATCATAATAATGTTAAAATTATACCAGTAAATAATCATAATAATGTTAAAATTATACCAGTACATAATTATAATAATGTTAAAATCATACCAGTACATATCCATAATAATGTTAAAATCATACCAGTACATATCCATAATAATGTTAAAATCATACCAGTACATATCCATAATAATGTTAAAATCATACCAGTACATAATCATAATAATGTTAAAATCATACCAGTAAATAATCATAATAATGTTAAAATCATACCAGTACATATCCATAATAATGTTAAAATTATACCAGTACATATCCATAATAATGTTAAAATTATACCAGTACATAATCATAATAATGTTAAAATCATACCAGTAAATAATCATAATAATGTTAAAATCATACCAGTACATATCCATAATAATGTTAAAATCATACCAGTACATAATCATAATAATGTTAAAATTATACCAGTACATAATCATAATAATGTTAAAATTATACCAGTACATATCCATAATAATGTTAAAATTATACCAGTACATAATCATAATAATGTTAAAATCATACCAGTAAATAATCATAATAATGTTAAAATCATACCAGTACATATCCATAATAATGTTAAAATTATACCAGTACATAATCATAATAATGTTAAAATCATACCAGTAAATAATCATAATAATGTTAAAATCATACCAGTATATATCCATAATAATGTTAAAATTATACCAGTACATATCCATAATAATGTTAAAATCATACCAGTACATAATCATAATAATGTTAAAATCATACCAGTACATATCCATAATAATGTTAAAATTATACATAATAATCATAATAATGTTAAAATCATACCAGTAAATAATCATAATAATGTTAAAATCATACCAGTACATATCCATAATAATGTTAAAATCATACCAGTACATAATCATAATAATGTTAAAATCATACCAGTACATAATCATAATAATGTTAAAATCATACCAGTAAATAATCATAATAATGTTAAAATCATACCAGTACATAATCATAATGATGTTAAAATCATAATAATGTTTAAATCGTACCAGCACATAATCATAATAATGTTAAAATCATACCAGTACATAATCATAATAAAACGCTTTTGTTGTTATTTTGAACTTAAGCATAAAGCTACACGACTAACTATCTGTGCTCTGCCTACCACGGGTATCGAAACTCGGTTTCTAGTGTTGTAAATGCGCATACATACCGCTGTGATTCTTGAGGAAAAACACTATTTTGTTATCGCTCTTTTAAGGTTAAGAGAGGTAATGATAAAAATAGAAAGAAAAAGTTTTCATAAATTACCTAAAGTAAAATATATTTATGGGAAAAAATAATTTTCAAGTATCAAGTTTATTTAATATAATTCCAAGAAGTTTAGTGGAATTTAAGATATATGTTAATGTTTAAAAACCGATAAAAACAAAATAATAGTTAATGTTAATTACTGGCATACATAAGTAGAAACACTGATTTGTGATGACGAGAAACCCACTTGAAGCGGCCCGGCATGGCCAGGTGGCTTACGGCGTTCGACTCGTAATCTGAGATCGCGGGTTCGAATCCCCGTCGCACCAAACATGCTCGCCATTTCATTCGTGTGGGTGTTATAACGTGACGGTCAGTCCTACTATTAGTTGGTAAAAGAGTAGCCCAAGAGTTGATGGTGGGTGGTGACCACTAGCTGCCTTCCCTCTAGTCTTTTGCCCCCCAGTGACTCAGCGGTATGTCTGCGGACTTACAACGCTAAAAATCGGGTTTCGTTACCCGTGGTGGGCAGAGCAAATATAGCCCATTGTGTAGCTTTGTGCTTAATTCTAAACAACAAAACAACCACCCTCTAGTCTTACACTGCTAAATTAGTCGCGGCTAGTGCAGATAGCCCTCGTGTAAGTTTGCGCGAAATTCAAAAACCAAATAAATCCACTTCAAGTAAAAATGTATTCTAATTTAATTAAAGTTTTAATACCCATGCCATCCATCTTGAGAATACATTCTGATTTGTCTATTGTATTATATTATATCATTACATTGCATTATTAATTTATCACTAAAACTAATTTATGTTAACGTATATTTGTGTTTTCTTATAGTAAAGCCACATCGGGCTATCTGTTGAGTTCACCGAGGGGAATAATTTATGTTAAATTATACCTTTCTAACAGATGAATCTTTAAGCACCACAGAATGGTATGCTAATACGTTACGTGTTAATAATTAAAATATGTATTTATTATTATTATTAATAAAATATTGGGGCTAAGATATAATAGAAATAGAAACAGAAAGGAAAATGATGTGAAAATGAACAATGTAACAACTTTTATATTTGTATCTTATTTTTCTAACTTTTAATATTCAACTACCAAATTACTTTTATAGTATTTATCCCTTTAAAATGAATCGCTCCCTATCTGTGGCAGAGCGATATGTCTGTGGACTTAAAACTTAGAACCCAAGTTTTTGATACAAGTGATGGGCAGAACACAGATAGCCCATTGCGTAGCTTTGTGCTTAATTACAAATAAACAATTAAAATGAATCATTATTTGTACTAAAAGTCAGTTACTTTTAAAGATATGAGGCTGAAATGAATGCTGGCATCCTTTGTACTAAAAATGGCGTCTCCTCTCCCAGGTCGAATGTATTACATTACAAGATCGTATTCGAGAACTTCCACGTTGTGATTCGAACATCAGTTTGCTGCACTCAAAACTGTTATATCTTCAGTT
Source organism: Tachypleus tridentatus (assembly GCF_004210375.1). Lineage (NCBI taxonomy): Eukaryota > Metazoa > Arthropoda > Merostomata > Xiphosura > Limulidae > Tachypleus > Tachypleus tridentatus. The sequence goes on along the minus strand of NC_134833.1, from coordinate 136,356,712 downwards.
CATTTATTAAATGTTGTTATTATCCAGTAAACCTTATTTTAGTGTTGGTTTAGACAGAGTTATGGACTTCTTGTATACACAATAGATTATGTTTTCTTCACTTTTGACACGTTTCATTCTCTATTGCGAAGCTTTCTTCAGATACAAGAAGGCGTCAGAATATAGATCAAAATGTTATAAAAAGAAAACGAAACATAAGAAGTGGCCTCCATCCGTAAAAGATTCCATTTGTTGATTTGGTTGTTGTTACAGTACAAAGCTGCACAAAGGCTTATATGCATTGTGTTCTCGCTGGGTTCAAATTTAGAATTTTAGCGTCGTAACTCCTCAAGGTTACCTTGGGGTGATACCCAGTACGTGTTTTTTAAATAAAACAAATAAATTTTACAAAGTCTCGACACAAAACCTTATAGCTGAGAAAACTTTTAACAATACGGTTGGGTAAACACGTTTCGGGTCGTAATGCTCTTAACTTTAGTTATTTAATAAAATAAGAAGCAGTTTACGAACACTCACACATAAAAACACGCGTACTTGGAGTTGGCCGTTCAGATCAGAGCAACAGTACAAAACCATTGCAGACTTCGTTCTTGTCTGAAACCATCTCAACAGGAGACGACGGTTTGTGGTCGATTTTCAGACACCACGAGAAGACGTTTATTTTAGTCAATATATTTTGAAGTTTTAAACATGAAACTGAAAACTCTATACTTTTTAGATCAATTTGCTACAATCTTGTAACAGAGACCTTAATTTCGAAATTTGTGTTCACACACACACACACATATATGGTGAAATTAAAGCAACACCTGCAACACCCTTTTGTATCATTCTTCCAGCTCGTAACTTCATTTTTATTTTTCCAGATATATATACCAACACTATAATATATCGTATGAGTAAACACGAGAGAAATCCGTTTTCCACGTGTAAACTCCATTCTTCGCGAACAGACTGTTGTCATATTATCTAAGTGTACATACAGATACCGGCCCAGCATGGCCAGGTGGTTAAGGCACTCGACTCGTAATCCGAGGGTCGCGGGTTCGAATCCCCGTCGCACCAAACATGCTCGCCTTTGTGACGATCAATCTCACTATTCGTTGGTAAAAAAAGTAACCCAAGAGTTGGTGGTGGGTGGTGATGACTAGCTGCCTTTCCTCTAGTCTTACACTGCTAAATTAGGGACGGCTAGCGCAGATAGCCTCCTGTAGCATTGCTCAAAATACAAAACAAACCATACGGATACTGCTTTACCTGACTTTACTTTGCCAGGTTTAATGACTCTTTCACATCTTCAGCTCATCTCGTTTTATAGTTCATACTTACAGATAATTCATGTAGTCTAATATATCATGTTCAGGCCTATATCTGTTATAACTGCAAGTTAAAATCAATACAAAACAAGAGTCAGTTTCTCCACTCATTTTTAGCTTAAACCCGACAGAGAGCTAGAGTTTAAGAGCGATAATGAAACGTTTGGTACCCTGCAAGTTACTATGAACTCTGACACAAATAATCACTGTATCTTCCAAGAGTGGTAGACATATCCACTCTCGGGCCAACTACTTTATTCGGCCTTTTTTTCTTCACCCTTCCTGATGCTATTCAACACTAGTTAAACATGGAATCTGATGGTTTATATCCAAAATTCAAATAAGATGAAAGCTTTCACGCATTTAATGTCCAGGATAAGAACCATTATAATAGCTGCCTTGATTAATTTCATGGTGTTAGCTTGAAGGTTATCTTGTCACATAAATGATTTTGTATGTGTGACAGGCTGTTTGTATCCTAGTCTTATTGGAGCACACAAAGGTTTGAAGAATTGAGCTGCTTCGGGTTTATTTTGAAGGAGCCTCTGGAAGCTGTGCAGTTTGTAGAGGTACCACATGGTGACGGCCTCAAGCCCTTGTCACCACCGACACTACTCCAAGGGTCCAAAACATTCCTTTGTTTAAGTGATGCAATGAAACTACATAAAACAGACTCAATTTATCCACGAAGAAAATCTTATATTGTATACTATAGTAATGCGACTCATTTTCACTGTGCCTACATAACAACTATATATTTTGTTCAGTGGATAACACGGTTTACAAAAGAGTGTATATGTATTAGCTGTTACCTACAATAAGCCTCCAGTTACTAATCTGGGCCAGCAGGAACTGTTGCATAGCGTAATCTGGTATAGAAGCAATATGCAATTACCTTATAATGTTGATGTATAGTGTAAGCTGGTATATAAGTTGTACAGTTACCTCATAAGTTGCTGTGTAGTGTAATCTGGTATACAAGTAATATACACTTACCTTACAAGTTATTGTATGGTGTAATTTTGTATACAAGCATGATACACTTACCTTTGTTAAGGTGCTGTATAGTGTAATCTGGTATATAATTTATACAGTTACCTTACAACTTGCTGTATAGTGTTATCTGGTACAGAAGTATTATACAGTTACCTTATAAGTTGCTGCATAGTGTTGTCTGGTACAGAAGTATTATGCAATTACTTTATAAGTTTCTGTGTGGTATAATCTGGTTTTTAAGTTATATAGCATATAATTTGTACAGTTACCTTACAAGTTGCTGTATAGTGTTATCTGGTATATAGGTGTTATACAGTTATCTTTGAGGTTGCTGTATGGTGTAAATTGGTATATAAATATTATATAGTTACGTTATTTGTTGCTGTATAGTGTAATATGGTATATAAGTTATACAGTTACCTTTAATAATTTGCTAAAGAATTATCTAAATACCTATTTGTTTTTTCTTTGTAAGTTGTTAGGCTGATTCGTTTTTCTCACCATTCTCCGAAAAGTTTGGTTAGGCCAATGCTTAAAATACGATCTGTGGAGAGAGAGTTTTTTGTTTTTGAATTTCTCACTAAGCTAAACGAGGGCTATCTGTGCTAGCCGTCCTTAATTTATGAGTGTAATGGTAGAGGGAAGGCCACTAGTCATTACCACCCACCATCAAGTCTTGAGCTACTGTTTTACCAACGAATGATGGGATTGATTGCCACTTTATAACCTATCCATGGTTGAAAGGCCGAGCATCTTTGGTGTGAAGGGATTTGAACCTGCGATTCTCGGATTACGAGTCTGGCGCCCTAACCACCTGACCATGCCAGGCCTTGAGAGAGAACTACTAATTACGATACACATGGGTATAGATACAAGTGTAACTGAATCTCTGCCTTTCTATGAAGGCAAAACACTGTTCCAAATCCAGATGAATTTTGTGCTCTCTAAGCATGCAAACATGTTATCTTGTTGATTTGTAGGACATTCATTCCCATTTATTATCCACCTTGTAATCACTCTTTTAAGGAGGATACACCATCTGAAATAACCTTTAAATTCATCTCCATCGAGTGGAAAAGTGGTATAATTTTAATAAAACAATCTATCGGCCACTTCTTTTACATTGATCTGTTTCAACGAAGAGGAACCACTGACTAACGTCTAATAAATGGTAGAACAACCTGACCAAATAATGCTGGTCACCACTTATGACTACACCTCAACTCCAACGAATTTAAGATGGCTAATAGAATCAGTAACTCAGAGTGACCACTAACAATCAAAGGCTGAAGTACTTGGTGGATACAGGTTTACATATCACTTACAATACTAGGTAGAGTCTTTCTACTTTTCACAAGTCCTTCAGCGTTGGTGAGATATCAGTTCATGTATGTTCGACTCAATTGTACGTATTTGTCCTGTGGGATAGAAATGTGGTTGTCTGAAATACGAGAACAGTTTTAACGGAAACTAGAGGAGTAATTTCAATAGACCAACTTTATACACACACTTTTCTACAACCCAATAGGCAAATAACAGTGTAAAATAAAAGATAAATGTTTGGTGTACACTGAACACTTAGTAATCACAAACGTGGCACAATAAATTGACAGATAAAGAAAAATAAAACCAGATAGAGAATAATGAATTAAAAGACAACATGAACACAATGAAAAGACGTATAATGAACCTCGACTTTCTAATATACAGGTAGTAAAAGACACACAAACATGACGTTGCTGATAGAAACTCAGAAAAGAAATGACAGGAAATGTATTCTCAAGATGGCTGATATGGGTATTAGCACTTTAATTAAAATAAAGTACAGAACAATGTTTCGACCTTCGTTGTTATGAAGTTTATTTTAATTAAAGTGCTAACATCTCTGCTGATTGTCTTGAGAACACATCTTTACTTCAAGTAGGTTTCTCGTCATCACGAAATGACTGGAAACTTTTCATATATTCTATTAGCAAAACTGTAAATATATTTGCGATCAAATCAGGTTCAATGAGCACCAGTTTGACAACATTGTCTCTTTCATTCGCCTGTGACGGTTACACAAATGACCCACAAAATACTATCTACATCTTTTTAAGTGTCTACACATTGTGTGTACATGCACTCGGAACAGGAACTGAAAACATATTAATAGAAACGCCACTGGACCTTTATTTCGCGTTAACAAATATTTTGTACTATTACACTTTTTCTACTATTTTTGATACACAGTTTCTCATGCTCAGTTAAACCATACAAGTGATAGGATTTACTAGTTTATTCATATTTTAAAACTTCAATTCATTTTTGTATTAAAAAAAAAGAAAATATAATTTTTCTTTGTCCGTTTGTATTTCTTCACAATTATTAGCCTCCCAGTAGGTCAGTGGTAAGTTTACGGACTTGCAAAGCTAAACACCTGGATTCAATTCCCCATAGTGGGCAGGCGCTAACTAGCCTACTATGTAGCTTAGCACTGAAACAAAGAAAATATATCAGAATTATTCGATGACAGTTTCTAATGTTTTTACTATCGTCACCATGACTTTCACTATGTCAATCTCAACACGAAACTGGCTTGGCATAGCTAGGTGGTTAGGGCGCTCGATGCGTAATCTGGGGTCATGAGTTCGAATCCCCCTTACACAAAACATCCTATTCCTTTCAGCAAGCATTACCTGTGTGTTTCCGGTGCTATTCTGTTGATATCTACTAAACTTTGAAGGTACTTTTGGAGTTATTCCAATATTGGTATTCAGATTCACCCCACCATGTCACTTCTCAGGGGGCTCTTTTCTGTCTTTGTATCCATCTTTAGGAAATACATGGTCAGATGGTTAAGGCGCTTGACTCGTAACCACACCAAACTGATACCCCTTTTAGCCGTGGGGGCGTTATAGTGTGATGGTCAATCCCACTATTCGTGGTTAAAAAGAGTAGCCCAAAAATTTGCGGTGGATTTTAATGACTAGTTGCTTTCTCTCTAGTTTTACACTGTTAAATTATGGACGGCTAGCGCATAGAGCTGTCGTGTGGCCTTGCGCAAAATTCAAATCAAACAAGCACGAAATTATCATAATCTTAAAAATTAATTTAAAATTTTGTAACTTTAACAAAATACAAAAACAAAGAGAATATATTGTTTCCTTTACACTAAGCACAAAGTTTATATCTGTTCCATGCTTACCACTGGTATCGAAACCCAGTTTTTTAGTGTTATAAGCCTTTAGACTTACCACTGAGTCACTAGAGGGCTACGTAAACAGATTAAATAGTAAAATTCACGCTATGTTTTTTTTATCTTTTTGTTATATATTCCTCAGGATTTGAAACATGTAGTGTTTGTGAGACTTCTTGAACTTCAAATTATAAATTGGACAAAATAGTAACGACGGGTAATAAAGAGTTTTTAGCTAATGTTCTGGTAGTTTGTGAGAAAGAATTTTATATTTACCGCCAGTTTTCATCAAGAGTCGTAAAGCCATTTACAAAAATTACTGTTTCCACTTTGAACCTACATCTTGATAACGAGGAACCTACTTTGTAGAAAATAAGAATTTAGAGACGGCTTGACTGGATAATGAAAAAAAAGGACTATAAGTGTATGATGTTTAGACAAGAATGGCAAAATCTTGTATTTTATTATCGACTATGTACACCGTCCGTAAAAGTCAACCAGTTAAGTGTGGTAATACACGTTTTAAATTGATATACAGCGCGAATTTTCCATTGGCTTGCTCAACCACGTACGTATATCCAGTTTATGTTTTGTCAGTGTCTCGCGGTTATAGTGCCTTTATAAATCATTCTTATCAGACAAAAATTGGGAATTGTAGCCACATCAATGTGAAATACATTTTGGGCGGTATGCAGGATAATTGAACGTGTTCGTTAAATTTTGTGGAAATTTAGTCGATGGAAACTATACAAATCGTCTCTAATTTGTAAGTGATAGACTAGACGGAATTCAACTAATCTACACCATCCATCTCACTCGTGAGTTACTCCAACGAATACTGGAGTCTGACCTTTACTCTTGTAATGCACTCATAACCCGAAGTGAGGAAAGCGAATTTTTATGTCGCAAGTTGTATAACGCCAGGAATCGGATTTCGACATCTGCAGTAGGAAGAGAACAGATAGCCTATTGGGTAATTATAAGCATAACAATAAACAGACAAACTGTCGCAAGTTAAACTGCCATCGTGGTGGCGTAAGAAACTATTTTATTAATGGCGATCGCAAACTACCTTTACGCAGAATATATTAATACAAATACTAGTTAATTAGGTAAGAGATACGAAATATTTAAAAATGATTTATGTTGATGTGCATGTTTCAAACCCGGTAGTTTTATGTTTAATAGCCTACACAATATAGAGGTGTCTCTTTTAGATACAGATAAATTCTGAGCATAATGGGCCCCATCTTGTAAAATTGTAGCTAAAACTATCTCACTGTGGAAATTCTAAAGTATCATATGTGAGGACAACCATACATTTCCATTAAATGTTTCTCTATATCCAGGCGTGGCCTAGTGGTTACCGTCTGATTCTGATATTTAATGGTTCGTGTCACGTTACCGCATAAACATGGTCCACATCTTAGACCGGGGAAGAGCTACAAAAGTAATTGTCAAATATCACTATTCGGTCAGTTGCATGGCTTGATGATTAGGGCACTCAATTCACAATCTGGGTCCACGGTTGCGTTGTAAGAATGACGGCCAACTTCCACTATTCGATCAAAGTAACCCAAGACTTGGCGGTGGGTTCTGTTGATTATCTGTTTTCTGTCTACTGCGTAAGTATTCAAAATTAAGGACGGTCAGCGAAGATAGCTCTTGGGAAACTTTGTGGAAAAATTCTAAAAAAAGCATAAAAAAATAAGTAGTTTTTTTCCTGATGATCATCTCTAGAAAGACGTTAGGAAGTGAGTAATCAAAATTTGTGAGAATGTTTCATCTGTGATCTTATTTCAAAAAATGTATTAATTTTTTCTACGTAATTGTATCGAATAAACAGTTTCTGTGTTATTGTTTAGACTTTTGAAGCGTCTGGAATCATTGCGTGAAAAAGCGTACGAAAACTCTTAATTAAGAACTAAAAGCACAACAAAGCCTGACACTGCTCTGACGAAAAAAACACTTTTAAAATACATTATAAACTGGGCTTAAAATAATCAATTTTGATCACAATGGACTTGATACCTTGCAGGATGTACATAGGTCGTTCGCCTATATTTATTTAATCTATTATAATGACACTCAGATTTTGCCTATCCTGAAAACTGCGTGATCTTTAATATCAAAATGCGCATGCGAGCGCACTTAATTTCAACAAATACAGGGTGTTCGGAAAGTCACTGTGCACTTATATATTTATTAACAGACAAAATTGTACAGTGACTTTCCGAACACCCTGTATAAACAAAAGACGAATTTAAATGTATATTTAGTTGACATTTTGTGCAACAATGTATTGTAAGCTCATCGAAGTTGTTGTTTGTTTTTACATGTCTAATACCAGGTCATATCATCACGCTACAAATGAATTTATTTACAGTATTAAGTTCGGTAAAATTTATCCATAACGAAACTAAAGCGAAAAACGTGCAGTGTGAATTTATCTTTTTATTTCATATAGACTTATTTTAATAAAAGCTTAACTAATGTTAAGCCTAAGACATGTGGACTTAACAGATTTTCGAGTCTACGATTAAAATTATTTTGTATTATTCTATAGAGCCTGTGTACTTCTAAAAAAGTTCTGTTGCAATAAAGATGCTAATTTGACCACAAATGTTTTGTGCGTCTTTGTTGGTGTATGATTAAATAGAACTTCTAATAGAAGTAGAACAAAATGTTTGTCATTTCACTGATCCCCAGATTGGTGCACAAACTGTTGATAAAACCGTTAGTTTCGTGAACAAGTACCCAGTTCTCAATCAGCAGTAAAGCGTTACAAGTCCTAATGTCAATATTGTCGAAATATCTGTTTGTTCATTAGCCATTATCGATCAAGGATTGCGAACCATTGTTGATACAAGACTGGTTTAAATCACTGAAACCAGCCTGGTGTACAACGTTCCTTCACACATGTACTGTTACCGTAATGTCGGACAGTAAATTATTGTACAAAAATAAATCTTTTTTTATAGTTCATATATTTCAAACATATTTTTCAACGTGCATGCGAGAAAACAAACGTTAATAAGTTACATTGGTTGAAGCCACACACCTCACCAACCTTCATGTTATTTCGTCAGATGTCTTTGAAAACACCGAGTTTTTGCACTGAAAGCTACACCTATACTTTTGAAAGCGACTTCTGGAATTATATATGTTTAAAGAATTTTTTACACATGAGAAAATCCCAAGATTTTTCTTCAAATATCCTCACCAAAAAAGGATTCACGTTTGTTTTTTTTCAACAACTTTAATCCATCATACTAATGATACACTTGTCCCCGAGATCTGGCATACTTGCCGTCATTATCATGTCTGAATCATGTTTTGAAAACGTTTCATCAATATAAGCGGAGGAATACAAGTTTCAATTGATTCTTGTAGTCTAAAGGAACAGGATTCTTTGTCTATTGATCCCACGCAGTGCTCTTCCCTGCATCGTTCTTTCCAGAAATGTCAAAGGTCATAAGTTTTTCCTGACAACCAATATTCTTCACAATTTGCAATGGAGGCGTGGGCAACAGCCTTCTTCAACAAAACAATGGCCACACCTGCTCTTTTCTTAAGCTACTTTCACATTAAGTCGATAAAGTTATTATGTTTGACGCAACGTAAGTCACCATGAGACTAGCAGCAATTCCAATTTATATGATAATTATATCCCTTCATATCTGTCTAATATCTCAGTTTATCCGTCTGTGTGTCTGTCGATATATTTGCACATTTTTCGAATTAAGAAACATTACACATTAGTTTGCCTTTTAAGTTTAATTATGGTTTAATTTATTCCAAATAACTACCATTAAACTATTTTTAGAGACTGGAAAAGAGTACCAGCACATTCGCTGGTGTTAAGTGTAATTATGCACATAAGAATGTGTGTTTTGTTACAACAAAGCCACATCTGGATGTACCTGTGTGGCTACCGAGAGGAATCGAACCACTGATTTTAACGTTGTAAATTACAATACTTATCACTGTCCTACACCATTAGAGCACGGTATGCTCGTTAAAGTTCGATTGCCATGCATTGTAAAAAATGTTGTTGTTCCCTTCAAGCGAATGCTTTTTATTAAACATTAAGTCTTTGAAAACATTTTTCCGCTAATAAAACGTTCTTAGTTTAACAAATCATTATTTAATTCTCACATACAGACAAACACGATTTTAGTAATATTTTAGAGAACTTAAAAAAAACACACGTTTTAGATATAGCGTGAAGTTGGCTCAATTATAATTTTCTTTATTTTAAAAGTAACACTTTCAACATCTGGATATGGACATGAAACTGGTTTTAAAAGAGGGGGACAACATGATGATGTAATTTTGCATGCGTCCCATTTATAAATAAGACAAACAAATAAAAGAAGGTAGGTGACTTATTTAGTCATTACATATTACATTGATTAATTCGTAATGACGAAAAACCCACTTAAAGTAAAAATATATCTCAGGACAGCTGGTATGGGTATTAACACTTACTAATAAAGCAGAGAACAACGTTTAGACCTTGTTAGGCCTAAAGCAGAGAACAACGTTTCGACCTTGTTAGGCCATCTTTGGGTTAATATAAAGTTGACCTAAGAAGGTCGAAACATTGTTCTCTAATTTATTTGTAAAAGTGTTAATACTCCTACCAGCCGTTTTGAGATACATGGATACATTCCATTAATTAGTTTTTTTTTTTAGAGCAAACGACTTTGAAATGTATCATACTGACATATAAGTATTACTGCAAGGTACACGTAACAGAAGTTTTGATTAATAAGCTGAAAGCTTCTTCTTGTCTAATGTTAGTTTAAAAAATGAAATTGCTTTTGAATATCATAATCCTTGAAATAAAAAAAACACTTGTACAGTTAATAGATAAAAGAGTATCCATACTTAGTGCAGGCAAACTAACTCAGCGTTATGAAAATAAAAAGCGTTCAATATGGGGAAAAGAAGTATATTCTTTATATAGGATTATCAGTACTTTGTTCATAAACATATTTATAAGAAAAGTAGACGGTGTTTAGCTTGTTTTCGTTATATAACATACCATGCTGATACAATAAGCTGTGTCATCAGCATATGATTAACTGATCTCAGCATAAAAACTTATAAGTAAAATAGTTCAGGCATCAATATTAAAAAAACGCTTAGAATGAACTAGGAACTAGGTTATTTGTACAAAATGTAAAGTTTAGTTAAATAAACTATAATGTTATATAAATAACGAATTTTAATAGACAAATAGCAAGGTGACGAAGAAAACGAGCACAAGTTACAAAGTTGTTTTTTATAAGGTGTGACAAAGAAACTAATTAAAACTATTGTGAAGTGATACATAGGTTTCTTTAGTATTTTACCAATTATTTTACGGATTTAAAATTACAGTATACGTAACTCAATCTCGGTCACCCCTAGTGGTGAATATGTAAATCCGTTCTTTTTAAAAAATGCAGCATGCTTGACTCTTGCTTGTCAAAAACGACTGAGATTTAGGAATTACTGATTGACTGTTTAATAGTATTAACATTTATGGCAAGATGACTATCTTCTATCATCCCTAGTTTCGGACTACTGCCCAGAGGATTTGGTTTATTTTGAATTTCGCGCAAAGCTACACGAAGACTATCTGCGCTAGCCGTTCTTAATTTAGCAGTGTAAGACTAGAGGGAAGGCAACTAGTCATCACCACTCACCGCCAACTCTTGGGCTACTCTTTTACCAACAAATAGTGGGATTGACCATCACATAATAACGCCCCCACGGCTAAAAGAGCGAGCATGTTTGGTGCAACGGGGATTCGAACCTGCGACCTTCGGATTACGAGTCGAGTGCCTCAACCACTTGGCCATGTCGGGCCCCTGACCAGAGGGAAGACAATCAATCACCAGCACACTCCTACTCACCGTATATACTAAGGAACTGACTGTCACTCTTTTAGCGTACTCACAGTTTAAAGTGAAGGAAAAATTTTGTAGTATAGCAAGGATTCAAACTTGGTTTGCCAGCTCAGAAATACAGGGCCCGGCATGGCCAGGTGGGTTAAGGCTTTCGACTTGTAATCTGAGGGTCGCGGGTTCGAATCTCTATCGCTCCAAACATGCTCGCCCTTTCAGCCGTGGGGTCATTATAATGTGATGGTCAATCCCACTTTTCTTTGATAAAAGAGTAGCCCAAGAGTTGGCGGTGAGTGGTGATGACTAGCTGCCTTCCCTCTAGTCTTACACTGCTAAATTAGGGACAACTAGCACAGATAATTCTCGAGTAGCTTTGTGCGAAATTCCAAAACAAACAATCAGAAATACAGAGCTCTACTATAGAGTCAACCTTCGCCTAAACTTATTAAAACTGTGAAAAGTTCATTTTGATTAAGAACTCTATTAATACATTTTATTTATAATTAAAAAACAACAATGGCAGATATTGTTGTTATAATAACAAATGTTTATTTTACATTTTAACCAAGTAACACAATTTGCTGTTCTGTTTATAGAATTAAATTTACAAATAAAATAACTTTGAGAAATAAAGCCAAAAGCCATAGAATCCTAATAGTAATTTATCAAAATGTGATATTAAGCTTACAAGTTAATAAAACAAGGGAAAATTTAAACATACGTTAATATTATACAAGTTTTAATAATGATTTGTAAACGAGTGATGTTTCTTGTAACCTTTGTAGTTCTTTTGTTGAACACAAATATACACAATAGTGAATTTATGTTTAGCCCACCTTGGGTATCAAAACCCGATTTTTAGTATTCTAAGTCAGTGATCTTACCACTGAACCACTGGGGGAATTTTTGTAACATCTATAGTTTTGATATAATCTCGCGATTAATTTCTACTAAAATGACTTCCGTTTAAAAAAAAATACTGGAAATTATGTGATGTTAGCTTAGCCGTCACTAAAATTGAATTCAAATTTAAAACATTCGTATTGAGTAGATATTCAACGGCGAAACCAAATATTTAGGTCGCTCTGCATTCAACACTTTTAACCATTTTTAACGTGTTTTTGGACTTCATCTGTAAATCCAACGTGTACATACAACAGCAGACATTACACAAACTTTCACATTTTCTTTATTTGGTATTTGGGAATAATTTGAACAACCCATTACCTGTTATTCAGTGGACACTAGTGTAGCCTTAAAGAATATAAATCTTCCCTACCGGAACCCAGGAAAACAATTCTATTTTCAGATATTAAATTTAGCTCTTTGAAATATAGCAGATTTCTAGCGGTTTTATTACTTCACCTAGACTAAAACTTTAGAAACGTTTCTTCTCTATTGATTTACCTAAGTCAACTCCACTAAATCTACAGAAGTATCTCACCTCCATCTGTTTTATTATTCAAACCACGCTGAAATTGTAAAAACGTATCACTTCCATCAGTTTTATTACCTTATCTGCACCAAAGTTTTACAAACGTATCACCTCCATCAGTTTTATTACTTTATCCGCACCAAAGTTTAACAAACGTATCACCTCCATCAGTTTTATCACTTTATCTACACTAAAGTTTTACAAACGTATCATCTCCATCAGTTTTATTACTTTATCTGCACTAAAGTTTTTCAAACGTATCACCTCCACCAGTTTTATTACTTTATCTACACTAATGTTTTACAAACGTATCACCTCCATCAGTTTTATTACTTTATCTACACTAATGTTTTACAAACGTATCACCTCCCTCAGTTTTATTACTTTATCTACACTAAAATTTTACAAACGTATCACCTCCCTCAGTTTTATTACTTTATCTACACTAAAATTTTACAAACGTATCACCTCCCTCAGTTTTATTGATTTATCTACACTAAATGTATTATCTCTAACGTTTATCCTAATTCATCTAGAACAAGTTTGTATTAATGTTTTAAGAACTAAAAATAAAACAAAACAAAACAAAAAAAACAGATGTCTCTGATCAATTGTGTGAGAGAAATCTATCGACTGTTTATTTAGTTGAGTGTGCATTTGGTTTGGTTTGTTTTGAATTTCGCGCAAACCCACACGAGGGCTATCTGCGTTAGCCGTCCCTAATTTAGCACCACCCACCGCCAACTATTGGACTACTCTTTTACCAACGAATAGTGGGATTGACCAACATAATTATAACTTTCGCACGGTTGAAAGGTTAGCATATTTGGTGTGAAAGGAATTCGAACCCGCGACCCTCGGATTACGAGTCGAGTTCCTTAACCACCTAGCCATGCCAGGCTGTGTGTATTTGTGTTTTACCTATAGCAAAGACACATTGGGTTATCTGCTCTGTCCACCGAGGAAAGTCGAATCCCTCAGTTTAGCTACACAATTTTGTAGACTTACCGCTGTCCCAGCGGGGGAATATTTGGATAAATTCGTTTCACTTTTTTCCTGCAATTATTCTTTCATTTTGTTTAATTCCTAAGAGCAATTTCACGAATCTCTGTTTGTTATATGAAAATCAGTTTGCCAGTCTTTCTTCTTGTCCGTTTATCTATAATACAGTGTCACGAATAAATGTTTGGTCTTTTTCCCCACCTTTAAGAATGACAGTGAGAATTATTTTTTTGACTAAGTATCTGTCTATATACAATTAAAACAAGCCACCGTTACAAAGAAGAAGTCTTTATATAATGCACTATCCTATCTAAAAACTGCATTGTGAATATCACAGTACAGTATTTATTTACTTTCACAATAATAATGGCCCGGCATGGCCAGGTGGGTTAAGGCTTTCGACTAGTGATCTGATGGTCATTGGTTCGAGTACCCGCCGCACCAAACATGCTCGCCCTTTCAGCCGTAGGAGCGTTATAATGTGATAGCCAATCCCACTACTCGTTGGTAAAATAGTAGCTCAAGAGTTAGCGGTGAGTGGTGATGACTAGCTGCCTTTCCTCTAGTCTTATACTGCTAAATTAGGGACGGCTAGTGCAGATAGCCCTCGAGTAGCTTTGCGCGAAATTCAAGAAAGAAACAAAAACAACAATAACATAACTCTTTTTCCATTATATCAGTCCCGGCATGGCCAAGTGGTTAAAGAGCTCGACTCGTAATCTGAGGGTTGGGGGTTCGAATCCCCATTGCACTAAACATGCTCGCCCTTTCAGTCGTAGGGGCATTATAATGTTACGGTCAATTCCACTATTCGTTGGTAAAATAGCAGCCCAATTGACGGTAGGTGGTGATGACTAGCTGCCTTCCCTCGAGTCTTACACTGCTAAATTAGGGACAGCTAGCGCAGATAGCTCTCGTGTAGTTTTACGCAATATAAAAGAGGCAAAATAAACAAATCATTTCATAAAAAAATAAATAATTAATGTTTGTACAGGACTTTTATAAAAGTTTCTGAATTGTTCAAATATAGATAAAATTAAATCTTTGTTATATAGTAACAGATCTTCGATTTACTAACTTCAACACGAATCTGTGGACATCATTTATTACAACGATGGCTTGATCATTGAGGTGACGTTGTAAACGGTTGAATGAAACTATTCGATATACAAAAAGCTACATCTGCAGAATGGTTTCCTTCACGTTCATTAGCATAGCAGGCATCTATAATACACAATCAATTTTAGGCATTCTTATAGCCCAAACCGAAGCAGTCTGTTACCATGTTGAATATTGGATGTCTTTGTTCAGCTACTAGTCACGTCATTGCGGGAAAACAAGGGCCAGTTTTGACATGAATAGTGACTACAGTGGCTAGCTGTAATGTCCTCATAATTTTGTCGATATATATATTAATACAATTGACTCGCCAACGAACACTACAAATTGCTGTACAAAAACACCAAGAAGCTATAAGAACTACCAGTGTGAGCAAAACAAAAGAAGGGGGGGGGTTGTTTGTTTAAAGTTAAACACAAAGCTACACAAGGGGTTATCTGTGCTCTGCCCACTACGAGTATCGAAACCCGGTATTTTGCGTTACAAGTCCACAGGCATATCGATGTGTTAATGGGGCGAAAAAATTGAAATAAAAGTTTAAAAAAAATGAAATTAATTAATTAATGTTTTCATAACTTTACATCATTATTCTTCAACATTTTTATCGTCTTCCTCATGTATACGCCACCCACTAGTACAGCGGTAAGTCTACGGACTTACAACGCTGAAATCAAAGGTTCGATTCACCTCAGTGGGCTCAGCAGATAGCCCGATATGGCTTTGCTATAAGAAAAACACACAAACACACCCTTATGTATATATATTTTTTTAATACTGATTGTTTTTAAATAAAGTTAAATTAATCACTAACGGTGGGTTTACAACGTATTCTACATATTGCATTTTACCTTTCGCTCTCAAAAACGTTGACTATAATAAGGTTTAACTTATTTGTAATATTTCTCTTAATAAATAGATGAGGTTCAGGAACAGCCTGAAAGAAACCTGTTGGAAACTGAAATAATATACTGTTAAACAGGTGTCTTGACAAGAAATTAAATATATTGTTTTTATAAATGAAGACGCAAACAAAGACTGTGTTTTAAGATTAGAATCTATATCAAGAATACAAGCTCATGTGACACGGATTAACGAAAATAATAGAAGAAAGAATTCGTACATAAGCCCAAGGAAACTTTTTTTAAATCTTTACTTAACTTGCGACATTTTATATTATTCAATATCAACTCTATCTCAACTATGCTTTCAAACTGCACGTGCTCTCTCTAAGCTGGAATAGAAAGAGATTAGAACCAAAGAACCACACACAAAGAGGATCATATGATAAATATATGGGCTTGTGACGCTAGAAATCTGGTTTCGATACCTGTGATTGGCATAACAGATATAGATTGTGTAGCTTAGTGGTTAACAACAAATAAATAAAATATGATTGTCACTCTTCGGTGCAAATACAAACAAAATAATGCAAAATACTGTATTGAATAAAAAAAATAAAATTTAACAATTTGGTACTCTACAGACATATTTCTATATCTTATTTAATGGATTTATATAATGGATGTTATAAGCTGGCAACGCACGAGTAACGAATGTGTCAAATGAAATACAAAGCATTCGCAGGGAAAAATAAAAATATTTCAACATTATTTTGAATGAAATATAAATTATTGAAGATTTCCACGAGCGTTAACAAAACATTTTTCGGTTACAGAATACGTTTCGTTAACACTCGATTATAGTACTAACGATTTACGAAACCTTAGTACCTCCAAAAGGTTTGTTTTCGAATTTCGTACACAGCCACTCGAGGGCTATCTGCGCTAGCCGTCCCTAATTTAGCAAGGTAAAACTAGAGGGAAGGCAGCTAGTCATCACCACCCACCGCCAACTCTTGGGCTACTCTTTTACCAATGAATAGCGGGATTGATCGACACATTATAACGCCCCCACGGCTGAAAGGGTGAGCATGTTTGGCGCGACGGGGATGCGAACCCGCGACCCTCAGGTTACGAGTCACACGCCTTAATACGCTTGGCCATGCGGGGCCTCATTTTCAATATTATAAATTTTCACTTAAGTTTAAGAGTTTGAAACTGTTACTCATTTCTAATTTTATAAGGTAATTGCTCCCATTCCAAAACCAAAAACAAACGTGCCACGGTTGTATAATCCTCTTTTGAATTTATTTTCATGTTTCGATCTGCACTTAAAATCATTGTACGGATTTTCTTTTTTAACTCAGCTCCTTTTTTCTGTTTCTTCTATTAGTTTTATTCATTTCACGCAGTGGTGGGCTGAATGTTCGAAGGAAGCCTTTGTAGAAACTAACCTTTGGATGGTTCATTGTTTCATGGAAATTAAGATCAGACAGTTCCTGTTTAAATCTCCAAAATAATTGTTCCGCGAACACATTATGATCAGATACCTCATCTGTTTATACTCCCAAAATATTGTCTCCGGAACACATCGAACCATGCATCTCCTCTGTTTACATATGCAAAATAATGTTTAAATTACCTCCAGTACCAGTACGTATTTCTGTTTGAGGTTTACTTGCGTTTCATTTTCTTCAGATAATTGTTAAACACAATTGTTTCTGTCATTTCTTTTTTTTTCTTTTTTTTTTGTAGTTGACCAGTTTCTTTACCGTAGTGCTATTCAATGAAATATTGTGATTAATTTCCATTGTACGTACCTTTTAGAACTTGCGCGAACTTCAGATTGGTTTATTTATTTTGAACATGTTAGGTTAAAGAAAAACTGGCTTTGCGTTGTTAGTCTCAATTCTATAAAAGAAACAACAAAAAACACATACACAAAATAAAACAAACGAAATTAGACACAAGTTGTATCAAAATCATGACTAGATAATTTTAAGAACTTATTTTCTCAGTACCGTATCTTCTCAATCGCGATATCAAGTAACATCTGCTACACGGTGACCACAGCCAGGATAAACATTGGGAAGGAATTAACGAACATTTTAGCCAAATGGCATTCCAGGGTTATTATATTTATTCTTAATTATCTGAACTGATCACTGAAAGAGACTTGTTGAAAAATACTCGGTTCGGAAACAGTAAAGTCGATAAGTTACGTAGGTGGTGACGTCATCACTTGACTCACCCCGACAATCAGTCGCCCTCGAAGAAATAATACAGCGTAAAGCTTCTAAAAGACACGATCGCCGAAATATTTAAGGTAGCGGATCGGAATTAACACTACTTTTTAAAAATAGCTAGACATGCTTTATCTGCTTATGTTAAGCTATCCTACATTAAAAGGTTCTCTCACACAAACTTATTTAATCGTATTAACTGCTTCACTATAATGTAGAAGGTCTGAATAATACTTGTATGTTTCCATTGAGTATTTCAAAAAAAAAAAAAAAACCGTCTCTCATTCGTATAGGCTCTTTAATAATAAGCAACTGATATATCATTTAAAACTTAAAACATAATTCTTAATACAGAAAAATAAACTTTTTTATTTTCATTTTCCAAACATAGGAGCCAATACGACTACCACTTCCTGTTAAATATTTACAATGCAATATTCATATATAGATGGAATTTAAGATATTATAAAGGGAGCTAAGTTCATTTATAGCTATTTTCAAACAGTCATGGATTTCATTTTTGCTTTCGTATTTGTAGGTTAATCGTAAAAAAAAAATATATTATTGTGCAAAGTTCGTAAATGATGTATGTTTCCTTTTTACTGTTCTTCCCCATTTACTGAAGGATTTTTGCACACATACACAGAAAAACGTTGTTCTTAGGTTCATCCTAGTCGTTTCAAGAAGAAGCAAGCTAGTTTCAGCATCTCTCGTTTCGTAACCGTAATCGCCGGTAGATTTCTCCATATTCTACTCTCCAATGGTTAACGAATAATATTTATTTTAAGAACTAGTTTAGTTATGAAGGTCTTAAGGCAGTACTGATTAAAGGGAAAAACATATTTTTTAATATTTTAAAGTACTAAATGTCTTACCTTTTTAGGCTATAACTGGAAAGAGCAATACACACAAAAATTAACAGAGGAGTGGATATCAGACGTCGTCTGTCATGCCCACCCCAGGAGATGTTAGCGTAAAATACAATACAGCCGTACACACTTTCGCAAGCAAACGGTTACAAACTGACGCTTTAACAAAACGTATATTAGCGCCATCTAGATTAAGAACAAAATTGTCTTACCTGTTATTCTTGTTCGTTCGTTTGTTTTCTTTAATAATAGTTTATTCATTGTATTTTTTATTCAGCCACATCTAGAATATAAAAATATACCATATAACACGAGTAAAATACGAAAATACACTAAGTATATGTAAACACATCATTATTTTAAATAATGTACTTTTGATGTATTTAAATGTCAAGATTTTGGAAGAACTTGAAACATCTGGTGCTGAGAAAAACCCATTTCCTTTCCTTTGGTCGTGTTTTATGGCGCAAAGCAACTAGGCTATCTGTGCTTTCTTTCATTTACGGGTTTCATATATATTAACACCGGGCACATTACAACTTAAGGCTTGTCAAACTTAGAAATATCTTTATTCTGAATTCAAACTATGATATGTGGTTTGTCTTTAATTGTTTTAATTTATATGGGGTTATACTTCTTTCAATGTCACCGAGAAAATAGTTTTCTTATACACGGACAGTCACATGGGCCGGTATGGTCAGGTGGTTAAGGCCCTCGACTCGTAATCCGAAGATCGCTGGTTCGAATCCCTGTCATACCAAACAGCCCTGGGGGGCGTTATAATGTTACAGTCAATCCCACTATTTGCTGGTGAAAGAGCAGCTCAAGAGTTGTTGGTGGGTAGTGATGACTAGCTGCCTTCCCTCTAGTCTTACACTGCTAAATTAAGGACGGTTAGCGCAGATAGCCCTCGTGTAGCTTTTCGCGACATTCAAAAAATCAAGCAAAGAGACGGTCACTCAAACTCTTTATGGAATTACGGTAACATTATTTTTAAAAATTTGATAGAATCATGCAGCAAATCTTACAAAATTAAATACACAACTAATTCATATTAAAAGTTTCAGAACAAGATAAACTGGATTCTCTATCGTCATCATTCTTATGCGATTGAGCCAGATTGTCATATTTGCAATGTATGCTTGCTTGCTAAAATATATATATTGGCTTATATCAGATTTTTTTGAATTTCGCGCAAAGCTACACAAGGGCTATTTAGCCGCTTCTAATTTTGATATGAATGCAGCTAATAAACATCACTAACCGCTAACTATTGTGTGACCGAATAGTAGGAAATGACTAACTGACTGACACACTTATAACGCACTCATAGTCCAAAAATGCAGAGCGCGATTTTTTTGTTGGTCTTAGAACATGAACTGTGGAACTTCAGATCAATAGTTAGCCACTTGGCGAGCTACGTAAAGAATAAATTTCTAATAATCAGTTTGTTCAACGATACTAATATACATATATATTCATGTGTGCGTAAGTATTGTATACTTACGGAACCGAGGGATGCTATGATAAGGTATTTGTTAAGAATAACACATTTTGGTGTTTCTACTTTTTAATGAATTACAAAAGTATAATCTGGGATTCCGCCTACAGAATTAAAAATTTAAATTATATATATAATACTACAATAAAGAAATATAGTATACCTATCAATATCACATCCTTTCTCTACATTCAATATATATGATTCCGAAAATGCTATGTGTACAGGTAGGAAAACATGCGATTAGAACTTAACCAAGAATAAAACAAAAACAAACAGGGAAAGCTTTTAATAACAGGTTTGATCAATAGTATAACACCAGAGTAAACAGAAAATCGTTTCACTGAAAAAAAGGACACGTTTCTGTCTTATAAAAAAGCTTAAAAGGAGTAACATTAGAGTAGTGACTTGGATTTTGATTTTGTTTATTCACTGGATAAATATTTGAAATACGTAGAATCTGTACCTATGTATTTCACAACACTTCACTAATAGTCCAGTTTGTACACACGATACCTCCTTACTTGAAGTCAAGGTGCTGGTGGTTTGCTTGCTCATTTGTTGTTAAGCACAAAGCTACACAATGGGTTATCTTTGTTGTGCTGACCACGAGTATCGAAACCCATTTTGTAGCATTATGAGCTTCCAGACTTGGGCTACCGGGGTTGGTGTTTATAGTTGTATAAGGAACGTCGTAGACTGAGGTGGTACAAGGTTTTTTTTTTCCCTTATTTTTGGGACGACAGATTTGAGGATGTTTTATAAAGAATATGAAAATAATATCCTTAGCTGCGACAACTTCAGAAAACGTCCCCCAAATACTCAGCGTGAACCTAAAAAAAAACCCAAATATCCAAACTCATAATATAAGAGTATTCTTATTATTTAATAAACGAAATGTACGTATAGGTAGATTTGGGATTTTATTTTGTTATGTGAGTAAAATTATGTACTTAAGCCTAACACAACCTACGTGTAAAGAGTAAAGCTTTATCAAAGACTAAACAACTTAAAGCACAGTATGAAAATTTTAATAAAGAATTGGCCAGGTGGGTTAAGAGGTTAGACTCTTAATCTGAGGGTTGCGGGTTAAAATCCTTGTCACACCAAACACGCTTGTCCTATCAGCCGTGGGGGCGTTATAATGTGACAGTCAATCTCATTATTTGTTAGTAAAAGAGTAGCCCAAGTGTTGGTGGTTGGTGGTAATGACTTGCTGCCTCCCTCTAGTCTTATACTGCTAAATTAGGGAACGCAAATAGCCCTCGCGTAGCATTGCGCAACATTCAAAAACAAAAAATCCATAGGTATTGCTGCACAACAATATTGTACATCTGCAAAGTTGTGACCAAATGTGCAATCACTCCTTAGGATTCTTAAAGTTCACAAGCCATTTCATTGATGCATTGCTAACGTAAATAGTGAGGTTCTACCATACAAGTAGTGTTGGTAATGTTTAACATGTATTATAAATGCAAGCAGTTGTTTCTTTATTGTTCAACATCTGCATTTAGAAGACATCAGAGTACAATTACCACATGCCCTTACACATTCTACTCTATTCTGCAGCTGAAACAATGCCACTACAATTCTGCTATTACGGGTATCAGTATTAAAAAGGAACATATCATCTCACCTTGAGTGTGCTGGCACAGATTCTTGCGAATAAAACACAATTTAATAATGGAAATTCAAAGTCATAGTCCTCATTCTATCTAAAATCTAAAATGTGTTTCAATTTTAGCAAAAGTAGATAATTACGCAGTAATCTTGGAAGGAAAATGCCAGATTAACTGAAATGTCATCCTTTCCAACAATACAGTCACGGAACTCCAACTGCATATACATAAATGTAGTTTTGCTAAATCTCAATCCTGCCTTTCATATCTGCTGAAGTTTTCAATAGCAGAAAGGAAGTTTCGACCAAAAACCAAGACATTATAATTGTCAACGTAAATCACACATATCTCTCATTGTGGCCCTATTAGTGCTCCATCAAAAGCTCAAAAGTTGCAATAATGCTACAAAGATTGAATAGCGTGATATGGCATTTATACAGGCGGTATCGGGTTCTGAAAGTAGTTTTTATACATATTTTGGTCATCTTGCTTGACTTGCCAGTATCTAAAAGCAAGGTTTAAAAGCTGAGCCAACAGGAACCTTCCAGTACATCCAAACATTCATCTGTCCATGGGAATGGAAAAGCATCAGTGTGGGACACCATGTCTGTCCATCTAAAAATTGAAACAGAATTTTGACATGCTCTCCTTTTTCATGACAATCACCATCGACCAATTTGTGAATGCTTTGTGCTTCAATCCTTCAACACCCCTTGTATTTTATCAGTAGCTACGTCCACAGTGCTTCAGATAAGACTGCATGGTGACTGTTTTATCAGATTCATGCCACCTATATCTATTTGGTGGTAAATTATGGATATCTAACTCATAAAGTCATTTGAATTCCACAATCGCATAGGCATATTTAACCAGAAACTCTCTGAATGTCTGTTTCTATGTGTAATTCAAATTACTTGTATAATCATCGACCTACAATCTCAAGTGTTCTGGCAGTCTTGTATCTGCTTCATACTAAATTCTGCCTGCTTTTAGGAGAAGAAACAGAATTTTGAGACTGGATAAGGTTTTAGTACATGTCAATAACATGGAAGCACTCCAGCTTTGGCTGGACAGGTTCTTATCTAGTACTCAGACAGGTCAATACATTGAAATATGAGTTACACTGGTCGTTTGATACATATAAGCACGCAAAATACATGAACAAGTTAAGGTCATATGTTAATGATGAACCTCTAATGCACTTGCTTGACCAGGAATTAAAAGTCGAAACCTAAATGTTTCAGAGAAATGACGGTATTATTTAAATTCATTTCAGCTCATCTGATGAGGAGAAAGATGTTGAAAGTATTTATCCAACTGTGGAAGATGAGTCAGATGTGGAAGCATTTGAAGAACAAGTGCAAGATAGTTGTAGTGGTCAACCAATATAACAAATATGACTTCTTCACTGTTACAGACCAGCAGTTAAAACAGTTACTTGATTGTAAAGTCAATCAATGACTGACAACAAGTGACATTACTTGCTTTTCAAGCTATCAAGTGATGTCTCGAGGTGAACTGTATGCAGTATAATGTGTGTGATGACCATGGTCATTACAAAGTTAGTTTAGTTTTCTTTATTGTAATATTAACAGGACTGAAAGAGCAGCTCTTGCTTTTTGAGATTGGAATCAATTTTCTTAAACAAAACGTCATCCTGCATTCCACATAAGTTGTTCACCCTATCTAACCAAGTAGTGGAAGTTCTATAGAGTAACCCAAATAACACTCCCTAGACTTCCCTCAGTACAATTAAGTGTATATCATCCCTCCATGTCAGTGAGGGAGCTGTATTCTTTCTTAGTACAGAATATAAATAAGATTACTGTAAATCTAATTGAAATAATCTAAGTTTCAATGTATTTTTCTGTATTTATTGTTCTATGACACCAGCTGTAGTGAGTGGACCAATTTATGAATGGTGATACAATACATATATCGCTAGTTTATATGCAAAAACGGCTCGTTTGGGTTGAGAAAATATTTTACATAGAAGAGTGAACAACGTTTCGTCCTTCTCATCGTCAGGTCGAAACGTTGTTCGCTCTTCTATGTAAAATATTTTCTCAACCCAAACGAGCCGTTTTTGCATATATATTTCTCTACAAGTGGGTTTTCTCGGCATCACTGATATCGTTAGTTTGGTTACCATCTAGAGCAGGAAATGTATTTTCTGCAGGAAATTATACTTAGACTAGGTTGGTCTGAAAGGACATTATTAAACACTATAGAGACAACAAGAATATTAATCTTGGCTCTAAGAATTTTACTGAAACGTTTTAGTCCATCTAAATTCTGCTAGTGATGTCGAGATATCATATTGAGTTTAAGTGGTCGTGTATGGCATCACATTATAGCACCAAAGCTACGTAGTCTGTATAATGCCCTAGTATGTATTATGATGCGTAATGATGAGACATATGTATATAGTAATACATGTGTTGAACATATAATATATATAGATGGTGAATAAAGTCGTTCACGAACATTATATAGCATAACTGAATCAATTACGCTCAAAACACAGAAATCCAGCAAAAGAAATTAATGAAACATAGGATTTGTTCTGAATAGTTAAACTTTGATATATGAGGTCAACTGTTATTACTGGTCTGTAGAGAGTTATTTGAAGATACAGTACATCTGATATTTTCATGAATGCTGCTAAAAAGTATTTCGGTTTTAACACTGAAGTATTTGGTAGGTGGAGTATTTTCATAAAAGGAATAGAAATAATGACTAAGCTCACACTACGTGTGGAACAAAACACAGTTAAATCTAAAGTTTTCTCTAGCAGTTGTGAACAATATTTTTGTTAGAAACAATCGAAATAATCGTGAATTGGTGAAACTCTTAAAAAAGAAATCCATAAGTTGCACACAGTATCAGACTAGACCTCACATATTTGGTTAAGACTGAAATTTTCAGTCATACAAACTGTATTTTAATAACCCCCTTGTTTTTATATATATTATATTAACAATGTGTCCTTAAAATTTGCAGTTGAAATCCCTGAAAGTTCATGTTATGAGTGCTCACCCAGAGGCAAGAAATTATACCCGTGCAGCATTACTTTATAGTCATTTTTTAACCTGTACAAAACTTGCATTTGAAAGGAATCTGATAGTTACCATGCGTCAGTACTAATGAATTTCTACGGTTAGAGAGGTTATCACCTGTGTTGTTCTCGTCCATTTTGGTCATTTGTGTGGGAACCAATATCTGTAGTTCCACTCCCGATTTTTTCATACAAAACTTGAAATCTACCTGTATAACAAACAGAGATTAGTAAAAGGAATGTGTCTAGGTTCTGGCGTAGTTTTGTCATAGGACTGACACAGATATGTCGCAAAACTGAATGTTTGTTAAATATGATACCATTGAAAATGTCTCGCTCAATTACACAGCGGAATGTCTGCGGACTCACACCGCTAAAAAGCGGATTTCGATACCAGTAGTGGGCAGAGCACAGATAGCCCATTGTGCAGCTTTGTGCTTAATTCTAAACAAATAACCAAACCATTGAAACTTGGTGGACTGTGGCATCCACAGATGAAAAGGACATTACTTACAGGCAATATATACATGAGTACACGTAAACCTGTAGCAATGACCCTTGACCAATGTTATATTTAGTTGGTAGTTATGACCAGATTGTCACACCTTTCACGGCCACCCTTCTATCTGAGGTTTTTCACCAATCAAAATTCAATTAACCACACATCATTTATTTTCGACCTTTGTTATATATAATCAAATTATTGTCGTTGTTTTGTTTACTTGTGCTATCTCATCTTTGACTTTATTTCCCTAATGTTTAGTGCACTAATTCTATTACTTGTTAATTATATTATAATTTATTTCAGACGAGTTTCCAATTTATTATGTTACGTACGTTAGATATTATTATTTCAAATAACCGGAAATTTGAATTTATAAGTTAATTAAATGTTAATATGTATTAAATTTATTTTTATTTGCCAACAAGATTGATACATACAATTTTCATTTTTAACACAAATGTATTATAATATACAAACATACAAACAAAAAACAATACAATTTATAATGACGGTTTTTCCTAATAATTATTATAAATGATGGTTTATATATAAGAGTCTTACAAACTTACAGACAATACTGATGTTTATATCTGTTCTAGAACTTAATATTTCATTGACGATCCAGGTCCACGACAAACAAATTAATTTTGAGTTGATATTATCATACCTCCCTAACGCTGTCTTTTCTTGGCTAGCCTCACATCCTTACAAGTTGACTTTCTCCGACCAAGACATTTAATGTCTTCGTAGAAATACTTACGTCCGTGATTAATTCACTGAAGTTTGTAATGTTCAAAATCTATAAATGTTCCTGGTCCAATTCTCTAGTTTTCTTGTTAATAAGCGTTCATCACAATTATAGCTTCCGAGGCCTCTAGCACACTGAATACAGCTGGCCAAAAGTATTCTTCTTTTGTCTATCGGCTAGTCGGTTTTGTACAAATTACGCGAGCTTTTCGAAGTTTCATCTTGTTGATTCTTATTCTCAGGAATCTTCTACAAATTTATAGAGCAGGCAGTACTTGCGCAATACAAGTCAAGAATATACATAACATATAAAAGAGAAAACTGTACAGAAACAAGCGTAGGTATTAAAATAAATGTACCATTGGCGTTAAACAATTTTAACTAAGATGTTAGATATATATACATTAATAGCAATATTAAGTATAATACATTGTCAAACAATTATACAACTTCAATAATCATGACAATATGTAACATAATCAATACAAATAACCTTATGATAATAAAATTATATTGCACGTGAGAGTGCTTAAACACAAATGTTATATTTTTGGCTTAACACAAGCAATAATCACATGACTGAGGTGTTCTTCGAAAACTGGGACAAGTTTCAAAAAATAAGAGGGATTTTCTTATTACGTTTTCAATCCAATTGACACACATGACAAGTTTTACAAAATTGAGAAACATCTTGATTAGTTTTTGGATGAAATAAATATCTCATAATTTTGTTATACGTCTTGTCGAGTCCTAAATGGCATTGCATGAGAAGTCCATGGGTAACTTTTAATATTTCAGAACAATATGCTTTTGGAACAACGATTTGATAAACTACAGTTTAATTCTTGATGACGAGAAACCAACTTGAAGTAAAAATGCATTCTCAAGATGGCTGGTGTGGATATTAACAATTTAATTAAAATAAAGTACAGAACAACATTTTGACCTTCTTAGGTCATCTTTAGGTTTGTCAATCTAAAGATGACCTAAGAAGGTCAAAATGTTGTTCTGTACTTTATTTTAATTAAAGTGTTAATATCCACACTAGCCGTATTGAGAATATAAACTATAGTCTAGGCCTCTAAAACTGGTATATTTAGTGGTCTCCATTTTCTCATAAGTACACCATTTTTGAAGAAATAACCATTTTGAACTTTCTCAAGTTCATCTTTTGGGACTGCATATTTAAATAGTGATGAGAGCTTTGGATATTTTTCTTGCTCAGCAGTCACTTTACTTCTAGCACACGGAACTTCACCAGGTGAACCAGATCCTTCACGTTCATAGTTGTCACTAGCTAATGAATTGTCAATAGGACAGTCATTTCCAAGATCCTCGTCGGGTCCAAAATATTTCTGAGATAAATCTGTCTTGTAGTGTTTTGAACACGTGTCTGACATCTCTTTTTCGGCTTAATTTATTAACCTGAGCTCAAGTCACAGCACACAAGAGAAATACATCTGGATTCTCTTCAACAACAACATCATTCTTAGATGAAATAGTGATTGGCTCGCTAACCATCTTGGGTTAAGCAACTTTCCCCCAACCAAATAATTTCCAAACAATAATGATAGACCCTTAATTAGCGGAGTAGATCTTACGTCAATCACGACTGGTCCCTAAACTAGAACTGATGTTAAATAAATGTTATAAAGAGGAACATTAGTAAAAACTGTTCTCAATACCATGTGCACTAACACACTCAACAGTGGCAGAATTCGAAACTACAGGCAATATAACTTCTAACAACAATCATTGAGTCGCCCCAGTATCACGTAAAATACGTATGGAATTAGCAGTGCCATTTGTCAAAGACACAGAGCCAATAGACATAAAAGGTCTGAATTCCCCCTAATTACATCAGTCTTTTTATCAGTGGCCAAGTAAACAACATCGAGTGATCTGGTTAAACTACATCCATATGTGGACACAAACTTGGTGTTGCATTCTTTTCTTTTTCAAACTCCAGCAATCAGACATAACATTAATAGGTTTTTCGCAAAAAAATTACAGACAAGCCTTGATGAAGTTTTATCCTGAATGTCAGAAGATATCGAACTAGAGGAACTGGAATTTTTATAAGAATCCTCAACTTTAGTAGATTCGCAGGATTTTCTTTTTATAAAAAGTGATTTTATATGTTAAAGTAAAAGCATTGGAAAGAACAGCTACTTACTGTAGTGTTTCAACTTTCTTTTTATCCAAATAAGCTCTGAGGTCATCACTTGTACAGCATTTAAATTCCTCACTTAGACATAATTGTCTTAATTTGTCGAAACTGTTGCTAATATGCATAGAATTACACCATCGATCAAAATAAAACTCCTTTTTGTGGGCAAATTCCATACACGTTTGACTATTTTGCTTGTGATAACCTCAAAACCTTTGACGGTAAACTTTCGTTATTAACTTGTATGCTTGGAGGATAATTGCTTTATTCTTATCATAATCTGTACGACCTTCCAGAGAGAGAGCATGATAAGCTTCTTATGGTTTACTAGTCAAAACAGCTTGTAACAATAATGACTACTTTTCTTTGGACCATTCCATGGTTTTAGCAGCCTTTTCAAAATGTTGGAAATATTTATCAACTTCAATTTCATTGAGTGGTGGTACTTTAATATATCGAAAGTTATCATTTTGCCTTGGTCGATCGACGTTTAATCTAATTTCTATTTCTTTCAGCTTAATTTCTTTCTCGGCTTCGATAAAAACTTGTTCGAACTCGAGACGTTTACTTTTTCTTTCCACCTCGATAAGGGCTTCCTCTTTTTCAGCTTCGATGCGAGCTTTTTCACGCTCGATTTGTTTGTTTTGTTTTTGTCTTTTTGAATTTCGCGCAAAGCTACTCTAGGGCTATCTGCGCTAGCCGTCCTTTAATTTAGCAGTGTAAGAGTAGAGGGAAGGCAGCTAGTCATCACCACCCACCGCCAACTCTTGGGCTACTCTTTTACCAACGAATAGTGGAATTGGCTGTAACATTATAACTCCTCCACGGCTGAAAGAACGAGTATGTGTGGTGTGACGAGGATTTGAATCTGCGACTCTCAGATTACGAGTCGAGTGCCTTAACCCACCTGGCCATGCTGGGCTCCTTTTAGTGGATTTCTAACATATCTTTATCACTCAACTCTGATTGGCTAGTGGAAACACTAGAGTATTCCTCTAATCATTTCTCAGGCAAAAAATCATGATCAACTAATGTTTCAACTATGCTCATTTAGTTCATTTTATCTCATTGAGTTTCTGACTTCTAATTCTACAATTTTGGCTATTTCGAGCAATTCACATTTGTTATATTTTTCTCTATGTACGAGGGAGAGTGATTCAAGAAAACTTTGATAATCAGACACGATGAAATCTTGTTGGCACGGGTAAATATAAATTGAATTAAGATTTGAATATTAATTTAGAATCAATTTTGTCTCTGATTCAGATCTCGGCACTAGCCCTCAGTTTATTATGTTACGCATTGTAATTTATCTCGGACGAGTCTCCGATTTATTATGTTACGTATTACTATTTCAGAGAATCGGAAATTTAAATTTTGAAGTTCAGTAAATGTTAATATATATTAAACTTATGATATTTTCCAACACAATTAATACACACTATTTATTTTTTAACACAAATATATTTTAATATGCAAAAAAACAAAACAATACAACTTATAATAACGGTTATTACTAATAGTTATAACAAATAATGGTTCATATACAAGAGTTTTACAAACTTACAGACAATACTGATGTTTATATCAGGCCTACAACATAATATTTCATTGACGATCTAGGTCCACGACGAACAAATTAATTCTGAGTTGATATTGTCACACCTCGCTTAAGCTAACGCTCTCCTTTCTTGGTTAGCCTCTTACACCTTTACGAGCTAACGGCCCGGTATGGCCAGGTGGTTAAGGTGCTTGACTCGTAATTCGAGGGGCGCAGTTTCGAATCCCCGTCACACCAAAACATGCTCGCCCTTTCAGCCGTGGGGGCGTTATAATGTTACGGTCAATCCCACTATTCATTGGTAAAAGTAGCCCAAGAGTTAGCGGTGGGTGGTGATGACTAGCTGCCTTCCCTCTAGTCTTACACTGCTAAATTATGGATGGCTAGTGGAGATAGCCCTCGTGTAGCTTTGTGCAAAATTCAAAAACAAACTTCTGTCACTCGACTAGCCACCTTTTTACAAAGTACGCGAGTTTCTCGAAGTTTCAATAATGCTCGTAACATTGGCGCGTTTTCCTAAAACAAATATTGTTAATTCTTACTCTCAATAATCTGCTACAAATTTCGAGAACAGGTGGGTCTTGCGCAACACACAGTAAAGAATGCACGTTACACGTAAAGAAGAAAACTATACCGAAACAAGTGCAGTTACTGAATCACCCAAATTCTCGCATAGAAAGATATTCTTCTCAAGGAATAGCTCAAGGTTTTCTAGAAATCATAAAAAAGTAAAAAATAAACATAGCTAAAGAGAAGACTTACTAAAAGGCTTCCCATCCAGCCCGAAAAGTTATATATCAAAATTACTGTGTCAGTATTGTTTTCAAAACCATGATGACTATGGTCACTACTTTGAAGTGAAACTTATTCACCAGTACAAGTCACACGACTGCTACAGATTTATATACTATTCTCGTTTTGCATTTTTTATTATTTTTAGTAATATTTTTATAAAATAAAAACAGTCAAATGTGTGTTTGCATATACATACATAATGTGATGTTTCGCCATTTTTCTCAAACATAAGTAAAATAAAGTCTTGCGTGTTTTAAGTATTTAGGGAAGGGTTTTTTTTTAGTTTTTGTTTTCTTCTAACTGTTATAGTTGTGTAGATAATTACTATTTAAAAACTGATTACTATGTGGGTTTGTCTTTATATTTTGCAAAAAAAAGTCATATAAAACTATACTGTAACTGTCATTATCAATTCTAAACATTAATAGGTTTAATTTGTACCTTATATTTACGGTTTTGTAAAAGGGTTATTTTGTATTGCATTTTATTTTTGTTTATTTTATATCAAATAACTTGTATTATATCACTGAAGAGTTTGTTTTGTATCTAAGATATTACAGTATTTCTTTGTAACCTAAACTTATAATTAAAACCTCTAATTTTCTAGTATTTAGCATTGCAAAAGAACAATATTGAAAACATTTACCACGTCTGTAAAACGCTTTGATTTAGTCCTTTATAGATTCTTTAGTCTGTGTTTTCACTATGAGAGAAAGTTTATTATGAATTACAAAAGCCTTGTATTTTATGCGCTTTACTTGTGGACAAAAGAAACTGATTGCAAAGCTTGTCTTAAATCCAAAGATTTTAAAAAATGAATCTAACGTATTTATTATAAAACCAGAAATTTATGCCTTCTTCAAAGATAGCGTCAAACATGGTTTATTATTCCACTTTCAGTCGGTTCGGTTCCCTTTGGTGGACACAGCAGATAACCCGATGTTGCTTTGCTATAAGAAAACATACACACACACTTCCAGTTATGTAGTAGCTTCAACTTATCCGGAAATTATTACTGGACAAAATTGGCCTTAGGTCCACTACATAAAATTGCTTTAAGATTCAAATTATGATCTTTTCGTTTATAAAGAATAACATACATTAGAAGTTTAATAAATAAATTAGTTGCATCAATTTTATCTAACATTTATCAGTTATAAGACGAAGTAGGCATTTTTTTAAAAATAAAAATGAAGCACTAAAACCTAATAGCATTTTAGCACTAGAGGGCGTAGGGAAAAATGGCTGGTGTCCTGAAGAAGGTGAGAAAGTATAAACGAAATTTATTTATTTAAGTCGAATATTTAACTAATATAATAATTTTAGTCTTATTCTTAAAATTATTTTAGTAGATTCCACCATAATTGAGTCCAACTTTTCTTTTTCAAAATCTTTAACGTATACCCTTTCGCTCTATATTTTCCAGAATGTTATACATAACTCAGTGATTAAACTTTAATTTGATTGAAATCACACGTTTTTATCCTGCTGATTTCCCAGGTAATCTTGTAAACTTCAAAACATTACATCCTCTATTTCCACTCATTCTTTTCTCAAGAGAGGAGAAATTATCTTACGTAGCTCGTAAGATAGAGTTTTCAAATTCATCCTTAAGTAAAAGTCATCTTGCTGTTAGTAGCCCTCCTCTGAACCACTTTTTTATTTTCCGTAAGATGTTCTTTCTTAGAAAAGGAGACAAAAATCGATGCCTGTGTAGGGCTCAACATCAATGTTAGCCAAGAACAAATAGGAAATGCATTTTGTCAAGTTGGTGATGTGACATGTTAGTCTAATGGAGCTATATGATTTATATTGAGTAGCTGTTTTATATTTAAAATTTGTGTATGCTTACATATTTGTTGCTTTTTCTCAACAAAATCATGATATTAATTTCTCAAAATCTGCATGCTCAAGTTGTGTATTTCCAAAAGTATAAAAGGAAGTAACTTAACAGCCAATCCAAAACTTTTCTTTCTTTGCAAATTGACATTGCTATACTATGCAATTTATTTCAAAGACTACAATTGTAGTGGTTTGCTATTCCAAAGCATCTTTGAATGTATATATATTGTACCTGAAGTATTTAATCCTTTTAATTAATTTACTAAAGAGATTAAATATTTTAAACAACTACTAAACGGTATTTAGATTTTGAACATTTTATAATGCTTTTATAGGTGTTTTGTGTCCATATTGTTTTATCAGCAAAACAGTTTTGGTAGGACTTGG
Organism: Tachypleus tridentatus; assembly: GCF_004210375.1. Classification (NCBI taxonomy): domain Eukaryota; kingdom Metazoa; phylum Arthropoda; class Merostomata; order Xiphosura; family Limulidae; genus Tachypleus; species Tachypleus tridentatus. The sequence goes on along the minus strand of NC_134833.1, from coordinate 136,323,633 downwards.
TCTGAGGTAATGATCTAATAAAGCCATTAGCTTCAAGTTAGTATTTTAAAACAGTTAATGTATAACCCTGAATTTATATAAAGAGGTTTCTATTCACTTTTAACGAGTATGCTTAAAATGCACAAACATTTTTAAGCATTACTTCTAGTACTAGCAACAGAACAATGTGTAGATAGTTTGAGTGGCTTATCCACAACTATGCCAAGATACTTTTCTTCTATCATATTAAATGTGTGATCCAAATTGTAACCCAAATACATTATCCTGTACTTAATGTAATTAAAGATAAATTAGCAAATATTTTTCCAACTAAGTAGGTGATCTTACTTATTCTATAGTATCTCATCATCCTGATACAGATATAAATAACAAGAGTTTAATGTCATTTGCAAAGTTTGTCAATTTCACAATTAAGCAAAAGTCCATTTATAGACTTCTTGGGCATATCACTAGAAACATGGGACATTTTGACTGGATTCCATCAGTAATAAATTTTTGCTTTTTCCATCTAATCATGCTACCATCCAGTTTACTTATTCTTCCCAACTCCAGTTAATGTGATTTTTCTTAGGTAATATTTTGTGCAGCACTTTATCAAAAGCATTTTGAAAATCTAAGCACACCAAGTGTACATCCTTTCAATTATCCAGATAACATGTAACATCATAAAAAATAAGTTCCTGATTAGTAAGAGAAGATTTCTGTTCAGTAAACCTACCATGTAGATTTTATGATGCCATATTTCAGTAACTGATCTGTAATTCCCAGGGCAACTCTTGCCACTTTCTTTAAAAAAAAAAGTAACAACAGCATTTCTTCCTTTTGCAGGCACCTGCCCACTATCTATTGTTATACAAAAAGTGAAAAAGAAAGGCTCACATATATAATTTTTTATCTCTTTTTAAAACCATAGGAAAACATTGTTTGGTCTTAGTGCTTTATCTGTTTGTAATATATCAGTCTTTTATTTTTTTTATTATTATTACAACAAGGGAGTAGTATCTACACAATTCAGGCCAGTCCTAACATGTATTTTAGAAGGGTGTGTCAGGAATATTGCACCATCTCTTATAAAAACAGAAGCAAAGAAAACATTTGAAAGTCAACCAGCTGATGATCATGCATCCATATTATTCTTATGAGCACCTTTGGATTTTTTAACTTTGTTTTAAACCAGATATACAGGTTTCATTATTTCAATAAATATTTCATTCTTTCTGTCAGATTAAAACTTTTAAATTTAAGGTATTTATCCTTGATTTTTTCTTTTGTGTTTTCAGTCAGACAGTTAGGTTTGATCTTCCCTGTTATTTTTTCCATGTTTTTTAAAGAAATCCCAATTTTGAATTCCAAGTAGTTTATTTTTAAATCTCTCCCAGTTTTATCCTGTATTACCTCTGAACTCATCGTCCAAATATACCTTTCATTGCCTTAAAATCAAATTTCTAAAAATTAGGAACTAAAATTTATTTTTATCTTAACATTTACCAAAACACCAAACCTAATTATGTAATAATTACTCTGTCCCAAACGTTCCTCTGTTTCAATGCTTGCAACTTGAGTAAGAGAACAATATGCTAATACAATGGGTAGGCAAACAACAATTTATAAGTATAAGGAAATGTTTTATTGATGATAGAACATGCATGTTTCAACAGAACATTGACCTGTCTTTTTCAGTTGTGATCACTACTAAGCAATCCACCATCAATAAACCTTTTTCTTGTGCTTATATATTGTTGTTTGTCTACATCACGTTAACTTTTGCAAACACATCCTTCTTAATGGTTATTAACAAATCATAAATTGCATCCCCTCTGGTTAGCTCTCTGACCACTTAGCATAGAATATCATCTTTAGTTACTTCAAGAAGTCTCTCACTCATTGTGCTAATCAATTTGTGTGAAATTAGTTTCTTGTAACAATAGTGTCAGGATCCTTCTTGATAATTACCTTGATTTCATTATATACATTTTTATTGACATAATCTGTCTGAATAGGTGGCCTATAACATTTGACAGTTAAACTATTTCTTTTCCTGATGATAGTAAAACACATAGACTCAGTTTCTTAACAACCTTTTTTTATGTCTTCATTCGTAACAGGATGTAGTTCATCTGTTATATAAAAATTCACTCTTTTGAAAAGTATATCTTTGTTAAATCACTATTTGGAAGTTCAAAATAAATTTTTGTATTAGTGTTCTCCAAATCCAACCAAGAGTAAACAATTCTCATTATATCATTTTAGTTTATAATGTGTGTAATAAAGCTTTTTTAGTTTCCCTAAATATCTTATCTAGTTTAAATAAGCAAAATCCATATCTTGCATACAATTCAATCTTACCTTGAAAAAATATTCCCTATGTCCAACTACCCCATTTGTTGTTCTAAGCATATCTTTAAAACAGGGAAGGTGGAGTTCCTTACAAACTTCTCTCTACCATTATTCCTATCTTTAAAATTCTTCTCTAATCTTCTACCATACCTCAAGGTAAACTAGTCCATAGGCCAACCATCCTATTAGAAAAGTAAACTTATCTGTACTGAAGACATATTTGAGATTTTCCATACCTTAAACCTTCAAAGTTCTTATGGAAACATCATCTAGATTTAATGATTACAAACTTCACCAATATTAAAAATCTTGGTCATGCCTCCCTTTTTCCAGAGAAACCTTGTCAGAGTTTTAAACTATCTACAATACATTGTCTGAGTTTTAAACTATCTACAATACATTGTCTGAGTTTTAAACTATCTACAATACATTGTCTGAGTTTTAAACTATCTACAATACATTGTCTGAGTTTTAAACTATCTACAATACATTGTCTGAGTTTTAAACTATCTACAATACATTGTCTGAGTTTTAAACTATCTACATTACCTTGCCAAAATTTTAAACTATCTACATTACCTTATCAGAGTTTTAAACTATCTACATTACCTTGCCAAAATTTTAAACTATCTACATTACCTTATCAGAGTTTTAAACTATCTACATTACCTTGCCAAAATTTTAAACTATCTACATTACCTTATCAGAGTTTTAAACTATCTACATTACCTTGCCAGAGTTTTAAACTATCTACATTACCTTGCTAGAGTTTTAAACTATCTACATTACCTTGCCAGAGTTTTAAACTATCTACATTACCTTGCCAGAGTTTTAAACTATCTACATTACCTTGCCTGAGTTTTAAACTATCTACATTACCTTATCAGAGTTTTAAACTATCTACATTACCTTATCAGAGTTTTAAACTATCTACATTACCTTGTCAAAGTTTTAAACTATCTACATTACCTTATCAGTTTTAAACTATCTACATTTCTCCATAAAACATTCAGTCATTTTGGTTGCTGTTCTCTCAACCCTCTTTTTTAAATACAGTAAAAACTAAAGCCAACATTCTAAATCAGGTGTAACTAGCACATTCAAAAATGAATGGTGAAAACCTTCCACTTTGTTATGATATTTTTATGTATACAGCTTATAATATCTAATATACATTGTCAATTAGAATCAGGGTGAATAAACTGTTGAACACCCCTTCCTTTTGGAGCTGCAGAGAATCAACCAAAGTGGCATGCAAGTGTGGCTATAGGAGCATGTAAATTATATTTCAAAATACAGTCTTCCAGTGACTCAGCAGTAAATTTGAAGGCTTACAACACTAAAAAATGGATTTTAATACCTGTGGTGGGCACAACATAGGTAGCCCATTTTATGTTTATACTTACCAACAAACTGAAAATACAAATGTATAGATGTAGTTTTAAAACTGCCATGTAAATAGTATAACTGTTAATTAATTAATACAACAATTATCATCAATACAAGATTAAAGTTGTGAGAGACCTAGGACAAATATTTTATGATGAGGCCCTTCCCAAAGGCAGAGCTTGAAATAATAGGATTGGCCTATATACATATGACAAGTCATCTTCTTTTCAAATTATTCATTTATTTTCACACATAAACTTGTAGTCACACAAGAACAGGTGAAATTTCTTGACAAATTTCTTTGTTATTTTACATCTTGCAGAATTAAGTAAAATGTCTATAACGTCCAAGGGCTCCAGAATATCTGGTTCAAATGCAAGAATGCAAGATTCTCCCACTGATGATATCCAACTCTGGTGGTGAAAGATCATTCTCTAAAATAAAGTTGATAAAGAATGATCTTTCACTACTGGAGTCGGATATTGTCAGTGGGAGATAAATTCTCAGTACAATTTCTGTGTTGAGAAAGGTATTTTATACATTGTGACTTTTCTAAGGCTGTTCATACCACTCTCATCCAATAATGCCTTGAACAGAATCAGTTTATCAAAGGGGCTCTCATTAATGTGTGATTTATATATCCTGACCAATTTTGAAGCTGTTGAGTGAATTTGGTCTTGGCTCTTTCTAAAAATCTCTAGAGAAATCCAGATTGATTATTCATCTTCCTGTAAGTGTTTACACACCTATCAAGCTATTGCAAAAGTCCTAGAATAATATATATAGATGTATTTGTGAGCACATGCAGACTGTTTTATCTTTTAGAGAGGGGTGCACAACAAAATGCATGTTTAGAAAGGGGAGTGCCATAAATAAAGTTTGTGCACCACTGAACTGGACTTAAGAGACTTCACCTGGAATTTCCATTGCAAGGTTGTATAAATAATTACTGTTTGTGACGACCAATATTTGTAGCCTTTTTTTTTTAAGATTGAAAGGCATTGTAATTGTTAAAATGAAATATTTAACCAAGTAGAATTTTATTATGGAGAATATATATGTAGTTATTTTTATGTATTAATATGTCACTTATTCTGTTATTTCTTCTTCTTTTAGACAACATATTTAACAGGATTGGCTGTTGCCAAAAATCCTCATCATGTGAGTGATTTTGAATTTATTTCATAAAATTTCTCAGTTATATGAATATTAAATGTGCTTCTTTTTAATTGTTAACTGCTATTAGTAACACATGTAAACTTCAGAATGAAAACTCATAACATGGTCTTATTATACTTCAAATTATTATATTAAACAAATGATGGGGTCATCTTCTGAGATCTTCTACAGTTCTTCAAAGACCAGTTAAGAACTTTAGGACTTAGTGTAGTGAAGACCAATTCATTTGGAGTTTTCTTTACATACATTGTAAAATATAACTTGATATAAAATAACATAATAAACTTCAGCATTTAAAGCAGTAACAAGTTCAAAATTATTGAGTATAAACAGATGACAAACTTGTTAGTAATAATATGCTTTAGGGAAAATTATTTTTCTGTTTTTACCCACTGTATATGGGCTTGGTCATTTTGACCAACTTTGTAACCATGAAAATAACTATGCTGTAATTCTGAATTTGCTGTGTGTATCTTCATGAAATATAGCAACCTTTTACTACAGTTTACAAGTATTTTTAAACACAAAAAAATATTTTTTGATAAAGCATTTTTACTACAAATTAGTCTGAGTTTACAAAGTCAGTTTGGTTTGAGATACTTACTAGTGTGAAAGTTGATTTTTGTACTAAGAATACAAATTCTTTGTTTGATCTTACAGTTTTCATATTTCATTTGCATAACTTCTAGAATGTCCTAAATGAATGTCACACGTTTTTTAATAAAATTTTATAATTTATTTTCTGTAGCCTAGTACTAAATGTGGCTAAATAATCAATGTAAAGTGAAAAGAAATTCCAGTGTACAGTCATGTGAAAAGTTAGGACACCCTATGAAAGCCTGTGTATTTTTTAACATTTTTGATATATAGATATTTAATCTCAATTTTAACAACACTGAGAGATTATAGGAATATAACTAAACAATTAAAACTGAAGAAAAGACTGTTCAAGATCTCAAGGAGACATGCCAAGAAACTTGTTGCCATATGATTAATTTATAGCTAGTTTATGAAGAACTGATGCTATCAAGGACAACAGAGGAGTTATTTAAAACAGAGTTTCAGAGAAAACCACTGAAAAACATCCACTATTTACTTAAACTGGAACAGATAAGCACTATTAAGTTTAAAAGAGGTTATTCAAGCTATAAACTAAAGAAGAGACACTGTCCTTTGTATGTTTGAGTTGAAACCAAGAAGAACCTAGGATGGCAAGACAATGTGACATTATGGGCTATGGCAACTGATTAACCAATGTAATTCATGAGTTTTGTAGTTCATGAACAAGAAGAAACTGACTGCTTGGCAACATGTTAGTATAAGTTATTATTATGAAATGAGCTTAAATCATAAACAGGAAGCCAGTTGACACCACGGTACTATGAATAAGCCAACATAATGCCTGTCCACTAGTATAAAAGGATCTGAAACATACAACATGATAGAGATCATCATCTAGAAGGCTCACATCTCATCTTCATCAGAAGAAGAAGGGATAGAAGTCAAGAAGGAATCGAGGAACAAGTATAGATGTCTCTTGCGATAAGTGAAAACCAGGCCATTTTACACCCAAGCTTTTTGTAATTCTGATGCCGTTATTTCATAACATCATTGTTAATCTTCATAGAATTAAAAGGATTATCTATGATAAACATTAATAAAGACAACTGTATATGTGTGTGTAAATACTAAGTGTTTGATGACTAAAATAAAAATGTTACTGGAAGTCTTAGTCTCAAGTCTGTGTGCTCCATCATTCACTATATCCTCACTTCAAATAAATATATCATGTGACAGCAGGTCTCCAAACACCCCAACATGTCATCACGGGACCTACAGCAGGCTCTGGCTACTGTTGATGTGAACGTGCATGCCTCTACAATCAGAAAGAGACTGCACAAGTGTAACTTGCATGGGAGGTGTGCAAGGAGGAAACTTTTGCTCTCTAAGAGAAACATCAAGGCCAGACTGAAGTTTGCCAGAGAGAATGTAGACAAAGACCAGGACTTCTGGAATAATGTTCTTTGGACAGATGAGTCCAAAATTGAATTATTTGGACATCAGAACAGAGGACATGTTTGGCGTAAACCAAATACAGCATTCCAGGAAGAGAACCTCATACCAACTGTGAAGCATGGAGGTGGAAGTGTCATGGTATGGAACTGCTTTTCTGCAGCAGAACCTGTACAGCTCACAATCATAGAATCCACCATGAATTCTACTGTGTATCAGAGGGTGCTTGAGAATCATGTGAGACCATCTGTAGGAAAATTAAAGCTGAAGCGGAACTGGACCCTGCAACACGACAATGACCCAAAACATACCAGTAAATCCACCAAGGACTGGTTGAAAACTAAGAAATGGAGAGTCCTGGAATGACCGAGTCAAAGCCCAGATCTTAATCCCATTGAGATGCTGTGGGGTGACTTGAAACGGGCTGTACATGCAAGAAACCACTCAAACATCTCACAGCTGAAAGCAACTCTGCATTGAAGAGTGGGGCAAACTTTCTTCAGACTGATGTCATAGACTGGTAGATGACTACAAGAAGCGTCTCACTGCAGTTATTTCAGCCAAAGGGGGTAACACTAGCTATTAGGAGGTAGGGTGTCCTAACTTTTTCCTCAGTTAGAATATGCATTTTTGTAGAATTACATTCATAGAAGATCTTGAAAAGTCTTTTCATCAGTATTAATTGTTTAGTTATATTCCTACAGTCTCTCAGTATTGTTGAAATTCAGATTAAATATCTATATATCCAAAAATGTTACACAACTACACAGGCTTTCATTGGGTGTCCTAACTTTTTCACATGACTGTATCTCACCCTCTGTCACAAATAGCTTTTTTCAACTTATACTACACTCTACAGGTGAAAATGTTTCCTCACAACTAGACTTGATACTTCTATCTCTCCTAATGCATATTCATTTGAGGTATCTGCATGCTATAATACATATCATCTTACAGCAACCCTTCACCAATAAGTGGGCAACACAGCTCTCTTCTGTGAAGCTTGAAATCAATTCTCAGTTGGTAGTCTGACAGACATGTTTTGAGACTTTTTTTTTAACTTTCGGTACTGTGCAGGAGTATTAGGACAAAGTCAAGAATTAGGTTTTGGGCTACTTTCAGAGAACAATGAAATGTAAATCACAGGTGAAACATTAGAATTTTATTAATCTTCATATCTAGAACAACAGAAACTCTGGAAATGCTTGAGTTCAGCAAACAGTTAATATTTTATGTGTACCCCTTTAAGTTTAATAATTGTAGACAGTCATTCAGGCATTGTTTCAAGATACTTAACATCAGTATTGTTGAATTTAGGTGTTTTGTCTCATCCCTGATAGTCTTACTTCTGTCCCAAAGGTTACATAATGAAGATACTTAACATCAGTATTGTTAAGTTTAGGTGTTTTGTCTCATCTCTGATAGTCTTACTTCTGTCCCAAAGGTTGCATAATGAAGATACTTAACATCAGTATTAATGAGTTCAGGTGTTTTATCTCTTTCCTTCCTATTTTCAAAATTTTCCTGTCTCGGCTTAATGATTTAGTGAGTACAATATTTGGGAAGCATTTCAAGTCTGCAGCAATTTATCAAGAGTCCAACCAGCTTTTATGCTAACTTTCTGCTCTAATGACAATTTTCTATACATTTTGGGCTGTGGCATGACTACTAAACTTTATATATAGTGTTTAACAATATTTTTATCAAGGTTTGTTTATGGAGTGTTATTAAATTGATTTCTTATACCACATACCAGTATCGTATGCCAGCTCCTTCCTTTATAGTTAGGACACTGCATGGGGTACCATAACACTTATTACAGGCTTTAAATTTGATCAGTATGCTTATTCAAGCAGAACCTTTATGACATGCCCTTGGTACAAGTATATGGGAATTCTAAAGAATGGTAACTATTCTAACCCTTACCCATTCAGTTGTCAACAGGGATCAGTGAAGCATTATCATGGTGTAACATTTACCTTCTGTAAAGGTATGGAATAGTTAACCTCATAAAATGGAAAGAATTACAAAAAAATTTCTTGTCCTAACACTTGCATGGTACTGTAAGTGCTCTGTGTTTACAGTTTTTTCACTCATGTATTTTATTTTACCTGCATTTTATCAAATGTTTACAATTTTGAGGATTGTTTTTGGAGATAATTTTCTTTTTCCAGTCAACTTAATCTATTATGTGCTCTAAATTCCATGTAGCATTTACCACAGCTGTTGTACCTACTGCAACTGATTTGCCTGTCACTTCAGTGTCATTTCAGCAAACTTTATCTGTTCAGGAGTTAACAGATTTGGTGTGTAGGGAGTTAACTACCTTTATGAAATCTTATGAGTCACTTGATGATTGTCCTCCCTTACCATTATGATGAGGATTTGGACACACTGTTTCTCCTCCTCTCTTTGTTTCAATGTAACATTTTGTTCTGGGGAGGTGCTCAGGCCTCCTTCCCCGTTTGTATACTTAATCAGGTATGTTATGTTTTTTCTCTATCTTCAGTGTCCTATGCTTCTACTTTCTGCCCTTCCAAATGATGAGCTGTTGGGTCATGATTTAGTGTTTCCAACTGTCTCCGGTTATTGTGGTTTGCATGAGACATTTTTGGGACCAGTAATATTTTCTTGTCAGTATGCCTTGTCCCACACATACTCTGGACAACCATGCTTGGGCATGTTTTCATTTTGTATTTCCCTACATATACTCACAGCATACTTTTCGTTGCTAGTTCTGGCCTCTTGTGTTACTGAGACTCGCCTTTGGTGCTTTAGGTGTTGTCTTTGGGACAACTGCAAGTCTTGGTGTCTGTGTTGCTGGTTTGGGTCCTGTGGGAGTAAAACTACTATGTGCCCATTGGGATGTTCCAGATCTGAATACCTTTGCACTCATGACAGTTCTTGGTTTCTCTTATTTTGGTTTTCTGTTCAACATTTATTGGCTGAAGTGATAGATGCTTTCAGCTATGACTGGATACATTTATACTTCAGTGTTTACCCTCTCATTTGTTGGCTTTTCTGTGTCCTTTAGAAACATCATCTAGACCACTCTTTATGTTAGGTTCTTTTGGTAACTCCATTTTGCACTGTCTATTGATGTTGCTTCCTCTTCCACTCTCATTTCCTTCACCCTCCTACCTCAGCCCCAATTTGGCATAAATCATCCATCTGATCCCATTTTCCATCTTCATGTGTGGCTTTTCTTTGCTCCCTTACCTGGCAGACAGGGTTTTTCCAGCATGTGACATCTTTGATTTTCCTTTTGATATGTCCTTTCTCCATGGCTGTGCACTAATGGAAGTGGTACATCTACTATCATTATTTTTCATGGTTATTCTCCATTCTGTCCAACCTCCCTCCTTTATCAGTCACATTTCATTTAACACAATATACCAGTGTTTTCCGTTCATTTGTCCTGCCCTTTTTATTTCATATCCTCTTTATTGGAACTTCATTGTCATCCTTCTTGTCCTTATCTCTCATCATCCTGCTCACTACTTCACCTTTTCATCCTCCTGTGAATATGTTCACTATTGATGTCCACTACACTTTATTTCACAGTTCCTCTGTGGTCCTTTTCCATGATTATTATATTCTGCCCAAAACTTCAGCTGCTTGAGAGAGTTATTCCACCTTCATACCCTTTCATTTCACACCTTTTTTATCTTTCTGTTCCTGATTTCCTCCTCTGCCTGATCAAGGCTCTCTGTTGTTATATGGTGCACACTGATTCATTCCATGGTTTATGCTACCATTTGTTTATTCATTGGACATTTTCACAATTCCAGGATATTTTTCCTATTACACATACAGATCAAATACCCTTTGTTGAACAATGATTGTCTTTTTTATTATCTTTCCATCTAATACATCAACTTACATGTCCTTGGCTGTTCATTTTCATCATTTGTGTCAGTATGTGGACTACTTCCCATACCTTTACTGCTCATTATTTTCACCACTTCGCTGTTACTTGTTCTGCAGGTTTTCTTCTCCATATCACTATTGTGAGCTCCACAATTTCTCTCTGAGTGGGTAAATGACCATTTTTTCTGAAAGGACTTTTGACACAGTTTGAATCCTGATCAGTGGTGGGTTTTGCCTGACCACATATACTTATTTTTAAATCTGCACTGTACAATCTGTGAGTCGTATACACCAACTGTTGAGATTGGGTGGTTTGTAAAACTGCTTGTAGCTATTCCTCATGATATTTTTCTTCATAAAGATGCTCAACACAGTCTTTACACTCATGGACTGCCATAAGTAAAGCAGACTGGGATTACTACCCATCCCAAGATTCAGCCTGCTTTTCAAAATAGGTATTGTGGTTACCTATTTGCACTGTCTCTGGTGCAGCATTTCTTTGAACTCTCCAGTGCACTGTTTCTTCCCTTATTTTAGTAGAGTATGCAAGTTCTTGATATCAGTTTCTAGCCACCAGCTTAAGGATATGGTTGCAGTGTACTGCTAGAGTAAATGGCATTGATGCTTATCCTACTGCAGACCTGATGCCATCTGGTGTTGGGTGATGCATTCTGCCAACTAGTAGTTTGCCACTCTTGCTGAGGTATCTTCCTTCCTACTGTCCTCCAGATGTTAGTTTCCAGTGTATATGGTGATGTTTGGAGCTGAAACAGTCACATAAGTCCTCTCGTGTGGCTAAGTGCCCTTCTCCTACCATGGACTGGATGATACGTTTACCAGGCCATCTAGTGATGGACTTGAGATTCACCCCCACTTTGCTATCCACATTCATACTGCACTCTGGATGTCTGTTTTCAGTGTGTATGGTGATGGTTGTGTGGACATAATAATGCAGATTCTTACTAAGGTATGGAGGCTCATTTTTCCTACCAATTCCAATATCAGAGGTTAAAGCTTGAGGACCCTGCTTCTTTTGATGGGTCGCATATCCCTATCACAGTTCAGCTGGTGTTGGTTGAGGTTGGTCTTCTGTTTAGACTTCTATGCACCCTAGCCACTCTACATTTGGGGTTCCTTAACATCACACTTATTGTGTGGCTGGGTTTTCTCCTCCTAAAGCAGATTAAACAATACATTTCAAACCCCACATTGTAATGGACTGGAGATGTACCTTCACTTTGCTGTCCTCCAGATGTCAGTTCTGGGCAAATATGGTAATTTCCTTGTTGGATGTGCTAGGAAGCCACTCCTTTGTTTCTTCTCTTACTGTGACACAATTTCACAAGGGAAATAGTATACCAAGCTTAGGAATGGTGCGGTCTTCCGAAGGAGGTGTTGTCTTCCATTTGTTCACACTTTCCATGGTCTTGCTGTGGATATTTTCTGAAAAGGGATCATCTCATACAGGACCTTTCACTAATTCATGTGTGGAATTTTATCTAATTGTGATAGGAGGTAAGATATTGTATTGGAAGTTTTTCTAAACTGAAAATACATGTCCAATCAATACCTCCACTTATATTTCCCACTGATCCTCTCTACTTCTTGTCTCTTGATTTCCATTCAATACCTTGTTAATTATTACCTTATTTGCTGGGTCAGCTCAACCATCACCATTACATTTTCAAGGTGTGGAACTTCTGGTTTTCAAGACACTCTAGTTTTCTTCTTCTTTTTTTCTCCTATGAATGAGGTTCTATCTCTTTATGAGTCTCTTGCTTCTTTTGTGTGCCCTTCAGTAGATTCTGATAAATCATTTGACGTTCGTTATGTTTCACTGTCTCTTCTCATTTCTGTTGATCTTCTTCCTATACTACTCATTTCTCCCCATGACTTCGGCTGTTTGAAAGAGTGATTGAATTTGTTTTTCATTTGTCCTCTCTTCCCTTTCATCTCTATACAGTCATACAGGCCCTAATTATCTCTTACATCCTGTTCAGGTATTTTTCTGTGATGTTGCTTGCACTGCTCCCTTTCAAGGCATTATCTGGTGAGACAGCTGTAAGTCCTCAGATTTATAATACTAAAATCAAGAATTAGATTATCTAAATGGACACAGCAGATAGCCCAGTGTGGCTTTGCTTTCAAGGCAATCAGTAATGGGAGTTACTCTTTTTTTGTTATTTATCTTATTTGACCTTGAATGGTTGAATTAAATATCTTATGTGGTTTATTTCATCTTCAATGTGAAGTCACTTATTTTGTCTTTTTCATACTCTCTCTTGTATACTATAGTTTTTTATATCTGGAATCTGGCTTTCAACATCATTGAGATGTAATATTGTATTGAGGTTATGTGGATGACTTCTAATACCTCTGTGACACATTATTTGAATCATATTGCACTTTTGTTTTTTTATTGGGTTTGATCTTTCTCTTATTGCCATTCTCCAATTTTCCAAAAGATTCTAAAGAAGTGAGTTGTTAGTTTTTACTTTCTATTGCAGTTTCCATGAAAAAAAAACAAGAAAAAACTGACCCAACGTACAAAAAAAAAACGTATATATAGTGGAGACAATTAAATCCAGTGTTGCCTTGCAGGAAATACTTCTCTCTCCTGAAATCTGTAATGAGTAAGAGATAACAGAAAATGTTAAGCCCATTGTCCTTGCTCAGTGACCAATGTTGAGATGGGGTTTTTCACAAGACTGGTTGCAGTTTATATATTTTACATTGCAAGCTGCTCTAAAAAAGCCTCAGGTATGGTTCCATTGTGCAAGTTAACAAACAGTACGTGACCTTACATAGATGATAGAAAATTCTTGTTTTACCTGTGCATCTCTGTGGCATTTCCACTTACGTAAATTTTATCCCTATCCCTCATTTCTTTTAGTGGAGTATGAGAACTCTTTCTTTCCCAGTACTAAACTGCTGGGGAGGTTGATATGGAGCATTTCCCTTTGTGAATGGTATAATCACACTGGTGTAAGGATGATGGGATGCACCATTCAGTCAGAGGTAGGATGGTTTTCCTGTAATTGTTGTACAGGTCATCCACTGTATTAAGGATTCCTTTCTAGTAGTCATGGCTAACTGGATGAAACTTTCTCTTCTAGGTACAGGTTTAGGTATATAATCATCTTAGTTTTGTGTATTCTGATAAATATTTCCTAGGTACTGGATGTCTTGACTTATTGCCCTAGCCACACTACATATACATGATTGGTTGAGCAACTTGAACATTTTAACCACCTTTGTGCTTTTTTAACACCATGCAGGATGTTCTTTTTGACAGTATCTTTTGCCATACTAATTCTTTTGAGCAAATAGTATTCTCAACATTATATGGATGAGATGTTCAACCAAGTGATTCTCCCACTAAGTCACCCTCTTCAGTTTGTGGTATGCTCATAAATTCTCCCTTTTTGCCATCATATTCTCAAAAAACAGATAATCTTTTTTCACTTCTGTTTCTACACTGATCCTTGCACTTTTATATAAATGTTGGATTCTAACTGTCTGTTCTTTGGAAATGTGAGAAGCATTTTTATAGTTAACATTGTCTTTACCTGAAAATGTATGTGTTTCTTTTGCCTTTTTAAAAATGAGTATTTTGTATGTACAGTAGGCTCAAGAGTGATATTGTATGGAAGATGTATTACCCTCATATTGATGGAGGATTATCATTGAATGTTGAGTGCATCATAGACTTGTCAAATGTACAAAAAACTTTAACCTTTTCAAAACAGGTCACTTGTCAAAGGCCATGTCATTGCATTTGTTGAATTTTATTGAACTACTATTTCATTAATTTATATCAGTAAGTTTGGTATCAAACTGTAGATTATGATTCAAATTTTAATATTATACATTATTTAATTTCTTAATCTAAAAGTGTTATAAAATACAGTTAAACATTAAATTTTGTTGTGCCACATAGTTATGTTAAATGCATCACTGATTCAGAGTAGATGTTTGTGATGTCAACATATTAAGTTTGTAGTTTTATTTGAATTAGGAACTCAGATAACTGACATTGACAAGCTGGAATATAAAATAAGATCCTTATATCTTTCCTATGTGCTGAGATATCACTTATGTACTGAATTAAACAGTGGCTCTGCTCATCTTTCTATTTTTGGAAACAATTCCTTATATATTTACTTTATTATATGACATGACCAATTGAAAGCTCAGAATATTTTCCTGGTGGCTTTCTCAGCTATATTAAAATATCTTGTTCTTTAGAGCTAAGGTTTCAAAGAGGTTTTGTCCTTAGTCTGCTTAAAATTTCATATTTTTTAGACCGAAATTCAGTTTAATTTCTAAACCTGATAACTTATAGTAAAATTTCTATGGTATCAATAGTAATTATTGACTTTTTTGATTATTCAACTGTATATATCAAACCTAAAAAAACATTTGTTTCATATCCTCCATGTGCAAAATATTAAAAGGCTTAGCAACCTAAATCAGGCAGCAACTGAGTATAAAGGTTATAACTAGAAGATAATTGTTTGCTTTACTTCTTGTTTTACAATTCTATGTTTTATGACAAGTGTGTTTAATTTATTTCTAAAGAGTAATAATCTAAATACATAATAACATTTAATAATTGAAATGTGACATAGTGTATTTTACAAAATATTAGTCTACTAAAATACAGCCAAGCCATGTCTCTTTGTAAAGACTAAAGGTCAGTTTTACATAATTGAATATGGTTTGATGATTGCATATTTACCACCTCATTGTAGCTTTTGTATTGTTAGCTAGACAAGGTTGAAAGGTCAATACAATAAAAATATTAAATATATAAATGAATGTAAAATGTTATGAGATTTAAGCTGTTTAGTCTAAACATCAAAGTTTTGATGTTACAATGTGTTGTCACTTTGTTATAATGCAAAGTTTTATAATTTTTGGACATAATTTATATTTGTTTCCTAATTTTTTACAATGGTTACGAAATTGGTCAAATTGACTGAACCTCTGCAGAGATTCATTGATAGAAGTAACAGAAAAAAAGTTTTATTCTTAGGAAATGTTTGATAACTGTCTGGCGATTAAAGATTTTGCATGTAGTGTTTGAAAATTTTCTGATGCATAAATGTAGTTTTAATCTTGAAATGAAAATTACTTTGCATGTTGTTTTGACAACATACAGAAAGAAAAATAAATGTGCAAGAAAAACACTACTTAACAAATGCTAAGGCTTGGTAAAAAAAAATTGATATTTGGTGTATGAAAACATTGTAATGTTTGCTGATAATCTAATGAATTTTGTTAATGTACATTAACTAATTTAAGAGTTATAACATGAAAACTATAAAAAAAAAGTGGTTATGAGGTTGGTCCCAGAACCAACTCCTGTTGAAAGAGTTAATTGGTGTTTGTTCTTTGTGAAATAATATTTTTTATTATGTGATAAAAAGATGCTGAATAAAAATTAATGTTACAAAGGTATGGTGATTGAGAATTCTTAACTGAATGTGTTATTTCAGTCACTTACATTTACACATTTGATTTCTAGACATTGAGTGTGCTATACAACAAAATTCTAAGAGCTTTAAAAAAAATGCCTCAGGAAGCAGCTTATCGTAAACACACGGAGGAAATTGTGAAGGGGAGGCTAACTGTTGTTGAATCTGTAAGTTTGTTTTGAGAAAATTTTATTTTTTATCTTTATTATTTCACTGGAAATTTTGTGAAATGAACATTGTGTAATCCTTCTTTGTTTGTTTTTTTACTTTTTTAGTTTATGTTGTTTCTTGACACCATTACTTAAATGCAGCAAAGAGAATATCTCTGAAAGTCTGTACCAGGTTTATGTTTTGGAATCTTACCTCAGGCTATATATATATTTTTACAACCAGTTTGATCAATGACAGTGCTTTAAAACTGAGTTTATAATGAAAGTTATTAGTGAGGTTAATTTTATTCTTTATTCAAAAAATACTTTTAAATTTGGAGTTAACAATAAGTCTTAATAGCTTATACATATATGCATATGGTGTAATTGCAGCAATTTCTACTTTTGTGTTTTACAAATTTCTACACATGGGCAAAGAGTATACCTGCCTCAGAAGTGATACATTTCCTCTACGCTGCTTCTCGGTGTGGATTCCTGTATGTGATGAGAGGACCTCCCAGGGAAGGTTCTGTTCTTTCAGTTTACCTCCTCTGGGGTCTAAACAAATGTGTTTGCTGTGCGTGGTGACCCGTGAAGGGGAGGAGAGGATCCTAGTGGTTGAGGGGTCCAACCCTAACACATCACTTTGGCCTTGAATTCCTGTAGACGGGTGGCCTTGGGGTGGCCCCCCTTGGGTCAATCGGCTGGTCCATTTGGGCCAGAGTTAACCAATAACCAGTGTTGGATGTTCTCAACAGGTATTGTGGACATCGTATTTGATGCTAGTATTTGGGTATAGTGCTCACGAAACCCTGGCATTGCTGCAGTATCCTTTTTTGACATTGTAGTGTGTCCCCTCGTAGGGCTTCATGGTGGGTGGGGTCAGTGAGCACCAAAATTTCCCTTGTTTTATTATGGATTCTCCAAATAAAAACTTAAATAAAATAGTGGAAAACAGTCCATAGGTAAATGACTGCACCTTGAAGTTTCTGAGCAGCAATCTTCAACATCTGTACCACCTGCTGTACCTCATTTTCTTATCCTGCATTCTCTTTTAGAAAAATCTTTAGGGGAAATGTCTCCTTTTTTTTTTATTCAGAAGGGACTGAAGGGACTTGCTGGCTCTCCAAAGTCAGTAAAGAAGCTTTGATTTGGTAACATATTGGTGGAAACATCCACATTTTAACACAGCAAACTCCTCTTGTATTCAAAGGTAATTGAAGATATACCTATTGAGGTTACACCTTATGCTACTTTGAATTCATCATGAGGAGTTATTGTTGAGAGGGATTTGAAAAACATCCCTGAGTCAGAGATTATTGCTGGTTTCTCCACTCGAGGAGTTTCTGCAGTGAGGCATATCTCCACTTGCAAAAATGGAATCACGATGCCGACCAATATCCTCGTTCTCACGTTTACATCACCATGTCCACCTGCCACCATCATGGTAGGTTATCTGAATTGCAGGGTACAGTCATACGTTCCAAACCCTTTCGGATGTTTCCAGTGTCAGAGGTTTGGTCACTGAAAGACATTGTGTTGTGGTTCCCTAAGGTGTGCTTGTTGTGGTGGCAAGGACCGTGATGCCTATGAGTGTGAAATGGACCCTCATTGCATCAATTGCAATGGTTCTCACCCATCCTACTTTCGTTCTTGCCCTAAATGATTGGAAGAAAAGGAGGTGCAGCATTTAAAAACAATTCATAACATCACTTATCCTAAGGCACGAAAGTTGCTGTCCACCACTTCATCTCAGACATATGCTGCTGCACTTTGTTCCACAACTACAGTGGGAGTGCAGACAGATCTCTCTGTGCCTCCTAAAGAATTGTTCTCAAAACAAATGAAACATCTTTTGACCTCCATGGTTAAAAAAAGTTGATGAATCAACTTCAACACCCATCTCTGTCCCTTACATACATACCAACAAACCCCAAGATCCACATTCTTTGGTTCCAGGTACAGGCATTCCCTCAGATACATCTTCTCCCACCCCAAGATGCAAAACAATCATTCATTCATGTCCTCAGTCACTGGAATCCCCTTTCAACATTAAAGACTTGCCCAGTCGACCCAGGCAAGATCTATGGAGGTCGAATAACCTCCCTCGAATAAGGACAGTGAGGAAAAAAACGTGGTCGTAAACAGAAGGGTTCTCCACCCAATTCGCCTACACATAAATAAAAAGTGGCCATCTTGATACAATGGAACTGTCAAGGTTTACATTCTAATCTGGATGACATCAAAACACTGATTGCTTCCTACCATCCTTAATGTCTTTCCTTACAGGAAACGTTTCTGAAACCTGCTGATACAGTCACCTTTTGGCAGTTTTCTCTGTACAGAAATGACAGGCTGTGTGATGGACAAGTGCATTGAGGGGTGGCACTGTTAGTTGATCAGCATGTGCCCACTCTGTCTTTGCCACTCGACACACTCGTGGAGGCTGTAGCCATCTGCATTTCCTTGGGTCGTACCATAACTGTTTCTTTCTCTCTTCCTGTTGCATGGAGAGACCTGTGACCAATCAGACCTTGATGCTTTCATTGAACAGTTGCTGTCTCCCTTTTTAATCCTGGAAGACTTGAATTGACATCATCCCCTCTGGGGAAGTGCTGATATTGATAGGAGGGATAGCTCTGTAGAGCATATGCTCTCTGATCACAACCTTTCTCCTTTCAATACTGGTTCTTCTACTTATTTTCATGCACCTAGTCAGTTCTTTACTGCTATTGATCTCTCAATTTGCTCCACTTCATTATTCTCCCATTTTTCATGGAGGGTTGACAAAAATCCACGAGGCAGTGATAATTTTCCTGTAAATTTGAGAAAGACTGGCTGTAGTCAGTGCCACCCAATCCACCTGCCCTGGTGGAAGCTGGATCAGACAAACTGGCCCTCTTTCACTACTTTCACAGAACTTGATCCTTCCATCATCTGTAAGCCATCAGTAGACGGCTATGTGGCAGCAGTAACTGACTGTATTATACAAGCAGCTGCTCAATGTATTCCTAAAACCTCAACACGTTTTCCACTACATCCTCGTCTGTGGTGGAATCCTGCCTACCACATGGCACGGAAGGCTCAAAAACGGTCCTGGGATATCTTTCATAGAAATCCCACACTCTCGAACCGCATTGCTTTCCAGTGGGCCCATGCACATGCTATGTGGATAAGATGTCAAAGCCAGAAGGAATCTTGGATTAAGTTCACAACCAGCATATCTTCTACCACCAGTTCCAAAGTCAGATGGGACAAGATTCAAAAGGTCAGTGGGGAATATAATTCTATCCTCCTCTCAATCTTGCTCTATGATGGCCAGGAAGTAGTTAATACTTGGAGCATCACTGATACTCTAGGTGAAAGCTTTTGCTGAGTATCTAGCACTTTGCTTCTTCTTCCACCTTCTTAGCCATCAAGACTTGGGCACAGTGATCACTTCTTTCCTTTTGAGCTGATTGTCTCTATGACTATAATTGTCCCTTTACACTGGTGGAACTCAAACTGGCCCTTCATCGGTCTGGCAGTACATCGGTTGGGCCTGATGATGTACACTATTACATGCTGCACCATCTATCTCCTTTTTCTCTTGCTATTCTTCTGATTGTTTTTAACTGGATCTGGCAGGATAATATTTTTCCTGATGCTTGGCACCAGGCTATTGTCCTACCTTTCTCTAAGCCTGGGAAGAATCCCAAGATTTCTTCAAACTATCTTCCAATTGCTTTGTTAAACTGTCTCTCTAAGACCTTGGAGAGGATGGTTAATGCTCGTCTTGTTTGGTTTCTCGAATCAAACAACCTTCTCTCATCCACCCAGTGTTGGTTCCGACGACAGCCCTTCACCATGGACCACCTGATTCAACTTGAAATATCAATCAGAGAAGCCTTTCTCAAATGACAACATCTTGTATCAATATTCTTTTACATTGAGAAGGCTTATGATACAACATGGAGGTATGGCATTTTGCAAGACCTCCATATATGTGGGTTACATGGTCATTTGTTTATTTTTATTAAAAATTTTTAATAGGCAGGAGATTCCAAGTTCGTTGGGGTTTGACACTTTCCTGTTCTTTTCTACAGGAACTTGGAGTCCTTCAGGGTTGTGTTTTGAGTGCCACACTTTTCACTATGAAAATTAATGCCATCACTGAACAACTCCCTCTCACTGTTGCAAACGGGCTCTATGTCGACAACTTTCACATCTGATGTCAGTCGTCTAACATGAAGTATATTGAGCAGTAGTTACACACTACCTTCAATCGTTTACTGAAGTGGACCACAGCAAACCAATGGGGTATTCACCCTGATCCTGAACTCCATATTGGTGAAGTTGTGCTGCCTGTGGTCCCTGAGACAAAGTTCTGGCACTATCACTGCTGTGCCTGTTCCATACGTGGACTATGGTCCTATATTCAAGGCTCGGCTCCATGTCAGCTGGTAGTCAGCTTGGAGTGACAATGTGAAAACAAGCTTTTCCAAATAAAACTCTATATTGGACTTTGGCCATCTTGCTTTCATAAGGATTGGAAAGAGGAAGGTGTTCTCACTAGACTACGCATTGGTCACAGTTTTTTAACTCATTGTTTTCTTTTATCTGGAACTGAAGCACCAGTGTGTAGTCTATGTAACACTCAGATCACATTAAGTCATGTTACTTTCTTGCTGTCATAATGACTCTCAACGATGGCACAATTTTAAACATGTTCTGTCCTGTGGTTTGTCCATAACGTTAGACAGTGTTATTGGTGATGGTGACACTTTACCTTGGTAATGTTTTTAGTTTTTCAAAGGCCATTAATCTTTTTAATGCCATTTAAGTTTTTTAATTTATACATTCAACCTTTTTTTAATATGGTTCCTCATTAAGAATCACGGTCCATCTAGTTCAATTTGAAATTAGAAAATGGCCATAACTTTAAATAACTCGAAACCAGGACTGGAAGGCCAACTTCAGGTGACTAATGCTGTTGTTTGAACTATACTTTAGTCACTGTGGCAAGTTATTATTAAAATTTTGCTGCACATCTTTTAAAAATTTTAGTACTTTTTGAAAATGGCCATAACATCAAATAACTCAGAACCAGGACTGGATAGGCCAACTTCAGGTGACTGACAGTGGTTTTTGTACTTACCTGTTAGCCTTCCTGGCAAGATATAATTACAATTATGCTACA
This sequence comes from Tachypleus tridentatus, assembly GCF_004210375.1. NCBI lineage: Eukaryota > Metazoa > Arthropoda > Merostomata > Xiphosura > Limulidae > Tachypleus > Tachypleus tridentatus. The sequence goes on along the minus strand of NC_134833.1, from coordinate 136,302,037 downwards.
GAAAGTCCTTTACAACTTGTATTACTGTAGTTCTTCTCTTAATGTTGTAGACTAGATGTAAACATTGGCTTTATGCTTTTTATGTTTTTTTAAACTTTGTTTCATTTTACCTTAATTTCCTTTTATGAATTTTACTAAATTTACTTCAATTTTACCTTTTTACCAGATGTTTGGTGCAGATAGCCTAGCTGCTTTGTGCCATAAAACACTAAATCAACCAATCCTCTCCTCTTATCTGTTTCTCTTATGGTCAGAGGTCTCCTTCAGATGCTTCTAAGAGTATTTCTATTGTTCCCTTGCATTGGTCCCTCTTTCTTCTCAATATAGGATTTCTAGCTAATGATTTGAGAGGAGATAAGTACCTTATCTGACGTTACAGTTTTCATACAATGAAAATATATTTGTGATAGGTACTTATTTCTTCTTGCACTTCCCTCATTTCCTCCTCACTTCTCCAGTGTTCACATTTGCTAAATGTTGAAGTGAAGATTTGGTAGAGAAGTGTAGAGGGACTAACACTGGCAACATGAGCATGCACTGTTACTATTAGTTAATAGATGACACATGATGATTTTCGTGAGAGAGACACTGGAATGCACTAATTCACATATTCAAAGTTCAGTAGTATTACTCTGGGGAATTCTCATTGTAAACGCTTGGATAGATAAGCTGATAAATTCCAGGGTTCAAGTTGCTTATTTCTATGTGTTTGTGTGCTTTATTGATCTTGAGTGTAAAATAATACTGTATTATGTAAACAGTCTAATGACACAAAGTGATTTGTTGTTTTATTTTCAGCAGATTTCTACTTCAGTAAAATAAACACAGAAAATAAATGTGAAATATTTAATAATTCAGTCTCTGAACAGAAGTACTTTGAAATGTTGTGACCAATATTAAAGGAAAAGGGTACAACTAATCCACCCCTGAAATCTCCTGTTGACAACTTTGTCGTGGGAACGTGCAACTCACAAACACCCATGTCTTGCATGTACGAAATAAGATAGGGGCCCTTAAAATACATCACCCTAGTATGGTCAGTATGCAATCTAACTCTAGGCACCTTACTAAAGAGGGCATTTGGACACAGTCAGGAGGATGCCCATAATGCCAAGGCTCTACTATAGATGGGGTAAAAGGAAGAAGAGATGTTTAGTAATCAAGGCTATCTTGATAAATGTATGTACTAGTTTTCATGACTTGTGATAAATTACACTATGTAATATAAATTTTGTACCTGAATAGTATGTGTTATTTCTTAATTGCTTGTGTTGTAAAAGTACAGAAAATGGCCATTATTCCCTTCAAACTTTGCTTTTGTGACCTAGATAATGAAATTTAGAAATTAACCTATTTTCTATGTAAAAATGGACAAATTTGCACATTTTCATTTACATAAAGTCTAAATAAAACAACATATGAATCAAGATTTACATATATTTATACTAAAGTTATACAAAAATGTTTAGAAGTGAGTAGTTTTTCAAGATTTGCGACTGTATGGTAAATCACTTTCACGTATCAGCCCCCAAATATAGTCTCCCATCATATTTTTGTTATACGCTCCCAGGTCACAAAAACAAAGTTTAAAGAGAAAATTAGAAATGGTCTTTTCCATTTACTTTAGGCATAAGCAATTTGGAAATAACACTTTCTGCCCAGGAACAAGAAAAAATTAAAATTTTGTTACATAGTGAATTATAGGATTCAAGATTGATTCTTGCATACTTAAAGGAATACAGTCAAAAAATAAGTTACATATGAAATTTAGCGAAGGACCAGTTATGAGACCTGAATATCTAATTTAATTTGCATACATCATAATTTGTAATGTATGAGATTGTTAATATGATTTTTGTTGTTTTTGATTGCATGCTCAAATTAATTTTTATGTAAAGCTTGCAAGTTACACCTAAACTTTACTGATTTAACTTATGACAAAATTTCCACTCTTAAAACATTATCTTACAGAAATCGTTCACATATTTTAAAATTACAAATCATTCTTTATCCAGATTTTTAGCATGAATAAAAATCTGAAATTATCCCAAAAGGTTTGTTTTTTTCTTCTTTGTTTTACTAACTAAACTATTTGGGATTATTCTATTGTTAGTTTAGCCTTGTTCTATGATGTTGTTATATGTAAACATGTGCTTAGATAGAAAAAAAATCAAGAAATACCAAGAAGTGAGAAATAAAAATAGCTTAGGGAAATGATTTACAGACAATAGTTTCATAGGAAACCTTATGAGGTTTCTGGCCCCAGTGTTGCAAATATATTTTAGTTTACTGTTTGACCTTTAAACTCAAAGATCAAGTCAAGTATTTCACACTTTTAAAAGTACTTATCATAAATAGATAGCATATTTATTAACTAGAATCTGGAAGTACAGGGAATCCAAATGTGTATTCTAATTTTTCCTTCACTTCTTTGGAACAGTCTTTAAATTGATACTGTAACCATTCTTGTAAGTTATCTCCCAAATAAAAAAAAACAACAACAGCTGTGAAACTGGCATTTTCGCAACATTCTGATCATGCAAGTTGTGAATTACACAGAATTCTGTGTACATGTATACTCTCCTACCATGGAATAGTTTCTTCTTAAATTTTCATGTGGTTTATGTTTGATCAATATCTTTTTCTTTCTTTTTTTTGTCAAAATTAAAAAAATACAGAAGAAAATGAGCCATTATGAAAAAGTGAAATGTACTTTTGGAATCCTTGTATCTTTAGCTTCAATGTGAGCAATTAATATATTTAAACTAATACTTCAAAATATTTACTACCTAAATAAGATTATCTTATGGATTGGTGTTGAATAGTTGATCTTCAGTCTATTATTTCAAAATTAAGGATAACTAGACCTCAAGTATCTCTGCACAAAAATTCAACAAACAACTAATGGTGTAAAATCAAGTGAACATGCAGGATCCCTGCACATTCTACAAGAATAATTACATTCCAGCCAATTAATATATTAAAATAAAATGAAATTTACTTAGAAAAGTCAGGGTGAACATGAGACTTAGAAATAGATTGGTGGTGCATAACTTGCAACATTCTATAGAATGATTTGTCTTGCATCTTGTGTTTGTCTAAGAAGCTCAAAACCTTGGATACTAGTAACATTTGATAGTAGAAGTTGGACAAAAGCAGTGGCAAGACAGCTAATCTGTTAAGAAACCATTTTCTATGCTGATTTAAGGATCCACAAATTTTCTATGTTAATGTAATGATCCTGTATATTCTAAAACTTCTTTTTCTTATTATAGGAAGAAGATATAGGTACATTGGAAAATAAAATTGGTTGTGGACAAGTGGAAGAGTTAATAATACAGGTAGGACAAGTCATTATAGGGATCTAAGTTCCATATTACCATTCTGCAATATGCTCCTCAAATGAATAAAAAAAATATAAAAATAGTGTTTTAATTTTAGAAGTTATTAACTGAATTTTTAAATTTATGATATAATTTAACATGGTGAACAACTAGTTTTCCACTACAAATTTATATAAAATCTTAAACATTTTTCTAATGTTCAGACAATGGTAAAGCTCACTAAAACTACAGTTAAGTCCTTTGGCTTATCAAAAATACAAAATGTTTGTTTATGCTCTTCCCTGATTGACACATTAGTGAAGTGCATGCTCTCCAAAGGTTTAGCATTTTAAGTATGATTATCACAGTATAAAAAAAATTAAATAAAATTGTTTCTTTGATTTTTTTTTACTTGTATCACCTGCACCACTGAGAAGCCCATCAAACCCATTTTTCTGAATTATTAACATCCAGTGGGAAATGGTGAAAGACGTGTTGTAGAGTGTTTACTTGTTGAGGGAATATGTTTTTGGATCCTTCTAGATTTTTGTAATGTTTTTATCATCATTTTCTTTCACCTGTTAGACACTACTTATGTAGATAGAAACAAGATGTATGTTTTGGAGCTATAATTTATGAAGCTCTTATCTAACACATACAAAGGAAGTCCTTTAACTTTAGAAGGAAAGTAACTTTGCATTCCAAAGTTCATTAATTGTCCACTGACAATGACTCCAAATGCCTGTACGATGAATTGTAGATGTTTCTGAATGGATGGTATGAATTCTTGTTTATATTTGTGAAGTAACAGCCATGCTGGATAGGATTTGTCTTATTAAAAGTCATAACTTATTGGCATTCCAGCCCCTTCAGATATGGTACTTATTTGCAGTTAGCCTAAAAGTATATAAAACAAGTAAAATTACCCATCCCCAATGACAAGAAAAGTTGAAGTTAATATATTAATTTATTTCATGGACTTTATAAAGATTACTTGTGTTGCACTTGTGGTTTTGCTCAGAGTTACTTATTCCATACACAGCAAAAGCGATTGTTGAGCAGTTCAGTCATGCTAAGAGCTGTCCATGGTAAATCTACATTTTGAAAAGTGAATAGTGGTGTGATTAATTCCTAAAAATTTCATGTTGAATATCCTGCTTACAAAATATACTTGGCATCAACATCATTTTAACTTTATATTTTACTGTTATTCTCTCTAATGTAACACTGTATATGTGTTTAGTCCATTTGACCAACCTTGTAACCACCACAAAAAATATGAAATGAATCTAAATTTCTTTTTTCTTTTAAAATAACTGCATATTGTAACAGACAATTGTACATTTTTTAATTCTAACAGCAAAATTAATAGTCATAGTGGAGATGCTTTATGTAAATACAGCATCAACTTATGAGCACTTTTGGTCAAGGGAAAACATACTACACTCATAAGATGTTCTCATGGTATCAAGTATTTTTATTTAACCTAATAATAATTAAAAAATATGCATTAAAAATAAGTAATTTAGTGCTTACATGTGTATCTTGTGTTTTTTTTATTCTTAAAGTCTCAACAAAAGATTCCCCAATTTAGTTGTGAGGATGTTGTTAGAAATTTATTTAATTTTCATTTATTTTAAATATGCAACTTAAAAAACATTAATACACAACAAAAAAGCAGTGTCCTAAGAGTATTATAGCTTAAGCAGCCTTCTAACAAAGCTATATTTGTGTTCAAAAATTATTAGTACCTGGTTGGGTCAGTTGCAAACTACAAAATTACTTGACACAGGATAACTCAAACCAATTATGAGAACAGGCTAGCTTTATAAGGAAATCAAGATCTTCTCTTTCTGCTGGCTATTATTAATCCAATAATGAATATCAGAGAAAATTATTAATATTTCTTAAAAGACTGTGTTAGGAGGTGGTGTGGTAAATTTAAGTTTATGGCATATAACTCATTAAGGCAAAATAAAATTAGGTAATAAAATTTCATTTTAACTTCAGGATATCTAATTTATAAGAGCTTTAACTGCTTGTAAACTTAGAAAATAATATAGGGTTAAAAAGATATTCCAAAATGGTCAACTAAAAACAAAGAAGTGTCATGTGATACATAAGTAAAGAATAGGAATTTTAATATTTTCTTTTGAAATGAAATTAAAACTTGTGTTAAAAGATTAATTATAAACTATATTTTGATTGGAAGTTTATTGACCTACATTGATAATAAGATAATTACATTTTGAATGTAAATCTATAGAAAGGTCATGACAGGCACAGTTTGACTTACCCATATCTAGAGGGTTAACAATATTTGCCATCTTTGGTATGCCATGGTTATGGAATACCCTGATGTTTTTCTCTTCTAGAATTAATCTTTTACAAATAAAATAGTTTGTTTTTTTGAAAGCTTAAAACTTTACACTTTGCAAGCTGTTATAATTATGGAATAGAACTATTTATTGAAAATGCCTGTAATATAACCCTCCAATAAGGAGCCACTTTATATGTCCATCACACTTTTATGTAATTATGGATCAATTGAATTGCAACAAGAAGAGTCACAACATTTAATGTTTATAGAGGGCCTGAGACAATGTGATTGGATATACAGATTGTTACTACCCCTTCTATACCTATTATGTTGTTAAATGAAATTGAAAACACGAATATTACAGTAATACCATTTCTCACTGATGATTTCTAAATTATAGGGTAAGGTTTAATAAGACAAACATCAGAAAAATATTACTTATTTTGTATATCTCTAATTCTTATTGATGAAAAATATCTTATATAAGTATATAGTATAATTCCAACTCTTGTTTTGTTTAAAGTTGTACTTCAGTTAAATCTTAATGTTATATGTATTGGTCTATTGTAATTTTATCAAGAATGTTTTTTAACCATATTGTATGGTGTGTTATTGCTCTGTGAGAGAACACATGCTTTTGGGTTACCTTTTAATCTTATAAGTTTGTCTCATTTCACTTCATCATGTCTGGCTAGTTACACATACCTTGTGGCTCTGTCACTGTAAACATTAAAGGTTGATGGCTTAAGAATATTCTTAAAAAAATATTGGTACTTTATCTTGCAGGCAGAGAACGAATTATTGTTAACTCGAAAGATGTTGGGTTGGAAACCCTGGGAACCATTAGTTCAAGAACCACCTCCAAATCAGTGGAAATGGCCAATGTAATGAAAGTGTGAAAGTATGGTAGTTTGTGGATCAAGACAGTAGTTTCTAGTTTAAGTCAATAAAATGTTATGTATAGGACCTGAGATTTGATATACATAAACACTTAGTAGTATTAATTATATTTTGCATTTTTGACTTACAGTAATATTAATGGTATTAAGAATCTGCTGCAGAAGTCAATTAAACATTATGTCATAAAGTATTGGATATATTTTGTGTTGAAATGTTATCTTCTAATGTAAGAGAATATATTGTGTAAATAGTAAGATGGTTTTACTAGTGTTTATGATAACTGATGTAGGTAAGACCAACACTCCTGTGATACACAGCTTTATTAATATTGAGATAACAAGCTAGAAGCATAATATTTCCAAGGCATGGATCAGAACAGTGCACAAAGCTGTCATGGTGAATTTCAAATGTTTATTTTCCATAAAAACCATTAATTTAAATATTACAGTAAAAGGAACTGCACAGTTACAGTCATGTAAAAAAGTTAGGGAACCCCATTAAAACTTGTGTATTTCTGGATATATAGATATTTAATCTCAATTTCAACAATACTGAGAGATTATAGGAATATAACTAAATAATTAAAACTGAATAAACGACTTTTCAAGATCTTCTGTAAATGTAATTCTACAAACATGCATATTCTAACGGAGGTAAAAGTTAGGACACCCTAATAGCTAGTGTTACCCCCTTTGGCTGAAATAACTGCAGTGAGATGCTTCTTGTAGCCATCTACCAGTCTCTGACATTGGTCTGAAGAACGTTTGCCCCACTCCTCAATGCAGAATTCTTTCAACTGTGAGATGTTTGAGGGGTTTCTTGCATGTACAGCTCGTTTCAAGTCACCCCACAGCATCTCAATGGGGTTAAGATCTGGGCTTTGACTCAGCCATTCCAGGACTCTCCATTTCTTAGTTTTCAGCCAGTTATTGATGGATTTACTGGTATGTTTTGGGTCATTGTCGTGTTGCAGGGTCCAGTTCCACTTCAGCTTTAATTTTCTTACAGATGGTCTCACATGATCCTCAAGCACCCTCTGATACACACTAGAATTCAAGGTGGATTCTATGATTGTGAATTGTCCAGGTCCTGCTGCAGAAAAGCAGTTCCAAACCATGACACTTCCACCTCCATGCTTTATAGTTGGTATGAGGTTCTTTTCCTGGAATGCTGTATTTGGTTTACACCAAACATGTCCTCTGTTCTGGTGTCCAAATAATTCAATTTTGGACTCATCTGTCCAAAGAACATTATTCCAGAAGTCCTGGTCTTCGTCTACATTCTCTCTGGCAAACTTCAGTCTGGCCTTGATGTTTCCTTCAGAGAGCAAAGGTTTCCTCTTTGCACACCTCCCATACAAGTTAAACTTGTGCAGTCTCTTTCTGATTGTAGAGGCATGCGCTTTCACATCAACAGTAGTCAGAACCTGCTGTAGGTCCCGTGATGACATGTTAGGGTGTTCGGAGACCTCTTTTAGCATCTTGCAGTCTGCTTTCGGTTTGAACTTGCTTGGACAACCAGACCTGGGCATGTTGGCAGTTATTTTGAAAGCCCTCCACTTGTTGACTATTTTCCAGACAGTAGAATGGCTGATTTCAAAATCTCTTTAAATCCCTTACCAGACTCATAAGCTGCTACAATTTTCTTTCTGAAGGCCTCAGACAGCTCTTTTGCTCTCACCATAGTGCTCACTCTCACTTCAACAGTCAGGAGCACACCAAACTAAATGTCTGAGGTTTAAATAGGGCAAGCCTCATTCAAAATGCTCATTCAAATCTTCTAATCATGTGCACCTGGTGTGATACACCTGTATGTGAGTTGAGCCATTTTAAGTGGGAATAAATGTGGGGGTGTCCTAACTTTTTCCTCAGTTAGAATATGCATTTTTGTAGAACTACATTTACAGAAGATCTTGAAAAGTCTTTTCTTCAGTTTTAATTGTTTAGTTATATTCCTATAATCTCTCAGTATTGTTAAAATTGAGATTAAATATCTGTATATCCAAAAATGTTGCAAAAATACATAGGCTTTGATAGGGTGTCCTAATTTTTTCACATGACTGTACATAACTACATCACATTACTAGAACAACAGATTCTGCTGTTTTGTTTTATAGCTAAAATATAATTGAAGAATTTGATCTTATTGGATGTTATTTTAACATCTTTCATGTTGAGTAGAATGAGTAAAACATTTAGACATTTCCATTATTCCCTTTTTTCTCATATCTATTGCTTAATTGTAACATGGTCATGGGCTGACTTGCAGGCAGACTGTGTGGATTATCTCGGTGTAGCCATTGGACTTCGACTAATACTACCTGCTGTCACATGAAATATTTATTTGAAGTGAGGATATAGTGAATGATGGAGCACACAGACTTGAGACTAAGACTTCCAGTAACATATTTATTTTAGTTATCAAACGCTTACCGTGTTTCTCCGAAAATAAGACAGGGCTTATATTAATTTTCACTCCAAAATATGACACTAGGGCTTATTTTCGGGGGATGTCTTATTTTGATATATTAAAAAAATGAAGTTGCAAAGTAAAACTATTAAACTAACCATTTAAAATAAACTATTATTAAACTAACTGATTAATACTTAAACAAACTAATTAACTAACTATTAAACTAATTAATGAATTAATTTTTTTTATTTCTTTCATCTTCCTGCCACTCTTAACTAGGGCTTATATTAAAACTATCCCCAAAAATCACACGTCTTATTTTATGGGTAGTTCTTATTATTGGAGAAACACGGTAGTATTTACACACACATATACAGTTGTCTTTATTAATGTTTATCATAGATAATTCTTTTAATTCTATTAAGATTAACAATGATGTCATGAAATAATGGCATCAGAATTACAAAGAGCTTGGGTGTAAAATGGCCTGGTTTTCACTTATCGCAAGAGACATTTATACTTGTTCCTCAATTTCTTCTTCTGATGATGAAGATGAGATGTGAGCCTTCTAGATGATGATCTCTATCATGTTGTATGTTTCAGATCCTTTTATACTAGTGGACAGGCATTATGTTGGCTTATTCATAGTACCGTGGTGTCAACTGGCTTCCTGTTTATGATTTAAGCTCATTTCATAATAACTTATACTAACATGTTGCCAAGCAGTCAGAGTTTCTTCTTGTTCATGAACTACAAAACTCATGAGTTACATTGGTTAATCAGTCGCCATAGCCCATAATGTCACATTGTCTTGCCATCCTAGGTTCTTCTTGGTTTCAACTCAAACATACAAAGGACAGTGTCTCTTCTTTAGTTTATAGCTTGAATAACCTCTTTTAAACTTAATAGTGCTTATCTGTTCCAGTTTAAGTAAATAGTGGATGTTTTTCAGTGGTTTTCTCTGAAACTTTGTTTTAAATAACTCCTCTGTTGTCCTTGATAGCATCAGTTCTTCATAAACTAGCTATAAATTAATCACATGGCAACAAGTTTCATGGTGTGTCTCCTTGAGCTGTCGTTATTCTATAAACATCATTGCCTTAAACATGTTTTCTTATACTTCACTGCTTTCTGTTTATTATTACAGTTAATTATACATGGCATCCAAATATCTAGCAATGCCTCATAATTGTCTTCTAAAGTAGTTCAGAAGACATAATGCACTAATTTTGAAAAACATTAATACTGGATTATTTTATTACAATTGTTGTGAGAAAAATAATAGTCTGCAAGATCAGAGTTTGTCAGCTTCAAATACCACCACAACTTGACAGACTTTTAAATATAATAATACATTTAATACTTTTGTCATATTCAATGTTTAGTAAACTGTTGAAGTTAGTTTACGAGTTAAATAACACAAACAATGACCTGCAACTCTAGAAAAAATTATCTGGAATTTTAGCTTCTTATGTTCATCGGATCTTATGTTTTTGGCTTATTACAACTCAAATACTTCAGTCAACAGTTCCCTGTTACTGAAATGATGGCATTACTTCATTAGTATTACTTCTTGAAATATGTGATAAAAAATTAAAGAGAATTGAGGCTATGAATGACATTTTTTCCATAAGCATGTTAAATTATTTGGTTAATGATCAGATCAAATGAAAAAATTAATGTACAGCTACTGTTTTTATATGTTGAGTGATATAATAGCATCACAGATGAATTAAACTAGTTATATAATGCCATGATTTTACCTTTCACGTATTCTAACTAAACATTTACAGGTAGCAGTTTATTATCACTGTGTATGATGTTACTGTTCTTTAAACTAATTAATGAATTTTGTCAGTACAAAAATAAGAATGACAGTATCTTAATAGAAAGTGTTTTCTGAGTAAAGGGAGAGTGTGCTGTGTTGACTTGATAAAACCCATCACAGTAAGACATAAACTACAATTAAATACTTGTTATAATTGAAATATCATTTATTATATACACTGAAAATAATGAAAATGTTAAAACCATGGTTCTTAAAAAAACAAACATTTATTAGAACTATACAAGTTGAACAAAATGTATTTGCAGTTTGCCAGGTCCAGACTTTTATAAATAATACAACTCCAAACTTAAAATAAGCAGAAAAAAGTTAAGTGATAAATTGTCCCTAAATTTAATTATTAATACAAAACTAACAAACAACATAAATACCATCAACTGAGTTTCAAGGAATATGAATTACAAAACTGCTTAAGAGCCTGACTTGCACAGTTTACTATTTCATTTCCTTCTGTACTTTTACTTGCCACGAAATGACAAAATTACTATTCAATACAGGATGATTATTGGCTATTGATAAAAACATCTGATCAACTTATTTACAGTGACAGACTGATTTACATATGGCAATAGCTCCCGTGGGAAAGACTTTAGCGAGATCCAGTTTTGGTCATTTTGTAGCACTATGAAAGTAATTACATAAACTGAAGAACCAACTCAATAAATAATGGAGGAAAAGGTATATCAAACAAAAATGGAGTTATCACCTCACACAATTTATTATTCGAGAAAGCATTATTATAGAAAATTTTCTTGAGTTTAAACACCCATCATGAGTGTAGTATTTAAACACCTTTTCAATCCTAATTTCAAATGTGGGACACAAAAGACACTTGGGGAGTCACTTACCAGCCAAAGTTTATCAGAATACGATTTATGAGTATTTTCTGTACTTCATCATCTGAACTCCCAATACTTGTTCATTCTTGAGCATTTCAGATTTTAAAAAAATTTAAGTCCAATTTACCAAAAATAAATAATGAACATCATTAAAAAATGGGATTTCACACATTTTGTGAGCAGTTAAACAACTACTCCTATTGTGCACTTAATTAAAAAGTGCTTGGGCAGTTTAAGCATTTAACCCACTACAAATATTAATGTTTTCCTACAATGAAAATGTATTCCCAATAGAAACTTACCTCTCTCACGTAATAGCTTTTCTCAACAATTAGGGCCTGGCGTGGCCAGGTGGTTAGGGTGCTCAACTCGTAAGGTAAGGGTTAAATATATGTAAGAACGGCTTGTTTGGGTTGAGAAAATATTTTACGTAGAGGAGCGAACAACGTTTCAACCTCCTTTGGTCATTCGCCAGCTTCACGTTGTTCGCTCCTCTACGTAATATATTTTATCAACCCAAACAAGCCGTTTTCTCAACATCACTGAATGTGAGGGTTTTGGGTTTGAATCCCTGTCACACCAAAATGCTCATCTTTTCAGCCTTGGAGGCATTATAATGTGATGGTCAGTCCCACTAATCATTGGTAAAAGAGTAGCCCAAGAGTTGGAGTTGGGTGGTGATGACCAACCTGCCTTCCCTCGTTTTACACTACTAAATTATGGATGGCTAATGCAAATAGTCCTTGTGTTGCTTTGCGCAAAATTCAGAAAATGAAAAACCCCAACAACTATCTGCCCTCTACATGCACAAATTTTTTATTGCCACCAGCCTTGTGCTTCCACCTACTTCTACTTTTTACAGCTTCACTGTAACATACAAATGAGCATGCAACAACGCCCCACCAGTAGGAGTGAAACACAATCCCAGTGTAGCTTATTCTCTCTGTACTGTAGAATCTAATCTTCACTCTGAGATTAAACCAACCAGAAGCATTGAAAGTGGTAATTATTTATTAGAAAAATGTTAACTTCTGATATAATAACTCGCTTCTTGCCACACTGGAATTGTGGAAGTACTGGTAGAATTGCACCCTTCAAAAAGTATTTGAAGAGTCGTGGAGTGTGACACTTCTCTGTAGTTGTACTGATAAGTGGGAGAATGCAACAAATTTGTAAAAGTTCACTCCTCACCCATAGTGAAGATATGTCACTTAGCAGACAGGAAAAGAAGTGATTCTAAAATATATTTCACCATCTTGATGGTGTAGAGTGGCTAAGACCCACCAGACTGTAACTGATGAATCATCCAGGCCACAGTAGGAGGATATTCCATACCACCTTCACTTTGAAGTATCAGAAGGGAAAGAGGGATTTCCTTTCTAAAATTCCTGGTCATCACATTCACAACCAACACATCCACCTGGGTAATGGCAGTAATGTGTAATGCAATATAAAGGGTGAAAATCATAAAACTAAAGTAATCCACAAATTATCATGGAATAATGCAGAATGGAAAAACAACTTAGTCATTTCTTGAACAAATTAAGTGAAATTAAAAAAAGAGTACTGAGAGTACCAAATTGAGAAGTGATAATTAGGTTCTACTGTATAGAGGGAGCAACCTGTACTAAGAGAGAGTATCACACTTGAAGTGTTGTTACATGCTCATTTGCATGTTACAATGCTAGTGTCATTTAAAGATGTAGGTGGAGGGATAAGGGTAGTGGTGAGTAAATATTTGCAGATACAGAGGACAGTAGTTGCCATGAAAAGCTGCTATTGTATCAGAAATTTGCATTAACAGTTTTTCTAAATTAAAAAAAAATTCCATAAACCATGTAGCTTTAATACCACAATATATAAAATGAGTTAGCATTATGGGATATTCTTAGCAGGTTAATGTAAAGTTGTTAATAATAAGGTTAACTGCTGCTTTTTACAATGCATTACTTTTTGTTTAGAACAAACTACCATTTATTTATTACTGGACTTCACAAAAGTGCACCAGAATAAAGCTTCACATTTTGTTGCTAGATTGCTAATTTTTAAAAGATACCTTCATAAATGAATGAGATATTCAAAGAACATCTTGAATACACTCAGTGTTTGTGTTTCCTTAAGACTACAAGTTTATTGGCAACTAACAACTATGACTATTCACATTGAGAACTTAGAAAATATAACAAATATTCCTGGGTATGCAACTATTACTAAAAAGTTAACTATTAAAAATTGAAAAGATGTAATTACTAGAAATGAATTAGTGACAGCTTTTAAGATTATTCTTTACCTGGTATTGTCTTCTTCCTCATTTTTAAAACATTTAGATGGCCTAATAAATATAAAATAAATGATAGGTATATTTTCTCCCAAAAAGTGTTCCAATTTTTTAAAAATATCTATGTTGGGGATATACAAGCACAACAAATTTATTATAAACTCTACTCAGGCCCTTGATGAGAGTTGCCATTCAAAACTGGTTATTTTTATAATTTAGGACAAAATCATTTTTAGTTGATTTCAGTAATGTATGCAGAGTGCATAAATCTTGCTGGCTTTATATTAAAAAACCTAATCAACCTATGATGTTTATGTTACCATACATGTGTATAATAGTTATTTTAAGAAAAATCCTTCAGAGAATATGAATTTACAGAGTAATTCTTTAACACGTTGGTTCCCAAGCCTACGTTTTTGCCAATACTTTGCATGGTCCCACTAGTCATTTTACAATTACTTTCTTCAGGAAGAGTGTACATGTAGCCGTTGTGTCCACCGGTGGGTCTTACTGTAAGATTATCATGACCAACCAGTGGGTCGTGTGATAGCCAACGTGTTAAAGTACGTAAATTAAGCCACATATTTCTTTTTTTTTTTTAGCACAAAGTTACAAGATGGGCCATCTTTTCTCTCTCCATAATTGAGAAATAACTATGGATTTTAGCAACATAAAACTTTAAGTTTAATTAGATGTTATTTCTGAGCTTTTAATATGAAAAGCAATGATGTCTGTAAGTGATAACTCCTCTTAAAAACATTAATACACTCATTTGAGAAATATTTTGACTTTTTTTCAATTACATACATTCAAAGTTTTTATGTGAATAGTTTACAATGCTTTGTTAGAAAAATGCTTACATTAAAAATTCTTTACAAGAATTACAAAACATGCCACAATTAAATACCACTTTTTAACAAGTAATTAATAATTTATATTGTTAAACCATCTTGGATGAATTCCCCAACTAATAATAATTTCCATTTTGGTAGAATAATGTCCATACAAAAACTTAAAATAAGGTTCTTTCTTAATTATTAGTGTACTGTATTATTATGTCTCCATATTTTTATTAAATATAAAACTAAGGATTGTAGGTAATGCACTGTAAGAAAAATATTACTAAATTAAGATGACAGGGTGGATTTTGTAACAACTAAAAAAACTATCAGGTTTTTCTTTCAATGTATAATATATACATTTAGGCTATTAAAAAGAAATATTAAATTGTGATAAAATGTTAATACAAATTTATTTATTACAATATTTTTAAACTAGTCACATGAATATTTATTATTCTTATACATTTACAAACTGAAGTTTTGGATTTCTTTTTTAAGGTGATGAAATGACACTATGTACAATTACATTAAAATTTTGCTTTCATATCTATATACAAATAAAAAATGTCTTTTAAAAATGTGCTTTTCTGTAGAAAAAACCATGTCCACTACAACATTTGTGGGAGAGAAACCAAATGAATAGTAATAATTCATGGTTTAATATTATTTGACAGTTTTCTTTGTATTTCAAATACCATTAAAATCATATTTTTATAGATTGTTTTTTCAAATACTGCATTGTTTATAAAATAGAAGGTATACATTTTCCTGCACTTCTCTTCTGTCCAGTTCCATTGACATATTTTTCACTTCTGTCACAACCTCATCATCAAACCTGAACCAAACAGGTTTGCCAGTTGTGTCATGTTCTCGTGCATAAGCTACGTAGTGCCCGTATGCTGTAGAACGTGCTCCTAAGTGCAAGACCAATCCGTATAGTTCATACTCCTGAGACTTGTGGGTTTTAATTGATGTATCAAGAATGGAATTTGAACCATTTACTACAGGAACAAACATATTGAATAGTGGCACTTTAACAGGGTAAGTTAATTTACAAGGCACTCCTTTAGCTGTATCATATTGGAACCTTAACAATTGGATGTTAAGGCACGGAGGTGAACGACAAAGTAATGTTCTTTTCAGCCACTGAGTGGACTGGAGTTTGAAATACTGATTAGCTGATGGTGTTGATAAAATTGGACTCTGGAGAAGGCTGCTTAATGGTGATGTGGTTGGGTAAGGTATTGAAGAACATACCCTTGAAGCAAATCTAGTAGGGAAATTTACTGGTGTGGAAGTTTTAGCCTTAAAAGTTCTCTGTATAAATGGTGGGGTAAATCCTAACCCACAAGGTGTTAAAGGGCTTGAATGTTTATAACTGTGAGTAAGCTGAGATGTTTCCTTTGAGTTTATTTCACAAGTACATCTCAGATCTTTAGACTCCATTAATTCTTCAACTTGAGTAAAAGCCTCAAGAAGTTCTGGCACAGTTAATCTCTGGGTATCATTCTTGAATTTGAATGAAAGAGGCAGATACAAGATATTGTATACTTGGCTGGTAAAGGATGTCTTATAGCACTTCAGACACTGATGAAATTCTGCTGCTTGTCCAACAAACTGGCTGTCAATTGGTGATGAGTTCTGTCTTTTATAAATTAGCCAATCTAGATCAGTTTTTTGGCCAATTTCTCTTAAATCTTTATTGGTAAAATGAGTTATGATACCTGAAAAACATAACTGCTTCCACACTTTTTCTTGAAAGCTAGGAGAGAAGTTGCATGAATGGCCATTTTTCATTTCTTTTAGACTTGGTGTCACAGAACTAATTTTGGAAGGAAAATGGGGATATTGAGCTTTACTGCTCATAGTTTGATGAAGTTTATTGATAAGCCACATTAGAAACTCTGCAGCATCTTGTTGCACCTGGTGCTGACAACTCATTGAAGGATTCACTAAGGAGGGTGCAAGAGAACTAACAGCTTCACAGAACTGACTTTGAAGTTGTGAGGTAGGAGAGTGAATAAGAACAGCAAGCATAAGATCTCTGAAAGCCATTAGAAATGTCCGATCACATTCAGATAAATGTATGGCTGATATAACCTCATCAGTTAAAGAAAACTGTAGATTTGGCCACAGATTTGGAGATCTAAAAAAACACTGAAGAACAGAATTCAAGAAACACAAGTTTTGTCCTCTGTTTCTCAATCCAGGAGGATATGTTCCCTTAAAAGAAGGTTGACTTCTAGATGGTAGTTGGTTGAAGTTATGTTTAAATAGATCATGTGTCTTAATCCAAAGATTACGTGCAAAATCCAACATAGGGACAAATTTTGACATCACATCAACATTCTGCAGTTGATATTTCTTCTGTGATTCAGAACAAAGAGATAACTCTTCAAAGTTTGTTGGTGATTTATATGTAGTTTCCAGCTGTTGAGTGGTTAATGAAGTAGCCTTCTGTTGCATTACTTCACACTGAGCTTGACCAAATAATCTCTTTGTATCGGTCAAAGCATTATTTTGACTTGGTTTGGCAGTAATCTCAGGTGCTGGTTGTTCATCAGGTGGCAAGTGTTCTTCCCAAGGACTGGAATGAAAAATGTCTGCCCAAAACACAATTGAAGCCCATATTTTCTTTCCAAAGTCAGAGACTTTTTTCACCATAAAAAATATTACATGTTTAATATATATTAATAAAGCAGACAAATAACCTTCCAGTACTGATGACTCAATGTTTCCAAGTATTCTATGATATGTGTAAGTAACGCCATCTCCAATGATAAAAACACACCAAAACCAAGTAGAAACTATATATGTGCTAAGTATGCTCAATCCATACCACCACCATATCGAGAAATGTCTGAGTCTATGAAGAACAGCTTCTTTCAGAGTCAAATTGTTCCCAGACAAGTAGGCTCCTAAGGCTAACAACAACAAGAGAAATGGTAAAACATGTCTCCAAACTAAAACCACCACACTAAGAATCAATAGGATTTGGGCTTGAGATCTCCATACGTGCTGCTGCTGTTCCGTTGTGCTGTAAATACAAAATTAAAATTAAAAAAAAAAAAAAAAAAGATAAGTTCTTGGAACATTAAGAATGGTACTAGAATTATGAAAAATGGAAAATTGTGTATGATATGAAATACAACAATCTATTTAAATTCTGAAATTACTAACATAGTAGTAAAGCATAAGATAAAGCCAAAAAAAAACAAAAAACCTTCAGATACTAATGCCCTTGTTAATACGTTGGTCCATTAAAAATTTACACAGTGATTATAAGTTCCATAATTTTTGCTAGATATCTTGAGAATTCAAGGAAAGTATTGGCACAGTTAGAGATGGGCAAGTAACTCTTATTAATCAATTACCTTTAAACAAATATTATTAGTGTCACTTAAAATAAGTAATTAAACTAAATTATTATTAAATTGATTAATATCATGAAAATAATCAACTAATCAATAACTATAATTTTACTACACTGAAAATATACTTCTGATAAATACTTATCTTCTGACATAAAAATAGCTATTCTTAATCAGTACTGCCCTCTATATACAAAATAAATTCACATGCCACAAGCCTTGAGCTCCCATGTACCTTACAATCAACTGGTTCAAATGCATATCCCATGTAAATCATAATTTGGCAACCCTCTGCCAGTATGGCACACACCTCTGATGAAGGAAGCTCTCTCAATATGATTCCACTGAACTATCTCTTCAAATTTGGGCAGAAAATGGAAGTACTGGCTTTCCATGAGGAGGCAAGTATCTACTGGAAATATGTTTTCAGTATAGGAAAATTGTAACTTTTGATATGGTACATTACCTTCTGTTACATAAACAGCTAGAATCCCTCACTTAATAGGTGGAGAGACCAGTGGAAGGAAGAAAACAAAGCAGAATTCCTCAAAAGTGATGAAGAATAAAAAAAATAGATCCTTGCAGTAGAGGAACACACATGAGAGACCGCATGTCTGTACTACATATATTCTTCAACCAGCATGGAATGAGGTGTTGCATGTATTGACAGAGAAAAGGAAGGAGTACATCCCTATGGAAGAGACCAATGGTATGACAGCGATCCAAACTACCATATAACAACTGAATCCTATAGAGTGCTGAAGTGTGTATGAAAGTAAAATAATGTGCCTCTAGGTGTATAGTGGCTAGCAGCAAGACAGACCATACATGACAAATCAATTGTATCCTAAACCCAGGCCACCAGGAACTGACATCTATGCGATTGAAGGATAATGATCATACTATTAACACCTCAAATTCAGCATAGCAGAATGAATTTCATATCCACATCTCTCCCCAGTCTATAAATGGGAAATTTGATAAACTGATTGATGATCTGGGAACCTGACATTTGGTATCATAAAGATGCCTTTGTAATGTAGGCCATTTCATGTAAAACAGACAGGAACATCCCATAACACAAAAGCATCCTTGGTACAATTAAATCATCAACGGATAGCAGCAGAGAAAGAACTGTATGAATTGTTAAGTAATTCCATCATGACCCACAACACTAATGGAGGAACATGGGTTTAACTGATTGAAGAAAAAGACATATGTAATACATATATGAGGACTTTGTTGATTGCTTCAGCTCTAAAACTTAGCTATTGGGAAGCAACACTGGTGGTAGGATGAAGAATACTAATTGGGTGAGTGAGCTGCAACTTGAAGGCTCACTCCCATTATATATAGTGGAGGACATAATGTCATTACACCAACAGACCACCACTGCCTACCACTGTTAAGGTTATTTCAATCCAAATTATTCTTATAATTCAAATTATAATACTTCAAAATACATCATCTCTAATAGTGTTAAAAACCTCTTGTTTGTGTGATAATTTTAACGTTTTTGTCCTTTAGCCTTTTCATAATTTATAAATTTAGTTTATGAGAGCCCCATCATACTTATCCTGTGCACTAAAAGTTTTCCCAGTTGAAGTTACAGGTCCCCTACCACAAAAGGTTGAATTTTATCAAAGCAGGATGCTTCCATTGATTACATAGGTTTGAAAGTAACCATTAAGTATATTGAAATTCAACTTTAGTTACCAAAATGGAAAACATCACATTTTAAATGTCATAAATATACCGTATTTTCCGGTTAATAAGCCGAATCGCCGAATAAGCCGAGGCCAATTTTCAGCTCTGAAAATGAGGGTTTTGCTTATTACCCTAATAAGCAAGCCATTTTAAGAAGTGACAAGTTTCTTCAAAATGATTTCTTAGTCTCGTTTCAGCGTCAGCATGCATGTTGTGTGTGATCATTGGCGTTCTGTAGTAAAGCAAAACATGTCGTATCGAGACAGAGATGGAATCAATATGTCATTCGTTATTGGCTCCACTCACTGTAATTAGGTAACCAATGAAATTCCAGAAACAACGTTTCACTGTAGTCTTAACGTGCTTTGCTGATGGGACAAAATTACCGCCTATGGTAATTTAAAAAAAAAAAACATTTCCTAAGAAGAAGAAATTTCCGAAAGGAGTGATCGGCCAATAAGCCAACCCCCAAAAATCAGGTCCAAAATTTAGGGCCAGAAATTCGGCTTATTAGGCAGAAAATACGGTAAGACAAAATACAAGTAATTCAACAATTCATAAGCATGAAATAAATACTGTATGCATTTATATATAGTAAATGATAATTCATGATGATGAGGAACTCACTTTAAGTAAAATAGAAAGAATTAGTATAGATGTTTGATGTGGGTATTAACTTTCATTTAGAGTAACAAAAACACAAAGCAAGTAACCATGTTTCAACCTTGTAACGTTGTTACTTATTTTAAATAAATAAACGATGACACTATTACTAATAAATGATAATAATTAAATGGTAATCATTTTGAATATATATATATATTCATATTACATGGATTTTAGTTTGTAGATTTAATTTGAAGTTCGAAATTTTAGAATTATTTTCCTACTCGATTAAAGTTTCTGAAACATTTAGTAGGTTTATATAAATATTAAATTGGTTACGTAAATCTTCAGATAATTAACTAATTTGTTAATTGGATGTATCAAAAAATAAATTCAAACTGGATTTCCATAATTCACCATAGGCATAATGACTAAATGAGTTGTCTCGAAAGAAGGAATTGTTCACAGTCAACAAATTTCTAAATTTAACTCCTAAACTCCTTAACCTTGTTGTGGAGACAGGGTAGCAATAATTTGTAAACGCCAACACTAACGATAACAACATACCTGATTTTCTTAAGAGCAAACTTCGTCCATACGTCCAATGGGAAAAATAAAGCATACTGCCAAAAAGATTCGTAAATCAGAAACTTTAAAACTTCGTTTACTCCCATCTTACAAACAAACTCACTGCAGTGCAAAACTCATTCTTATTTTCAAAATACTACTAATCAAATTCGCACTTCTTTGACACTTTATACCAGTCAACTATAAATTTTATGAATGGATTTACCTTTAACTCAATTTTACTTACTTTTAGGCTTAAAATCACTTTAAGATAGCGGGTTATGTCCGCGTTAACTACTAAGCGCCATCTCTATGGATAAATCACCGTTAAATATAACACAAATTATTTAGTTTCGTGAATCATAGTTTATTCTTTAAACATAACAATGGCTTCAATTACTGTCACAATTATTATATTACTAAAGTATGAACACAGACACAAAATTAGAGTTTATACTGAAAGGTAATTTGAAATGTGAGATATGGGTACTTGAACGCTCACGTATTATTTTTTTCTCTAGTTCTAATTTTATTTCATACGTAAGGCATACAAGTAAAAGTTAATTATTATAAGGGCATATTCTCTACTGTATATTTATAGTATATCACTTCAGTTTTTTTCTAGAAGAAGTTATTCACATGAGGATGATGATGATGATAGATTTAGTAATATAATATTTTGAGTTAGCTTAGTGTTTTGTTTGTTTTTGAATTTCGCGGGGATTTGAACCTTCAGTTCTCCGATTATGATGCGAGCATCTTAACCACCTGGCTATGCCAGTAATATAATATAACTACTAATACAATAGTGGTCCTAGAATACATAGAATATTCCTTAATGTTAACAATAAAAACTGCAGAATATCGAAAACCGAGGATACAGATATAAATACGAGGATCCAGTTAGCTTACTGATTGTTGGAGTGAAGTTATTTAATAAAAAGTTCATTCAGTGAATAAAAAAGTGAATGAAGTATGCATCATTGCTGATCATTGCGTACGAGGTCTGTTCAAAAAATACGCGGACTGACGTCATAAAACAAAATGTACTTTATTTAGAAGTTACAGGTCTGGGACCCCTTCAAAGTACTCTCCTCCCCAACGCACACACTTATCCCAACGGTGTTTCCACTTGTTGAAACAGTCCTGGTACGCTTCTTTTGTAATGTCCTCCAGCTCCTTCGTCGCATTTGCCTTAATCTCGGGAATCGTCTCAAATCTTCTTCCTTTCAAGGGTCTTTTGAGTTTAGGGAACAAGAAAAAATTGCAAGGAGCAAGGTCAGGTGAGTAGGGGGGGTGGGGAAGAACAGTGATCGATTGTTTGGCCAAAAACTCACGAGTTCTGAGGGTTGAATTTCGCAGCAACGCGGTGCATCTTCAATTTTTCGGTCAAAATCTCGTAATAAGATCCAACTGATATCCCACACTCTTCAGCAAGCTCCCTGACAGTCAGACGTCGATTTGCTCGCACCATGGTGTTGATTTTGTCGACGTGTGGGTCGTCAGTTGACGTGGAAGGACGTCCAGGACGCTCATCATCTTCAATGGACTGTCGACCATCCTTAAAACGTTCATGCCACTTGAAACATGCCGTACGATTCATAGCAACATCACCGTAAGCCGTGTTAAGCATAGCAAAAGTTTCAGTCGCAGATTTTCTAAGTTTCACACAAAATTTCACAGCAAGTCGTCGCTCCTTCAGGTCATTCATTCTGAAATCCGCCAAACGAAAAAATCGCAATTCACTTAAAACCGCGTAGCTAATACACAAATGAATATATTTGTAATCGGGAAATGGCGTCGTAATCAGCTGATCTGTGCGAACCTAGCGACACCAAGCGGATTCCCCTGGAACCAACTGGAGCCGCGCAATTCAAACAGTCCGCGTATTTTTGGCCAGGTGGTTAAGGCACTTGACTCATAATCTGAGAGTCGCGAGGTCGAATCCCTCTTCAATACCCAAATACCCACACAGAACAGCCCTCGTATACTCAGTTACTTGGTTGATTAGTTGTAAAAATATACAAGTAAGTTTATCTGTATGTTAGTCATAGTACCATTAGCGGATGAATTTATGTTGAAAGGGAAAACATTGTTTATAAACTTAGGCCTACAGTTGCATGCAAAGGAAAAATAGCCTGTAATTAACGTAAACGTTAAAGAAGAAATACACCAGTTTCTTGTCTTTAGGTGGGTGGGCCAGGGTCAGTGCGTAACTAAACTGTCCTTAAAGGGCATTGTTCTCACCGACTTAAAAATGTAGTACATTATATGTGGAGATAGGAAATGGAGTGTATATATGTCACGAAGGAGAGTTTATTTATTTGAGAAGACAAACAGTTTCTTCCGGACTCTGTTTGGGCCTGGCATGGCCAAGCGTGTAAGGCGTGCGACTCGTAATCCGAGGGTCGCGGGTTCGCGCCCGCGTCGCGCTAAACATGCTCGCCCTCCTAGCCGTGGGGGCGTATAATGTGACGGTCAATCCCACTATTCGTTGGTAAAAGAGTAGCCCAAGAGTTGGCGGTGGGTGGTGATGACTAGCTGCCTTCCCTCTAGTCTTACACTGCTAAATTAGGGACGGCTAGCACAGATAGCCCTCGAGTAGCTTTGTGCGAAATTCAAAAAAAAAAAAAAACAACCGAACTGTGTACTCCTACTGCCACGTGACTCAATAGCCTATTCAAATAAAAGACTCATGAACCACACCTCTGGACCGAGCTTCGTATTATTTTCATATAATTCAAAAGACCTGTGTAATACTTAAAAAAAGAAAAATAAAAAAAAATAAAAGAAAATTAAAGTTGCTGATGTGATGGTTCTGGGGTATATTGGGATAAAGCTTGGTTTACTTCAGAGCATTTTATTTTAATAAAAGTTTTAACACCCATACCAGTCGTCTCGAGATACATTTTTACTTCGAGTGGGTTTCTTGTGATCACGAATAGCTTTAGAGCAAAAGGGTAGGTCCATATAATAACAGCATGTGCAACAAGATATTTATTCTGAAGTCATACCAGATATTTGACAGATTAAGTTTGAGAAAGAAAAAGACTGGATACAAATGTACAGAAGCACAATGAAAAGGTTTTTATTTAAACTGATGAACGCATTCAAAATAATGTATGTACAAGACGATGGACAACTACGTAGTTATATATCTAAACTTTCTTAAGAAGTTATGTGAAACTCAGTATTTAAACCTTAAACATTAGAACGAAATGTATGATTGCAACCATGTTAAAAAAAACACGCACCATAAAACTACTAATCCCATTTCAGAAAAACAATTATATTTAAATCTGATGTTTCAGCTTATGCCTTTCCAGTCGAAAAGAAAAATGTTAAAATTAACTATAACTTTCCACTATTATCTTTGAATATCCCAAACCAGTCTCTTCCCTGAATGATTTAAAAGTTTAATGTTGTATAAAATAAGACGTTAATCTGATACTTAGATGTTAGACCAAATATTCCAAAAAACACGTGATCTTTTGGGGAAAAAAAGGAGAAAACACCCTTCATACTCTAGGAAATTAAAAACAAACAAACTTTAATTTATTCAACGTTTTGAATCTTCTTGTTGACAAGAACATAAAACTATCCCGTCACACCAAACATGCTCGCCCTTTTAGCCGTGAGGGCGTTATAAAGTTACGGTCAATCCCATTATTCGTTGGTAAAAGAGTAACCCAAGTGTTGGCAGTGAAGACTAGTTGCCTTTTCTTTAGTCTTACACTGCTAAACTAAGGACGGCAAACGCAGATAGCCCTTTGTAGCATTGCGCGTAATTCAAAACCAAAACCAAAACCAAACCACTGTGTGACGTTAAAGTTGGAAGAAGAGGTCTTGTGCACCTGACCCTCCAGGGTATTCCACATATTTATCCGAATACCAGCACAGAGAAAGTGAAGTGACGTTAAATTTGAAACCAGAAACATTAAATTGTGTGTTGGAAGACACTTTACGTTTGGTGATAATAGTTATCAAGACTGTACTCGTAGAGGACTGTTTATGTGAGTAGGTAGCTGGTCTGGGTTTATTATTGGCATATGTGTATGTTTCTGGCAGTGTATTTAACTTAACTGTTATGAAGTTAGAAGGTGGGATTCTGCATTTGACGCATTTTTTGTTTAACTAGTAATGTGCATAATTGACACATTTGAACGATCACTGTCCGCTGAGGCTGGTGTTTAAATTTGATGTTTTACGATAATATATACCGTATTTCCCGGCATCGAAGACGTACCCGTTTTTGATTAGCTAAATTTGGAAGAAAAAAAATATAAGAATAAGGTCGCAGTACTTCCACCAATTTTACCAAGGTGTTCAGTGAATTGTTTAGTAACTTACAGTACAGAAATCATCTTGCCTACTTGTTTTTTGTGAGCTATATGTTTATTATATCTAACTTTGAAAGTGGGCACCTTATATTACCACTAGAATATCTGTATTATTATCAGTAATAACGTTTTTCTAAGCATGAGAAGTTAAAAAGAGTGCCTGTATTAAAGTACTATATGTACGATGACCTCCTGTTTTTGTTTATTTATTTGTTATTTAATACTAACTGACTTGTACATTTCATCTTGGGTCGTATACAGCGGTTTGGATTACTGTCTAGTATTGAAACGCTTCTTCCAGTTTAAGTCAAATAAGCCACGTAACCTTTGGCCTGGAAGACACATGGTAGAGTGTTTGAGACTTATTCTAGGTTAAAAATAGCGTCTTAGACGCCGGGCTACCCCCGCTAGTACAGCGGTGAGCCTGCGGATTTACAACGCTAAAATCAGGGGTTCGATTCCTTTCGGTGGGCTCAACAGGGAGCCCGATGTGGCTTTGCTATTTCTTATTTACATTCGACCCCGGGAAATACGGTAATTATAATACTGATTCTGTCAATATATATTGTTATTAATGAAACAAACATTGTGTAAATAATAACTTCTAAATGTTAAAAATAAAATGTGGAATAAAACTGTATAATCAAAACAGTAACAGTGACAATGAATTTAGAATATACTTTTTATTCTTAAATTTAAAATGAAAGGTTTTTGATATGGCAAGTTAGTGTACCTTGCATAAATGTCATCTAGCAAAATCCTCAGTATACAAAATAAGTTGTTTTTAATTGATACTTACTGTTATGGAGCAAAATGATCATGTAGTAAAAACTGTGTAACCAGTTTTCACCAGTTATTATTATGATGATTTCTGATTATCAGGTATCTGACTCATAAAAATATAGCCTTTTGCATTCATGTTTATATATATTGTTAAGTAAAAATTATTGGGTGTGTTGTGTTAAAATCTTCCATGTACATATGTCATCTTCTACATCACTCATATATAGCCCAAACAAAATGGAACTTCATTTGATAAGCAAATTAATTCTTTACACTGAAGTTAAATGGTTTGTGTTGCAGAATATATACTTACAAACTTAATACAGGATTTATAAAATATCTATAGGCTTCATTGTTTGTTTTGCACCAGTATCATTAGCCAAATTGAATCTGTTATTAAGGCAACAAAAAGCGACTTCTTTTTTTTAATAGTTCATGTTCTTATATGTATATCTTTCAGTAATTATTATTATAGCTCTAGAGATAAGTACTTAACAGATTGACAGTAATGCCACTGGCACACTTTCAAATTCTTCTCCCTTTGTGCACCAGCACTATTTTAAGTTGCAAAATAAGTTATTTTTTAAGCTTTTTATATTCTAAATGAATAATATTTTTTATTTAAGAATATTTTTAAAGTTACTAATAGAATGTAAATTTGCTTTCTATTATCACTAACATTACACAGTTTTTATGCTAAAAGTATACAAAAAGCATCATACATCTAAAGAATGAGAAAATGTTTCAAAAACCTAAATAATAAAATTTGATTAAAAATAGGTTAATAGTTTGTGGTTGTAATCTATTAAATGTATAATTGTATGTTATTTTCACTTAAAAACCAATTTTCCAACAAATATGAGATAGAATTATCCACAACAATAGCAGAATTTGATCAGGTGAAATTAATACTAATTGTGGTTAAAGGTATTTGAGCTGAATGTTCATTCTGTATGAAAGTAAGAAGACCAGACACATTTTTTTTCTGATACTGTACTTTTCACTTCTCCCAACATTATTTTTTCCTGTCTTGTGCTGCCCTCTTTATGCAAACATTTTATAACATATTCCACAAACCTTCTGCATCCTCCTCTTAGAATTAAAGATTCCAACATATCTCTTGTACGAATCATCTCCATCTGCAGCAAAACATCAAATGTAATAGAGCAATGATCTTTTGCACTCAAATCTTTCTGTTTCTATCCTCTCAGTTATTTTTATATTTGAAGTTTACAGTAAATCTAAAATAAAATTGTTTCTAGTGGTTTTCTTGAATTAATTGGTGAAAAAACCCATCCTGAAAAGTTTCCAAAAACTTTCTTTCTCATGGTTTGACTCTAGCATTTCCTGATCTGTATGCTTAAAAATTAAAATTACAAATTATAATGACTTCACTAGAACTGAAATCTTAATCTCACTGTAAAGTTTATCATTAAATACATTAGTATCACCGGTGATCTGTAACAAATTCCAACTAAAAGCATTTATCCTTTATATCCACTATTAGAAATCCAAGTAAATTTAATCATGCCATTATCTTTGATATCCTCAACTTCAACAGGATGTAACTCACATTTTACATATAAAGCTACTCTCTCTCCTCTCTTTAATACTCTATCCCAATTAAATAGCCTGTAATCCTATATTTCAGTGAAACTTCTATTATAAAAATCATCTACATTTAGCCATGTTTCACTTATTTTCATGATATCAAAATCTTCCATTCCTATCAGTGCTCTAAATTCATGTTTTGTTTTTTTATACTTCTAGCATTACAATAGTAACAGTTAAGCCTATCCTTTTAGCTACTTCTGAGCTGATTTCCTACGATAAACCTTTTTCTGCCTCTTACCTTTTCTCACCATTGTCTAGTCCTAGTCTGAAACTTCCCTTACAGCTGAGTTACTAGTCTTAGCAAAACAAGTCAGCACCTACCCTATTTAAATGTAAACAATTCATTCCCCCCTCCAAAAAAATAGCTCTCATCTTCCAATTAACTGCTTCTACAAGTTCAATCAGCCAATCTGCTTATTTGTATTTAGCTCTAGTAATCTGCTTATAACTTCATCCTCGCAGTTAATTTTGGGCAGTATTCCTAACAAAATTAAGTTATAATTTTTTTTCTTTAAATACCTATCATATTCACTTAATGTCATAGTTCAGCCAGCAAAGGATATTTCACTTATAACATACTACCTCATCCTTAAATTAACACACACATTCATCTGCATATTAAGTTCCAGAATAAAAAGTTTAGGTAACTAAAACAAAATAATAATGGAGACCTTGGACCATGTGTTGCTGCTATGATAGTTCAGAAAGTAGGTGATAAGTAATTAAGATGGTAGTACAGGAGACATGGTATGTCTTCATACAGCTTCCCTTATATCTTGAGCCTGTTCTCAGGCTGACAATTAAAATTAACTTTTTTTAAAGTCCAATTAGTTCAAAATCTATGACCTGATCCAGAAATGCATTAAGCTTACCTCATTTGTAAAAATATTTGAACAAAACCAGTAGTGCCAATAACTTTAATTCAGAAACTTATGATTACTGCAGTTTTGAAACATTTTAATATTAAATTACACTAAATAAAAATTATATAAAGACACTTTTGTTCCTTTATACTAAATGATTTGTTTTACTTAATTACATTTTTCTCTACAATTGACTTTTATCAAAAAGCAGTAATGAAATAAAACAATAATTAAATTATTGAAAATATAAGAATTACAGAATAGCAAAGATGAACTTACAAAATCATCAAAATTATACAAAAGGCAATGTGGATACATCTTATATCAACAGAAAGACAAAATTCAAAGAGGAAACAAAAAAGTGATACAAATTCATTCTCCACGTTATAGACTAATATAATATAAAATTAAATATAATAAGACTAAGAAACTTAACTTAAAATTGTAAATTAGGTCAAAATACCTAAGTGGTAAACTAAACTCAGACTACATCATAAAAGAAAATTAATGTTTAGTGTGATAAAAACTAATCGAATTAAATTAATTTAATAGAAACACAATAGAAAGGAAGAATGAAATGGAAACTTTAAAGTTCACTACCAAAAAAGATTTACTCTGAATGTCTTCAAAACAGACACTGAATGAGTACCCAAAAGTATTTGTGGCACAAATTAAATGATACATAAACAAAAAATCACATTTTTCTAGCTTGTTTCTAAGAGTAACACAACAACTGTTTCAGTGTAGCTCTTACCAGATGAAGGCTTGCCGTTCGCTCATCTTGCTTCCTGTACATTCATAATTTCCAGTTTGAACCTCTTATTATGTTTTATTACCTGCATGTACTTGAATGTCTCAGAAAAGTCTTAGCATTTCAATATCAAGTTTATGAGATTGTCTTTCATTGAGTAGCATTTTTCAATTCATAGTATTTTTGTCATCTTTGTTGATTTAGCTGAGAACCATTGTGTACTATAGTTCTTGTACAGCACTTTTTCCTTGACATTATATATACTGTAAGTGTATTGTTGTTTGTTTCTTCCTTGGGTCAGGTCTTATTGCACATATGTAAGTAGGTGTATAATGGCTTAGTTTATTTAAAGCTAGTTATTGCATTTCTTTTTCTTTTCTTTTTTATC
The DNA here is from genome assembly GCF_004210375.1 of Tachypleus tridentatus. Classification (NCBI taxonomy): domain Eukaryota; kingdom Metazoa; phylum Arthropoda; class Merostomata; order Xiphosura; family Limulidae; genus Tachypleus; species Tachypleus tridentatus. The sequence goes on along the minus strand of NC_134833.1, from coordinate 136,272,287 downwards.
ACGTGCTGGAGATGATGTCTCTCTAATGGATATTATACTTTGAAGTTAGAATATTTCCTATTGTTATGATCATTATCTTGTATGTGTATAACCCACAACAAATTATGTGCATTATAAAGTATTAAATTGACCAAGTTAAATAAAACATTTATATTTATAAATTGATATTTCTTTACAGATTGAACAATTTCATCATATGTTTTAAAGTGTTGCAGTGAAGAAGGAGTTATATCATGAAATATTGTAGAAAAGAAAGTATTTTTCAAAAATTGATGTTATAACATTTTAGTTTCTTTGCAAAAATTATTGATGTTCTGAATTTATCTTTATATCTTCAGGAAGTCATGGCTCTTGCAAAGTATGAAGGCCCATCTTTAAAATTATGCCCTAGTCAAGAAGATAATGAGAAAAAGTATTTAGAATTTTTATTAGAGATAGTAAACATTAACCCAGGGATCAAGTTAAATATCTTGATTAAGCTTTTGAGTGAAGCACCACAAGAATTGCTTGACTTGTATGGAAGAAGCAAACAGTCTGTGAAAGCATTTCTTAAGAATCATCCTGATGACTTTCTTTGTAAGGATGACAAAGTTTACAGTGTAAGATCACAAAACCTCTTTATGCGTAAGTTGGACAACAGAAAGAATGATCAAGTGTCACTAAATTTATTCAGTGTAAGAATTACAAATGATCAAAATCCTGTTCAGAAAGAAATATATCATTTATTTGAAGTTCCTGGTGTCATAAGTGCCCAGTTTCCCACTTTTGGTTTCATAAGAACTGAATTTTCAAGTACAGTCTGTGTGTATTTTGTTGGAGCATCTTTTGAAGATGGAAAACAGCATAGGCTATCTGATATAAAACTTAAAGATGGGCAAAAAGTGTACTTCAATGCTAAGAGAAGCAATACTAAAGTAAGAGCTAATTATCAAGCTAATTATCGAGCTGTTCTTGTTTGGAGACCTGAAGAAATAGAGTATTTAAGAAACAGAGAGAAACCTGCTATGTATATCAGTGAAGAAATTAATTCAGATTTAATAAGCCAATGGAATGAAGGTCTTTCAGAGTCACCAGTGAAAAGTAACTTTTCCTGTGTGTACGGAGCAAAAGGATCTGTAGAACAAGTGTTTGATGATTTTGGTTTAATTAAATGGCATAATGAAGAATTTGTATTATTTGATATTAACTGTCTACAAACAAATCAGATACCTGTTTTCAGTATTAAAAAGTTGCTGAAACCAGGCCAGGAAGTGGTGTTTGATGTTAAGGCAACAGAAAACCAATCAACGAAATGGGAAGCGACAGCTGTTTGGTTAGATCAATCAGATCTGAGAAGTCAGGACAGTCTTTTAGATCTTGAGAGTGATGAAATGAATACAAATTTCAGTAGTGAGAATAGCTACTGTGAAGTAAGTTTTTCAGATTCTCATTCAGTAATTGAAACACAAGAAAATGATATACGTGACAAATATAGCTCTTGGGAAAACTGGGAGAAGTTAGAAAATCAGACAGGAAAAATACATCCTAAAATTGAAACAGAAGGTATTATAATTTTTGGGAAAGACATGACAAAAAAAGTAAGATATCTTACTGAAGTAGTGTATATTAAAGGTTCTCAAGCTCAAAATTTGATAAGAGATGTTCAAGATGGTACATTAGTTCATTTTGATGCAATAAAAGATAAAAACATATGTGGAGGAACTTGGAAAGCAAGCTTGGTCTGGATTGGAAAGAAACCAAATCTGAAGATTCCAAATCCATTAAAAGACAAAACTGTGTTGAAAAAACTAGAAGAAAAATACTTATCAAGAGGGATTGAAAGTTGTTCCTTTACTCCAGATGTCAGTGAAGTGCTGAGAGAAAAAGAAATAATTTCTTTAATGTCAACTACTGCTGTGACAAAAGATGTTGAAAACAAGAAAACTGAGGTTTCAAAGGATAAGGAGCTTGATGGAAGAAGTACATGCATTGAGACTGATGAAAACATTCACTCTGATAAAACTTGTTCCTTGCAGAGGAACTGCACTCTAGACGTTAAACAAACTTGCATTTATGATAATCCAGCAGTCAGAACTAATTTTAAAGAAACATCTTTCAAATCAACACCAATCAAAAATGTTTTTCAGTCTGAAGTAGTAGAGTTTTCTGGAGAGCATGCCTTTAACACTTTAACTGATAAGAATGGCCATTATACTGGAAGTCAGTGTACTTATGAAGTTAAAACATTTACCCCGTGTAACAAGTTTTCTAGTGAAAGTTTAAAAGAAGTTGGCCTGACTTCAAAAATGTCCTCAATGAATGTTGTCACATACAGTATGACAGTTGAAGATGAGAACACCATGAACTTTTCAAAACCAAAAATAATGCAATATTTGAATTGTACTGGAACTGTGAAGCTAGTCTCTGATTATTTCGTAAGTGTTTACTTCGTTAAAATTAAAAGATGTCTTTCAGTGTTTTGGACTGACCTCTATGTCAACAGAGAATGTGCTAGTGAACTCTCCAGTACTTTGAATGATATATTGAGTGTTGAAGATCCAATTTATTTTAACTATATAGAGGTGTTAGAAAACTATAGAAAGTGGGGAAGAATAATTTTAGCATGGATAGGAAAGAAACCAAAAAATGTTGATGAGCTAGATGAAGAGGTAATTTTTAATAAATTTGATTCATTAAGTGACTTGTCTAAAAATAATACATTATATGATGAAAAAGTTAAAGGAATGTCGGTAACAGACATATGTACCAAAAAAATAAGTTCTAATTCTGTATCATATGAAACAGCCTCTGAATCTGTAAGAAGAGTAAATTCTGGACATTTCTTTCAGCAAAGCAGTGTATCAGATTTGGAAGTTGAAGTATCACTAACACCTGAAACAGAAAGCAACAGTGACTTAACAGCACTGAATACATTAGGTTCAGGTAATGATACTAAATATATAAGTGAGACACCAAGAACAGAGAAGTTGTCAGACAGTGTTAAGTTTATTGAAGTACCAGAGACAGTCAGTCAACTTGGTTTTGGAAGTAATTCTTCAACACTTCATACACTTGAAAAAGTAAATCTAGATAATGTTACAACTGATTTACCACTATCGTCACTAGAAAGCACCAATTATGATATGTTAACAGTGGAACCTACCAGAAAAATAATTCCTTCCACAGATAGTTTGACAGTTACAAACTATTTATCAATTAGAGATTCTATAAACGAAGTATCAAACATCAAAAATGATTCAACAGAAAGAGACATGTTAAAAAATGGTTTTTCAAAAACTTTAAATAACACAACTGATTTAATCACTAGAAAGTCTTTAAAAGAAATGATGAAAACTACAACATGCTCACCAACAGCAGAGCCATTAGAACAAGTGACAAATACAACAACTAGTTTACAAGTTGGGAAATCGTCAGGAAGAACAGAAGTGTTGAACACCAGATCTAATTTACCATCTAGAGATGTGGTAAAAGAAATGAGGAAATTTGCAACTTCCTCATCAGCAGACGTCTCATTACAACAAGGAACAAACAATTCTGCCACTTTTCTGGCTACAGACCTTCTAGAAAAGGGAAGGAAACCCACAACTACTTCACCAACAAGTGACTTATTAGACAAAGGTACAAACACCATTACTGTGTCTGTTATAAACTCATCAGAAATAAAGAAAACCTCAAGTAATTCACTGACAAAAAACGTTTTAGGAGAACCCAAACATATGAATACCAAATTGGGATTATTGTGTGATAAGTTGTCAGAAAAACAAATTGACATACCAATTGAATTACCAAAAGTTAATCTTTCCAATGAGAGAAGTAAAACATTACTGCTGATTTTATCAAATTTAGAAGAAACACGTGAACAAGTTACACCACAAGGCTCCTTGCTTAAGAAAGATGCAACATCAGGCTCAGCTTCTGATCATCCATGGTTTTTACGAAAGGATAAGGATAACTGTAGTGTAAGTAAAGAATATTTACTGAAACACCAAGATTTGGAGATTCTTTATAAGATTTTGTTTCACGTGTAACTCACTATAACTAAGCTAGATTTAGATAGGTATTCTCCATAGTTTCATTCCAGTGACAGTTATTGGTTCATTTGTTACTGTATCTATGACATTTGACCATTGAAATGGGGATATTCATTACACAGTTGATTTGTAACTTACTTACATGAAAGGTTGTACTTTCACGTGTTTGTTAGGTTTTCCAAAATTATTTTTTTGTGTTAAGAGGCCACCTCAGCTGTGTTCTTTACTATATTAACAAGAGATAAATTTCACACACTTCTCTTTTCATATCCTATTGATCTGCTAGCATCACAGTTGTATTATAGATGTCAGCTTGTTCATAATGTGAAAGCTACAGAGTCAAATATTTCATTTCTGGTTTGCTTTTTATGCATGCATGTAATTGTGGTTATGCTAAGTCTCTGAGAAACACAAGAAAGACCATTTATCATACATTAAAAACAACATTTCAGTTGTTACAAATTTAAAAACCATGTATGCAGTTTTTAGAAAGATTTTGAAGCACAGGTTTTAACTGTTGTGTTTTCCCAAGTTTTTGTCATGGGTTGATTGATTGATTGATTTAGTGTTTTATGGCACAAAGCAGCGAGGCTATCTGCGCCAGACATTCGGTAAAAATGTAAAAAAAAAATAAATAAATAAATAAATGTAGTAATAGACATAAATGGAACTGAAGGTAAAACAAAAAAGTATAAAACCAATGTTGACACCTAGTCTACAATGTTAAGATAAAAGGTAGAGTATAAGAAGTTGTAAGGTATTTACTCTAGCAAAAAGGTAATGATCATAACCCGCCAGGAAGATTAACAGGTAAGTTCAAGAACCACCGTCAATCACCTGAAGTTGGCCTTTCCAGTCCTGGTTCTGGGTTATGTGTCATAGCAGCTATTATCAAAATGTAAAAGAAAGTAAAAGTTTTAAAAGACACTCCGCAAAATCGTAATAATGAGTAGCCAAATGTCCAGTAAAAGGATAAAGTCAAGTAAATGGAGTAAAATTTGTAGAAGTAATTGAAGATAGAAGCAAAACGGCAATTAAGACAGAAAATGGCGTAAAAACCAATGTTGACATCCAGTCAACAAGGTTGTAAAGAACTACCTGTAGCAGAATGGTAATGATCGTAACCCGCCAGGAAGACTAACAGGTAAGTATAAAAACCACCGTCAGTCACCTGAAGTTGGTCTTTCCAGTCCTGGTTCCGGGTTATGAGTCAATATGGCCAGTACTAAAAGTTAATTAGTAAAAGTGTGAAATGATATGCAGTAAAAGTATAATAACAACTCGCCAGGATGACTAACGAGTAGTTCAAACGGATAGTTCAAACAGGAGCGTTAGTCACCTGAAGTTGGCCTTTCCAGTCCTGGTGTCGAGTTATTTAATGTTCTGGCCATTGTCCAATGTCAAATTGAAGGAGAAAGATTAAAACTGTAAAAAAGGAACCACAATTAAAAAGGTGTAATGAATAAACATGCAACACTTAAATGAGATTAAAAAGGTTAATGGCCATTAAAAAATTAAAACATTATCAAGGTGGACAGAGTCACCATCACCAATAACTCTGTCCAATGTTACAGATTGACCCTGGGAAAAATATGTTTAAAATATTGCCGTCGTTGAGAATTGTAACGATGGCAAGAAAGTAAAATGTGGCTGATAGTGATTTGAGTGTTACACAAATTACACATTGGTGCATCAGTTCCAGATAAAAGAAAATGATGAGTTAAAAAACTGTGACCAATGCGTAGCCTAGTGAGAACAACTTCCTCCTTCCGAACTTTACGGAAGCTAGATGGCCAAAGTCCAATTTTGGGTTTGATTTGAAAAGTTTGTTGTCACGTTGCTCACTCCAAGTGGACTGCCAGCTGGCACGGAGCCGACCCTTGAAGATAACACCATAGTCCATGTACGGAATAGGCATAGGAGTGATGGTGCTGAAGCAGACATATTTAGCTGCCATGTCTGCAAGCTCGTTCCCGCGAATACCAACATGGCCTGGTATCCAGAAAACTGGATTGAAGTAGCTGCTAATGAGAAACGGGCCAGTCGGTTACGAATATCAGCGAGAATAGGATGTGAGCCAACGTGTAGCGATTCCAAGGCAAGTATAGAACTAAGCGAATCAGTATAAATAGTGCAGTTGGAGTACTGCTCAGCTGCAATATGATCCAGGGCAAGAGATATGGCATACAGTTCAGCAGTGAACACAGAAGCTGTAGAAGGGATTCTGCGTGCAACTACTGATCCATAGCAAACCATAGCAGAGCCCACTGAATTACCTGATTTGGAACCATCTGTATAAATAGGAACTGAATGATTGTTTGAAAGATATTCATTGAATAAAAGACGGTACTTCCAATCTGGAGTATCTGCCTTTTTAGGTGACTGAAAGAAAGGTCACATTTGGGGCTGTAATAAGCCATGGTGGGATGGGCCGACCTGTGGAACATGCAATGTTATCCAAGGACAGACCCAATTCATCCAATTGCTTCCGGATGCGAAGGCCAAACGGAGCAATGACAGATCGTCTGTTCTGAAAAAGTACTGCCCACCGAGGAAGGAAAACACATTTCCAGGTGGGATGCTTTGGTAAGGAATGAAGTTTCGAAGTATATTGTAAAGATAGTTGCAAACGGCGAAGGTGTAGAGAAGGTTCATGAGATTCAATGTATATACTTTGAACTGGAGAGGTACGGAAAGCCCCAGTGCAGAGTCGAAGTCCTTGGTGATGAACGGGGTCCAGCATCTTTAAGGCTGAGGGTCTGGCAGAGCCATAGACCATTGATCCATAATCGAGTTTCGATCTAATAAGAGCACGATATACCTTTAACATTGAACAGCGATCTGCCCCCAACTGGTAGAAGAGAGAACACGGAGGATGTTCAGTGCTCTTGTGCATTTGACCCGAAGCTGCTTTAAGTGTGGTATAAAGGTCAGTTTACGATCAAAGATAAGCCCCAAGAACTTGGTCTCCGGGACAACTGGCAGCAAAACTCCACCGATATGAAGTTCAGGATCAGGGTGAATACCCCGTCGACGGCAAAAGTGCATGCACACAGTTTTGGAGAGAGAGAAATTAAAGCCGTTCGCCATAGTCCACTTCCGTACACAATTGAGGGCGGTTTGTAGTTGCCGCTCAATATATCTCATGTTTGACGACTGACATGAGATGTGAAAGTCATCGACATACAGCCCATTCGCAACAGTGAGAGGGAGTTGTTCAGTGATGGCATTTATCTTTATACTGAAGAGTGTAACACTCAATACACATCCTTGAGGGACTCCAAGTTCCTGTACAAAAGAACGGAAAAGTGTCGAACCCACACGAACCTGGAATCTCCTGTCCATTAAAAAATTTTAATAAACATGGGTAGATGGCCACGTAACCCATATGTATGGAGGTCTCGCAAAACGCCATACCTCCATGTTGTGTCGTAAGCCTTCTCTATGTCAAAGAATATTGATACAAGATGTTGGCGGTTGAGAAAGGCTTCTCTGATAGATGTTTCAAGACGAATTAGGTGGTCTGTGGTGGAGTGCTGTCGACGGAACCCACACTGGGTGGGCGAGAGGAGGTTGTTTGATTCAAGGAACCAAACAAGACGAGCATTAACCATCCTTTCTAATGTCTTACAGAGACAGCTTGTCAAAGCAATTGGACGGTAGTTTGAAGGAATCTTGGGATCTTTCCCTGGCTTAGAGAAAGGTAAAATAATAGCCTGGCGCCAAGCATCAGGAAAACATTCTTCTGCCAGATCCGGTTGAAAACAATCAGAAGGACATTAAGAGAAGCAGGAGATAAATGGTGCAGCATGTCATAATGAATATCATCAGGTCCAACAGACGTACTGGCAGACCGATGAAGGGCCATTTTTAGTTCCACCAGGGTAAAAGGACGATTATAGTCAAAGAAACAGTTAGTTCGAAAGGAAAGAGGTGATCGCTCCGCCCGAGTCTTGATGGCCAGGAAGGTGGAGGAACAAGCAGAAGTGCTAGATACCCGGCAAAAGCTTTCACCTAGAGTGTTAGCGATGTTCCGAACATCAGTCACCTCCTGACCATCAGAGAGTAAGATCGAGAGGGGGGATAGAATTGTAGTGTCCATTAACCTTTCGAATCCTGTCCCATATGATCTTGGAACTGGTGGTAGAAGATATACTGGTTGTGAACTTAATCCAAGATTCCTTCTGGCTGTGACGTCTTACCCACCTAGCATGTGCACGGGCCCGTTGGAAAGCAACCCGGTTTGAAAGTGTGGGATATCTACGAAAAGTATCCCAGGCCCGCTTTTGAGCCTTCCGTGCTAAGTGGCAAGCAGGATTCCACCACGGACGAGGATATCGTGGAAAACGTGTCGAGGTTTTAGGAATACACTGAGCAGCTGCATGTGTAATACAGTCAGTTACCGCTGCTACACAGTAGTCTATTGATGGCTGATTTACGATGGCAGGATCAAGTTCTGCGAGAGCAGTGAAAGTGGACCAGTCTGCCTGATCCAGCTTCCACCGGGGCACGCGGGTAGGGTGGCATCGACCACGGCCAGTCTCTCTTATAAGGATTGGAAAATGATCACTGCCTAGTGGATTACTGTCAACCCTCCATGAAAAATGGGAAAATAATGAAGGGGAGCAAACTGAGAGATCAATAGCGGTAAAGGACTGACTAGGTGCATGAAAGTAAGTGGAAGAACCAGTATTGAAAAGAGAAAGATTGTGATCAGAGAGCATCCGCTCTACAGATCGGCCCCTCCCATCAATAATAGCACTTCCCCAGAGGGGATGATGTCCATTAAAATCCCCCTAGGATTAGAAACGGAGATGGCAATTGTTCAACGAGAGCATCCAAATCTGATTGATCATAAGTCTTTCCAGGGGACAGGTACAGAGAACAAACAGTGATGGTATGACCCAAGGAAATACGGATGGCTACAGCCTCCAAGGGTGTGTTGAGTGACAAAGACAGGGTGGGCACGTGTTGATCAACCAACAGTGCCACCCTCCATGTACTCGACCATCACACAACCTGTCATTTCTGTACAGAGAAAACTGCCGAATGGAGACAGTATCAGCAGTTTTGAGAAATGTTTCTTGTAAAGAAAGACAAACAGGATGGTAGGAAGCAATCAGCGTTTTGATATCATCCAGATTAGAACGTAAACCTCGACAGTTCCATTGTATCAAGGTGGCCATTTTAAGAACGGGTAGGTGAAGTGGCTGGAGAACCCTTCGGTTTACGACCACGTCTTTTTTCTTTACTGTCTTTAGTTGGAGGAGGTCTATCAACCTCCATGGATCCTGCTCTGTGTCGGGTGGGCAGGTTTTTGTTATTGGAAGGGGAATCTAGTGACTGAGGACGCGAACGAATAATTGTGTTGTCTCTTGTGGTGGGAGAAAAGATGTATCAGAAGAAATGCCTGTATTTGAAACTGAAGGACGTGGATCTTGAGGTGTGTTGGAAGGTATGGGAGGGACAGAGATAGGTGTGGTAGTTGATTCATCAACCTTTTTAACCACGGAGGTCAAAAGGCTTTTCATTTGTTTTGAAAACGATTCTTTTGGAGGCACAGAGAGATCTGTCTGCACTCCCACTGTAGTTGTGGAATGAAGTGCAGCAGCATATGTCCGAGATGGAGTTGTGGACAGCAACCGAGCCTCAGGATAACTAATGTTATGTGTCGTTTTCAAACGCTGCACCTCTTTTTCCTCCAACCATTTTGGGCAAGAATGAAAGTATGAGGGGTGAGAACCATTGCAGTTTACGCAATGTGGGTTCATGTCACAGTCATAGGCATCGTGGTCCTTGCCTCCACAACGAGCACATGTCAGGGAACCACGACAAGATGTCTTTGAGTGGCCGAATCTCTGACATTGGAAACATCGAAGAGGGTTTGGTATGTATGGCCGAACCCTGCAAATGAGATAACCTGCCTTGATAGTGGCAGGTGCACGTGGTGAAGTAAATGTTAAAACGAGGGTATTTGTTGGCAGTGTAATTCCATCTTTGCGAGTGGAGATGCGCCTCACTGCAGAAACTCCTTGAGTGGAGAGACCAGCGAGAATCTCTGACTCGGGAACGTTCTTCAAATCCCTTTCAACAATAACTCCTCGTGAAGAATTCAAGGCAGCATGGGGTGTAACCTCAATAGGTATATCCCCAATTGCCTTTGATTTCAACAGGAGTTCACTGTGTTGGGATGTGGATGTTTCAACTAATATGTCACCAGATCGAAGTTTCTTTACTGATTTTGGAGAGCCAGCAAGTCCCTCTAGTCCCTTTTGAATAAAAAAAGGGGACATTTGCCCTAAAGGTTTTCCGAAAGAGAATGTAATATAAGAAAATGAGGTAATGTGTTACTGATGTTGAAGATTGCTGTTCTGAGTATTCAAGACGTGGTCGCTTACCCATTGACTGTTTTTTACAATTTTATTTAAATTTTTTTGAGGATCCATAGGAAAAGGAAAAAATTTCGGTACCCACTGACCCCACCCACCATGGAGCCCTACAAGGGGACGCACTACAAAGTCACGCAAGGACAATGCAGCAACGCCAGGGTTTCGTGAGCACTATACCCAAACACCAGCATCAGGCACAATGTCCACAACACCCGTTGAGAACTTCCAACACTGGTACTTGGTTGACTCTAGCCCAAGTGGACCAGCCGATTGACCCAAGGGGGGCCACCCAAAGGCCGCCCGTCTACAGGAATTCGAGGCCAAAGTGGTGTGTTAGGGTTGGACCCCTCAACCACCAGGATCTTCTCCTCCCCTTCACGGGTCGCCACGCACGGCAAACACGTGGGTGGATGTTTAGATCCCAGAGAAGGTAACCAGATAGAACAGAACCTTCCCTGGGAGGTCCCCTCACCACGTACATTTGTCATGGGTTATATGTCAGTGTGATGTGCAAAAGTCCATCATGGAAAGTTATATGTCTGAAAATTATTATATTTATTCATTACCATTGCTTTTAGAATATCGTTTATACAAGTATGACCAATTATTTTGATAAGTCTTTTTGACTAATATAGAAATAGAGTAAACCATAAGTAATGTGTCACATGCTTTTGTACAAAAATAAAATTACTATTCTCTTTGCATTTTTAATCCATGCAAGAAAACTGGGGTGAAGGAAGATGCTCTGATATATTTTCTACTTTTTAACATTTTTGTAGAAAAAAGAAAACTATTTTGATAAAAAAAACATTTTAGATAATTTTCTATAAGCATAGTAAAGTTGATTGACACTTGAAAATTACTGTTGTCACTTATAATGAACCAGAGTAGTGGTTTATAACAGGGATCCATTAGAAAATGTGCAAATGTTCTTAAGACGAAACTAACCTTTAACAACTGAACATAGTATTAAAAACACTGTTCAAAAGCTTTGTATCCACAGAGTGTCTATTCAAAATGTTGAAATATGCAGAAAAACCAAAGGGTAGGTCTTTTTACAAGCATTCAAAAAACTGCCAATTTTTTTAGTATGAGTATTATTCCACCATCCTAGAGTAAAAATTGGGAACAAGTATTACTGAGTGGATTATTATGTATTGTGTATAATACTATTTAACTTAATTCTTTATTTTTCATAAGCTTAAAATATAAAAGTCATAATTCTAGTGCAATTGATATTATCATTATGCTTTAAAGTTAGTTTTCTTACAAATATCTGATGTTCCTTTAAGAAGCTTAAGTGCATGATGAAACAGGAATTACTAGCAAGTGGTAAATGAACATTGGATGACTATAACATATAGATACTCAATACTTTGTACACTGTACAATTAATGCCTTTAAGAAGTCATCCCATATATTATATGTGAAATGAAGGAGTGAAAAAACATTGCTCAGAGTATAAAATTTTATTTACACACATTCATTGAGAAATTACTTTAAAAGACACAAAGGTTTATTTAAAGCAATGTCTTAGACTTGTTTGTTTTATTTGCTACTTTTATACTTTGCAAAGTTGACATACTGATAAAAATTTCATCATGGCACCTAGTATTTTTAAGGCCTGGTCTAGACTAAGACACTACCCTCACTAAGCCTGTATAAACCTTTACCAGTAGAAAAGTAGCCTTTCAAAGAGTCCAGAACTGTTTTTACATTCTTTGTTTTTAGGATTCTAACAGCAAATTTAGCACTTCTTTGTGTTGTTTTCAGGAATGAAGTGCTGTGTTTGCACAACATCTTACTAATTTCACACTGTTCTTTCTTCTTTCTGTCAGTTTAACCAATCAGTGCTCATCTTTAGGCTCAGACTGGCCCAAAAGCATAAATATAACCTCATTTCTTAGTACAAGCAGTAGTAAGGTTACGTTAGGCATATCAGAAAGCCTTTGTTTATCATTATACAGTGTTGTAGTAATGAATAGATTGGACCTATTCTGAAACAACCTGCTTGGCCTGTTACCATCTCAATGATTATTTTTATTCATTGTAAGAGTCAGCCTAAGTTATAGTTATTTAGTTTACTATTTTAATAATTGCACATATTGAAGTTTAATAATAAACAATTTTTTTTTTCAGTGCAAAAATGCATGTCTCATACCAGAACTATACATACAACTCATAATATATTCTATAATTATTCTGTATCAAACCTGCCATCAGAGTTTCTAGCCAGGCTCCTATATCTGAAAATACTTGTCAAGGCCTGACGTAGGCATGTATATGCCCATTACTGTGCATTGTACATGTACAACATAGTTACACAGAAACTGTAAAGCTTGTCATATTCTGAAACAAATTTCCAGACAATTTTCATCTGCAGCTTTAATTTTTATATCTTGAACTAATGCAATCAGATATTCAATGGCTACAGGTAGTCCCCCACAAGAGAAATCTTTAGGCCATAGTTCAAGAGATAGCATAAAGCTCAGTTTTGAGTATAGAATTACTATTCATTGTGACTGCTGATCCTGAGTATCAAATTATAGCCCATATTGCCTGATTGTGAATTTAATAGGTACTGTAGATAAAAGTTGACTACAAGGAATGGTGAAAATCATGCAAGCAGAAAGAACTTTTCTAGTTGTATTTTATCCAGAAAATAATTAGTTCCATCAGGAAAGTATGTAGCAGTGATGACTTACCAGAATTTAGGGTAGTCACAATGGAATTGGGTCATAAAAGTGTCACAACCCAAACTTCATCAGAAATGGATGAGGGGGGGAAAGTAAATATAAACAACTCATAAATAGTTAACTGTTGTGTTTCAATCTTGTAGAGTGTGAAGAATGTTACTGTTAAGAGGAAATCTGACAAACTGCACCTTCATGGATTTACAATAGCCAGCAGGGAGGAGAAAGGTATATATAACAACTATAGGAAATATTAAAAATGCTTATTTTAATGCATATGTTTTTATATTATGGCACATTTTCTTATGTTTGCATTGAAAATGTATGGATGCATCTATAAAAAATGAAAAATTCTTGTGGCAATCTATACATATGGCTGAAAAGTTAAGAAACCATGCATAGGAATGGTTTTCAAGAATATGGAAAACATTTCTTATGTATTTTATGTTATTTTCAAATCTTTGTTTTTTCTTTCACTATGAATATAAAAGTCATATTGAAAGAATTATATTTGATTATAGGTTATGCATTAACATTTACTACTGTTTTTGTACAAACATTGAACTTTGTTATAGCTGTTTAGTTGACTATTTATTTGTCACGTGCTCATAGGCTTTTGATATTTCCTTATGCTGTATATCTTTACTTGGCTACTTGATCACAAGACATTAATTGACAAGGTAATACAACTGTTGCAAGAGTTTTGGGCTATAAGTTGTTAATACAACTGCTTTATGTAACAAGAAGTTGTTACAAATTTAACAGTTAAGTGTACATAAAGTTCTTTTAACAGCTTAACTACTTGTTAATCTTTTAATTTTGATACATGCACTGAGAAAAGGTACATAAATAACTTTTTTGAAATAATTTTGTAAAGTTCATTTTACTTTTTGCATATAATATTTAAAAAGCCAACGTACCTTATATATTAGGTTTAATGTAACACTAGATTTTACTTCTTAAAAATATTAAACTAGTTAAACTTCTATATAGATACTTCAGGAAAAAATGTTCAAATATCCAGAAAGGTGAGAAAAAGTTTTATATTTAAAAGTTGTCAGCATTTAAATATGTTACATTTTTTATGACATTAAAATAATTGATTAAAAATATTTACCTGATATTTTCAAGAAGTGTAAGAGTCTTTTAATGAAATATAATTTTTACTTCTGGTATTCATGCATATACAAAGCATGTTGGTAGAAGATAGGTAATCTTGGTTGATTTATTATTAAACTTCCTAGTTCCATTTCAAGCATAGGTTAAATAATGTCTTATAAACAAATTTGAATTAAAATATTTTATCATGGATTAATCCTTTTCTTTCCCCTGGATTTTTATATTTAGGATAACATTGTAGGTTTGTTTACATCAAAAGTTGTTCAGAGGGTGATGGAGAAGTTAAAGCCCAGTGGTCAGCTGTCAAGAACTTCCACTTGTAATATTACAGAAAGAAAGACATGCAATCAAGTACAAGGCTTGGGAAAGCATGATGTAGCAGTACAAACAGAAAACAATTGTAACATCTGTGATAAAGAGTGTCAGTGTGAAGCTAATGGAAAAATATTTTTCTCAAGAATTTACATTGAGTAATCAGTATTTTGTCAGTCTAAAAAAATTGCACCAGATACTGTAATGTTTAAAGTAAAATTAGAAAGATTATGATGAATTTATTTTACATTTACTAGTACTGTTTTTAAAATTTAACTACAAATTGTATTACTTATATTGGAACTTCAGATGACTTGTAGAATGAAGTAATTGTCCTATGAAGTTTGATAAAGTTGGTACCATTACCTTAGTTTATTACATGGGGTCAAAAACTAATTAGTATGTTTAAAAGAGTGGTATATATGTTGCTTAAATTTTGTATTGTTCACAGCTCATTTTGAGTTTATTTATTTTGCCATATTTGTGTAAAATGTTTCATCTTGATAAGTTTAATTATGAATTTTGAATATATATATATGTGTGTGTGTGTATGTCTTCACTGAGATCGATTTCTAAGGAAAAATTATTGTATGTGCATCTTTTTAGATACAATAGTTTTTATTACAAATATTAAGAAAATTACATGTTTGTTACATGTAAACAATTTTTATATAAAGACTCAGTATACTAAATTATGGCTAAGTTAACCTAAGAACAGCATGGTCAGGTGGTTTAGGTCCTTGACTCACAATCTGAGGGTTGAGGATTCAAATTCCCGTCACATCAAAATACTCGTCTTTTCACCAAGGGGAATTTTAATGTGACAGTAAATCCCACTATTCAATGGTAAAAGAGTAGTTCAAGAGTTGGCAGTGGGTGGAGATGACTAGTTGCTTTCCCTGTAGTTCTACACTGCTTAAGTAGGGACAGTCAGTGCAAGTAGCTCTCGTGTAGCTTTGCACAAAATTCAAAACAAAAGGTTAGCCTAATTTTAGTTCTATTGAAGACAGTTTTTATTAAGCGATTGTTAATGCAATGTTTGGTCATATGAAATTACTTTAAATTGTTAATAACTTATTATATGAATTTTACATGAATTTACAGTGTAACAGTTTGACTGGCTAATAGAGGGACTAATTTACAGTAAATTAAGGGTATTAGTTAGGATATCCATCAAATAAAAATAATGATTATATAACAGATTCATTTAAGTAGAATTCTTTGTCTTTTAACAATGAGAATTGATTATGCAAAATATTAAATTTTGAACCCAAGCAAAAGGAAAAGTTGGATATTCTATGAACCAAAGCTTGAAAACCTAACATAAATAACAAACCAGGAGCTCCATTATATTTACATTATACTAATTAATTAAATTCAAAAGCAACAGAGGTAGTATCATCATAAGGATAGTTATTTAATTGATGTATTTGTACTTTGATCATTGTAAGAGAAAAAACAACTTAATTCTAATGGAAAATAAACAAGACCCTGAAAGCTGCATGTCAAGGATTTAAAGACAAAACAAAGACAAACACGATGGTCAAAAATGCTTTGGATATTAAAAATAAATATAAATAAAGAGAAAATGGTCCTAGCCTTTGGAAAAAGTTTTAATCTCTTTCTTCTAGGTAAATTTGTCCTGGACACACCAATTTTCTGGTTTCATTTTCATATACTGTTCCATCCATCCACAGCAACTTTTTCCCTTATACTGGAAACGTTTTATTATTTTACCGAATACTTTAAGTTGATAATTTTCACACTTTTATATATATATTTATATGTATGTATGTATGTGTTAAGCATTACAATTTGATGGGGGGTTGCAGTTCAACTATGCATTATTTTTAAGATAGTAATTTGAAACTAGAATATCCTTATGCATTTAAAACATTAAAGGTTATACAGATCAAAAAGTGTCTTTATAATATGTATATAAACAGTTAACATATGCGAGATCCATTGAATTGTATTGAGAGTTTGGATACTTCATGTTTTTAGTTTGATATGTACATAACAAAAAATGTAAACAAAAATAATAAAGATAGGCTTAACAGTAAAATAAGCTGGTTGTAAACTTTGTCGATTCATATCAACAATGTTTATAAGTTTTGCGAGTGTACATATGATATACTTCTTTAAAATATTTTCGTCTATTGCATAATCAACATAAAATTATAATGCTGTTATATTATCAATAACTACTAAATTACGTGCATGTATTTTCAAAACAATTAATAGATTAACATTTGTCAAAACTGTTGTATCTACATAAAAGTTCTTGTAGTTGTCTTAAATGTTGCAACTTTCATTATAAATTATCATAATTATAGACTATACAATATTAAGCAAATCCCCAAACATCTTGAATTGGGATAATTTTCTAGAATAAGTTGCTGCTTGTTTACCTTCTTAATATTTTCATAATCATCTTTAAATTTGGAATATATAGTAATCTTGCAGCTAGTTTAAAGATATAATTAAGAACATGCGAGTTTTTTAAATTCCAGTAATTTCACTCAAGAGGTGAAATCTCATAAAAACTGTTTTAAGTGTATTTCTCAAAGGTAAATGGATGACAGTATACTGCACTTCTTATGTTACTGCTTGTGTTGACAAACAGGACAGTTATGTGGCTGTACATGTATAATATTCTAATCTTATTATAACATAGAGGCAAGGTATTTGAATTTTTGAAAAATACAAATAAATGGTTAATATATTTGTAGAGAAAATTACTGTTGTCTATGTTTTTATGAGACAGTTGGCTAAAAAAACTGAGTTGTTGACTACGTACATCTTTATTTTTCTCAATAAAATTTTTATCTTTTTTCGTATGTATATAATTCAGATTTTATATGCTATTGCTAAATTTTTTGTTTCTCAAATTCTTCCAAAAGGGGGCCAAAAGCAGCGTGGAAGGGTCACTTATTCAAGCCACATGAACCATTATATAGTAATGTGTTGTCTGTCAATCAGTCAGTAGACACTTGAATGACACCACACAAAGAACACTAAATGTTGCAATTTTTATTGTCATGACATCAGTAAAATATGTACATGCCATGAATCATGAGAAGAATTATGGATTCTGTAAATTACAATGCAGTATAACATATGAACTTCAAAGTGAGAAATAAAAATATTTGTTACTCTTAATTTTAGTGTTGTTTATTCTTGAAACAGAACAGTATGAAAGACCCTGCTGAAAAACATCAAGTCTATACTGCTGGTAAATTGTAAGATCATGTATATTGTATGAGGTATTGAGAGAGAAACAGATACGGATTGATGAAAAACTAGCACAAAATTTTCTGGGCTGGTGATTGATTTGGCTTTGGGCATAAGTGCTGAAGACATATCTAGTAAGTATATATAAACATGTGGTTACATTCTACGAGATATCTGTACAGATAGGTTAAAATGATACAGTTTTTAAAGAGTATCTAGCTTTTTCATACCAAAAATTATCATCTAAAAATAAAATCCCCAAATTTGCTAAACTTCTAAGGGATTCCCCCTATCTCAAGAAAATAAAAACCCAACATCATGCATGCATCCTAATTTTTGTGATGTAAAAAAATTATGCTTATATAGTTATAGTATAGCTGGTTACAGTATTGTTTCTACATGTACTACATTCTTCTGATGAAGCATTAACATTTTTTGGCTTGAAGTTACCAGAAGCAATGAAAAAGCACCCCAACATAATAGAGCATCCTAACATGTCATTTCTGTAGTGCATATGTTATATATATGATAGTCAATTTTAAGTTGTTTTTTTCAGGAGCTTTCTCTTTTAAGTTTATTTGTTATTAAGGCTAGCACAAAGCTATTCAGTGGATAGTATGTACTGTTCCCAGATTGTGTATCAAAACCCAAATTTTAACATCATAATTCCACAGAATTTAGGGCAAAGCTACATGAGGGCTATCTGTACTAGCCATTTCTAATTTAGCAGTGTAAGACAAGAGGGAAGGCAACTAGCCATCAACACCCACTGCCAACTCTTTTACCAATGAATAGCGAGATTGACTGTCACATTATAATGCCCCCATGATTGAAAAGGCAAGTACGTTTGGTGTTACAGGGATTTGACTCCACAACCCTCAGATTATGAGTTAAGTGCCTTAACCACCTCACCATGCCAGGATATATTATTATTGATAACTTAGTAATACATTTCTGATTGCTTAACAAATGTTTCTTCAGCTTTGTGAGAGATATGCGATAAATAATATTTTACAAAACTAGTGCATATGTGGTGTATTCTCATAAATTACGTTAATCATTTGGGGACACTTTCTGAAGTTATTGATTAGAAATAACAACTAGTACAACATTGTTAGGTGTTATTTCTGATGGAACCAGCCATTCTAAACTACGTTAACTGAAAAGTTATTAGCTAATATCCAATGAATATATCTTATTGTGAAATGCTCATTAGATTGGAAAGCAAAAGTTACAAAGCCCTTTTGGTTACATTAATTGTGCAACCAACAGACCATTCTAATTTCATGGTGACCAAATGGAAATCACACAGTGTAATGCATACATTTTATATTGAATGTTACTGGGTAGTTTGGAAAACTAGACTGTTCGATGATCATGTTCAGTCCCAGACATATTGATTAGGAGATATTTAAACAACTGGAGCCAACTCTCACTTCTGGATCCAGTGATTTCTTAGTTGATTCATCCTGAACAGCCAGATAAATATTCTTATCTCTTCTTTGCTACCTTATGGGATAAAAGTGGTTTCATTCTCATCTGACTTGGTTAACTCCTCTTTTGAGTTATGTTCAAGCCACTTCATTAGAGCTTCAG
The DNA here is from genome assembly GCF_004210375.1 of Tachypleus tridentatus. NCBI lineage: Eukaryota > Metazoa > Arthropoda > Merostomata > Xiphosura > Limulidae > Tachypleus > Tachypleus tridentatus. The sequence continues at coordinate 136,252,913 of NC_134833.1, read as the reverse complement.
TCATACAGATACACTGGTATGCACTTGATGCTAGAACTCTTAAGTCAATTGACCAACTTGAAGCAAAAGATGTTCTGTCCAGCCAGATCCAAGAGGTTTTCATGCTGTTGGCACATTACAAAGCTACATCCAGTCTCCACTTTAGTACATTTATTCTTTCACTGTGTTATAAAGAGAGCCTTTCCTAGCTGTCAATGCACAAACTCATGCACTTAAACTACTGCAGGTCATAGCCACTCTAAATATTCTTGTAGGTATAGTGGAACATCTGCTCTAGATGGAGAGTTATGCATCACTAACATCCAATTTATTTCTGTTTATTTGTACAGTACACTATCACAACATGGGTGTTTGCCCCAGTTGGGATTAATAAACTTAGCAAGCATATGCTTAACAGTTTATATTACCTGTTCCATTCAACCATCAGAATGGGAGTTATAATTCAAAGTTTCTTCACCACAACTTTAGAAAACAGCTGTTAAAATTAGTTCCCTGATCCATGTGGATATTTTCAAGTGCACAAAATCAGGCTATTCAGGGCTCCATTGATCAATAAATCCACACAATCTATGGCTGATGTACTAATGAAACACTGAATAGCCTGGTTTGGTGCACTTGAAAATATCCATTTTCTTTGGGTGGCATACACCATACAGTGTTCATGCCAGCACTGTACTGAACATGTTGACTGGAATGTGTCCAAGAGAACAACTATCAAATGTTAGCACAAGTTCAGGTAACATCTCATTCAGTGCCCTTCACATTGTGTTATTTAAAGTCTAAAAAATCATGAAACTGAGAGCTTTGGGGACCACTAGCTATATTTGGGGACTTTCAGTTTCAAGCATGCCTTTTTATTTCATGGAATACCATTTTCAGGTTCTTACTCAAAGACTTCAACATATGATCAAAAACCAAGATATCACTGATGTGGGCACTTCTCCCATTGCAATTCCTTCAGTTCAAGTTCCATTAGCCTCTCAAAAGTTGCAGCCATGTTTACAACATAAAACTTGTGAAAGCTATCTGATGCTAAAAGTAGTCTCGGGTCTTCTCTAGTTATTCAGTTCAACTTGTCAGATCTAACATATTGAATCAATATACCTATTACAATACCTTAAGACATTAAATTATCTGCAGTGCTAGAAACTTAAAACATGAGTTACTATGTTCACACATATAAAATCAATACAGAACCTGGACATGCATTTCTTTCTAATAATTATTACTAGAGATGATCAAAAACTCTCATAAGGCTGAATGATTCCATCCCTTAACCAGTAGTGGATTTAAAGTTGAGTAGGTCCAGGGGCTAATAATTTTTTGTGGGCCCTATCTCCCATATAATTTTACATAGAATAAAATTATCAATGGGCCTCCATTAAGACCATGGGGCCTGTGACTGAGCTCCCACTAGTCCCTACTTAAATATGCCACTGCCCTTAACATCAACTGTATTTCAGTGATAGCTACATCAGATACTCAACATCTTGTTTTATGCAGTGATGTGCAACTGTTGTTTGAACCAATTGGTTATTAGAGTCTAGACCAGGGGTTCCCAACCTTTTGGCACTTGCGACTTGAAAATGTAATTGATGAAATAAAATTAATGTTATCCCAAGCTACTTTCAACAAACACTAGCACACCTGGGAAAAAACGTCTAGGTAGCAATAGGAAGTATGGTTCTTAGCCAGAGGGGAGGATTCATGCAGTCTAGAATCAATCAGCATATGGAGTTGTACATCAGCTCCATGGTAAGAGGAGAGTAAACACCACTGTCTTACTCTTAACTGAGTGAGATAGATCCTGCTGAGGAGAAAGCCTCCCTAACCTACCATCCTAGTGGCAAAGACTCCTTGTACTGCACTGGAAGAGGAGGTGGGATAAACATTGGGGAGTTGGGAATAAAGCAATGGAAAAAGTGCACTGGGTGACCACTGAACCCTATTTTTAAAAGCAGGTCAATCCTGAAGGATCTAGTCAGCAATCCTTGTTCCACTTTATTTGTGTTAGTCCACAAGTGCACAGTCCAGGATGGGCATAATTATGACAAAATACACAACAAGGATGAACCTACAAGTGATTTTGTAGAACATTCTACCTCAACAGTGAACTTTAGACTTTAAAGACCATAACTCTGCAGATTTAAGTATTAATATACCTTGACATGCACCAGTTTCCACAGAGCAGGATCCAACAAGAGGCAAACAAAGGAAAAATATAAGAAAAGAAAAACTTACATATAGGTGAGTCAAGGATTGTAATATGGCAACAGGAGGCAAACAAAATATGTGCAGGAGGAGACATCCAGATGATGAAGATAATGTGAAATGAAAGTCTGGAGAATGGTCCACATAAATAGAATTAAAATAAAGGCATATAAAACAACATTAGGATTCCAATCTAGCAATGGTGTGTAGGTTGGGTGGGACAAAGGAGTGAAACAAAAGGGAGAGAACTGAAGATGAAAATACATGCCTCTTTCACCACTTAGCAATTGAGTTGTTGGTATTGGTCATGACCAATTAAAACACAGGAGTGCAAAGAAATGGTCCAATGCCTGACAGACAGTCAGGAGTTTTTGAAGACTGATATGAAATCCTAATTCAAATGGAGACCAACAGCCTGAGATTTCTCAATTGTCCAAATATATCCTCAACAGATCATAGAATTGTCTGCAAAAAAGAGGTAAATCTGGTTTAGCAGTAGAAAGAAAAATCTCAGTTGTGGTGGTGTCTCTGTTTAACCTCCAGGCTAAATCAACTTGAAGGGAAATAGAAGAATCTAGGAGATCCATGACAAGGTCCAACTGTTTATGTAAAACTCATTGAAGAACCTTCATGTGGGCACAGGTGAGGGGAATGAGGTCCTCCAAAGAACCACACAAGTCCCCAAGAGATATAGAATTTCCCATGTGGGTAGTGAAGGAGAGGATTGAGCATTCTGAACCATGGAACTCAGTTGAAGGAGAATTTTTGGCACAATAGAAATGTGTTTTAAAAGACTTCGACAAAAATAAAATACTATTGTGTTGGGTTAAGTATGGAACCTTGACCAACCAACTCGTATAAGCAGCTTCTCTAAGAAGAAATGGAGTGTAGATGAGAGAAACTGCAAGAGAGGAAACCAAAAGGAGCCTGTTGCTCATGTAAAGACAGAAATGTAGCCTTTGATACTGGAACAAACGAGCAAAGCTTTGATCACCCAACAAAAAATGTAAGGATAGACAAAAGGTACTGGTGAAGTAAATGGGGATATGAAGGGATGGCATCTGACACATCAACCTTCATCATTTGAAGACCTGTAGTGAAAGTCCATCAAAGAGACAGGAAAAATCTGATAGTAAATCAAGAAATGTCTGTTACGATACAGATGGGAATGGTCTATGACTGAACACCAGTCCTCTATCTTCTTGGGGCAATAAACAATTGAGAATACAACATCAGAAGGGAGTGAAAACAGGTTCTACAGCATCCTTAAGAAGAAGATCCTGAATTACCTCAGAAAGACATTTGCTGTAAATGAGATCCTTAACAGGAGGGAGGGAACCCAAGGATCTGTGGTAAAGGTCTACCAGAAAAGGGCAAAATAGAACAGGCTTACCCTAACTGAACATGCACCTTCGCAGCAGTCACTGAAACTTCTGGTAGCATGTGTATCAGCAGTAAGTAATGTGATGACTCGTTGCCAAAAACCCCAGAAGTTTGTGGGAGATGAGACATGCTGATTTTAGAAAATTACTGATTACCATAGACTCTGATGTCAGAAGAAGAAGTAAAAACAAAATAATTGGAAGAAAGTCATCCACATAAAGAAAAAAGGATCATATGGCACAGAGAACAAAGACACATAGCATATCTGTGCCACCAAGTCCAGAAAACTAGATGAGGGTTGAGGTGCATCTATGGCAAATGGAGAAGGAGGAAACAGACTGTTGAAATCTTTGTCATCTTGCCCAGTCTTCCCCTGTCAAAGAACTGGTTGAAATTCAGGAGTACCATAAACCAACATAAAAGATTAACTCCTAGTGGACCAGGACCAAAAATCTCCTTAACCAAACACATTGAGCCAGAAGTCACAATAACATTTTGATGGTCAATAGCATATTGTGTTTAAAGATAATATCATTTGTGAAAGATTTTGTTACACACACACACACACACACATATATATATATATATGCAGGATTTTCTTTTTTTTGCCTTAGTAACTAAACCAAAAAATGTATTTTTGCAATATAGATGAAAACATCACTGCTCAAAACTTCATGCCAAACAACAAATACTAAATTTTTATTGAAAAATAAAAATACATAATGGTATACAAGTTGATTAAGAGTCAAAAATCTAACTACTTTAAAACAGAAAAACAAAACAAAAAACTAGTGGTAATGTACTTCAACTCAGCAAGTGTTTGCTAACATATCTAAAATATATGTACAGTGATTATGAAAAATATCGAATGATTCATTTAGAAGTGTCATTTGTAAGCAAACACTACTGAGATTGATGATATGGAATATCTTCACATGTGAGATGAAACAAAAAAAGGAAGTGGCTACAAAACTATCCATGTTTAATCCATAAAGTCTTTCAGCACCTGAAGTTTTTTTTTTTTTTTTACTTTGAAGATATAAAAGAAACCTAAACAAAGGCTATTATTTCAATGCAGGAAACAGTCTTTCACAAATCATCGTAAAAAAAAAATGAAAGAATATTTTGATCAATCTTTAAACATTATAGTTCTATACCTATTGTCATTTAATTTTCAATTCCTACTTGTAATGTCTGTACTCCAGACCTCAAAAGACCATAAACAATTTTCTACTAGGTGAAATTATTTGAAGGTTTAAAACTTGTAATGATAGACGACATTTTAATACATACACTTTGGAACAATACTACTCGCAGAAACAATTAGCTGACTTTCCAATGTAGATATGTAAATTTACATGTAAAAATAGATTAACTGTTACTTGCAATAATTAAAATAAATGAGAACACTGTATTTCAAGAACCCTTAAATCTTTCATATTTTATGTCCAACTGTACCTTCCTATCATAAACAAACTAAGAAGTAGAACTATTGCACAAACTGAAGAAATGTCTAGTAACTTGTACAACAGCAAAATACTGTTGCTATACACTTAGTCACATTATTCACCTCATCAGTAGTTTGTATATACAAAGTTTGATAAAGAATGTATTAAAATAATTCATACACAGCATTATTTGACAAAAAATATTGCAAGCTATGATTGAATTTACTATCAGATCATACTGGTTTCTAATTTATAACCTTATATTTAAAATCAAAGTAAGAAAATAAAGTTCGTGTATTTGTAGATTTCAAGAATGTAAGAATGTTATCTTCAGAAGTGAAAACAAATTTACTTTTCTGATTTCAAATTATTGTCATTGCAATATAAAATGCTACATTACAATATATTGTAAGTGCTTATTGTAGAAACCACAACAAATACTATAAAATTCAATGAACAATTATATTTGTGTATAAATTAAATAAACTAATAACACAACAATGTTAAAAGTACACAACAATACATTTAAAATGGCATCAGGCTCATTGGGCAATTCTATACATTTTGGCAAATAGGACTATCCCACCAAGATCAGAAGAGTTAAAAAACACTACAGTTTTCATGGTGAAGTGGATGTACAAACTATTGAAACATGTAGAGTTGTTCAAACAGCCTAGTGTTATTTTACATAAATTATTGTGAACTTTTAACACTGTGGTGTTTATTTAATTTTCGTTAAATGTTAGGCTTAATTAGATGCAATAACTTGCCTTCAGTTGTTTAATAAATCTGAGATCTCTCAGTTCTTTTGTATTCTGTAACAAATATTCACTTCAATGAAAAATTTATGTATTATAATTTGCTAATACAAACAATGAGGTGTGAACACTCATTCTAATTTTACAATGTTTCATAGTGATTTTGACAGAAAAATACCACTTTTTTCAGATTTAATTTGATAAAATATAATGTACATAAAAACAAACTTCAACACTGAAGCAGCACAACCAACATCAACAAGATAAAGTAGAAGCTAAAAATATTACTATTAACACGTATGTTGTTAAACAGCAACAACGTCATGCACATTAATGTTGCATATTTCAAAAACTAAATATGCTGATACCTTAACATTCATATATACAGAGTAGAAACATAAAACATAAAGAAAATCACCATACAACTTAACTTAATTCCCCTCTCTCTACTGTAGTTGGTTACCAAGACCAATCAAAAAAACTACTGACTTAATTTTATAACAGACATCACAATTAATTTTAAATGTTTCAAACACAATAGAAGGTCCGAGCCATTGTGTCAAACATCGAATTTCACTAAATTCAACAAATATGCTAATATTCAATATTCATGAAAAACAATATAAGCTACAAGCAAACACTTAAATCCTTAATAACTAGCAATCATTAAAAGTAACTACAAAACTTGACCAGTTCAATATAAATCTTGATAATAAACAGTTTGGTCCAAAAGGTTAGCTGTCCCAGAGTTGCATTTGGCTTTTAATTTTTGTATGTTTCAGATTTATATACAAAAGAAATGGACAGTATATAAGCACAACATAGGCTGTCAAAGAATAATGAGTTTCTAAATTGCAAAGCAAATGTTATCCACACTGAAAATACTGAAGTTTAGGGCAACTAACTTTTGGGGAGTCCTGTAGTATAAATCACAAATATACCCAATGACTTAAGATAATAGAATACTTAATGATAAGATTTTTTTTTTAAAAAGACCCATAACAGATTTTATATATACAAGAATAAAAGAGAGACTATATGGAAACAATGCCCCACGAGAACAATTTATGTATTTGTCTATGTTCACAAATGCTCCACTACAAACCAGTACAACTATTCTTCATTATATGATTTTCATGTAAAAACAAATGTTATACAATCTATAAGATTCAAGCTTGATAAATAAAGGAAGGAAATATAGTTGAAGTCAGCCTTTATTGTTAACTAATAAAATAATTGGTTATTTTCAACAATGTTAGATTATACAAACCTCTGTCATTGTATCACTACTATGTTCCTATGATAGTCTTAAATGATGAATTTATGCACAATGGAACATGTAAAATGAGTATCCCCCCCAACCCTGTTAAATCTCACCCCATCCCCCCCCCCAACCCACTGGTAAGAAATGACCCTTCCCAAATGTCAAAATGTTAAAGCTCCATATCTTGAGCTTCATCTTCTGAAAAATCACTCATTGAGCTCTCTGATGCAGATGATTCATCATTTTGATCCTGCAAGGCTTCATCTGTAGCATATTTCTTCACATATTCTGTTAAAAATTTTACAAACCTTTGTTGTGACTAATAACCTACTTTTTATATTATTTATGGAACATTTGTAAAACTTCATAAATCAGAAACCAGGTGGATCCTTTAAATTTTGCTTTCTAATTACAGGTTAGTCCTTTACTCACAAAACAAGAACTCAAATAAGATAAATGGTCACCAACTCCAAATCCTGATCTTTGTTTGCACATTGAATATCACCATTTTATAAACATATTAAACAAGAATATTATTTTCTTCTTTCTTATTGCTAAGAAACATTTTATTGTCATTTTTATATGCTTCATTATCATTACATATTATCTAGCTATATTAGATTGGTGAGTAAATGTTAGTTTTAACAACTGTTGATAGAAATTCCTTTTTTTACAAAACATCCCCTATCACATTATAGTTGTTACTCAATTGTCTTGGTTTCTTAATTTGCCCATCTAAGTACTGGTTTGATTTTTTCTTGCTTGCCCCAGTCTTTTATTCCCCTTTTGATTACCCTTTGTGACACATGCTTCATGACACACTCAACTTATGCCAGTGTACCCTCCTGGTACTGTATATAAGCATCTCATTTATATAATGTTATCATTTGTTTTGAGACTGACTCAGTCTGCAGTCACTAACTCTGGCTCTTAGTGGGCAGGAGAGTGTGAAAAGAGGCAAGTATTACTGGAAATATATTTTTGAATAAAGAATATGTTAATTTCCAAAACATACCTCCTTTCACACTACAGCTAGAATATCACATTGTTAAAGTGGAAGGGCATGTGGGGGCATTATTCACAGTGAAAGCATTTGCATAGATTATGGGTGTGTGCCAACAGAAGATTGACACCACAATTGGGGAACCACACTACATCAACAAGTATACTCTTTATGCAGAACTGAATTCAAGTACTGTGGATAGAATTGTACTTGATTTTTTTTATCACTGTTGGCTAGACCCCAACCAGACAGCTGAAGTTTCACCACTCAAAGTTAGAACTATAGGGCCAAAGTCCCTATATCTCATGTTGGTGACAAGCACAATTGGACTACTATATGTATACACACACACACACACACTAACGAGTGGATCCCAACCTGTAGCCATAGAGTGATGCATTCTGAGCAACCAGAATCATGACAAAAAGGTAAGCAGCACCAAAGTGGATAAACCTTCTCCTCAACCAGAAGTGTGAAAGGCAACACCATATTCAGAACAACAGAATATCTTAATCTAAGAAAATAGAACTCATACAGTTTGGAACTATAAACACCCATCTTCACTTTCCAAGGTAAATTTTTCTTGCCTCTGAAATTATGGGAAGAATATGGAAAAAAATTTGCTCAAACAAGGACCCTGGATAAGACCACTTAACATTCAGAATTACAAGGAGACAATGTAATGAACCAATAATGATCAAAAAGAGAGGCCATGCTCAACCTAACTGTATTGTAAAGTGTAAAATCTAAACAGGTATTATGAGTAAACTGATGCCTCTCCTACTGTTATCTCTGAAAAAACATTCAGGGATCCTTGTAGGAGGGCACTTTTCTACAAGAATGTAGGAAGTTCACTCTAAAATTCTAGAAGAAGTTTTCTGTCACTGGACAGAGGTATTAAGTGTAGTAAGGACTCCCTTGGTCCACTTAGTAAGGGGTAATGTGTATTGGGTAGCCCTGAGGAACAGTGCTCTAGAAAATGTGCAACAAGTGAACTAAGTTCCCTAAATTTTTAAAAGTAAACTGATCCCCATTTATTCACTCCAATTATCACCAGGGGCAGACAGGATCTCTTTATGCTTTACTTATGATAGTCCATGAGTAGAAGTCCAGCACACCATACTAATACCACTTAAGTCAGCCTCATTTCTCCAGAGCCTGCTGTAATCTAGACAAAGTATATTTAATTAACAGTTGTTAGTGTGGAATTGATTTGATAAAAGCATATCTGCCTGTCCAACACTCACCCTGGAGTGGGATCCTGTGAAAAAGAGATAAGGGATCCTAAAAGGTAAAATAAGAGAGACAGACATAGCAATGAAAATACACACCCCTCTGTTGTGAAAAAAACTCTCAGGTGAAGATACTACCAAACCATACAATAATGTGAGACAAAAGTATTGTGGGGGTCCACATATTGCATGTACAATATCTTACAGTAAGCAATTCAACTCAGGCCACTAAGGACACAGAAACATGACTAAACTGATTAGAAATGTCTCAGAGAAGTCTCCTCACCTTCAAAGAGAGCCAAGAATAAGCAATATGGATTAATTTCATACCCACCTCAAAGTAACCAGGAATAAATTCTGAGAAACCGAATGACCTAAATGAATAAAACGTTGTTGTCTAGCATTTCTAAAGTCATTAGTGTGGGCAGCTATACCTTCAAGATCCTCACTGAACATAACACTCATTTGAAATCTGATCAGCCATAGAAATGAGATATGGTGATCAGATGAATTGATGAAAAGAATTTATCCCATTCTCTGATTATTAGCATCTCAAGGAAGAAGAACCAGTTTGAGGATGTAAGTAGACCGATAAAGTGTCCTGTGCATAATCAGCAAAAACCACTTTGCCCACTGATGTCTGTAAGTAAGCAGCAATGAAAAATAAACCTTCAAGGAAGAGTGATATATAAAACATGAAAATATACTGGTCTCTTAGTATCAAATGGTGGTCAAAAGATTATCTTATATAATGTGACTGTGAAAGATGCAAAACCCTCGTCAAAAATCCAGGTCAAAAATGAGTTAGAGGTGGCATTTCTGATCAAAGTGGTTTCAACCCTTCCTCAATATACTATTGCAGATATCTATGCCATTAACACTGCAAGACTAAGTAAAGACTAAGCCAGATATGTGGCAACCTTAAAAATAAAACCCTGATGCTGGGCAAAGAACTGCATAACCTCCATGCTTGAAGATAGAGCTTATGAACAGCCAGGTGTACAGTGTTAGATAATGGTTGCCTTCATGGAGATGGCCAAAAAAGAAGTAGAAGAGGTGGGGACTACTAAATGTACCACAGAAGCAGAAATTAGGATATAGCTGACAATCCAGTGCTATCAACAGCATCTGGCAACAGGCTGGAACAAATCATATCTGGTACCTACCTTAAGTAATATAAAATTTGGAGGGAAGATCTACAGTTGTAATCCAATTTATTGCCAAAGCCAGAGGGTGAGGTACTGGAAATCAAATTGCAAATAGGTGAGTGTACCAATGAGCAGTCAACCCATCAATAATCAGCATATCAAGATGAGAGCCAATCAAACAGAAAACCTTGTGATGTAGCATCAATTCAGTTGGGAGAAGATAAATGAACTGTCACAAAAGCCATCACCCATGGAACATGGGAAGCAAGTAGTGTGATAAGGTAGCAATTGTCCTGAGAAAGGAGATCCAAGGTTTGAAAACAAAGAGCCCTGGGCCAAGTGCTCTCTCAAGGAGACCTGCAAGACACCACAGTGTAATTGTTGGAATTAAGCCTGATGATTTTCCCCTTAATAAGCCCAGACCATAAAGTATCACCTTTTGAAGAGCAAGAGGGTCTAAAATACTGTGTAGCCCTGAAGGCAGCAGAGGAATCCATACCTTAGTATTATCCTAATTTAACAAACACTTAAAATCAAAGAGAATGATCCTGAATATGAAAACTGGAAAATCTAGTAAATCATTGTTTATCATCCATTAATCACATAAAGATTAATAAAAGGATCTCATGTATACTTATCCCAAAGCCTTGAGGTATTCAAATGATGCTTGCATTTCCAAAAGAGAAGGAACTACTTGTGCAGTGAAAAGAGAAGAGTAAGAATCAAACTTCCAGTTCTATAGCATGAAGCCAGATGAGTGACCTAGCCTGACCGAGATAAGAGATGGAAAAAACAGACTGACGATACACTATTTTGGAATAAGAACAGATGCCTTATCTCTGATACTGAAGCCTGCCTTGGTTATTTCTGAAAGTTGAATCTAGGTGCGACATTTTGACAACTAGCAAGATAGTACGAGCAATAACCAGTCATCCACAAAATGGTGTGTGCACACAAACAAGGAGTGGAGGTGACAAAAAAGCTTGTATGATTCAGCACAAGAAAAACAACAACAAAAAAACAAAGTGGCAGGTTGCCATCACTATGTGTAAATAGGGGCTGACAATATCAAACTTGTACATCCATAATTCTCATAAAAACTGCCAAATCAGAGTGAGGAATAAGTCACTTGTGAAACTTGGGCCCAACAAACTGATGGAAACAAAGGCCCAGGTGACAGCTCTCTTTTTAGCCCCCTCTATCAACTAAAAACTCTTATAACCCTAGAACAAAGTTCCAAGATCTGAGGATTTGCAGGAAATTAAAACCCTACAGGTTGGGTGGATAATAGTGATGATGATGTCAATTGAATGATTAATCCTGACTCAAGGACCTGTAATGAACATGGATCCATGGTTATAATTTATTAAACATCCAGAAATTCTCAGAGCTGAGCCCCCACAGACCCAAGAGGCATATGGTAGTCACCAACACAGTTGGTGGTGCTCTGACTGTGCAACAGGACCCTTGGATATATACAGAATTTATTCTGGGAACACATGGACCTAGGAACTCTCAAATGAGGGAAGAACAACAATCCTCTGTAGGAGCTAATTGAAATTGAGATGCCAAGAACAACAAGGATGAAAAAAATCTGACAATCAAACCAATGAACATGCTGATAATGGTTCTAACTTGTCATCCATGAACTAAAAATATTAATAAATAACCTATCACTGTACATAGGGTGAGATGACACCTAGAAAATTGTTTGTTTTAGAAAAAGAACATGTTGGAGTATTTACTGTGTCCACAGTGGAAAACTGAACACTTGATTTTAGAGTTGTAAATCCATAGACTTACTGGTGTTCTACAAAAGAACATTGATCTATTCAGGTTAACTACAAACTCTGCTCTAGAATCCCATTTTCCATGATTAAATGTTTTCTTTGAGAAGTGAAAGAAATATGCTTCCACCTAGTGGTGACAGGATAAATCACATAGTTCCAACAGCCATAGCTGTCTTTTAATGTAATGTATCAGTAAACCTCCCTTCATGAACCACAATGTCAGTGGATGGAGGTAAAACTAAGTATTCTCTCCCATTTCCTTGGGTCAATGAGTAAGGTGCTGGCTCAAAAACAACTTGGGAAAGACCATTAAACATCGCACACTCCATGGATCAACTGAGGCAAATGATACCAAAGTGACCTTTTGACGAGCCAACAGAATAAAAGAAGGTGCAGAATGTCCAGGATCATCTTCAAACATGGCTTCAGAGTCCCCTGGAAGAACATCACCAAAACAAATATGTTTCCATTTCCTCCCCAAATAAGATTACTAACTGTCTCAACCAAGAGTGATTCTTCCCCATCCTTTTCTCCAATTAATGAATTAGATGACACAGGTGAGATAGAAGAGACACAATCTGCTTCCATGCTGGAAATAATAATTCAGTAATTCATACCATACATTGGCTTGGAAAATTAATTTTTTTATATATAAAAATCAACTAGGCAACATGCAGAATGCTCATAGTATCTCCAATGATTGTAGCACAGAGAAACCCCTTAGTGAATACTTTGTTGAAAAAATGTTAACATTATCTGAATGTGGTGCTTATATACAGTATCAGGATAGAGAGTACATTGGAAAGTTTCATGACAACTATTACCAAGAGCAGTTAAGCAGAGTATAAAAGACTGGAGCAATCCAAAAAAATAAGAAGAATGCTTAGATGACCAAAGGAAGAAATTCTGGCAGTCAAGTAATAGCTGTAGTGTGAAAGGAGATAAGTTTGTTTTGGAAAAAGGAGAATTTCTATCTGCTCCTACATCAATTTCATGTAAATTTACTAAACAATATCTTAATAAAACAATGTATATTAAAAATATGTGTAAAAACGGCTGGTTTGGGTTGAGAAAATTTTTTATATAGAGGAGCAAACAATGTTTCGACCTTCTTTGGTCATCATCAGGTTCATAAAGAAAGAAAGAGAAACTGACCAATAGCTGATCACATGTTTGAAGGGGGTTGTGTAACTGAGTGTAGGAATGTAGATATTTGATTATATTTCTTAATATAGGTATAAAGGTGTTTCTTTGTATTGATTTATTTTGGGCTTGAGTTGTTGTATAAGTAGTGCTTCTTTAATTTTGCATTTGTTTATGTTTGTTTATTTAGAATTTGGGTGTTTTCTATGGTTGTGTTTATTTGATTTGCAGCATTCAAAAAACATGTGAAGGTGACTTTTTGTGTTCTTTGAATCTGGTTTCCATTTTTCTACTTGTTTCTCCAATATAGAAGTCGTGGCAGTTATCACATTGTATTTTATAAATAATGTGTTGGTGTGGTGTTTGTCAGTGTAGTTTTACATAGTATAGACCTTTAGTTTTGTGCCTGGTTTTTGAATAAATTTGGTATTAACTGGGATTTCATATTTTTTTACTAGTTTTTGCCAAATGTTGTGTCGGGAATATATGGTATGCAGCAGTATATGGTTTCGTGATTTTTTTTATTCGTGAGATATATTTACTTTTGTTGGTTAATTTTGCTTTTTGTCTTGGTGTGTTGGTATAATGTTTTCTACGGTTTGTGGAGGAAACTTATTGATGTTGATGAAGTATTGTTTTATTTTGTCCAATTCATCATTAATTTTATCTGGTGAGCATAGTTTTATGGCTGTGTTTATTTGGTTTCTTAGCATGTTGAGTCCCAAGGAATGTATAGTCCAGTATAGGTGATTTTTCGGTGGATTTCCGTTTTAAATTATGTATTGGTTCTTGTAATTTTAAGGTTAAGAAATATTTGATTGCTTTCTTCCTGTTCACATGTGAAGTTAATGTTGAGATGTACAGAGTTAATGTGATTGAAAACATTAAGTGTGTGTTCTGTGGATATGAATCCCACAATCATGTCATCTGCATATCTATACCAGTATAGTGGTGGACGTAATGATGTGTTAACTGCTTGTATTTCAATTTGTGAGATAAAAATATTGGCTAGAACTGTTGATACTGGGGTTGCCCATGCTTAGACCATTTGCTTGTACATAGTTGTGGTTGTTGAACATGAAATTTGTCTTCATTGCAGTGAATTCTATGAGGGTTGCTAATTGGTTGCTGGGAATGCCTATTGATGGGTTAGGGTCTCGAATACATAGAGTTCTAAGGCTATCTTGCAGGTTTCAGCAGTTGGGACTTCTGTAAAAAGAGAGATACAACATTGAAACTGGCCATTAAGACTTTATGATTAAGTTGATTAAGATTAGACTTGAAATTAAAAGAGTCTGATGAATGAGCTGGCTGATGTTACATATTTGGAGAATGCCAATGCTATATATTTACTGAGATTGTAATTAAATGATTCATATGTGGACATTATTGGTCGTAATGGACAATCTGGTTTATGAGGTATAGGGATGCTGTATATTTGTGGTGTGCATGAGTTGGTCTTGTGTAGGTAGGAATAAAGTGATTTTGAAATTGTGTTACCTTTTTTAATTTTTAGTAGTATTTTGTTTAGTTGCAATTCGTGTGTCTTTATTGGATTTGGGTGTGTTAGTTTAAATTTATTTGTGTCTGATAGGATGTAGAAAGGAACAACTACCCTCTAACTTTGTAAAGGTAAAATTATTAAAAAATTTTAATCAATGCACAAACATTATCCAAAATTTACAGAAAAAACTACTTAAAGCCATGTTGAACACAAAATACAGAAAACTACGTGACTTACAAAAACAAAAAATGAACCTAGACCATCAACTGGCATGCTGCATTAAACCAGAGATTTATGGACTTGTACAACAAAACATATACACACAAATCCAACAGACACACTAAACAAAATACTACTAAAAATGAAAAAAAGTCAGCACAATTTCAAAATCACTTTATTCCTACCTATGCAAGACTGACTCACACAAAAACATAAACAAACGTAAAATTGAAGAAGCCTTACTCATTCAACAATTCAAGCCCAAAATAAACCAACACAAAGGAACACCTTTATACCTAATATTAATAAATATAATCAAACATCTAAGCACGACCTCTACATTCTTACACTCAGTTACACAACCCCCTTCAAACATGTGGTCAGCTACCGGTCAGTTACCTCTTTTTTTCTTCAAGAACCTGACAATGACTGAAGAAGGTCGAAACGTTGTTCGCTCCTCTACATAAAAAATTTTCTCAACCCAAACCAGCTGTTTTACTTTTTTTTTTTTTCTACAAGTGGGTTTTCTCATCATCACTAAATGTATATTAACTTTAAAAAGGGAATCTGGTACAGATAATATTAACATGTTAACATAATTTTTTTTTCTTTCTAGATTTCAATAATAAACACAAAATAACTTGCTTCATATCTCTCTAATAACATGTATACCACAAATCATGTGGGAGTTTGTTTACAAAATATTTTAACACTCAAAGAGTGAACCTACCCTGTACTTTTTTCTTGTAGTCTTCAGGCTTGTGTAGATACATAGCAGCAGCATCACCATTTAATGGATCAATAGGATTAGGATAGGTCAATAACTGTGGCAGAAATGACTCAAAAATATTGGAAAGATCTACAAAAAAGAATATCCATCTCATGATTTTCTTATACTGGCTGCATCTGGTAACTTTAGAGAAACTGTGTCTCCTATGTTTTTTTGAAACAAAGCATAAACAAAATAGCAAGTTAAATTTCTAATTTAAAAATTATTGGAAGTTTTATCACTCCTAAAACATCAGATTTAGTATAAATATTAAAAACATCATAATCAAGTGAATGATTTACATTATGCACACAACTTTATGCATTAAAGAAAATATTATTTGTAAAAGTTTGGGAGAAAACATTAATGGTGTAGAAAGAAGTCACAAAGTGGAGGTACTTTGGTAAACATGCAGACTTTACAATGAGAGGTTTAAAGTATAAAGATGCTGCTAAATGCAGTTCCCATGCTGTCAAGGATAGTTCAGTTTAGGAGATCAGAGGGCATGCCCCACAGAAAATTAATATAATAATGTAACTTATAGTTAACATTGGTACTAGTTGAAACCCCCAATTCTGACTAATACTACTTAGACAGGTTTCAAAATGATTAAAACATTAAAAAAACATTATTAACCTTTTAAATAGATGCATGAAACAAACTTATCGGTGCTTCACTCAAAGATAAAAAAATAAATAAATTATACATATATATATCCTTACCATACAGTGCTGTCCATGCTTGGTTGATAACATCTAAACAGACTGTACCTGATCTAAGTATTAGAAAAAGCATCAGTTATACCATATGGTTCTTTTTTTCTCCTCCATTGACAAATTAGATAAAAACTGAATGTAAATACATTTCCAAAAAAATCCAGTTTTATTGCTATGAGCAGTTGAATGTATAATAGAAAGCACACTTCAACTGAATGGATTTGAACAAAACCAAAATAAATATTTGAAAACAAAAATATCACTGTATTTATTATTTAACTTGGCTTATAGTCACACAATAAATAACAGAAAACGATTTGTTTACTAAGTCTCACTTGAAGTGTGAAAAATAATACTAGAGGAATGAAAAAAGAATATTCTGAGCAAGAATGGATAACCAATAAATAACTGATATATGAAAAAACAAGTCAGCAAGGCAACTCAGACTAAAATCACAATCAGATTTAACATTACTCTCACATACCTCTGGTTTATGTAAAATGTGGACATCCTGGCCCAGTTAATGAAGTGCAATAATATATTAAAAAACAAAAACGTGTAACTCTGCTGTTTCATAGTAGTTACAACATACCAACCTCTAACACAGGTATTCATGACTTTGTATTACAAACTACCTAACTTAAAAACAGTTAGTGTAAAATCAGTGTTACTACTCTTCTTTTATTTCTTCTTTCTTTCCAGTAGCCTGGTTTAATATTAATCATTGTAAATACCCAAGATATTTTGTCTTTCAGTTCTATGATATAACTTATTAATCTTTAACAAAATCTAAACTATTCTAATCAGTGATGTCGAGAAACATTTGTTGAGATATTTAAAATGCAAAAAAATTGAGAAAATATTTTACATAGAAGAGCGAACAACGTTTGACGCTTTCGAAACGTTGTTCGCTCTTCTATGTAAAATATTTTCTCAACCCAAATGAGCCGTTTTTGCATATAAATTTCTAAACTATTCTATTTCAGGTCACAATTTCTGGTTTTACTGTCAGAGACTGAAAAAAAAAAGAAAAAAGCAAGATATATCTACAGCATGAAGAGGTAGCTGATATAGCATGTGGGTCATGAAACTAATATTCTTATTGTTATCCATCAACGAAAGAAGGATGAGCTTGAAATAAAAGTATATTCCTTCTAGATACACCTAAGTTTAGAAGTACCTCAAACGTCAAGCAAAAGCTGAACTATATTCTCTATTGTGTCTTAATCTTGTAAGTAATCAATCATATTATTTCATTTAAAAAGGCACTGAACTTTTTATAAATAGCTACAAGTGTAAGAGTCAATAAGACACTGCCTTGCAGAGTAATAAAGTGGAATTATGCCTATGGCACACCTTCACCAATCCATGTTTCTGACAAAACCTGAATGTTTGAAAGCTGAAAAACAAAATATCAGGGACGTGTAAATATTTGTGTTTATTTTCTTCTAAAATTTACATATGAGTATAATAGGAATTTAAATGATATTATATGGATGCAATAAACAGAAGTATATTTAACGAACTTTACAACAATATTAATATTTATATCCATTTTTGTAAGATACAAAAACAAACATTATAGCTACTACTATTCTTTAAAATTTAAAATTGCAACATGCATGCACATATCTACACACAAAACTACTTACACTTCATCAATGTTTGGATGATAAATCTTGTTTATAAAACCTGGAACATTACATAAATCTCATATAAATTATTATGGTAAAACTGTACTGCACATGCTCAACACTTCCATGACTAACTTGCTATTGCACACACTAAAACAAATACGGTGAAAAAATGTTTAGTGGCACACAAGATTCACACATCTATGACTGTTTAAA
The DNA here is from genome assembly GCF_004210375.1 of Tachypleus tridentatus. Lineage (NCBI taxonomy): Eukaryota > Metazoa > Arthropoda > Merostomata > Xiphosura > Limulidae > Tachypleus > Tachypleus tridentatus. The sequence goes on along the minus strand of NC_134833.1, from coordinate 136,234,475 downwards.
CTCTCTATTACACATTATAAAAAGTAGGTAAAAAATATATTTCCTTGAATTTCTTATTTTAGTTCAATACTGCACGAAAAATGTTTTTGTGAAATATACTTCAGTAAGTTATACATGGGTATGTTATTTTGAAGTAACAGTATTCAATTGAGAAACAATAAAAATAATTCAATGGTTTATTTAGACTGTTACCTGGAGAAAAACAGCATAAAACTATGGAATTGAAGAATTTGACTATGTAGTGAGCAATAATGACTTGTTTCCTGTAGTCATAACGTACAATAGAGGGTTAAAAAATGCTCTTATTAAAGTAGTACCAACTTATGATAAGTTATACTAGTGAGTAAAAAATTTAGGCATGCATATTACCAATTTATAATAGATGTTTTATGCTTTGTCTCCCAGTAATTATCAAGTTGTATACTAATCTTTTAATATCAAGAGATGCCTAAAACTCTAAGATAGGCAAAACAGATTAAACAGTACACATGTAAAAAGAATGGACATACATTTTAATGTGGCAATAGCTATAGTAAGCACTCACTATACAAGTGCGTGCTTATTATTGTAGTGCCACATTTTCATGGATCATTCACATAGAAGTCTAAAATACATAATTTAGATAATATGAAAATACTATAAATTATTCCATAAACCTTCATATTCACTTTAAAATTCAGAAACTTCAAGCAAATTAAAAGTACTCTTTCCATAAGGGCATAGGTGGATCAGTGTTAATAATTTAGAATTTCATGGAAAGATCTCATAATGCATTTACATTTCATAAAAACAATTCTTACAACAGCATGAAAATTACAATAATAACTACTAGAAGTACCCACTATTTCATTATTCATAAATTTATGTATGCAATTTAAACAAAGTTTTCCCTTATACTGTTGCTCCAAACTTTGTTATTAAATACTTCAGATACATGATGATAAAAGCTTGTGACTTTAGTATAATAACTTTGTTACAAAACTATCCATCTTTATAATTTCATCCCACTAAATACATTTTAGAAAATGAAAAAAATTGACCTACCAACTGATGGAGATTTAAATGGATATTTCTCAGGCAAATCTACTCTAACTTTCCAAACTCCACCTTCATATGGAGCTGAAAATGTAAATCTTAAATTTATACACCTTTATTAGTACAATGTTTTGATATGAAATTAGTCACCATTAAGCAATAATCTTACATACAATATATGATTAAAAACAAGTAATAAGAGTGTGTATTTTGTGATATTATCCACATAAGGCTCAAAAGTCTAACTAAATAGGTACCATAATTTGAAACTTCATGCCAACCCTTATAAAATTTAAGTAATCTCAATACTTTGAATACAGAAATAATTAACTCTCTGTATTTATTATATAACTGTTTAAATGTCTAGAGTTAATTTATACCACAAGTTTTTGGAATCACAGACATATGCAAGTTTTTACATCGAAAATGATGCTGTTTTTTTCCATACACTGATAGAACTTTTCAGGAATGAACGAGGAAGAAAAAGACAAATATTAATGTCACATGAACAATACATTTATTTTGTTATTAATTACTTACTTAAAACACCAATAATTCTATTTATCTAATTTTTATTCCACTAATTTTCTCACATTTTAAAATTACATATTTTAAAAAAATGTAGCCAAAAGGTTCTTTATTCCATGAAAACATGGAAGTAAATGACAAAGGATAAAGCAGCAACAAACTGTTTGCTCCTGAAAAAGAAAGATCCACCTTATAAAAGTGCTTGGATTACAGGGTTTGTATATGAAGACTTCTTGAACTTGCATGTTTTTCTGACACCATAAATATACTTGAACGTTATACCTTACACATATAGTAATTAGAAAGAGTTCATTTACACTATAATGCAACAATGGTTATTTTGAAATTGTTTTTCAGTCTTAGTAATCAGGTGTAACTGTTGAGTATTGTCTACTGCTTTATCCATGATATTACTTGGTCTTTTTCTTAGCTGAATAAGCTATAGTTATAGCTTAAATTTTATATCTTAGTTAATTATGTATCACTCACACATTAAAATACACAATTGAAAAGTTTAAGCATTTTAAAACTTTTCTCAAATATTTCCCCAGTTCTCAAGGCTTACAATCCTGTAAGTGTATGATAATTTTACTAAGGGCCAAAGATATCATAAGATGCCCCAAGGAAATACAGTAAAGGGCAGGAAAATAAAACATTAAAAGCTAAAAATATTTGAAAAGTAAAAGACCTGAAATTAAAAATATCAACAAAAGATATTTTAAGATATTGAACAAAAAATTAAAAGACAGTTTTCTATATCTTAATTTTAAATCAAGATGAAGAAAAGTATTTTTGTGCTTAAAATGAAAATCCCCTCACACTCAAAAATAGTTATTCACGTTTATTACCTGTACTTTTATCATGGCTGTGGTACTCAGACCTCCTAGGATGTGAAATCAACAAAGTAATGGAAAATTTGCAATAAATACTTATCAAACAATTCATCTTGTGATTTTTTATTTTATTTTATGTTTTTTACATGTGGTATACATAGAGTATGTATTGAGTTATCTGGTTAAAATATTTTAAATGTATATAAACAATTAAATTTGAATAAAAGGGCCAATCATATGAAGGTGAGATGCAAAAGAAAGAATCAAGATATCTTTTATATAGCTTGTAAGGTAAAAGTGATAAAAGTTAAAGAATGAAACATTTTTATATTCATATTATGGCTTATTTAAGAAGTTTGGAAAAATTGTTCCATTTTGAGAGTTAAAAAAATGCAACTAAATTGTGTGCAAATGCACGTATAAGAAAGATGCACTGCTCTAAACTTAAAAGCCTCAGATAATATAAGGTGCACCACATTAAAATCATATGTATATATATGCAAGCATTTGTAATAAGTAAAGGTTAAAAATTCACTGAAGTGTTCACTATGCTGTATATGAAACTGAACTCTTCACAGTTTTCCAGAATTGTTTCTTTGTTTATTTCTGAATTTCACGTGAAGCTACAAGAGGGCTATCTGCACTAGCCATCCCTAATTTAGCAGTGTAAGATTAGAGGGAAGGCAGCTAGTCATCACCATCCACTGCAAACTCTTGGGCCACCCTTTTAGTAATGAATAGTGGGATTAATCATAACACTTATAACACCCCCAAGGCTGAAAGGAAGAGCACGTTTGGTGTGATGGAGATTCAAACTCATGACTCTTTGATTTTGAGTCGAGCACCCTAACCACCTGGCTATGCTGGGCCATTTGAGAAAAAGAAACCGAAATGTTAGCTTTAATTTTTAGCAGGTTGGAATATCTAAAGTTTTCCTGATATATTTGTGATGATATGTGAAAAAATGTTAAAGTCATAGTATGCATTATTGTACAAGTAAAATTTCCACATGATCCAAAACAAAAATTTCAGGCATCTGTGAAAAAGGTTAACCAGATTCCAGTGGCAACACAAATCTGCTGGTACTACCATGTGATGACAGAAAAAGGGTAAACCTGTTGTTATTCAAGACAGGGAATGGTTGATGAGTACTTAAGAATTTTTACATTCCATGCATGTTGCAGCTTGGGGACAACCAGTCTAATACTTAAGGGTGAGCTTAAATAGTCCAGCACTCAATCTTGGACAAAGTATACCTTGACAAGTTGCATTACAGATTCAACCCTGCATTACTAAGTTGAAAGCTAAGTGGTAAGGTTTCAATTAACTATTTAAGGAGATTATGAAAGGTGTTCCTGAGCATCTCCTGCAGACTACCGTGTAATATCCATTGGTAATTTTACAGAGGATCTTCAAAGTAAAAGCACGTAGCAACACATCTTTTCTCATTTCTTATGGAGCCAGTTTCAACAGCAAAACAGTTTGAAATGGTCATTTCAAACCTTTTGCTTCAGCACAAAGGGAAATTAGTAGTAGTGACAAATGGAGACATAGACCAAGCTCTAAGGCAGCCACAAAATATGATAGTAGTATCATGTGCTAGCCCTTATGCAGCAAATGTCATAATACCATGGTTCTCTATGGGAAGACAATGCTTCTTGGACAAGTTGTTATGGCAAATGTAGATAGAACTGTACTCTTAAATGTGCCAAAAAACAAGGGAAGAAGCCCCTGTTTCAGATATAGCTTATCTGGTTATTGGTTTCATGAGTGTCCACCTCGAGGATCATTGGACTTGAGGACCATTCAGATTGACACACCCAGATGCAGAAAAGTCAATGATGAGCTTTGACTGCAGCTAGCTATATTAGCTTAGAATAGAGGAGTTTGGTTAGATCTGGTTGCTGAATTTGGCAACAGAAGCAATTATCTTGCATGTAATATCAAAGTGCCTGGACACCCTGTTGTATGTGCCAAAAATGATACATGAATGCAAGGTGGATACTGGATACTGGAGAAATCAAAGTTTTACTCAATATTGCTATGTTTCAGGTGGCTATAGAAAGCCATCACTTTAGAAAGCTACTCCAAATGCATTATGGAAAATAACAACAAAATGCATGAGTGGAGAACAGTATCTCTGGCTTTGTCTTAACTATGTTGTTGGCAGACTTAAGGCAGCTGTTTCTCATTAGAATTTCAGTATTGGTAATGTAGAGAGAAGACTGACTGCAGAAATTTGTAACCAGTTTTCATTGTTCAACAAATTAACTGCAATTCATGAAGGAATAAAAGCTGCAGCCTGGAATACAAATTCACTTGTCTACTGAAAAAAAAAGAAAGAGGGGAGAGCAAGAGTTGCTTAAGGCAAAATTATCTGAACAATTTCTCCCACCAGATAGAAGAAAAGGAAAACAAGTCTCTAGAAAAAGATGACACTGTGAACAGGTGAACTGAACAGAGGACCAGAGAACAAAGAAAAAAAGCTTGAAAGGTTCTGAAGAAGTCTGTGAAAACAAGAGAAAGAAAAGGAGAATGACCAAGGAAAATACAGAAGCATGTCAATGAAAAGATGTTTGATGAGTAAGAGTTAGATAACCTGGAGGAAGGAAGTTGCAGATTCTTAATTAACCATATGGCCATAGGCATTGTTTGGTTTGTTTTGAATTTTCCACAAAGCTACACAAGGGCTATTTGCACTCATCATCCCTAGTGCAAGACTAGAGGGAAGGCAGCTAGTCATCACCACCCACTGCCAACTCTTGGGCTACTCTTTTACCAATAAACAGTAGGATTGACTGTCATATTATAATGCCCCCACAGCTGAAAGGGTGAGCATGTTTGGTGTGATGGGGATTCGAACCTGCGACCCTCAGATTATGAGTCGAGTGCCTTAACCACCTGGACATGCCAGGTCCATGGGCATTGTATATCATACTAACCTCATATCTATAAAGTTATCCATATTAATGTTTACTAAAATTCTGAATTTAGTATGTGTGTCTTCTTCACAAAATGTGGAAAACTTTCAATAAATATTGCAAGTCTACTGTACACACAAAATAAGATCTTATAATAAATAATTCTCACTACAAATTTTTCAGTGAATTTCTGAAGCCTTTACTGAGTCAGTCAGAATGAATGGTGATTTTCATACTAATTACTCAGTATAATATTTTATACACTTGATGTTTTGAAATTTTAAGGTTTTACTGAACTTCTGATAAGCTGAGAAGCTTTACTTTTTATATTTTAGTTACTTTTGTTATAAAGATATATAAAAATAAATAAAACCTACACACACACACACACACACAGACACACACACAAAGAAAAAAGACTGTAGTACATGCACAAGCCTCATTAACTTTTACATTATCTGACTGTCTACAAAATAATTTGTGGAGCTTGGAAATATATGTTTTAGAACAATTGTTTCACAAAGGGTCATCAGGGGTTCTACATTAAGATAACAGTTAATGTTTTTGTTATTTTTTCAGTTATCAAGAACTAACATTTTGGGGGATTCAAATATATTTTTAAAAATTATGAGTCAGTTAATATTTTTGATGTTAGAAGTTTCTGAAGTTTAGAAATCAGAGCTCATATATATCACATGATATAATAACATGAAAAGTGCAAATGTATTTGAATATTTATTTTACTATCAAAATTGACTTAATATGCATGCACTAAGATAGATGCCCCTCACAGATGTTTTACAGGTAATCAGACTGCATGGTGGCTTACATCTCTATCACACTACGATCTTTTGAAATAATCTATAGCTAGTATTTACCAGTTAACAGAAAGATTGAGACAGAAGATGATCCTGGATCATTAAGAGTCAAAGACATCAAAACCATGATGGAGCTGGCCAAACAAAAGCAAAAAGAAAAACCCAGCAAAGAGTTTTGCAACTTAGAAATAACACCCAGGAAGTTAAGAAGAAAAAAGACAGACATAAAGAAAGAAATTACACCAATCCATATTCAGAACAAATATCAATTAAGGTAACAACCTCTCTGACTGGTGGCCAAAACGAATAGGAACTTGATGTTTAGAGGAGACCCAAAGGCACTGAGAAGATGACTTCCAAAGCAGAGAAGAAAAAAAATATCCTGAAATGTAAGACGAAGGGATCACTATGTTGAAAGGGTGTGATCTGAGCAATACAGCTGATCCCCATTAAGTGTAAAGCTCTGGAACAAGAGATATAAAGGGGAAGGGGAAGCTTGTCCAGCAAATGAATTGATAGTCCCACAAGTGAAGCAGGTACTCAGTGGACATCAATACTGAATTTGAAATCTTAACCAGTCAACCCACACAAAAAAAAACTTGTTAAAAGAGAAAGGAAGTCATAACATAGAATGCCTACCAAGATAAAGCTAGGAGGAACAAATCATCCCTAGAGTGGTGGTAATGCAGACTAAACAAATACAGGGTGTTTGGAAAGTCACTGTGCAGTTTTATAATCATATTTTATTATATTTCAGATTTTAATCCCAATATGATTTTAACCACTGAAGAACGTGTATGGCTCATCGAACATGTATTCCGAGAAGGTGGTAGATACACAGATGTGGTGAGACAGCAATTTGCTGAAAAATTCCCAGATACACCTGTTCCACATCGCAATGCAGTTCGTAACCTTGTTGATAAGTTTTGGGAAATAGGATCAGTGGATGATGCCAAACACTGTGGAAGGCCAGCAAAGCTATCAGAGGAGAAACTGTTGGATATTTCTGAGAGTGTGATGCAAAGTCCATCAAAATCATTATGAAAGTTAGCTCGGCAGCATGATATTGGTCTTAGAACTGCTCATAAGGCCATCAGAAAGAAATTAAAGCTCTTCCCATACAAAATAATGGCAGTACAAGAACTGGAAGTAACTGATAATGAAAAACAAATATGCTATTGCAGATGGTTTAACCAATTTATCAAAGAGAATACAGCTAATGTGTTGGATGTGACCTTTTTTACCAACGAAGCATGGTTCCATCTCTCGGGTTATGTTAATTCACAAAATTCAAGATTGTAGTCATCCGATAATCCTCACAGTTTGCACAAAACACCCCTACATGATTTCAATGTTAGTGTGTGAGTTGTGATTTCCAGCCGTTGAATTGTTGGCCCTATTTTCTATATGAACACAATAACAGCGAGTGCTATTGTTCGGAGATTCTTCACACTTTCATCGATCAGATGACAAGTGATGAAATCAATTACTCATGGTTTCAACAGGATGGTGCTACTGCCCACACATCTCACAGATCTATGTGGTTATTAAAGGAATGTTTTGGAGACCGTATTCTTTCCACGCTCACCAGATCTTAAGTCTAGTGGATTAAGAGTCATCCAGCGTGTGTGGACAATCTCGATACACTGCAGATTTTGCTGGATGACTTGAAAGCAGCGATAACAGCATTCATTCAGTCTATTTCAAGCCAGCAACTGATAGCGGTGTTTAGAAACAAAATAAGAAGGATCCAAGCCTGTATTGATGCCATCAGGGGTCACTTTCAGCATTGTTTATCATTGTCATTCATATTTACCTCCTGTATCCTATATTGAAATATGTCTGTTAATAAATATAAGTGCACAGTAACTTTCCGAACACCCTGGACATCTTCCATACAAAAGTCCTCAGGACCTGGTACACAACATGAGGCTTGGGCACTTAAAGATGGATAAAGCTCCTGAGAGAGCATTAGTGTGACTCACGAGTTTCCTGCAAAGAGTCCAAAAGTGTGCAAAGTAGAATATGGGGAAAGGCCAAAAACGTGGAAACATATTAGATCCCTCTGGACTTAGACACATGGGAAAACAAAGCAGATATGACTACTTTTGAATTGACTCATCCTTAGTTTCCAATGGATGAAAAGTTGTCCAACACTCTTTTTTAAAGGAAGGGCATAAAACAGAGTTCCCTGAGTTAATACTGAAGGAATGCAACTCCCAAAAGTAAAACATCCTGCCTAAGAAAGAAAAACTATACTAACTTTGCAACCACCAAAGAAGAGATTCAGTAAACATGGTTAATAGATAGGTGTGATATTTCCTTGTAGAGATGTTGGGGTAGTGATGCAGTGTCAAATAGGAGGGATAATGAGAAAAGTAGGGCAGGAAAGAGCCAGAGTATGAGAAAATCATCAAGCCAGAAAGAAGGAGCCTGAAATCAGGTCACAGAATAAGAGATTCAAGGTTGGGGTGAACACTGCTAACTGAGTCAACATCAGGTAAGGGGGGAGAAAGAGTACTGGGTTTGAAGTGCATACAATAAACTCACCCTTGAAACAGCAGAACAACTGAAATAAGAAAGAGAATGTCATATACCTGAGACATCTAAGTTGCAAAGGAAAAGGTTAGAGTACCTGTTCTTCATCTAAGATAGATGAGCAAGAAGCAAAACCAGGCTGTGAGAAGAACTGGTCATAATTACCCAAAGACATGGCAAACTTGGAAGAGGCTACACATCCAGAAGATTGAGAATCCTAGATCTCTGAAAAAAATGTAGGATAGAACCAACCATTTGATGCAAGATGAACTAATTCTCAGGTTCATGCCATTAGTTCACCAATGAACCAGCAAAAACAACTAAAATATGATAAATAATGCCACATACATTGGTTATAAGAGCAGCAAACAACAAAGGTGAGGTTACCTGATAGCTGAAAGAATTAGAAGCATAAACATGGCTGTACGAAAAGCTAAATCCAACTTCATTTAAAGACATGGCAAGTTCATAGAAGCTCATGAATTTTAGCTCTGGAACAAAGATTGTAGGATAGAATCAACTATCTGACCTACAATGAGGCAATATTGGTTTGTTTTGCATTTGTGAAAAGCTATACAAGGAGTATCTGGCACCAGCCATTCCTAATTTAGTAGCAAAATACTAGAGGAAAGGTAGTTAGTTAACACTATCCACTGCTAACTTTTGGGTTATTCTTTTATCAATGAATAATGGGATTGTTAATCATTTTATAACATTCCATGGTTGAAAGGGAAAACATGTTTGGTGATGGGGATTCAAATCCGTGACCAATGTACCTCCAGTTGCCATTGAAACATAATAAGGCAACACCTATTATGTGTGATGAGGAAACTTCAGCAATATAGCTAGAAGAATTAATACCCAATAAGGTCCATGCAACTTACAAGAAACTGTTGTTATTATTAATATATATAAAGGAAAGGTCTTATACTGGAGACAATGCAGTAGGTAACCAGGAAACTGTTTTTAAAAGCTAGCAAGTGTTAGTCAAAGAACTAGACAGAACATTTCCCTTGTGCTGCCTTTTCCCATCATAGACTAAGGAATAGATCTGGATTGGACAATTGCGTAAACACTTAAACCATAAGGTTACCTGAGTGGTCTTGCAGAACATTCCATCTTGAAGTCAGTACTGACAGAACAGAATATATGGTATGGGCATTTTCCACTGTCCTGGATCATTGTAAATTTGGGGTAAGTATATCCCCAAGGGGGCAAAGCAGCCACCTGGTAAAATCCTGTGAAAGCAAAATGGACTTTGAAAAATTAATGGTATGCATTTCTCTAAAAGATGGTGAAACACTTAAAGAATAGTGGCTAGCAGAAGCTGGAATCCATCATGAGAGAAAAACAACCACATGGTATAAAAAAGGAGAAATAAATGCACAAAGAGTCATCCACATGCTCACCTAGAAGATCTTAACTCAGAGATAACAAAGATGAAATGCAAGAGAGTGAGAAAGGTGATCAATCAATGCAAAGAAGTGTGAAATAACCTGCAAACATCCACAATCAAAGAAGTCAACATACCCATTCAATAAGGGTAGAAGGAAAGAAGTACCTAGAAGAAGAGGGGGATCCAGGATAGGGACAGATGATTGTGGGAACCCTGAAAGAGTGTCTATGATAAGAAACACCAAATAGCTAAAACGGAACATAGAGATTGATCTGAGTTATTATTTAACAGGTGAGCCATAAGGAAGATTGGAAAGAAAATATGGATACCTTCTTGAGCACTTGAAGTCTGAAGATGAAAAGATCTGTTTGGGGAGAAAAATACATAAGTACAATAGAAGAGGGTGCAAGTTGCAGTCATAGAACAGACAGTATAATGACAGTAATCACAGGTGAGGAGGAAAAAGAAATCTTGAAAGAAAGATAGTACAGAAGTAAAAAGGCAGTATCTGAAATGCAAGCCAATGGTCTGGTTCTGGAAGTTTGTATGGGGTCCTTTTGGTCCAAAGTAGAAAAAGTAGAACTCATTTCTTCTATAACTTCAGTGTCCAGGGATGAAAAACAAATACTTAAATATGTAATGGTTCTATTATCATCATTGCAAACAAACATTTCCAGTAAATTTCCTGTGGTAAGTATGAAAATCCTATTTCCATATGTATGCAGTGTTACAAAAGCAATTACACAATGAGAAGCCATCATGAAAGAAAGAAATGTTAATATGCGAGTATAACTCCAATGGCTATGGGTTTGCTTAAATGTGGCAAGCATGTGAGCATGCAACTCCCCACTAAGGTTTCAGACAGATATGAAAGTTGGGTAAAGAAGTCAGATAAGAAAGACAGAGTATAAAAAGAGGGGAATAAATACTTTGTGTTATGGGAAAGTGAAAATGATATGAACAAGATTGCCCAAAAAACCAGTAAAGACTGAGAGTTAAAAAAGACAATGACAAACAGGCAAATAAAAGTGCAGAAAAGTGGTGCACTGTAGGATGGCCAAGAGTAAAAGTCCAATGGGTAACAGATTGAACAAGTATCATATATGAAGGAGGTGGAAAGATATCCTATAACTAAAAAGGGCCATATGAGGGTGTAGGAAGAAAAAAAGGTAAAACTGGGTAAAGGAAGGAGGAAGGTAAATGAGTAAAGAAGCACAGGAAACCAAGACTGAGCTACCGAAAAAGGCACTAACCATAAGATCCAACAGGAAGTAATGCATATCAACATTAGAATATGAGAGAAGAGGCAAATACAGGAATAAATACATAGAAAGAGGTGAGACAAAAGTAAAAGATCCTCTTAGGCAGGAAGAGAATGAACAGCACAAAACCTAGTGACCAGATACTCTGTAACTTGCAGACAAAGAGCAAAATACTAAACTTGGTTGAGACAAGAAATGAAGAAAATGCCTAGGAGTTCCAAATATTGAGTGAATGCAAAAAAAGAATTAGATTTGAGGAACAAGCTGCCCCTCCCCACACCAAGCAGCTTTCTGTGAAAGAATGGAGGTAGGAGAAGATGAAACCATCTGAGAATGGGTCATCAGAAGTCAATAATCCAAAAAAGGATCACAAGCCTTAGGCCATTGTCAGCTATAAAAAAAAAGTGTTTGATGTAAGCATTATTACCGATATATTTTCTGTCTGTGTTTGTAGTTCATTGATGTTAAGGCAAGTGAACATTGTGTGCAATCTATTAATAGTGTACAGAGGCTTCTAGAAGACATAAGAAATAGACACAATTGCACACAATGTTCAAACGCCTCAACATCAATGAACTACAAACACAGGCACAAAATATATCAGAGAGAAGATCAGTCAGAGGAAAATTAATAATTGTGAGGAGAAGTAAAACATCCAACAGTTGATATGTTAGAGTGAGATTAACAATTTGGAAAGAGATGAGAAAAAGTTTCATGATAGGTTGTTCTAAAATAATTGAACCCATCCATGTGAACTTTGACAAAAGACAAATATTGGGAATACAAAAGAAACAGACAATTTATCTGAAGTTCAGGATACAACTACAATAACTTAATGAAACATAAATTAATTATATATGGACACTACAGCAATAAAAAATTGAGAAAAATAATTTGGCTTTTTAACTGAATTGTAAAGCAATTGAATTGGCCCTAAGTGTGCTTCTGACAAGAACAGAACTGAATAGTGTTTAAGATACAACTATGATCTTTATGGTGTAAAAAATGTTTGTATATACATTTTTTACACCATAAAGATCATCACTGCAGAAGAATATTTAGCCCAACATGCCCATATAGTTACTTTACTATATAAAATAAATTCATGACAGCCACTGATATGGTGACTGCAACTCATCACAACATTTAATCAAAGGGAAGACCAAGAAATGAAAAGATGTGAAAATAATGGTGAAAACAACACATAACAATTGGAGAATGGTCTAAGAGTGCTGTATAGGAAGGTGCCAAATACACTGACCATGGTCAAATGCAGACCAGGTGAGAATGACCACAGTCAATGAATGAGGGAGAAGAAAAGGAAATGGAAAGAGAAGCAAATAAAAAGTTGAACAGTAGGAAAAGAGAGAGACATGGGTACTGACAGGGTCATATGAATCTGATAATCACTGATAAGAAAAAGGACAAAGTAAACTTCCAGTTGAGGATGCATGAGAAAATGAGAAAGGCTTGGAGGTCAGAGTGAAGGGAAAAGTAAAAAAAGAACAAAAATGAACACCCTAGAAGACATATGGGTGAAGAAAGAGGATTCATCAAATAACAGGAGGAATGACTACAGAAAAGAACAATATAACCTGACTCAAAAGGTCTCAACAGCAGAGGAAGTAAAGAAAGGAAATAGGCTAAACTGGCAAAGATAATGGTATGAATACTTATAGAAAATCCCTCTGAAGCACTATAAAGTGCCTCAAAGAAAAAAAACAACAAAAGACAAAAAATCAGTAGGGTAATGAGCAAAAGATGAAAAATAGGGAAACAGAGATCTAAACAGATGGTAAGAGGCCCAATCCTCAACTGAGAAAATGAACAAAAGAAAGTCTACTTATAAGGAGTTTTAAATGGAGTCATGAACTCAAAGAGGACTAGGTATTTAGGTGTAACAGAGCAGCTTTAGAGGAAAGAAATAGTACAAATCCTAATAAACAAGCATGTAGGAAAGAAAAGGTAAACCTCAAGAATTGTGGATCATGGAATAACTATAAGAAAACAAACACAGGCAAAGATGAGGGAAGAAAATCCCAAATGAGACTAGAAGGTTAAGTCTGTCTCAAATGGTAAGACACCATCCAAAGCATATCAGGTTAGAGTAGTAGATAAAAAGATCATTCTGAAATGAGAAATAATTTTGGCAGACATGACAAAAGCAGGAGGTCCAGTAATTAAGTGACAAACCACAAAACATTAAACAAATGCTGCAACATCCTTAGCAGTTAAAGAGCCTCCAGAAAACATAGTATAAATAAAGTCAGTGTGTGTGACAATCATTCACAATATGAAGGAGGTTACCATTATTTGAGAATTCATGAAAAAAAAGGGGGGGTAAAGAATTTGAAACAAAAATCAAAGTTTCCTTAACAATGCAAATCTCAACACATAGAAATAAGATGAAAAATGTAAACATTTCTGTTCAGTACAATACGAAGAATTAAGTCATTATAAGTACAAGAAACAACTGTGCATGATGGTTGTCACTATCCTACTGGTGGAGGACTTGTCACATGGTAAAACAACCATGCACTAGTGCAGTTCAAGTTAAATTAATTAAGAGTTGTTTGAAAGTTAATGGTATGCAAACTCCTTGGTAGATGCACAAGAAATATAACTAATTTAAGTTGAGATGTGTTACCAACTTTGAATTATTTTCTATTTAAAAGTTAGATGAAGCATCCTTTGTTTGACAAAAATCCTATGACAAATAGTATCTAACCAGTGCTATGAAAATGAACTAGCTTTTGGCTTACACAAAATGCTCAGAGAGCACTGAACAAAGAGGTGTCACCTTACTATTGGTGGAGTAGTATAGTCTAATATTTCTTACAACACAGACTAGCACATTACAAGTTATTACATGGAGAGATATCTTTTAATGGTCTAGTACATGCAAAATAACTTTTTTGGCAGTAGCACTAATGTGCTGACTAATTGTTCCATGGAGAGGTGAATGATATATTATGGTTGAGTATCTGTTCATTGTGTTTACTTATTTTCCTTTACTGTCTATGTTCAACTTATTCTTTGTGCAAGTCTTAAACCTGCCTTTTATGGATACTTTTGGCTACCTGTTGAATATAAGTGTAAGTAAATAACATAGCTTAATTTTTCCAATAATTACAAAATGCCCATTACTCAAATTTTGTACATCATACCACATAGTTAAGCAATTATAACTTTTTTCTACGTTCAACTCAAACGTTTACACATTTTACACACTTGCTTAAGATTTATAAATGAAAACATTGAGGTATTTGATCATCTAAGAGCATATATATTAACATAAAATTTAGTTTGATTAAAAGAAAATGAATAAATAATACATTAGTATCATCTGATCATTATATGAATTCTTTTGTAACAATTTATGTTTGGCACTATAAACTTCATCCTGAACAAATGGTAATATGTATCGTATACTTTGAAAAAGAGAAAAAGAAATTTCACTACACAAGGATATATGTAATTATAATCAGTTGAAAAACTTTGGAAGTGAGTTAATATATTTTCCATTTGAAATTTGTTATACTATCAGAACAAAATTTTGAACAATGAAAGTTAATAAAGTATTTTAAAATAAAAAAAATAAAAACTTTATAAAAATACTTTTTATTGATGTTTTACATAACCCTAAACTTGTCCTAATACCATGAAGGAAAAAAAAAATCACATAACTTACTCCCTTTAGGTCCTTTAAACTTAACACAGAATTCATGCAGACCACCAAGAATAGTAACTTCATGTTTACTCTCGATGCTGATACATGTAGTCAAAGGTGAATATTTCAATTTTTAAGCAAAAGAATAAACTCAAACAATATACAAACATAACACAAAATTGGTTTACTGCAATTTTTGTATACCTTAAACAGCATAATAAAATTTACAGGTATAAAAAATTAGTGTTTTAAACACACACACAAGGTTTTAATATTAAATGTTCCACTCATTATTCATACTTTCTAGTACCCTACATCTTGCACTTGAGTTTAAATTACTATGGTTTTTTAATTCCTAAAATACTGCTACATGTAATTATCTTTTAACTGACTTCAGCCTTGTCCTCCAAGCAAGTTAATATATTTCATTATCCAAAACTAGAAAGCTATATTACAGCTAGAATATAGATTAAAAATCTTTAATTTAACCAAGTTTATTCAACATAAGTGGAAGAGACTACTACTGCTTCACAACTTGTTAAATATTCTTTAATCCTATTCTAGAAATCTGGGGCATACAGAGACAAAAACTATTATTAAATCACCATAAACTAACTTTTTTTTATCAAATTCTCAGTTCTCTACTATCAATATTTGATAATAGCTTTATCATGATTTATTAAGCAAATCTGTAAAGTTTAAAGCACAATATGAACATTACATGAAACAAAATTGCAAAATTCTTGTCCCCCATTGGTACAGTGGTAAGTTCAGGGATTTACAGTGCTAAAATCAGGGGTTTTATTCCCTTCAATTGACTCAGCAGATAGCCCAAGGTGGCTTTTCTATAAGAAAACACACACACACAAAATTATTTATCACCAAGTTGATGCAACATATCTAAAATACTCCCTTCCATAAAACAATCCTAATGGTAGATACAAACAACCAAATGAAAGCTCTTATACCCCTTTTATATATACACACACACACACACACACACACACACACAAAAGTATCAGACAATTCAGAACTAAACAGTTTCTCACGGCTCTTCACAAGATTCTATGCATATGCTGGAGTTATTACTACCATCAGACTAACCAAGATGCAATTCATAATGACGAGAAACCCACTTGAAGTAAAAATGTATTCTCAAGACAGCTGGTATGGGTATTAAAACTTTAATTAAAATAAAGTATAGAACAAATGATCTCATCTTTTCTCTCACAAGTCCTGTCTACCTGCTAAATGTAGTGTATATGCTTATGTCTTCCACCTACCTTATTTATACAAAGTTGGAATGAAGGATATTTTTGTTACTTCAAATATAAGATTTTTTTTTCAATTCTTGGTATTGAACTAAATTGCAAACTTGAAATTTGTGTACTATTTCACACAGTCTTTGTGTTTTCTGTCACTTTTGAGTGAGCCATACAGATTAGAGTAGTATAATTTTCTTTATGAACTAGTGCTAAACCTCTAAGACCTATTTTACTGATGTTAATGTGAACCATAAAACAAATGGCAGCTGATAAGCTACAGCAACCTGTAGAAAACTCACAAAATATATTGCCAACAGAGTGTGGATTGGGCTCTACATGAATAACATGGTTATTTTCACACCTAAACAAGGTAGGCCATAATAACAAAGACAGTAAATTCTGGTTTCTTGCATTGTATCTAAACTATGCATTTGCAGACAAAAACTGAATGCCATGTCTATATAAAGATGATCAGAAACAAACTTACACATTTGATCTATACATCAGATACCTAATTACAGATAACTAGTTACAAAAAATCTCACCTGTAATTACACCAACAATACATCCAGTAAAGAAACAATAAGTTCAGCAATATTCTTCAAACCATTGCAGCCAAGTAGAAGATAAATGATCATATGGGAGGAACTTATAAATGGAAAGATATGTGTGCACATATGCCCAATTTATTTTATAACAATAAATTTTCCTTCTCATACATTACAAATTTTTATTATTGTTTACTTGTTTTAAGCAATATAGTATCCTTCATATTTCCAAGAGCATTAAAGTTGTGATGAACTGGAACATAATTCATCTATGAATTATCCCTGCTCAGTAGCTAATTTAGAGTTATGTATGTATGTTACTGGCATAAGATCACAAGTTTGTGCTAGTGTTGTGACCGTTGTCACTCCAAGATTAAAAGAAGTGTTCCACTGACTTGTCTTGTAGATTAGAAAAGAAGCCATGATAAGGGTGGGATGTACTGTGACAACCTCTGTATTTAAAACTCTTAATAATGCAACTAGTAAAAACTAGGGAACACTGGTATCACATAAAAGTTAGCACTGATGTTAAAACTTGAGAATACTGAGCCATATAAAAGTTGAGTACAAACTTTGACATTTTAGCTAGTAAAATTATTTTCAAAATTAGTAGTATGAATGATCTTTTGAGTTTAATTATAAAGTAGGTAAGTTTAATATTGTTTTACTAATGTAATACAACTGTTCAAAGGACTTCACAATTCAAGGAAGGAGCATTGTTGTAGGCTACATCTTTAACACTTTCATTTAGATATTTGCTTTTGCTTGTTAGAGGGAACTAAGCACCTCTTATGATGATGATGTATGATGTCTGAAAATTTCTTATGTCTAGCTGTGATTGGAAGTTTCAACTTTTTGAGAGACTGAATAGTTAGATAATTAGTTAGTGAGTCTATTAGCCTTAGTTTTGTGCTTGCTTTGTAGCAACAAATGAAAATTTAACAAGTAAATGACTGTTGTAATAACTAAGTCATGAAACATTAAGAAATGCTTTCTTTTTTATTATGTGGACTGGACTTTTAAATGATAATAAAATATCTACCTAATAATATCAATCAGCCAACAGATAAAATCAGCATTCAGTTGTTAGAACACTCACCAGTCACCATTCTCAAACATTCTTTATATACAAATACTATCTAGTAAGTAAAACTTGAGTTACTTCTGTAAACTGTTTTTCACTTCACTTACTATGCCTCTAGAGAGAATGGTGTAGATCACTTCTGTGATTAAGCCTAAGGTTACAATAATAATCTGGCAGTTTCAGAATTTCTTTTTCATCTTCTATGTTTTGTTTATACATCACATACTGCAGTTTGTGTCATCCTGTGATAACAAAAAGTATTTTCTATCGATACAGTTAATATCCAGTTTTTTATGGAATAAGAAAAAAACCAATGGTTAAAAAAAAAGAAGAGTTACAAATATTAAATTGTATCCTAAAAGCTACAGATATTACAAAAAGTAAAAATAAAATACTGGCACTGCTGACCATCAAAACAAGGACAGGAATGCTAAAAGATGATCTACTTTCATAAGTGTGTTACACTGCTATGATACTGGCTTGGCTGTTCACAACTGAATAGCAGGTACCAGTCAATGATAAAACAATGAACAACATGAGGCCATACTAAAATAATTTTTTCCCTGTTAACACTGTGCAAACTAAATTACTGAAAAAAATTATTCTTCTGCTGTTCTTCATGAACTTTCTGTAATGGTACAAGAAGTTTCTCTCTGAAAGAATATTTAAAATTTGTAAATGGAATGTATATATCAGGCTTAACAGCAGCAGAAAAATCTGACTTGAATTCTTTGACAAACCATTCTTCCTCATACTAATGGGGCTAGTTATGTAGCAAAACTGGACAATATTATGCTGATAAAGAGAAAACCTTTTGGCAAAGTTAAAAAATAATAGGGTGTGGAATGTTATTAAGCAATTCCAGAACAACAAAAATAGCTGTTGGTAAATATCTCCCTTCCTTCCCCATGACTCAAAAATGCAATGCCAAGAGGAATATTTGGACAGGGATTATAGTTTG
This sequence comes from Tachypleus tridentatus, assembly GCF_004210375.1. Lineage (NCBI taxonomy): Eukaryota > Metazoa > Arthropoda > Merostomata > Xiphosura > Limulidae > Tachypleus > Tachypleus tridentatus. The sequence goes on along the minus strand of NC_134833.1, from coordinate 136,215,616 downwards.
CAGCATCCTGTAAGAGCAATTACTGTGCCAAATGAGTCAAGACTCAAAAAAAAGATTGAGACTCAGATTATACACACAATTATCTTCAAATCAAAATCTATGGCTGAAGCAGAAACCAGAGATCCAAAGTCAAACTTTGAGTGGCTAAAATCTATACACCTACTACAAAGAATATCAGTCCTCTTTTCAAGATGCTGAGAACAGTACCAGTAGAATTTGATGTTCCTTTATATGTTTAATCTTCAGCTTTGTTACGTGTGAAATAAAAGTTTACTATCAGGAATGATTCATACAAATTTTGTTTCAAAATTATGAAACAAATCTCTTGTTCTCCATGCAAATACAACTGGCAGCAGAATTGCAAACAAATGATTTTTAAATGTAGAAAATTGCTTACTTCAGTCCATTCAGATATTTAAACAAAATTCTTAAAGTCATCAACATATAGGACAGAGGATGGCAACCCTTCAAAGTTTTTTATTATTATTATTTTGTCTAAGAACAAATCATTTTGAGAGCTGCAATATGCACTAATGATCTACACTGTAGAAAAAAAAAGTCCTTTAATATATCAGTGGTAAGTCTTGGAATATACAATACTAAAATCAGGGGGTTCAACTCCTTTCTGGAATAAAAAAAAAAAAAAAAGACAGAACAGATTCTCTTTGTTAAGAAAGGTTTCCCTCATAAAACATATGAAGTTACATCAGATGGCCTATGATGGGTCTAGTATAAGAAACACAGTGAAATGGATTTATTTAATTGTAAGAACCCAAAATATAGGCATCAACCATCTTCTTAAACACTTTACAGTCAGTTAGCCAAAGCTATAGACATATAATTAAGATACATGGAATCCTTCCTACATTTTGGAAGTGATATAATAACCCAATATTAAGACAAATCACCTTGTGCCAGGTGGTATTAAAACCAAAATCAAATGTTGATCAAACTTGCACAATGTGCACTATTGCAGTGATGACTGAAGAGCCAGCTGCATAAATAGTTTGTTATAATTCTCCCAGCCATCAGACCAAAACTGAGAGAATGTCTGCAATATGATTCTCTGTACCTTGGTTCTAACATTTCAAAATACATTGCAAATTAAGGTTAGAAATAATGGGGTGCCTGTGGAAGATACTCCAAGCACTGTTATAGGCCTAATGAACATGCTGCATGCAAGAGTTCACAATACAGACATGGTATTGAAAATGTGTTCATGTTTTCTGTGTAGTATTTTAAGAAAATGCAATTATTCATGACCTCAGTAGTGTTTCATTAAAAGACTGCTGGCTACCAATGGTAGGATCAAGCTCCAATAAATACTATAGAAAGGCTAATTATCTTTCTCAAGTTACTAAAATGGCACTCAATTAACACGGGACTAAGAAACAGCTGAAACATATTACTATGCATGAATTATCATCTACTTTCCAAGAAGATGAAGGACGAAGACAAGGACAACAAATGAAATGAGTGAAAGCACTATAAGCCTAATTCTAAATGATAGCACCAGAGTTCAAAATGAGGAGAGGTTATGAGTCATGATTAGTTACTACAGATCTACCAAAGGAGGCCATGTTCACTGAAGTCTCCAACAATAATAAATAAAGATCATAGCTAATATTTCAGGTTGTAGAGATTAACTTGATCAATATTTTCTTTAAGTGACAAATATATTTGCAGGAATTATTATTATTTAAATCAGTGTATCTCAAACTTTTAGGCTATGCCTCATCTTGTAATACACTTTGCTTCCCCAAAGAAAAAAAAAAAGCAATTTATTTAAATTATGTGTGTGCTTGTGTATACAAACCAATAGTGACAATAATAACAGTTTAAAAGAAAAAAAAAAGTCAAATCATTTTTCTGATGTTTTTCATTACCCTCTCTCAAATATGGTTGTATCCACTCCTGAGATCTGTCCTACAATTTGAGAGCCACTGACTTGGATTAGAATGAAAACTAGACAATTTCAACGAATAAAAGTGCCCATAATTCTTTAAAAGGTATTGTGAACTGAGCTTATATGTTAACTAATTTTGTTAGCATCCAACATTTGAGTTTTTTTTACCTTGGAGGGTATACGAATTCCCATAAAACAATTCCTAACTACCCTCATCCTAATAGGGTAATTCCATGAAGTGATCTACGGACTATAAAGGCTTAAAAGGTTGGAATTACGTAGGCAGGACATGGATGCTCCATGGTGTTTCACATAAAATGGAATTGAAAGAGGGATTGAGGTAGTCCGCTCAGTGGATGAAGTCTAAGGAGTTGACATAGACTTCATACAAGGGGAATAAAAAAAAAAAAGATTCTGATGATGGTAGAAACATGGATGTCTGTTTCTCTCAATTAAAATGATGGAATAAAAGCATAACTATATTTTGAAATCTGTGTTACTACTTTATACACTTCAGCAAGGGAGAAATTTCTCAGCAAAAGAGTGTACGAGTAGAAAGAGCAGTGTATTTGGTCATGTCTACCAACCAATAACTCAACTATCATGGAGTACTAGAAGGAAATGTCCCACTAATAACAAGGTTTTATAGATGCTACCCAAACATATATCATTAAACAAAGAAAATTTTCAACGAATCTTCCAAAATGACCAAAGCCACTACTGATCAGCTGAAGGGACCCACCTATCTATGCTAACTAGATCAAGATTGTTTTATGTCAATATAGATATGATATTCATTCCAGGTGGCTCTCAACTGCCAGGATTTTCTCCTCTCCTTTTATGGGCCATAAGTGTAAAATAAGCATGTGAGTGATGATTGCATCACAAAGAAGATACAGCACAAGGAGAATTAACATTAATAAGTTTCATAAATAAATGAATTAAGACTCAAGTTGGAGACTCCTGGCTTTAAGTACTATGGGAAAATATATACTCCTCAATGTTACCAAAATAAAGGTAATAAATGAAAACCTGTAAAACATGTTTTAATGAAGTAATAAAATTTATTGTATGAAAACCAGCAAAGGTTCATGGATAACAGGCCTACTCATGTTCCAGAGACAGCAAGTGCAAGTGAAAATAAAACTGCCAACTTGAGTTCATCACATCCATCTGATAAAAACACTTTAAAGATACTACTTTCTCAGGTTCACTGCCTTGTCAAGTAACTATATTTCAACAACTCCATATTATTTAAGTTCCAACATGGAAATATTTACTGACTTTATGACAATACAGTAGCAAAATCATAAGTAGAAGCTGGTTGTTAGAGCTGAATATATTCTACAGGTACACCTGCAAACATGATCAAAATTTCATATTAAGTCCAGCTCCAGTCCTTCTAACATGATATAGCTGTCAAACCCTCAGGTGGTACAGAACAAAGAAAAAACTGATTTTTTACAATGTCAAGCAAAAAGTGGCAGAAATATGTAGAATGGGTCTTTTCATACATAGCTGTTAAACATCATAGGTGAGATAAAAACTAAGTTAAGGTCCAAATTCTTAGTTAAACCAATTTTGACTTTAATATTAAAACTCACCTACATTTGAAACAAGAAACCATTAACAAGAGATGGCCTCTTTAATACAACTACAATATGTAACAAAATGACCTCCAGATGACATAAAACATGTATTGTGATGTTAGTAATTAGAACATAATTTTAAGATTATGTTTTTTTCTGATAGTAAAGCCACATTGGGCTATCTGCTAAGTCCACTGAGGGGAATTGAACCCCTGATTTTAGCATTGTAAATCCATAGACTTCTCTTTGTACCAGCAGGGGACGTAAGATTATGATCCATTTGCAATATCACTTTTATGTGCTTGTGGCTGACTTCTGTTTAATGTGTTTACAAATAACTTTTTCAAGAACAAGCTTATTTCCATTGACTCCTCTATCTCTTGGTGATAAATCTGAAATCTTTCTCCTAAAATCAAAGGTTCACTTAACTATATTCATACCTTTTATTAAAATATTCAATGAACAATATTTAAAGTAAAGAATACTCTAAAACTGTTGAAGCTACCAGGCCTTATTAAAAAGTATTGTGTACTTTTAATTGTTGTTCAAATTGTTTTAATAAATATCTTTACAGAAGTATTATATACCTAGAATACTGCTCAAAGGGTACATATTTTCTTTATAATATGAGAATATTCAAGAAGTACCCTACTGTTCAAATAATTACAATTTAAATGAAAGTACATGGTATATTACTTTACTACAAAACTAAAGAATTCTCCACAGAACACTTTACCAGTTAAAATGTTAAAAATATGTATTTGCCTTTTGGTCAGTAATTTGTGATCTATTAAAACAAGTATACTAATAGTTAACCACATATAATTATATAAAACATTTTTGGGAGCCTTGTTACTTGTCATCATTGTATCAAGTCTGTGTGAAATGTACACTGCTTGATTTAGTTAAAAAATATGTGTATACAGATCTATAATTTTAAAAGTTTTAAAATAATAAAACGTCCTTAGTATTTGCTAGTTTTTATTAAAAGTTTAAGTATTAAAGTGAAATTTATGTCTAAAAACTGTTAACTGTTTCTTTTAAAGCAGGATTAGTTTAACAGCTGATTACAAAAGAACGTCTTTGTTTGTGAGTGAAGTTATGTGAGCCTACCTTTATCCGAAAGTTATATTGAAAGAACTATACACTAGAAAAATGAACACCATAAACCATTACAAATAATATTATAGAACACTGATACGATAAATAAAACATATACAACATTGCATTTGCTTTAATTTAATAAGCACATACTTTTATTCGTACAACCTTCCCTCCCTCTGCCATATAGGAATAGCCCAAACATTAACTATGAAGTTCAACTATGAAACACACTTTATACACTTTCAAAACCTTTAGTAATTCTATAATATGTTATATTTTAGAACCATGAGCAAAAAAAGATACAGTTTAATAACATCAGTGTCCATTCGCCTTTTCCCTGAGCTCGGTGAAGACATCGTTTTCTCGGCTAAATGAAAAAAGAACAGTGCATTATCTTTCTTAACCAACAAATGCTACCTTCGTTAGGCTCGTCAACCACTATGGCGAAACGCCAACCTCCGCTTGACGTCATTAATATATTTTTATTTTTCATATTTTTTTTCTTATAAACAGAAAAAAAATGCCGATTAAAAGTGTTCTTACACAGTATATTTATATAACATTTATATTTTAATACATAAAAGAGAGTAACATCATGAAAATATACTATATTATATCTTTAAGGTCGCTCCTTATAATTTGATTGACGTAACAACGACCAATCATAACATTAGGTCTATCAGCTGATTGTAGTAAACAAACTGAATTTCAAGGCAGCATGACGAATTCAGACATAAACCTGCATGAAGTTTTCGTAATAATACGAATTAAACATTTTCTAAAGTAATTAACAGAAGAACTTCGGATACGTATCTTACTGAAATTTGCTTGTTGTAGAATAATAAATTGTTATAATAGTTTTGTCAATAAAATAACGAATTTAAGTGATATTAAAACAGCTTTTTCATGATAACATTATAATAAAAAGCATTTTACATATAGCTACTTTACCGAATAATGGGTGTATGTTATTTTAAGACCAGCTTTTACATGGTGAATTCTAAGTATTTTATGCACAAATAACACATCTTCATCAAAACATCAAATACATCACATATTTTCACGTGTTTTTTTATATAAATTTAATTAAAAAATACGTACAAAATGAAAAGGAATAAAACACTTCCATCTTTCAAGTTTGGTAATGTTTTCCAGTTTCGTTTCTTCTTTTTTTCAGTTACATCTGTACAGAGCTAAAATTGTAACTCACAGAGTACGTGAACCTAAAAGTACTATTATTTCAAAATGATTTAAGTCCTAAGAGAGATACATTTTAGTTTACACTACTTGAAATGATTTGTTTTTATTATTGTTACTAACTTTTTTGTGACAGCAAAATACATCAAATTACGTACGATAGTACCTTTCATCACATTATGACGAATCAAAGCTAATGACAAGAGCTGAAACAAATATTAATAACCAATCCAAGGTTCTAAGGTTAGAATTTTCAACTTCCCCTTGTTATGTTTGAGACGTTCATTGGAGAATTATACAAAAATCCTCGAACAATGATTCGAATAAGTTTTATAACTTGAGGTATCACTTTTGCATCATTTATAATATTTAAATATCAGTCTTAGTAAGAAACGTTTTATAAAAGATTATTGCATGCTTATAACGTTAATAGTAAAGACGTTTAAAATCGTATAGTAGTTTTACCAAAATTAATAACATATATTACTTTTAAATATACTATAGTAATGGAATACGACGTAGGCTATGCTTTTTAATTTAAGTGATTTTTCTTTGCTAAAAATGTGTTTATACCAAATGATGAGCGCGTAGTTAAATAATTAAAAGTTTCTTCAAAGTGTAGGAAACGATATGAAATGCAATTTACAATCTATATGATTTTTTTTTTAAATCCATGAAAGTGGAGGATTAATTATTGAGTTAGGCTTTAGCAAGTTTATTAGTCAGTATATCGGTTACTACAAGATCAATCAGTAAATGTAATTGAGTTAACGTCTTCTCTGAATTTAGGTCTGTCAGTGAACATACGTACAGATAACATATTTTTTTGTTTTGAAATTTCGCACAAAGCTACTCGAGGGCTATCTGTACTAGCCGTCCCTAATTTAGCAACATAAGACTAGAGGGAAGGCAACTAACTAGTCATCACCACCCACCGCCAACTCTTGGGCTACTCTTTTACCAATGAATAGTGGGATTGACTGAAACATTATAACGCCCCCACGGCTGAAAGGGCGAGCACGTTTGGTGTGACCGGGATTCGAACCCGCGACCCTCGGATTACGAGTCGAACGCCTTAATACACTTGGCCTGATAACTTATATAACTTAAAATTCAAGAAATTAAACGCTTTCTGTATCATTAAATGGGATGAACTTTGTATTCAATAGGAATCATTTCTACAATAGTGTCAGAATAAGAAGTATTTAGGTAGAAAATAATAATAATAATAGAGATAAAATTAATTTCAAGACAACGAAATCTGTTTGCACTGATCCCAAAATACGTTGGAAATGATCAAAAAGTGGGAACAGATGACGAAAGAAGAGGTAGGAATTTAAGAGAGTGATTACAAGAGCAAGATATGGGATTTTAAGAATAATTATAAAAAAAATCAGTTTGGTCAAAGGTAAGATTGAGAAAGCCATATAAAATGAAATGAAAGCAAACAAAGTACAGAAATATAATGAAAAGTATGACAAAGCCATAATAAATGTACAGGGTAGAATTTCTACAAAAGGAATTGGGAAATTCAAGAATCAAACCAATCACACCTCTCTCTTCGTATTCACTCAAGAATTCCAACCTCAAACACTATTAATAATGAAATATAGAATCGAAGAAAACAAACCTTTTGAGAGTGTGGGAAACAGTTTGAATTATATAAAATGGTTATTAGATTATAGTTCATTATTTTTATTTTAGTGTGTTACAGTGGAAGACAGATTACTGGATTATCGCGTTTTAGCTAGTTTTTTTTTGTTATCTCAGTTTGTGAATATTGAGTTTGAATTTCAGTTAAATACTAGAGAATGTCGAGAAGCACTGTAGGTACGAGAAAATTAGTAAGTAAATAGAACTGTCGTGTTAGTGTTTATTGTGCTTTTAATTCTATCAATAAACGTTAATTATGCTAACTTGTAGAATTTGAAGTTCAAGAATTACGATGCTTTCGTTACTTTGTGATTAAGCGACATAATTTGCATTATTGTTTTTGCTCAATAATTTACGAAAGATGACCAATATTAGAAATCATTACAACAGTAATAATGTATTTTCATCAATTATTAAACAGTTAGTCCATCATTGTGTGTTACTATACTTCGGAGAGGATTATAAATGTAAAATGTCTATCTTTGTGTGTATTAATAAATTGTTATATAGAAATTGTGTTGTCAAATAATTTGATTGGTTAATTAGCTTGGATAAAGTTCCTTTTGCTAATGATGCTTAGATACTCATTTATGTGTAGAACTTTGATGAAACGTAATTACTTGAAAGTTTTGGAAATGAAAGACATTTATGACAAATGTGTTACACAATAATAAAAACTATAGGCCAGGCGTAGCTGATTAGTTGACGCGCTTGGTTGTGAATCTAAAGCTCCATGGGTTGTGTCCTGTTATTAAGACAAATAACTCATTTCACACTTTGGGCTGTGATTATCAAATTCCAGTATTTGATTAAATTGTCTCAAGATGTGGTGAGTACTACTATCTAGCTTCCTTCAAGTTTATAAATTCAAAATGGTGAATGATAGCACGAATAATCTTTTGGTAATTTTTGCATGGGTGATAAAGCAAGTGTATAAGCAGTTATTATACACAAAGGCAATCTGAGTTCCAACTGTTGTGAATAGAGAAACGTCAACGTTTGTTTGAAATGTTACTGATCAAACAGAACATTGCATTTTATTCTTATTTAATGTTTTTCAATGACGTAGAATTATGTCAGCAAAGTTTTATGTGTTTTATTTGTAATGTATGATTTAAACTGAAAAGTCTATAGAAAGTGATAAGTTTTGCTATTTTAAGTATTAGTAAACTAATCAGTAAACTTTGTAAAGAATAATATGTGAGGATCCTCTAAAATAGTGACAGTCTATTCTTTCTAACCATTGCTGACGTTATTAAGACAATGATAACATAATTGTGCGCTCATAGCTTAAGTGATAATCTTGGACACATGTTCAATACCGCATTTATGAGTTAGTTTCAATGTTCCGTGAGCTTTTAATACATGAATACTCAATAAGTCATTTCTTTATTATTTTTAGTTATAGCAAAAATGATTTATTAGACAAATGACATAAAAGTGAATTTGTTTTTGAATTTCGCACAAAACTACTCGAGGGCTATCTGCGCTAGTCGTCCCTAATTTAGCAGGGTAAGACTAGAGGGAAGGCAGCTAGTTATCACCACCTACCGCCAACTCTCGGACTACTCTTTTACCTACGAATAGTGGGATTGACCGTCACACTATAACGCCCTCACGGCTGGGAGGGCGAGCATGTTTAGTGCGACTGGGATTCGAACCCGCGACCCTCGGATTACAAGTCGAACGCCTTAATCCACCTGGCCATGCCGGCCCTCATAAAAGTGAAAGCGTATTGTTTTGTACAATCAATATGGTGATTGGTGTTTCTCAAAATATTTTAGACAATTAGTATGTTCTGTGAGTAATTGTAATAAATCCTGATGGAAGTGCTTATGCAAACGAAACCTTTGTCCTGTCATTGATTTAAAAAGTGTCGTAAAATAAACTTATTGTTGCTGTTAGATAAATAAAAACTGACATTTTTCAATGATTTGAAATCTTCTTCTAATATATAAATACACGTATGTAAACAATGTTTCTAAACACGAGATAATTGATATGATAACGAAATATCACATATTTAAGTCGAATCAATCTTTCAGTTTGTTCTAAGCCGACTGATACAGTCAGACAGTATGTGTGGCAGAGTATGTTATGATTGTAGGCTATCCCGTCAGATACTGACACGGTTAGTGTTTTGTATGTCTATGTAAGGAACTTAGATAGGTAGCAAGAGTGTTTTATCATTTATAATTTCATTATAATCCCATACAGTTTAATTTAATACAATAATTTAATTCAACTGATATGCGTCACTTCATATTTACACTTTTATAAAGTGATCTATCTATTTGAAAAATATTGTAAATACATAAATAGCGACAGCGTATTGTAATTGATTTTTATTTTAATAAAAGTTTTCCAATAAACATTAAACGTGTTGTTAACATGTAGATAGCGACAATGTGTTATAATTAACTTTAATTTTAATAAAAGTTTCTGTAAATATAAATGTTTCACGTTTATGTAAAATAAAGTTTCTATTTTATTCCAAGTGGATGGATTGAAACAAAGTGGATTTTTTTTCGGACACAGTATGAGTTTCATACGTAATAACAGAATACTGTTTTGTAATTTATCTGTGGAGTAAAATAATCAAACAATACCAGTAATGCAATTTCGTGTATTTGAAAAATAATTATGTTTAAATGTACATAAAGGTTTATAAGATCTAGGAATGGAAAGGTAGTGTTCTTTTTTAATGTAGCTAACGAACAAAGGTCATCGACTGGATAAATTGAAATATCGCACAGCCAACAGTATACCTGTGCCAACCTGATACCGTGTTTCTCCGAAAATAAGACAGGGCTTATATTAATTTTCACTCCAAAATATGACACTAGGGCTTATTTTCGGGGGATGCCTTATTTTAATATATTAAAAAAATGAAGTTACAAAGTGAAACTATTAAACTAACTATTTAAAATAAACTATTATTAAACTATTAAACTAACTGATTAATACTTAAACAAACTAATTAACTAACTATTAAACTAATTAATAAATTAATTTTTTTTTATTTCTTTCCTCTTTCTGCCATTCTTAACTGGGGCTTATTTTAAGGGTAGGGCTTATATTAAAACTATCCCCAAAAATCACACTAGGTCTTATTTTATGGGTAGGTCTTATTATCGGAGAAACACGGTACCTTCCAAACAATTTTTCTTGACGCCAGTGTCTATAATTATTGTCTGACCTTTGTACCTCTTAAACTTCTATTTCCAGATTGTGTGCGTGTGATTTGCTATTAGTATCTTAACTTTAGACAGTCTGAGAATTTTAATATTTTAAATAATAGCCTTCATAATTTGTGTTTGTTGGTGATGTCAACATCTATAAGGAGAAATCTTTACATATGATCACGCAAAGTCAGAAATAGCTGCCTGCATGTGTATTCTAGTTTAATATCATATACGGATTCGTTAATTTTAGGAACTGAGAAACGACATATAGAAATTTGTATATGTGTTTCATGATAGACAATATGAAAGCTGTGGGGTTTTTAACTATTAGTAAACAATAACTCATTCATTTATTCCATTTAGCTGTAAGGCGATTATTAGTTATGTATGATTTATAAAACATTAAGCGTCCTACAGAACATTGTGTGAAAGAAGCTATGAACAGTTTAGAAATGTACTGCAGACTTTCACAAGTTTTGTGTGTATTTTGAGGTGATAATCGGTTATATAGAAAAAAGGACGAATAGAGTAAGTCAATCATTTATTAATTTTAGTACATATTATGGATTTTAACATAATGAAATCTAGAGGTTGATGAATTGTACTCTCAGAGTATGTTTGTTAAAATCCCACGGTAGTAATAGTGATTAATTATAAAACATGTGTAAATTATTTTGTCCCAAATTATTAAAAGTGTTATTGCGTAATAAACGTTTTACTGACGATGTAAATTGTTTTATAAATTATAAGTTTATGTAGGATACTGTTCTTTTTAGGACAATTTAAACCTACAGATATGCATTGTGTTCACAGTAAAAAATGTTTATAATTGTGATCATGTTATGTTAAATAATGTGTGTTTGTGTGTGTTATGTTACAGCAAAGCCACATTGGGCTATCTGCTGTGTTCACCAAGGGGAATAAAACCCTTGATTGTAGCGTTGTAAGTCAACTTGTGGACATGTTAAATAATGTAGCATGTCATCGAAAAACACAATTGATAATTAAAAGAGTACATTATAATTAAGATATTGTCCTTTTAGGACAGGAAATTTATTTAACGTATTAATTAGTGCTAAGTATCCTTTTAGCACGAATTAATTATAAATGATTTAATGAATTAATGCTAATTGTCCTTTTTTGGATGATTTAATTAATTAATTATTGACATGATGTGACATGTACTATATGACTCAGGGCTGCCTAGAAACATGTTTTCTACTTTGTGGTAGGATGATTTAATTATTAATTAACTAATGACTTAGCATTAAATTTCCTTTTTAGGATTAACTAATTAACTAGTGTCTTTTATAGGACAATTAATTATAAATGATTTAATTAGTGCTAAACATCCTTTTTAAGATTAATTAATTATAAATGAATTAGAGTTAAGCATTATTTTTAGAACGATTTAATTAATTAACTAACGATATGATGAGTCATAGACACCTGTCATGACAGTTTAGAAACACGTTGTCTACTTTGGGACATAATTATCCATCATGGCAACGTAGCAATGCATCCCTAACGACTTGTCATCTGCTCTGATGATAGCTTTTGGAATTTTGACCTCGTCATCTTTGATGACATCACCTAAATTTCCGTCTTTCTATGTGATGAAATGACGTTACTTCCGCCTGTGAAGTAGACTCCTCACTATTGACGTCTGTTGATGAGCTATTTGTGGTCCACTATGGGATCAAAGGTGGTGAAGTAGTGAATAGTACTAGCACTATAAAGTTTAAAATTAATAGATATGGCCTTGAAGAGTGTTACAGAAAGGACTAGTGTAATTAACCTTAATATTTGCGCGTTAATCTCGTGAATTAATAAATTAGCATTTCTCATTTACCAATACAAAGAATATATCATCTGACCCTCCAGTCGCCAACAACAAAGTGACCAAAATACCGACCCAGAAAGACCTTTCTTCTGACAAATAATGTACAAGTTCGTATCGTAAGGTTTTTGCCAATAATAAAAAATAATGTTTACATTTGGCACAGGAAGTAATTACCTACAAATACTTTAATTATATAAGATACTAAATATTCCCCAACAAGGTAAACAAAAAACAAACGAATATAATATTCATATATATGTGTGTGTGTTAAATATTTCTTTTTTTTTTCACCAGAGGTGAAATTGAAAAGAGAAACTATTAGTCTGCTGTATAATATCGAATAATGAAGCCCCGTTTCGTAATCTGAAAATCGCGGGTTCGAATCCCTCTTACACCAAACATACCGTGGGGGCATTATAATGTTTGGTGAATCCCACTAGCCCTAGAGTGATAATGACTAGCTGCCTTCTCTCTAGTCTTACACTGTTAAATTAGGGATGGCTAGCGGATATAACCATCGTGTAGCTTTGCGCGAAATTCAAAACAAACAAACAAACGAATAACGAATTCAACGAAATATTGCAACGCTATTCACGTAGTTAAATTAATTGATGTTACTATATGGTGAAGTAAAACAGATTGAAAAACCCACAATAAACATAATATTGATTCTCTTACTTCATCATAAGAGCTTATTAATTAAGTGCAATTTATAATAATGTGGATCATTTAGTTTGAACTGACGAAAATATCCCTATTAGTCATTATATTTATTTATAATTCTAATGTTAATAATATTTTTATGTGTATTTTCATATAGCAAAGCCACATTGGGCTATCTGCTGAGTCCATCGAGGGGAATCGAACCACTGATTTTAGCGTTATAATTCCGTAGAGCTATCGCTGTACTAGAGGGGGACTAATATTTTAGTAACAACTGTTCTGCAGCATAAATTAATGTTCACGTTTTCAATACATATTACTGACAAAATTTTAAATATTAACCTGCTAATATATTTTGATATTATAATATTTGGAATAAAAATTTAAAGTACAATAAATTACAAATGATATGTTGTATTTTGTATATGATAAGGCTAAATACATTTAATATGTTTTATAAACTCTAAAAATTATTCATAAACCAAGAATGAACAATACAGATGACATAACAATTCAATAATATTGTTTTATTTACAGAAATCTAAGCTTTTAATGCAATTATCAACTTCTGTACACCAGATAAAGTATACCCGATAATACACTAATATGAACAATAGAAAGTTATTCAAAAGTTCTTGCTAATTACCATATTTAAATTGAGATTAAATTTTAAAAAATCCATCTGAATGTTTGAATTAGTGCTTCAGTAATGCATTATCACAGATCAAAATAACAGCTGTCACAAACTAATGATAAGTCTGGCGTATCCAATCATTGTTTATTTCCAGTATTTTGTAGTTTTATCTATTTTTTTCTCAGACAGTACAACAAATATAAAATAGAGCATAAATCAACTTTTCATATTGTTATTTACTGATGTTTCCTCAACTAAACAGCATTTAGGTAAAAGTGAAATTCTGAAATCAAAATTTGACGAAAAACTCTAAATCTCAATTCAAGATAAACAATTTGCCACTATATACGTCTAGTTTCAATGAATGTGATCGAATAAATAATTTTTATCCTAAAGTAATAACAAGTACGTTTTTTTAACAAAAAAATCATTTTACCTCGTAATGTATAAATACGAGAAATTAATACCTGGTGCACTTCATAAAAAATTAAATAACAATCCATTTCTATTATAGTAGTATTACACTTTCTACTACCACTAGCACAAACATATTTTGAGTCTTTTCATCCATCCATTTATAACAAGATAAAAAAATCGGTAAGATATCAGACAATTGTAGTATGTTGAAAGGTTCAACAAAATTTTACATCTGAATTGGATTTAGTGTTATTTTACTTTGTATTGATCGACAAGCACTCATTTATTGTAATTATGTAGTTTTTCTCAGGTCATCTGATAAAATAAATCTGATCAGGACAAACATGCTGTCCTTACCATCAACAACAAACATAATTATTTATAATACATCATGAATAGTAAAATATTGTTAAAAAGAAAGTCAGCTTAAATAGTTGTGTCTAGAAAATTGTTGCACTGAAATGTGAATTACAGTTATAAATGTGAAATATCAATAACAAATACTCTTCAGTTTAAACACTTCGATTACACTATGTAACAAAATTTTTACTTTTTCTTGTTCCTGAGCAGAAAGTGTTATTTCCCAATTGTTTATGTTTAAAGTAAATGGAAAATTTCTCTTCAAACTTGCTTTTGTGACCTGGGAGCGTATAACGAAAACATGATGGGAGACTATATTTGGGGACTGATACGTGAAAGTGATTTACATTACAGTCGCAAATCTCGAAAACCTATTCACTTCTAAACATTTTTGTATAACTTTAGTATAAATACATGTAAGTCTTGATTCATATGTTGTTTTATTCAGACCTTATATAAATGGAAATGTGCAAATTTGCCCGTTTTTACATAGAAAATAGGTTAATTTTTAAATTATCCAGGTCACAAAAGCAAAGTTTGAAGGGAATAATGGTCATTTTCTGTACTTTTACAACATAAGTAATTAAGAAGTAAAACGTACTGTCCAGGAACAAAATTTGTTTACATAGTGTTATTTTTATTTGTAGTGTCTATCACAAGTAAAGGAAATTATGTTGAGCGAAAGTTCAGAAGTCCGAATAAGTTATCTTAAATGTATTTTTAGGTAAAAATATAAGACGTATTGCAATTTTCACAACTTTTTACAACTGTAAAGTAAAAATTTAATTTTATGTAAAAGATGAATAAACTGTTACGCTGGTATATGATATGTGAAATTCGTAACTGGGCAATATTTTCATAATTTTTTGCAAAATTTACCTATTTATATAATATTTAATAATAATTTTTGTTCGACGTATTCTTAGTAATCGTACAGGGGAAATCAGAAACATTCATTTCTAACAAAGAAATATGTACGTTTCGCACGTGTAGCGCATATTTTCTGTACATTTTTATATCAGTTTAATGGAAGTTGATGGTCCGTATCTATACTTGTCATTCCATGTGAAATTCCCTTCTTATTTTTAAATGCCGTGAAAATTACACAGTTCAAAGCAAATCGACTGGTGGCTCATAAAGCATCGGATGTAACAATCCAAAAGCAATCTTATTACAGTATTCATATTTAAGTGACTATAACACACTGTTTAATAATATAATCAATTAGCATAGGAAAATCAACTCAGAAAAGTTCAAGCATTTGTGAACTCAGAAATGTTTATATTTTCATATGAAACCTTTTAATATTTTTGTCGAGTGTTTTCTTTAACTAGAACTGCGTGATTGAAATGCAAAATAAACAGTAACAATATAACAGCAACTAAATTTGATATATTTTACAACGAACGAAAATCCAGTATAAAACAATCATAATATAACTGAGTTAAGATTAACTGTTGAAAATTAAGACAAAACAGAATCGAGGATTTTCGCTTTCTTTTCAAACAACCAAGGTACATAAATACATAAAGATTGTGGGTGATATACAATACGTAAGTACCGTCATCAAAATAACCGAGGAACATCTTTGCATTTAACACTTTACAATCACCAAATAAATAAAATTATATCTCCTGAAAACCCCAATGTCAGAATAAAAACAACTGTCCTGTATATAACATACATTTAATGATAAAAATAACGATTTAAGTAACAAAATTGACAATTTTAGTTTAGTAATCAGGTTTTTCTCTTCCATTTCTACTTTTAAAACGACTAGTCAAAGCAGTTTTTGTTGAATCTATTGTCCTAGATACAAAATAAATTTTAATAATTTGTGCTCAAATTACAAAGATAAATAGCCGAATTAAAACACGTTCCTTTTGTAAGTTACTTTTACATTTACTATTTAAAAATTCCGAGCCTTCGTTAATCGTTTGTATGAAAATCATAAGGTTAGTCTAAACTTAAATGATATTCAATCATACGTGACAATAATGTATATAACATAATAACTATTGTAGAACTATTTCTTAGGCAGCTACAGTGTAAATAAGTTTTGTAATACTCTATACTTAAATGACAATAATACATTGTCTTCGATTTACTGTTTTCAACTTAATTGTCATAATATCTGGCATTTATATAACAGACTTACTTTTTGAAAAACTAAATAGTTGTTAACTATGCCCATTTACAAACAAATATATTTTTATTAAATATGAAAAACAAACTTCGATTAAATGTATTTTTTATAGTATTGTTTGTTCACATATTTTATTTTTTGTATTCTATTGTTAAATTTTATTATATGTAAAACTGCTGACGCCAATAGTAGAAAAAATCCTCTTATATTGTACATGTATTCCTACGCCTCGATTTTAGTCTATACTTAGCTGAGGTTTACGTCATTCGATTACTGTTGCTTTCCTCATGGTATTTATCCAGCTAATAAAAGAGATAGAAAAAAACATTATTCAGTAAACGTTTGGAAATCATTTATAGCAAGGTTCTATAATCTTACGATTTCATTAGTAAACGGATTTGGTTAAATAATGAAAACTTGGTTTGAAAGTAAGCATTATACAAAAAAGCAATTGTAGAAATACCATTTACAGTAACTCTATGAAGATTTTCCCTCACTTCTCTCTGGAACTCTCCTCATTTCATATCAGAATAAGGTCATACCATGATGTTAAACTTTCCAGGCTGATGTTGATCATAAAGAAAGTTACACCAGTGAATCAAAGCTATTCATATTATATCTGTAAATGTTTTCTTCCCTATGTCTTCCTGTTTAGCTGTATAAATAGCTAGAGCATATTAAACAAATGTATCCGATACTTAATATAGTTTTTGAATTTTTTAAAATTTTATCTTGTATTTGTTTCATTCATGACAATACTTAAGCCTAACAGTTTCAGTTATATCATATTCGTTAAGTCCAATAAAATAATTCAGACATATCACATATACTCACTGGTCAATCCATCCGCATTGAAAGACTTCTCCTTTATATTGAATTTCCAAATACAATAAAATTTCAGTAAATATTCTTCATTAACTTATAAAACGGTATGCCTAAAATTAGATACGCATATTAAATTACAGAGTCCCGCATTTGGTAAGCGTCAACGTTTTGACCTTATAATGCTACAATCTCCGTTTTTATTGCTCGTAGTGAAACGCAGTGCAAATAACTTAGTGTTTCGCATTGCGATAAAACAAACAAACAGAGCAATACCTAACCAAACGGCCCGGTATGTACAGGTGGTTAAAGCACTGGACTCGTAATTTGATGGTCGCAGGTGCGAATCCCGGTCAAATGAAATATGCTCACCCTTTTAAATGTGAGGACGTCATAATGTTATAGTCAATCCTACTGTTCATTGGTAAAAGGGTTTGCGGTGAGTGGTGATGACTAGATGGCTTCTCTCTAGTTTTACACTGTTAAATTAGGGACGGCTAGTGCAGATAGCCCTCGAATAGCTTTGCGCGAAATTCAAAGACGAACAAAAACCTAAGCAAATCTAAATTTTCGACTGGTGAGTCATAAACAAAGAGTTTAACCAAATTTAATATGAATATTTTTTGAAGTGCTAAGGATTAAGTATCAACACCTATTAAAGTGGGTTAAGTAATGATAAATTTATAATCGTTATTCCCAGCTTTTTAGAAGGTTAATTTTTGTTGAGCTCTGATAATTATCTTGGAGAACATTACTGATTGCTTCTGATGTTGTTGTACGCCAATTAAAACTTTTCATTTTCGTTGTTATGTACTTTACATTACATATTATTAAAATTAGTTTACAGAGCCTAAACGTGTTGGCTAGCTGTGACCGGTGGTTCACGTCTAGTTACTAAACAAAAAATAAAATAAAAAAAATAAAACGTTTGGAGGTTGTAGGTGCGTTTTAAGATTGTTGGTCATATTTTATTATTCGATGTGACAAGATAAGTCCACTAGTTGTTGGTAGGTGGTATTGATTGCCTTTTTTCCCTTTGATATATCAGTTCAAAATTAGGGACACTTAGCGCACGTAAATTTTTTGTAGTCTTGTGTGACATTTAAAAATCAAACCTGAAAAAGTATTATATTTTATGTTTTTAAAGAATATTTACAGTATATTAAAATCTCGAATTATTGACAAACTCGTCTTTAAACAGTTAATGCTTCAATAAAGTTACCTGTCGGCTTCCTGTGGATTCTCTGCACGAAAAATTACGGGAAGTTGACCCTTATGGGTCAGTTGAAAAAAACACCCGGCATCTTCCACATTTTCTGGAAGCTGAAATACAAAACACTGTATACTGTTTCATTAATTAAATCTGATCATTATTTTAGAACAGCCATTTAAAAAACAAATTACGCAAAACTTTACTGTGTTTCATTATCTTTGTTACCATCAAGTTACGTAAAAACTAAGACACCCACTCCTCTCCTGCATAACATAGATCACCTAATACAAAATTTATTCGTTTTAAACTAATAAAATATTCGCTTCTATTACGATTAAAGGGACGTCTACTAACTTGTACTTCTTCGTTGTGAATACATAAGTTAGTATATCAGATTTAATTGGAATACATTATATTGTTGAGTATAAGAAAATCTGCGATACATGGACTAGTCTATCTGTTGATCTCGGTTGAATATATATTTCACATTATAATTTAATAAGTAAATTTTGTGATATTATACTGTTGTGGATAACTTTACCTTCGTCAGCCTGTCCACGGAGTAACCAAGTAACGGTCGGCTGGTCAGTGCAGCTACGTCCTATTTGCATTCAACAAATAAAAGGAATCGTTTTAGTTGTGTCTGCCTTCTAAACATTTAAATGTTTATTAAGCATAGCTTAGTTGCTGTTAAAACTGAATGTCTATGTTGGATTGGGTAGGTAAATTAATCTGAAAAAGTTTTAAAATCATTCACCCAACTGTTCAGAGACGACGTTTCAACAAAAGAATTTTACATATAAAATAGGTATTATTAGTAGTAAAAACAAACACTTAAAGATATTTTATTCTTATGGATAAACTAGTACAAATAATAAATTTGTGGTTTGTGTATCTGTATATGAATATGTGTATATCGTTTTGGCTTGAAAAGGAGCGTTCCTTCGAAACGTCGTCAGGTAAATAATTTACTACTGTAGTTTTTAAAGGTGATTTTTCTCTAAAAGTCTAAATTCTTTATTTTACCACCTTCGCATTCGCATTTTTGTTTTTTACTTATATCTATTAGTTAACAAAATCGATAAGAGATGACGCTAAAGTTTATCCAGCTCTCCACCTGTCACTTGTCTTATCACTGTACCTAATTGAATCTTTCAACTTGTTGCCTGATTTTATTAACATTTTTTGTTTCATCACGTGTTTGAAATTATTCATTTTTTTCTATTGCAGCACAGAACTGTTATATAGCCATATCTGTTGTTCAAAGGTAAAGTCTTATTATTACATCAAAACTTAGAATATACTTTAATGGTGTTCAAAATGCTTTGTTTCATCAGTGATGACCCATGAAAAATAACTTAGTAACTAAATTTCATTCATCGGTTCGTGAGTTGATATAATGTGAGAAATCTGACCATTATTGGAGTTTTATTCTGATGACTATTCTATAATATAGTGACAAAGTTCGCCAACAGTTGAAATTACTGCAGCGGTGTTTTTATTGGTCAAAAACGAGTATAAATAAACCATACCTTAAAATCACAGCTTTTCCGTGTTGGTTAAGTAAATATTTACATTTATAGCAGTATATTTCAATTTCTTTAAAAAATGTGTTTTTTAAAAAATAAACTTTGTGAACTTTAAAATTTTAAAGCTTTCATTTTTTAACAACTAGTGTTAAACAAAATATTTTCCTTAAAATATTTTTATGTATGTATTTATATATACGCAAATAAAAATGTGTCACAACTTAATAACTAATTTTTTAATGCATCACGTGTAATGATTTTATATCGTGTAAAGAGCAACATAGGCCAATTATTATATTTTGTTTCTATTTGATTTCACTTAAGTCTGTGGAATTTGTTAAGTGTTGTGTTTACACGCCCTTTGTTCTAATTTGATAATTCAGCGTAGCTTTATAGATACAATCTATTATTTAAGTATAAAAGGCTAAATATTTATCAACAATAAACGACTGTTAAGTAATATACTATATTTTTATAATAAGAAAGTAACACCTGTATAACGTTTTTTCTTTAAAATCACAAAATATTTAAAGGGTAAGGGGTTAGGATGAATTTTCATTAATAAACCTGAACTATTTTTACAGTCCAAGCCGTTACTAATCCACCTAGCGTTCAGCGTAAGCTATGTAAAAAGAATGTGAAGTTATATACTCCTTTATTATACATTAGGTATCAAAGTGTGAATATAGCGTTGTTGTTACTTTCACTCCTACATTTTAAGAATATCAATATATTTTCACTCCATAAAACTGGCGTTATTTATATCTGACTCACCTCGCAGGCTCTGTACATGTATAGAACTTTATCCTTGACGAGAAACCAGTATTTTTTCCAGGTTTTATTTTGTCTCATTCGATATAGATAGCCCTTTTTAGTGATGTCTTTATCACTTGCTGGTACCTGTAGAATGGTATTTAAAAGCAACGTTTACCTCAACACAAAATTCACTTAGAAACATAATAAACGTCTCTGTCACTGCTTTAAAACGCCGATTTAATGCATAATTTTAGTTCCTTGTGTATTTTGTTAAAATAAAAACAACAATAATGTACGTTAAAACTTTTAATTCAAACAGTTTTGAACTCACTATATAAGACCTAATTTTATACTCTTTTAAAAATACTTTATCTCTATTGTTTATCCCTTTGATTAATTGTAAAAAAAATCAGTAAATACAATAAATATTTGAATTTGTTCAGTGCTGCCACAAGTTTTTATTTCCTTGTTTGTTTTAATGCAAAACTACACAGTCTGTCTTTTGAACTTTGTGCACAGCTAAGAATCGAGCCTGGATTCTATTGCTGTAAATCGAATGAATAACGAGTCCCAACAATTAGGCCTGGCATGGCCAAGCGCGTTAAGGCGTGCGACTCGTAATCCGAGGGTCGCGGGTTCGCATCCCCGTCGCACCAAACATGCTCGCCCTTTCAGCCGTGGGGGCGTTATAATGTAACGGTCAATCCCACTATTCGTTGGTAAAAGAGTAACCCAAGAGTTGGCGGTGGGTGGTGATGACTAGCTGCCTTCCCTCTAGTCTTACACTGCTAAATTAGGGACGGCTAGCACAAATAGCCCTCGTGTAGCTTTGTGCGAAATTCAAAAACAAAACAAACCCAACAACTGTTACCAAAGAAATAGTTCTTCTTTTCAGGACTTTCTTAAAGACGGTAGCGGATTAGTAGGCGAAATGAAGGATAAAGCTAGTTAAAAATTACAATATATTTGTTTACAAAAATTAGTTATTAGTTAATTGTTAGAATTAGATGATTTTGTAAACAAATATTTATTAAAATGATCATATAACTTATTGCTACAACCTCACCAGGGAAACACGTTCATTGTAACATTACCTATATAATTATCAAATCTGATTTATTAGAACAGTGGTTCCCAAACCCAAAAAAGAGTTCGCGAAATATTTCCGTGGATTCTAGCAAAAAAAAAAAATAAAATAAAATGTGTGTGTTTTCTTATAGCAAAGCTACATCTGGTTATCTGCTGTGTCCACCGAGGGGAGTCGACCCCTGATTTTTTTTAGTGGTGTAAATCCTAGTCTTACCAGCGGGGGAGCATTCCAAAGGTGGCAGCAAAAAGTTTTGTGCGCAAGCGCATCCATCATACAGGGTAGATAGTAACTTTAAGATTCTTCATGAAAAATGGAAAGGTGAGGGGATATTATTTGCTGATTTTAAGAGCAAATACACTGCTATTATTGTTTTTAAAATTAAGGTGAAGAACAAGTTTAGGCTTAATCAAAGTGATACTAGTTACGATAGAAAGGAGTGTTTTCTTTTTAAATATTTATTTAATAAATAGATAAATTTATCAGTGAGTTTTTCTAATTAAAAGTTTATAATTTGAACTGTAAGTACCTCTTTCAGAACACAAGGTCTATTTCTGACATGCTTTTTAGAATTCATGAGAAGAGAGTCACTGTCAACTTCGCTAGAACCGAAGCTTGGTGAAACTTCTAATTTTTCCATAACACTGCGTATTGACACATGCTCTTGCGAGGATTCTATAAAGTAATTGGTAGAAAACTAAAATTACATTTTTATCACTAATTAGGCTTTATAAAATATTAAACTACTACATATACGTGTATTTTGGATTTCAATTGATTTACATAGGTATATTGAAAGGGTTGACTTAAAATACACGAACCTTGTTGTAAGACCATGAGACATTTGTCACAAACTCTGGCCATTCTGTTGTGGAGATAATTCAAAGGATATCTGTTTGCTGAGCAAGCAGAACATACAACCTGTAGAGAAATATGTGATATATGATATACATAGGACAATGTTCTTACAAAAATATCCCACTATTACAAATTCAGTCATTTTCAGTATGAAGAAAGTCACGTAATGAACAGAATACATTCGTAGGAGATGTTTGATAACAAATGTTCACGAGGTATTTATTGTGTGTGAGTTATGAATAAGGCTATACAAATTCATGTGCTATTTATACTCTAATCTTCTGTGTGAATAAGGATACAACGTTCCTGCGTTATTTATTGGTACTCTCATCCTCGGTGTGAAGAGGCTACAATGTTCCTGCGTTATTTATTGGTACTCTCATCCTCGGTGTGAATAAGGCTAGAAAGTCCCTGTATTATTTATTAGTATTCTAATCCTCTATGTCAATAAGGCCACAAAGTTCCTGTGTTGTTTATTAGTATTCTAATCCTCTGTGTGAATAAGGCCACAAAGTTCCTGTGTTGTTTATTAGTATTCTAATCCTCAGTGTGAATAAGGCCACAAAGTTCCTGTGTTGTTTATTAGTATTCTAATCCTCTGTGTGAATAAGGCCACAAAGTTCCTGTGTTGTTTATTAGTATTCTAATCCTCTGTGTGAATAAGGCCACAAAGTTCCTGTGTTGTTTACTGGTACTCTCTCTTGTTCTAGTTGTGAACGAAGTAAAATTGAGAATGAATACAAAAACCAATAAGAAATAACATTAAGCTTAAAGTTCTGTTGAAGAATGAAAATAACATTAAACCCACTATATAAAACTATTGTACGCATATTGTTAAAGTAGTTATATTACAAAATCCAACATACGAAACCATTGTATACACATTGTTAAAATAGTTATAGTAAGAAACAAAATCAGGATTTTAAAATTACTTTTGTTTATCTCGCTATATAATACAGTTACGGTTCACTGTTAAAATGTATTGTTTCTAGCTGCTTTATTCATGTCCCTTGTCGGGTTTTAGGTCTATTTTAGAGATCAGGTGCATTTCTCAACTCTTTCTTACACCTTGACAGTTTATTAAGTTGACTATACTTTCCAGGTGTGTATCCAGAAATTACTAATTCCGTCACAAATGAGGATCATGGTTTGTGCCCAACTGTCCAAGTGCTCACCCTGACTTCTTTCAAGGTCGTATCCATGTTCTTATTACAGGTAGTATACAAAACGTAGCTAAACTCCATCATCATAACTTCATTTGTTTGTGCGAATGCCCTAAATTTATTTATATTGTTAAGAGTATATTTCATATAAAAATCCTTTTCAATACACTTGCGATTCTTTAATACAGTTCCCTAGTGGCACAACGGTATATCTACGGATTCACACCGCTAAAATCCGGGTTTCAATACCCGTGGTAGGCAGAGCACAGATAGCCCAATGTGTAGCTTTGTACTTAGTTCTAAACAAATAAACAATCAGAATTTAGGCGCATTTTCATCATGTATGACATAGCGATCTATTGAGCATGATAAACCATTTTTATTCAGGTTTTTCTTGAAACACTTTAACGAACTATCTCGGAGTCTGATAAGCAGAAGTTGCATATTTGAATAGTTATGCATGAATACAGAATTTATAAATCTAGGTACTTTGTAAGCTGTTTTTTTGAAGTTAAGCACAAAGCTAGCTACACAAAGGGCTATTTATGTTCTGCCGCTTTTCTACTTGGAAGCTGTAGGCTGTTGTAAGACTTGTGTTTGTTAATCCATACTGGGGGAACGTGTTTTACTATTGGACGTATACATATATACTGTGTGTATATTTTTGTGGTATGGTTTCTTTGTTTTAACCTGACAAATTAAGGCTAAGACTTTTGCTGATATTGAAGTGTGAAGAAGGATTGGAGGATATCTTCGCGTTTTAATGGATTTTGAAAAGAAACTGAACAAATTGCGTTTTTGGAACGTCTATGTTTAATTTACAGGGTGGCCCGTAAGTCCCTACCCATCCATATGTTATTATGTTATATTCAATTACGCATGTATTATAAATTTGTTTCTGTTTTTTTCAGAGAAATATGGCCGATGTAAGCCCGTTTACACTTGAAGAACGTATTGTGACAAGTACGTCGCATAATATTATGCAGCGAGAATGAGGGACAGCACACATATACACTGGATACATATGGATGGGTAGAGACTTACGGGCCACCCTGTATATTCTTGACGGTATTCGACGATTTGACTTAATATGGACTGTAAGTTAGTACCGTCGATGGAGGGGGGGGGAGAGATCTCTTAGGTGCCACACTACCAGCGAATTAAGAGCCCAAAAAGTGATCAGTAATGATATATTACTTATATACCTAATAAATAGAATAGGACCAACTAACCCACCCTTGTGGACACCCGCCTCTAGAGTAAAATACTCAGAGTAAGTTCCCTCCACATTAACTATACATTTTCTATTTTCCAGAAGGTTAGACAACTAGCAAATAACACCTCACGATAGTTCCATTTGTGCCATACAGTGTCGAAAGCTTTCTCCCTTTTGTAAAAGCATGTAGCAGTACATTCGTTTTTATTCAAGTTATTGGCTGCTGTTTTAGCTCGTCTACTTAAATGGTTTGGTTTACCGAAAATTTCTAAAACTATCTTGATCTTCAGGTAATTTTAAAGTATTTTTCCAGGAAGGTGGCTAATCTGTTACTATTGTGTATACACGATTGTTTAGTATGATAATATTATTTAGTTTATTTTGTGATTTAATATCTGATGATTATTTAGTTTTAAGACAGGAGTGTTGAAGATGGATTGTTTGTAAAATGATAGCTTTGACACATTTTGTTATGTAACTCTGTACGAATTGTACGATGTGTTTGCGTTACGAATATTGTTGATGTCACGTTACTCTAAGTATTGTTACCTTACACCGCGCCGCTCGCGTAGTTTATAGAAAGTTCGAGACATCAGTTGGGTAAGTATAAATATAGGCGACCAAGCGACAGACTGCAAATTGAATGAAGTAAAGTACAATTCAGTCAGAAGAAATAGTTAGCGAAAGAAAACGTGAAGTTAGACACAATGAGCAATATTTTAAAGTAAGTTTCACAATTTAATACAGATAAGGAGCATAATTTGTCTTATCAAAGTTCATCTGTGTGGACTATGACGAAAAGGAAACATTTAAAATGCGAGATCTAACGGTGGTAACCCACTGGGCAACGTAAGAGAATTATTTACTGATACTATTGTGATATCAGTAGGTAAAAATAATATGTCTTGTTAATTGGATTCTAAAGTAATTTAATAAACCTGTGTGGAATTTTTACAACAAAAGATAATTATTTAGATTTTCAAATAAAACTGTCATATACTATAGTGTAGAGAAAGTATTTCTAAAGCTTTACCTGTGTAGTTGGTCAGACTTATTCGTCAACAGCTTCCCGGTATATTGTTTGGCTTACCTTCTTTAAGAAACATTTTAACATTGGCTTTCTTCCAGGAGATTGAGATGTATCCAGAATTTAATGGTAAATTTAAAAAGCTTTTAAGGTGGTTTGAATTTCGCGCAAAGTTACACGAGGGCTATCTACGTTAACCGTCATTAAATTCGCAGTGTAAGACTAGAAGGAAGGCATCTAGTAATCACCACCCACTGCCAACTCTTAGGCAGTCACATTATAATGCCCCACGGCTGAAAGGGCGAACATGTCTGGTACAACAGGCGTTCGAACCTGCGACCCTCGAATTACAAGTCGGGTACCTTAATCATCTGGCTATGCCGGACCTGTTAAGTCGTTAAACAATCTATTAATTTCTTTTCTGAGTAGGATGGACGTTGTTTTTCACTTGTTTTACGGAAGTGATGACGTATTTGGAAACGAGACTTGTGACTTTTCTTGTTTGACAATCTTGGTCTTCATCTGTTTGTTTTGTGTTATTATTGTTTAGCGGAAAATTTGATTCGTATATCTGTGTGTTCTGTATAACACGTTCAGTAACCTAATGATGATTCATATTTAGTTCATCATGTGATCTGAATGTCTTTTTTTAATTGGATGCTAAAAGTCTCAGTTTTCTAAGTACTTGCGTTTGCGAAATTATTACCATGTATGAATGCTGGTTATGTTATGTACAGTTTATAGCTGTTTGTGTATCGTTTCAAGTGTGACCAACAGGGTTTGAGGCCCGTTAGTTGTGATCATAAGGAATTCCAGCTTTCCTCTTTCAGTAGTTTTATTTCGTTACGTCTTTTTTTTTTTTTTTTCAGAGTGAGTGCGCAGCCTCAAGGTGCAGGCGCGCACTGAGTGATCTCTTTGTGATCCTTGATCTTCATTCTCAGTACACGTACAATGGAAAGAGGAACAATTTTACGATCTCTCTTTTCGATTTCTTCTCTTATTTGATTTCGGTAACTCAGTATTGAAATTTCATAATAGGAAAAACATAGCCAAGCGTCCGAAGTCTTTTTAATTACAAAATCTAAAGAAGGGGTGAAAAGGATAAAAACAACTCCTGATTAACCCTGGTTACTCAAACTTAAATACCTGCCACGAGTGGATTAAGATTGCTCAATGTGTTAATCAGCGTCTTTACATGTGGGTCTCGTGTGTTTATGTGTAGTATTCCGAGGTACTTTTATGTTTGTGATGTTGCCAGGTATGTCAGGATGGCATATTTTTGTTTCATACTTAGAAAATTTTTAACAGTTCGAACTACAGTATTGATTTATCTGATCTGATAGGTATAACCTTATAATATTCTGAAAGTTCTGCAAGCACGACCATTCTTAGAAACTGCCATAAGTCATACGTTATCTTTCTTAGTACACGAAGCTTTGAAAAATGGTTAAATTTACGTAAAATTGAAGAGTGGATGTTTTACCTTGCCGCAGCACCGACAGTGGTGTCGGCGGTGGGTGACCTTAAAGTCTCTGGTACATATCTGGCACATCGACACCCTCTTGTCTGGGATCCAAACTGGGGCCTCGTTACCAATTTGTAGATTTGATTCAGCTTCGTCCTCCATATCATCGTCATCTTTCTATAAGCACAGAAAAGAAAAAACTATGTGCTAATTCTGACCAGCTTCATGGCTTGAAATTCGCTTTTCAGAAGTAGGCCTATGTACTACGCATAGAAAATATTTAGAAAGTAAAATTGTTTTTAAATTAATGTGTGTGTTTTCTTATAGCAAAGCTACATCGGGCTATCTGCTGAATCCACCGAGGGAAATCGACCCCCTAATTTTAGTGTTGTAAATTTGTAGACTCACCGTTGTACCAGCAGGGGACTTTAGATTAGTAGTTAATATTAGCAAGTGATTTGAATCCATCCAGTAAAATGATAATTATATTTGCAAATCCTGAAATACGTAAAGAAATAAATTAGAATAATAAATTAAAATTAGAAACAAATCTACTTAGTGAAATTGTAACCTTTAAATAACTACTGTATAAATTTCTAATATTTTATCTCCACGTGATTTGCAAAATCATATTACCCACCCTACATATTTTATTATTACTTATTTAAACGAAACTTTCAGCTGTTTTCTTTCACAATTGCTAGTGAAAGACGCAGAAAACGTAAGAAAAATGTATTTTAATTCAAAATCGTAGTGATCGGTTTTGTTTGTTTTTTGAATTTCGCTCAAAGTTATTTGAGGGCTATCTGCGTTAGCCGTCCCTACTTTAGCAGTGTAAGACTAGAGGGAAGGCAGCTAGTCATCGCCACACACCGCCAACTCTTGGGCTACTCTTTTCCCAATGAACTCGAGGATTTACCGTATCATTATAACGCCCACTAAAAGGAACGACTATGTTTGGTGCAACCGGGATTCGAACCCGCGACCGTCGGAGTAGGATATAAACGCCTTAACACACCTGGCCATGCCGAGCCTTGAGGTTTGAGAGTTTCAGTTATTCTATTATAACTTCACGCCACCAACATTCTGATGGATTGTGGGGGGGGGGGAATGAGTGAGTGGAGACGGCTATTGAGGTAAGACAAATGTATTCCTTACTTGTATTATCTAAAACTTTAGTAAACGTGTTGCAATTTATGTAGTTTCAGTAAAATGTAAAAGTGTTCAATACCATAAGTTCCTAAAATATATTGATCCCTCTTTGGGGAAAAAATACCAAACATTTTAGTTTTTAATATGAACTGTTAATTACCACAAATGTCTTTATTACTTTTGCCACTTTCTGTTTATGACAGCATCTAAATTTTTCCTTATCTTAGCAGTCTTTTAGCATTTGAACTTTTACCCTTAAGTTTTTTAATATGAAGTGAACAATTCTGAATGTTTTCACACAAAATATTCATCTTCTTTTTCTTCTTATTTTTGTATGTAAAGGTTTTACTTCTGTTTTATCACTGAAGCGTCAGTTATATTAATGCATTTTAAAATATTCTTCGAGTCTCAGTTTCATACAAATATCTATTTAGGCTTAGTTTCGTTAGGTTGATTACTAGGCATAAAAATATTCCTCATTTCGGAAGAACATTTAAAATAGTTGCAAACAAGCAGGTAATTTGTTTTTATACTTTACATTATTTGTTTTGTTTTTTATAATAAACCGGAATTTCGTTCCTAGAGTGATTTTATTATGAGATAGTCAATTAGTATATGTTACAAGCTATAGTAGTGTGTCAAAATATTTTTAGTGGATATGCTATAAATTTTCTGATGTATTAACAAGTTTTTGTTACTTAATCGAAAATTTAAAAAAAATGTTGACCAAATAAATATAAAAGATAAACAGAAACAAAATAACAGTGAGGGATTAACTATACTAGAATATATGCTATAAAATAATGAGCAAAATACTAAATTTGTGATAACTGTTATTATGATATACCTGTTAACTCAGATATCTAAATAATTATAAAAATATCTTAAATAATTATAATAAAAATATTGATAGAGTTTAATAAAATTAAGAAATTAAAATTAAAAAAAAACTTTAAATTCTTGACAAAAAATAGGTCACGTTCCTAATCTAAGTTTGTTTTCTGAATTTCGCGCAAAGCTACTCGAGGGCTATCTGCGCTAGCCGTCCCTAATTTAGCAATATAAGACTAGAGGGAAGGCAGCTAGTCATTACCACCCACCGCCAACTTTTGGGTTACTCTTTTACCAACGAATAGTGCGATTGACCGTCACATTATAACGCTCCCACGGGTGAAAGGGTGAGCATGTTTGGTGCGACCGGGATTCGAACCCGCGACCCTCGGATTACGAGTCGATCGCCTTAATACACTTGGCCATGCCGGGCCCGATCTAAAGAAACGTCTATGAGACAAAGTCAGGCGAATCAGTATTTTTGCAATATGTATTTTTCTAGAACTAACTCATACGAACAAAATACACGTACTTTTTTACTCACTTTCACAAGTTCCGCAATTACTGATTCGAATGTTCTGTTTAACCTGTCTGAATATGAATATTTGCTTTTACAAATTTCTTAATCATCATTAGATAAGTTTATTTAATTTTGATGTGGTTCGAACAACTAGCATTCCCAACTATAACTCCTTTTATAAAAACCTTTCGAAGTTTTTTACTGATTAGAAACGCTGTTTTAGTCCAGTACCATTAATATGGTAAAGTGACAAATGAAAATAACTTATAGCAACTAAACAAAGAGTTAAAAAATCGATATTTAGGATGAAAATTACTTCCTAAAAATAAGCGTAATTTATACGATTCTCTTATTTCATTTTTAGTTCATGCAACTTTTACAAAAGATTTAAGATTCCTGTTCAACAACATGTATCCATTTACATGCAGTTTAGTCAAAATCTTAATAAGTGTTTCAAATTTCATGTCCCAAACTACCTAATGTCCATAAAAGAACTTTCAAGTAATGTACTGTATGATACTTTACAATTAAATGGCTAATTGTGCACACTGAAAGTTCATATAATTCTGTTATTTGTGTCATACAAATAAAACGAGAGCTCTAGTCAAATATTTTTGTATCATAACATCTAATTGTAAGAATAAAAATACGATTGAAATTACAAAAAGGGACGATTACCACTAAAAGAAAAGATCTGCGTTTGGTGGCGTTTTCTCTGATAGCTTTAGATAACGCTTTAATCCAGTCTTCCTTGATTTCTGGTGACCTATAATAAAAACAGAAAGGTTTTACTCCTATATATAATTCAGTAGTTTAGGATTGTAGAGCCAGACAATTAATTTCGTTTTAACTCTCTTAGTTTATAACAAACAAGTGTCCGCATGTTCCGCTGTGTTAAAAACTAATTTATCCAGGTACCAGATGTATTAGTTTATCTAGTCTTGTAAATAGAACAGTGATTTGATGTTCCTCTAATGATACTGATCAAAACGACTTCCTTTCAGGAATTAAGCTGAGTCAAACCTGAAAATTAATTTGTGAAAAACTATTTGTTCATTTTCACGACAGTAATAAAACCACGTGCAGTAGATCGACATAAGTGTCTGTTTCGTGTAGTCTTTGTTTTTTATGTGTTAGTGGTAAGTGGAATACATATGAAACCGACATATATATGTATATGGAATTTTATTTTTATCTCACGAACCCTAAACTTATCTAGTAGCCTGTGGAAAGTTTATATTGTTATGAGTCTCATATTGCTTTCTTATACTTTAATTTATATCATGATCGTTGAAGTTCCCTTAATTTATATATCATCACACATCGTATTCGGTAGAATTATTTTTGGTTTACATTTCATTGTTTATCGTATTCGTTAGATCGATCCATGCTTTTATAGTGATCATTGAAGATAAGTTATTGATTAACATTTACTGAAAAGGGTTTGTTTGTTTTTTGAATTTCGCACAAAGGTACACGATGGGTATCTGCGCTAGCCATCCCTAATATGGTAGTGGAAGTCTAGAAGGAAGGCAGCTAGTCATCACCACCCACCGCCAACTATTGGGCTACTCTTTTTGCCAACGAAAAGCGGGATTGACCGTAACATTATAACGCTCCCACGGCTGGGAGGGCGAGCATGTTTGGTGCGGCCGGGATTCGAACCCGCGACCCTCGGATTACGAGTCGAACACCTTAACCAACCTGACCATGCTGGGCCATTGAAAAGAGATAGGGAAAAAAACTGAATTTTTTTAAAGATTAATGACTAGATTATGTTTCTGCAGTTTTGCTGTTGACATTTTGAGAGTTTTTCATTTCGTGCGACATTTGTTCATAAAATGAGAAGCTTTTATACTTGTCCAGATCGATGTTGCATCTGGTGCCGCCGATTATAATGATATTGTTATCAATATCTGATTAGCTTCTTGCTAAAGCTGTCTTTCACTCGCCCTATACTCTCTACTTATAAAGGGCAAAAGAGGGACAAAAATTCATTTCCGTCTTTTCAAGAATGGTAATTCAAGAACACATAATTAGATGTTATAGTTTTACATTAGTTTGTTTTTCGGACATTCAGGTAAAGCTACTCAATGCTAAATGTGATGACAGTTTTGGCTTTAAATTGATAGACAAGAGGTAAGACGGCTGGTCAAAAGTATCCACCGTGATCTCTTGGACTATTATTGCCTTTTGGAATAGCAGTATTTCATTGATACTCTTATAATGCATCCAAAATTCCAAAAGTGTAGTAATAAAACGCGAACGATGGACTCGCAGATTTAAATTCCAGTAATGGGACTCACTCGACCATTATTCTATACAGCTATAGGGTTCTTATAAAATATTGTTTACGAAGATCCATACCTGGCAACTATTGTGTAGGAACGCTGAACAGTGATGATACTAAACTCGTTCTGATATCCTGGCTGTTCAGGAATTGATACTTTCATCCCAGTCAGAGGAAGTTTGTGATGAATTACGTAAAGATATCGTTGAATCGGAGTTGTGCTCACTAAGCAGTCGTTGAACTGTTAAAAAGGTAACATACAGTAGCAACATACAATGTACTATTTAATGAACTTATTCAATACACCAATAGTAATATACAATATACTGCTTACTGAACTGAGTCAACACACCAATAGTAACATACAGGGTACTGCTTACTGAACTGAGTCAACACACCAGTAGTAACATACAGGGTACTGCTTACTGAACTGAGTCAACACACCAATAGTAACATACAATGTACTATTTAATGAACTGATTCAATACACCAATAGTAATATACAAGATACTGCTTACTGAACTGAGTCAACACACCAATAGTAACATACAGGGTACTATTTAATGAACTGATTCAATACACCAATAGTAATATACAAGATACTGCTTACTGAACTGAGTCAACACACCAATAGTAACATACAATGTACTATTTAATGAACTGATTCAATACACCAATAGTAATATACAAGATACTGCTTACTGAACTGAGTCAACACACCAATAGTAGCATACAATGTACTATTTAATGAACTGATTCAATACACCAATAGTAACATGCAAGATACTGCTTACTGAACTGAGTCAACACACCAATAGTAACATACAATGTACTATTTAATGAACTGATTCAATACATCAATAGTAACATACAAGGTGCTGCTTACTGAACTGAGTCAGCACACCAATAGTAGCATACAATGTACTATTTAATGAACTGATTCAATACATCAATAGTAACATACAAGGTGCTGCTTACTGAACTGAGTCAGCACACCAATAGTAGCATACAATGTACTATTTAATGAACTGATTCAATACACCAATAGTAATATACAAGATACTGCTTACTGAACTGAGTCAACACACCAATAGTAACATACAATGTACTATTTAATGAATTGATTCAATACATCAATAGTAACATACAAGGTGCTGCTTACTGAATTGAGTCAGCACACCAATAGTAGCATACAATGTACTATTTAATGAACTGATTCAATACATCAATAGTAACATACAAGGTGCTGCTTACTGAACTGAGTCAGCACACCAATAGTAGCATACAATGTACTATTTAATGAACTGATTCAATACACCAATAGTAACATGCAAGATACTGCTTACTGAACTGAGTCAACACACCAATAGTAGCATACAATGTACTATTTAATGAACTGATTCAATACACCAATAGTAACATGCAAGATACTGCTTACTGAACTGAGACAACACACCAATAGTAACATACAATGTACTATTTAATGAACTGATTCAATACATCAATAGTAACATACAATGTACTATTTAATGAACTGATTCAATACATCAATAGTAACATACAAGGTGCTGCTTACTGAACTGAGTCAGCACACCAATAGTAGCATACAATGTACTATTTAATGAACTGATTCAATACACCAATAGTAACATGCAAGATACTGCTTACTGAACTGAGTCAACACACCAATAGTAACATACAATGTACTATTTAATGAACTGATTCAATACATCAATAGTAACATACAATGTACTATTTAATGAACTGATTCAATACACCAATAGTAACATGCAAGATACTGCTTACTGAACTGAGTCAACACACCAAGAGTAACATACAAAGTACTATTTAATGAACTGATTCAATACATCAATAGTAACATACAAGATACTGCTTACTGAACTGAGTCAACACACCAATAGTAACATACAATGTACTATTTAATGAATTGATTCAATACATCAATAGTAACATACAAGGTGCTGCTTACTGAACTGAGTCAGCACACCAATAGTAGCATACAATGTACTATTTAATGAACTGATTCAATACACCAATAGTAACATGCAAGATACTGCTTACTGAACTGAGTCAACACACCAATAGTAACATACAATGTACTATTTAATGAATTGATTCAATACATCAATAGTAACATACAAGGTGCTGCTTACTGAATTGAGTCAGCACACCAATAGTAGCATACAATGTACTATTTAATGAACTGATTCAATACATCAATAGTAACATACAAGGTGCTGCTTACTGAACTGAGTCAGCACACCAATAGTAGCATACAATGTACTATTTAATGAACTGATTCAATACACCAATAGTAACATGCAAGATACTGCTTACTGAACTGAGTCAACACACCAATAGTAGCATACAATGTACTATTTAATGAACTGATTCAATACACCAATAGTAACATGCAAGATACTGCTTACTGAACTGAGACAACACACCAATAGTAACATACAATGTACTATTTAATGAACTGATTCAATACATCAATAGTAACATACAATGTACTATTTAATGAACTGATTCAATACATCAATAGTAACATACAAGGTGCTGCTTACTGAACTGAGTCAGCACACCAATAGTAGCATACAATGTACTATTTAATGAACTGATTCAATACACCAATAGTAACATGCAAGATACTGCTTACTGAACTGAGTCAACACACCAATAGTAACATACAATGTACTATTTAATGAACTGATTCAATACATCAATAGTAACATACAATGTACTATTTAATGAACTGATTCAATACACCAATAGTAACATGCAAGATACTGCTTACTGAACTGAGTCAACACACCAAGAGTAACATACAAAGTACTATTTAATGAACTGATTCAATACATCAATAGTAACATACAAGATACTGCTTACTGAACTGAGTCAACACACCAATAGTAACATACAATGTACTATTTAATGAACTGATTCAATACATCAATAGTAACATACAAGGTGCTGCTTACTGAACTGAGTCAGCACACCAATAGTAGCATACAATGTACTATTTAATGAACTGATTCAATACACCAATAGTAACATGCAAGATACTGCTTACTGAACTGAGTCAACACACCAATAGTAACATACAATGTACTATTTAATGAACTGATTCAATACATCAATAGTAACATACAATGTACTATTTAATGAACTGATTCAATACACCAATAGTAACATGCAAGATACTGCTTACTGAACTGAGTCAACAAACCAAGAGTAACATGCAAGGTACTGCTTACTGAACTGAGTCAACACACCAAGAGTAACATACAAAGTACTACTTAGTGAACTGATTGAAATTATACAACCAGAAAATGTTCACTTACCAGCAATATGTCTGCACACTAACATACTTGGTACTAGTTATCACTCCAAAAAGTAACATTAGTGTAGCAAAGCAAAATTAGTAGATCAGTAATCACACTGATGGGACTAATCTCTGAATTGAGAAAACAAACCAGCATACCAGGTACTAGGTATTAGTTCAGCAATCAATATTCATAGAATCAACAAATTACTAATTACATTGGTGATATTGATTTAAATGAGCCAACAGAAAAAAAAAGTAACGTATCAGGTGCTATACAGTGAACTGTGTCAAGAGATTAATACCACAATACTAAATACTAGTCACTGAACTGTGTAAAGGTTAATCCTAAAATACTAAACACTAGTCACTAAACTGCGTCAGTAGATTAATCCTACACTGTCAAATACTAGTCACTGAACTGTGTAAAGGTTAATCCTAAAATACTAGTGACAGAACTGCGTTAAGATATTAGTGCTATAATACTAACACTAGTCATTGAACTGAATCAAGAGCTTAATCCTACAACACTAAATACTATTCACAGAACTATGTCAAGAGATTAAGACTAAAACACTAAACACTAGTCATAGAACAGTGTCAAGAGATTAATTATATAATACTAAACACTATACACAGAACTGCATCTATAGATTAATACTACAACAATAAATTCTAGTCACAGAACTGTGTCAAGAGATTAATCCTATAATTCTAAACATTAGTCAGAGAACTGTGTCAAGAGATTAAGACTACAACGCTAAATACTAGTCATTGAACTGCGTCAGTAGATTAATCCTACAACAATAAATTCTAGTCACAGAACTGTGTCAAGAGATTAATTCTATAATGCTAAACATTATCTACGGAACTGGATTAATAGATTAACCTGATCAGTGCCGTAGACGAGATAACTCGTCCAAGCCGATCGGTAACACAGTGCCACGGACGAGTTAATTCGTTCTCAGTACTGTGTTTTAATGTGTTTTTAAAGACATGAATTTGACCTACTTACAAATTGTTTCACTTTCGATCCAAAATGGCTTCACGAGAAAGTTACAAAATGAAGAAGCATTAGAGTTGTATTTTGAACTTGGTTCGGAGTTGCCGTAGCAGCTGAAATACTTGGCAGTCAACAGATTAATATTAAAATACTAAATATTAGTTGTTGAGCTGAGTTAAATCAATACGAACATAAGTTTCAAACAACTGAACTAAATAAACAGATCATTGTTAACGTTCGAAGGACTTATCAACGAATTAAGTCGCACGATTGATACTGTAATACCACTTATAATAGAAATTATTGCTTGTTTGTTTTGAATTTTGTGCAAAGCTACACGAGGGCTATCTGCGCTAGTAGTCCCTAAAAGGAACTAATTACTTTATAGGATTAACAAGTCAATACTGTCACATAAGACATACTAATCACTGAGCAGAATAAACAGCTCACACGAGGTATCAATCATTAAACTAATGCAACGTATCAATGTTAACATATTAACATTATCAACTAAACTGACTCAACATATCAGTACAAACATGTTAGATATTAGTAACTCAGACGAGTCAACATATCAATGCTGGTATAATATGTACTATGCGATGAATTGAGTCATATATATCAATATAAAAGTCCAATGAACTATTATTTGAACTGAGTCAACAGTTTGAAAGCTAAGAACAAATGTACAAGTCACTGAACTAAGTAGTCAATTGAATGCTAATTTTACTTCAACAACTCATCACTGATTGGAATCAAAAACAGCAATAACAACGTAACAGGCAGTAGTCACTGAAATAAGATAAGTCGTGATATATCAGTCACCGAACTTTGTCAACAGATCAGTATTGTCATACACGGTATTGGTCACTGACAGATTAGTACTAGTGCAATGAAATGTGTTAAAATATAAGTAAAAATATTCCACAAACTAAAATCAGGACTGAATCAACAGAACATACTAACAACATTTAAGAACCATTGATTTGAGCTACATAACATTTACTAGATGCTGTAATGAGATAACAGAACAATATTAACAAGAAAGCTAGTAGTTACTAAACTGTGTCAATATATTTTTATCATTATATCTGCCACTATTAACTGTGCTGAGATAGCAGATCAGTAGTAACATACAATGTGTGCCAGAGATCAGATTTAACTAACAGACCAATACTAATATAAATGTAAAAAAACAAATTAAAATTTAAAAAATAGGAATGGGAGTACCAAAAGTTTTTTCTAATATTTAGAAATATTTTACACTTGTCTCATAGTATGTTTGTTTGTTTTTTGGTACTATATCTCGAGAGGGAGTGGGCTCTAGGCCTATCCTTCTTGTAGGTATTCTTAGAGCTATCTCTCGACATTTTCTGACCTTTGCTAACATTTTTTTCAATAGTTTTTCCTCCGTCTAGTCTTTAGTTGGATTAAAGTCTAAGGCTTGTTTGGAATCTTCAACATTACTGTTTATAACGTTATTCTTACAGTAATGCTCTTTTTGCTGTAACAAATGCTTTTTATGGTAGTCAACAAAAGTTTTCTCTTTTTCTCTTGTTTTGTTTCTTTGAAAGGCATGTTTTAAAAAACGCACCTTTCAAGTTCAGCCTTAGATGTCAATAGGTCACATTTAGTTTGAAAACAATGCAAAGATAAATCGTACAGATTATCATTCTTGTTTTCAGTGCAGAGCACTCGAGAAAAGCCGGGTGAGAGACTTTGGCAGAGATAGCTTTTGTTCTCACGTCTTAGAAATCAACTGTTACGATAAAATTGCTTTGTCCAACACAGAACCTTCGAGTCAGATGTAAAGAACTGGAAACTTTGCTTTCAAATGTTAGATCATAGTCAGATTCTAGACCGAGGGAATTGGTGTAATACATATTTTTTTATTTATTTGATACAGCTGCAGGCTGATCACGTAGCTCGTGCGCATAAGCAATCATGATATGAAGGCTGCTTGATACTTGACAATTTACAGAGCTTGCTCATAATCATAGAATATGGTTATAGTGTATTGTTAGCTCGTTACTATTGTTGCAAAATGGTTATTGTTTTTACTTGATATAACCCAGGTTATAAATAAACGAAGGAAAACGCTTTTAATCAAGATAGTGCAATTCAATTATGTACATTAAGATATGCATAAGATGAAGATAAACGGGAGCTATGCCCTTCCAACAACGTTAGTCACTCAATCTGTCGGGTTGACAGATTTGTGATTTTGTGAAATTTTTGTTTTACTTCTACCGATTTTTTCAAGTACTTTGGTGACTTGTTACTTTACAGTTCATGTGCTGACCACTCAACAGTATGTGTAAACTTTTATAAAGTTTTGTTTACATTCAGTTTGGAGCGTGTTTGAGATTTTATTTTGTGTTGCGTATATTGCGCATTTGGCTCATTCCTATTATAAGTACTGTACTTATAATACTAGATGCGAGGCATTTAACTGTTTGAACAGATTTATGCTAACGTGCTAGGTACTAGTCACTGTACGGAATATAAAAAATCATCATTAGTAACGATGAACCTACAGAGAGTTGAGTACATTATATTAAAATGATTTTGTAGCTTCACCACAAAGTTGCATGCCATGTTGCTCTGCTCAGTCATGCTCTATCTGACGACTGTACATCTTGGTAATAGTCATGTGACGTAGCTTGCATAACAAAAAAGGCTCCAGCGTAAGGCTGTCATGTTCACAGCACACCACTCTTCCACGCTAATTTCCATAATCAGTCTAATGTACGATGACGACAGTATCCCAGCCTTTGCTTCGATAGTTTTATCACAAAGAAATCAACATGTGTTGCATCTGGCGACATGACCAATATATTTTTATATGGAATAGTA
The DNA here is from genome assembly GCF_004210375.1 of Tachypleus tridentatus. Taxonomy (NCBI): domain Eukaryota; kingdom Metazoa; phylum Arthropoda; class Merostomata; order Xiphosura; family Limulidae; genus Tachypleus; species Tachypleus tridentatus. Next base: position 136,175,785 of record NC_134833.1, on the reverse strand, counting down.
TGAATGACTGTTTCATCTCCAGTTACTGGAAAGCCTTATCTTTGTGAACACTTTGACCTTGTTTCCACGCGGACATTCTTTTTAATTATTTTGTCTGAGCTATTTTGCCAGTGATGTTTTGTTTTCGTGGCTTATTTAACGGTAGTAATTTCTCGACAATGTATCGAAACTTAATATTAAAAGCTTTAGTTGTAACGATAGTGATTTATCGACAACATAAAGAGAGAAAAGACGCGAAATAGACCAGTGCGCTTATTTGTCACTAAACTGAGTCAAGAAACCAATAATACAATATCATGTATTATTTCCTGAAATGAGTGAAAATTTTCATTTATGATCGTTACTATACACTGAACTAAGTTACAATTCAATTAATCAACAATGACTTTACTGACCACCACAACAAAATAATAATATGCATATATTTATAAACATTATTACTAACTATACACATATAGAATATATAACTTTTTGATAAAAGTAACTTTTATTCATTATAAGTTCAACACAATATCTGTAGTTATTGTATAATTAACAATACTATTTCATAATATTTTATCACTTTATAATATCTTTTATTCCGTGTTCTATCTCCAACTGAGTTAACTTATTTAAATAATATTACTATAAAGAGTCATCTTATAAAACAGGTAAACTGGTCAAGAACTAAAGAATTATTCTTTCTTTGCATTATTAGTGAACTGTAGGATAAAATATCTTTTTTATTATTAATTAAGATAAACTAAGCCTAACATAAGTACTTCAAACAGCAAAGAATCTTACCAAGATAAACCATCGTGGTTGCATCTCTTTTCTTGATAGCTTCAATAGTTCACCTTCCTTTAGAAAAACCTAAAACAACTGTTTAATGAGATATCTGTGTATACAGTGAACATAAACATATAAGAATTTTAAATAAGAAATTAGCACGCGCTGTGATATTAATTTAAGAAAACAAATCGTTAATTAAATGGCATACAAATATTAGGAGTTAATTTATCTTTCAAAGAAATATTTTGTGGAAACCGTGGTAAACGATCTTTAGTATATAATAGTTACATATAGAACAATGCAAGATTTAAAAGTCAACTTTAATGATGTATAATGTTTTACCTTCCATGAAGTAAACAGACAGTGGCTTCTTTACAGAAATTATTAAACATAATACAATAACAAACACATTTAATTGTTCATTTCATTGGATTTCATGTCAGAATAAATGTTATGTACTCTCGATAACAGATTGTCTTGCAGTTGTAGCGGGCATTTTTTTTTTTTTTTACATTAACGTTAAAATTAGGTCTTGGATTGTCATTCTCTTTATTTTATCAGCTCTGAAAAAGTACTGGACTGTATTATTTTGAAATATAATACCTTACGCAAAAGGTAGCACAACGTTTAAGATTACACAATTATACTTGTATCACAACTAAAAATATCGCAAAATTCTATTTCCCGTTATAAATGAGATTGCAACGTTATTTCGCCTAAACATATAGCCTTACATTTATTGAAAGTTTTAATAAAATATAATTGTGTAATCTTAAACATTATATATAGTTTTATAGTACTAAATTGTAGTTAATGCGATAACATAAATATTTTAAAGTTGTGCATAATGTAAATCAATTAAACGAGCACATGTTTAAATATTAATAGAAACACGAGTAAACAAAAAAAAATCTTATAACATTATTGACAGTTCATAATTCTACAAATAAATCATACTGTATTGTTAATAGCTATATAAAGTAGACAAACCGTACTGTATTGTTAATAGTTATGATAAAGTAAGCAAACAATATTGCATTATTAACAGTTATTATAAATTAAACAAATCGTACTATATTATTAATAGCTATGATGAAGTAAGCAAAGCGTATTATATTGTTAACAGTTATGATGATATGAACAAATTGTATTGTGTTGTTAACAGTCATAATGAAACAAACAAGCAGTATTGTATTATTAACAGTTATGGTGAAGTATATAAACCGTACTGTACTGTTAATAGCTATGATGAAGTAAGCAAACCGTACTATATTGTTAAGAGACATGATGAAACAAACCATACTGTATTGTTAATAGTTATGATGACGAAAACAAATCGTAATGTATTATATACAGTTATTACGAAGTTAACAAAATTTATGGTATTAATATTAACCACGATGAAGTGAAAATAACTGTACAACATTATTAATAGTCAATATGAGGTAAAACTTGTTGGAAAAAACTGGGAACTCCACAGAATATTTAGTTAATTATAAACATGTTAATTCTTAACAGCAGCTTGTACTATTTTATAATTAGTTGGATATAATATTATATTATCTAACAATTAGGATATAAGTTAAAAATTCGTTTGCTCAAAAAAAAAAAAAAGGTTTGGGAACAGGGCTTACCCTTCCTGGCTTGACAATCTCAAAATTTCCAAATATGCTGTTTTGTATCGATAGCAACTTGGCAAAGTTGTCCTAGAAAGAGATCAGCCAGGTGAATTTCGTTAATTCTATTTGTAATCAAAATAAAATAGCTTCATCCGATGCTTTGCATTTATCAACTGATTGTGAAACAGAATCATCGCTTATAAACATATGTCTCTCTATATACATAAACGTGTGAACTGAGCAGACAGCAGGGCTAAAAATAGGGAAGATTATTTTATTCCAAAGCAGGGTGAATAATGTAGAGCAAGTGTCTAAAACAAAAAATAGGGCAGATAAAGTGCATGTTATTTATAAAAATGAATAAGAGAAAACTTACCTGATCTATGTAAAGAAGTTCTTGTAATTAATAATGTTTACATAATTGACTGAATTATCTTTCACAAGGTAGTCTTATTTTTATTCTTAAGGGCACCATAGAAATATGCTAGCAGAATGTTGACGTAAAGGTGTAAATTTTGACCTAGGTTACTCCTGATTACGTTACGCGTAAAGAAGGTCGTAAAGAAGTTGTAAATTTTGAAAATTAAACGATTTTTGTAAATTACTCGAAGACCTCCATACCATTAAAGAAAATGTATATCAAAATTATTTCAGTTGTTTAAATCGAAACCACTAATTTAATCGTTTTAATAATTAAATTCAAAATGAACTTGGAAAAAAAATCACCTTTCACACACACAGTTTTATTTACTTGAGCGACATGAGTTTACCTTGTCATTTGGTTGGTTGGTTTGTTTTGGAATTTCGCGCAAAGCTACTCGAGGGCTATCTGCGCTAGCCGTCCCTAATTTAGCAGTGTAAGACTAGAGGGAAGGTAGCTAGTCATCCCCACCAACCGCCAACTCTTGGGCTACTCTTTTAGCAATGAATAGTGGGGATTGACCATCACATTGTAACACCCTCACGGCTAAAAGGGCGAGCATGTTTGGCGCGACGGGGATGCGAACCCGCGACCCTCAGATTGCGAGTCGCACGCCTTAACCCACCTGGCCATGCTGGGCCTGTCATTTGGAATTTACGTTAGTTTGAAGTAACCATATTGATGTCTATGTTGGGCTTTAACAGAACAGTTATTCTATGGAAAATCAACTATACTTTCTTTACGTTCTGCGAACGTTTTTGGATTTATGCTATAAGCTCTGGAATGAAAGCTTAAAACTGCTAACAAAGGTAAGCGGTTTTAACAAGGGTAATAATTTTAAAGAAAGTATTCTTATCGTGTATTAAAGGGTAATAATTACTCACAGTGTGAAACTATAAAATTTAGAGTCGTAAAATGCATTGCAATATGAATAAGTACTGAAACTATTTATTATTCATTGTTAAAAATGTTGGTGTTAAAGAGAGGAACACAGTCAATTATTGTTATTTATTGGAATAAAGAGCTAAGTTAGAACATTATGTTGATACAAGTATAAGGCTGGAGAACTGTAATTAAAAGCTTATACAATTCTACTTCATAGATAATAGAAAATCAGATCAGAGTTGTTTTTACATGTACTATAATTCCACCACTTATTGGATCTATCTATAAGTCTAGGAATTTTTAAACATAAATTAATTGTTCACAGTACCTTACTTTTTGCATAAATAACTGCTTTCACAAAGTACTAAGTCACATAGGTCAAAATTTCAATGTCTGTTGAAACTTATAACAAAGAGTGAGATTATGAAGAGTGAAAACATATTCTAACATAATTTATGTATTTTTGTCGTGGGATGAATATAACACTTTTTCTTTACAAAAGGATGATTGGAAGTACACAGATATAGTAAGGAAAGAAGTTAATGATTTCACACAAAAAGAGTTTAATTGCCATAATTAACGTATTAAGAGTAGCAAGGAAATATGACCTGTAATAAAAAAACGGAAAGAGAAGATAAAGTGAGGACTTACCCCACGCTTCATGAATTCGTTAGCATGTTCAGTAACTCTAGTAATGATATCCAGAGCTTTTTCTGTATCTCCATACTCAGAGTCATCATACGATAGATATTTGAGATATCTCTCTAGAAACAGGCGGTACTGTGGAATCCTCTGAATCGGTTTTAGCATGTAATGCTCTAATGATAAACACTTACACATAGGAAGTGCCTAACAAAATAAAAAGACAGAGAGGAAACACTTATGAATGTATTATTCCAATATATATATTTTTAGTGTAAATAATTTGTGAGTTTTGCGTTCAATCCACAAGGAATATCACATGTGTTTGGTTTTAGAATAGAAATAATAATGATATTTGAGAAAAACAATATTGTTTAATTTTAAATAATAATGATACTTAAGATAAACAGTATTGTTTCATTATAAAAGAAGGGGACACGTATAAACGTTTCGGAATTCTACCTCTGCCTGTATTCCCTTTTGTTATAAAGAAACAATGCTGTTTTTCTCCGAACACATTGACTGTTTGGTTCGTCTTGAATTTCGCGCTACGCTATTGGAGGGTTATCCGCACTAACAACGTCAACGAATTACCAACTTTACCAATGAATTGAAGGATTGACAGCCTAAAGGGTGAGTATGTTTGATGTGGCAGGGATGTAAACCCCCACTACTGATAAACTGGGAGTCGAGCGCCCTAACCATCATGCCAAACCAGGCCTATCACAGATCTAATAACGTAAGACAAGAAAAGCATAAATTCAACTAATAATGAAATGTTAGACAACATCGACAGTTGTTACTAAAGCATTGTCTAAATAAAACAACTGATTAAAAATAGCTGAAAAATAAGTGTATTACAAGGCGTTACTTCATTGTTATAATTAACAAATATATATTTTTTGATAAGTTAACAAATATTCTTCAAAGTTTCTGAACTAATTTTTCAAAAACTAAGGCAAGGAACCTAAGGATAGAAAGATAAAAGCAAAATCAGTAAATGCACTTTTTTAACCATCGAATATGCAATATTCAATCCAAAATGAGCATACACTCCTTCCCCAACGTCTTGTGCTAGTTCCAGTAAACTGAAACATTGGATTAATTCAACAGAAAACAACATGAATATACAGTCTTATCTCAGTTTTTCACACTAATTCTTAAAATATTGTAACCATTTACTAAACTAATCGCATTCAACATTTACTTCTAATTATCGCATTACTTCATGAAACCCTTGGACAGCAGATTAATCTTCTTTTGTTTGCTTATTTCACGCATAGCTAGCCACTCATACTTTAGAAGAAATACAGAAAATAACTGTTTGCTTGTTTGTTTTGAATTTCGCGCAAAGCTACACGAAGGTTATCTGTGCTAGCCGTTCCTAATTTGGCATTGTACGACTAGAGGGAAGGCAGCTAGTTATCACTACCCACCGCCAACTCTTGGGCTACTCTTTTACCAACGAATAGTGGGGTTGACTGTAATATTATAACGCTCCCGCGGCTGAAAGGACGAGTATGTTTGGTGTGACAGGGATGTGGATCTGTGACCCTCAGATTGCGAGTCGAGTGCCCCAACCACCTGGCCATGCCGAGCATAGAGAAAAGAAATATGGTCAACGTCACCCGTCGTCAACGTTTAGGCTACTCTTTACTAACGAAGGTGGGATTGAATATAACATTATAACGACCCTCACGGCTAAAACGTCTAGCATGTTCGTTGATGCCATTGATTATTGAAAACTACAGACTGTGTGTTGAGTGCTGTAACTGATTAATTTAATGTATATCTTAAATTATTGTTGTAATCATGGACAGACGTGGACCTCTGATTATTTTCATCGTAATTTATATGTAATCTTACCTCAAATTCTCGCACTAATTTTTGAAACATTGGGTATTTTTTCTTGCTTTCTTCTAAACTAGTAGATATATTCCTGAAATCACAAATATAGGCAGAGTATAATTTCAGGAACGGCCCGTGCTGAATGATCAGATCGGCTATTCTTCGATTTTCTGACCTAAGCCAAAATATTTACGTTTGAAATATTGTCCTGAAAAACAATTGTTTTGTACAAAAACTAGGTAAATTGATTATTGTTGTATCAAAATGACGCGAGGCTGATCAAAAGAGTACATATATGTGTTATTTAATTAACCAATCTTAAATTACAGAACGCCTAGACTTAAACTAGATGGAATGTTTATTGTACATAATTATGCAATATTAAGCCACCGTCACTTAAATAAATTTACTATGGCCATAAGTGTTTATAGACTTATGTGTTTGAACACATAAATGTGATGTAAAGTCTGATGGAAAATATACTCAAGTCATTTTATATACTCTGAAATGTACGGGAAAAATATATCGATAAAAGATATTTCGAAAAGACACTAACTGAACTTTGTAATGTATGTATTAAACGTTATGTATGGTAAAATGAGATAACGAAGGGGTACTAATTGAACAATATAACATAAAGATCAACAGTTATATATGGAAAAAGATACATTGAAAGGGTATAAATTAAACTGTATAATACACAGGTCACTGAACTGTGCAGTGAACTATTTCCTAACGGAATAAAAATCAAGACTTCTAATGGATTAGTTTACAAACACACACATATATATATATAATATATATACATATAGGTAGATGACTAAAATTTATTTTGATATTTCTTTGTCTTAGTGGTGGGCCACCAGGTGAGAGGAAATCATAAGATGTTGTCTGAGAGTTATACAACTGTTATGCTAAATGCAAATGACGCCGACAATTTAGGGTTCGGTAACAATTAAGTAATATACAAAGAATAATGACAAAAGAAAAGTGACAGATACGTTGATGCCATAGTTTCATGAAGTTGCAGCAGGATAAATGCTGCCAAGGCGCGTTGCTAGGGGTCAGAACTCGACAAAGTGGCACCAAACAGCATGTTGCTAGAGGCGGATGGTGCTATTTAGTTGTTGTAGGACAGTGTTACTATAGCTCCGTTGGGTGATCGTGTGGTATCTCATATTTATCACTTCCGTACTTAGTATTTATCATTCCTACTGTTTCTCGTTCATTAGGTAAACCACAAACAACTATATTTTTAAGTATCGAATATAATTTTACAAATGATTGCATCATCAACATTGTTGCTTTCATTTATATATTTAATTATGTCTTAGAAAGTTATTCAATACTTTAGAAGTAAAATTATTATTTTAACAAGATAGTTAATATAGCTGATTGTGTTTTCAGTTAGTAACTGATTTGCGTGTGTTAAAAAAGTCTTTAGAAGTAAAACCATTATTTAACGAGAAAACTATTAAAGTATAGATGATAATTTGTATACATATGACGTGTAAAAATTTTATCACACATATTATGTTACCTTATCCATTATATATATGACTATTTGGACGAAGAAGATATTATATCATAGCCAATAGTTTACCTTAAATTCTTTTACCAATACGTGTCACTTTATATATATAACGTTACCCTAATTTATTAGATCTATAGTTTTTGTTTTTATAATTGATATATCCTATAATTATCTGTCATGAAAAGTTTTATGACGTATAATATTTTATTATAAATAAAACCATTAATTAAAGAAACTTTTACATTATTATTCCACAACAAATTGTGTTTTCGTTATTTAAGTATTGATTCATTACACATTTAGCACATAACAGTACATGACTATAGTTTTCGCTACTACGTCTAATTTACATTTTTTATTTTATGAGTCCCCCGCTGGGACAGCAGTAAGTCTACGATTTACAACGCTAAAATCAGTGGTTTAATTCCCCTTGGTGGATACGGCAGATAGCCCAATGTAGCTTTGCTATAAGAAAAACACACACTCATTTTCTGACGTTTTATATGTAAAACTCTTATCCCTATTTCACTTACTCCATAGTTTTCATTTCCATAACTAATATATTGTATAACATACTTTTACATCTATTTGTCCTGAAAAGGACACTTATTTAAATCTTTAAGTAATATAAAATAATTCTAATATAATTTTTAACTATATAAGTTAATCTGTATAACTATTATGCTTATTATTGTAAAAATGTTTACAAATATTTGTCTGGAGCTTTTTTCTTGATTGCTTGGAACTTTATGCATAATGCTAACTGAATTCTACCACAAGTGTTTATGTATAGTGTACATAATTTACAGTTATATACTTATTTTAATACCTACGTTTGTTTCAGTTTAATATATGAAACGTATAAATATTAAATGTGTATTGCGCGAGTCTCGCCTGTTTTCCAAATTTGTAAAAGATTCTCGAGTGTAAGGGCCAACAATATATGTTTTACGAAAGCACTAGCGTATCTTGGAATATTTTATATTTGTTTTGCATATTAAAATATATTTGTGTTAAGAAAGAAAGAAAATTGTGTGTAGGAATCTTGTTGGCAAGTGATATAAATGTGATACATATTAACATTTAGTTACCTTCTAAATTCAAATTAAAACTTCAGGATATTTGAAATCTTAATACGTAGTGTATGTAACATAATTAACCGGAGACTCATCCGAGATAAATTGTAATATGTAACAATAGACATTCTTCGAAAACAGGCTAAAAGCTCGATAAACCCTGATTTTATTAATAGAAGTAAAATTTTAAAAAAGTTCAAAATCTTAAATACTAAGGTGAAATGATATGAACATAACGTAGAAAAATTGTATGTAAGCTCATTTAAACGAGACAATAATAAAACAATTCATTATTTTATAAACAAATTATTTCTTTCGTTTATATATGCATCTGTCGTCTGCTATCGAACCGGTAGTTTTATCGTTAATGTGTACATTACAAGAATAAAATATACACAGATTAGATGTTTTTATGTAATTTGAATTAACATTTAATTTAGAATATAGCTCTATAGGCTTATTTAGTTATAGGTCATTAACTATACTTCTACTGATACATCATATATTTAATTTCACACAAATACAAAATGTATGCACAATTAGAACGTCATATGCGAAAAAGCAAACAGCAGGCCTAGCCTATAAAATAAAATTATGCCGTCTGCTATAAAATAGAATACACGAAAAGAATAAAGATTAAACGGTAATAATTATTGCGCACAATGAGATTAGAGTCAGTTCAGCGTAGCTGGTAGAACACTTGCATGAGGTGGAAGGTGATTTGAACCTAAAAATTGTATTTTTTTTATTAGCATTACAACAGATAGGCCTATTTAGGTATGAATTATTACTTATATATCATGTATTTAACATCACACACACAAAAATGTATGTAGAATTAGAATGTTGTTTGCAAAAAAGTAAACAGTAGGCCTAGCTTATAAAATAAAATTATGTTGTCTGCCATAAAGTAGACTATGTGAAAAAATAGTAAGGCTAACATTGTAGTACATATCATGTAAAATTAGGTTAAAATCAACTGAGCTAATATGTTTTATTCTGCTCTTTTTTCCCCTTTAGGTGGTTCAGTATCTGGAAATGTATTTTTTATTTTGACACGTTATAAAGTACAATATTGCATTTTTGTAGCATATTTCATACATCAATGTAACACATTTATAAAAAAATATATTAAATTTTTTGTAATAATAAACAGCAGGTGTATTAGATTTATAAAATATGAAAGAATAGGTGTGGTCCAGTAGTGAGAGGTCAAATCTGGGTCATTTGATATGAGTCAGAGAGGAAAATTGTCATTTCACATTTTAAAAACCCATAGTTTCAAGTTTCAGGAAAACAAAAATATAATATACCGCTAAATTTCGTAGCTTTCTATCTAAATACCGATCAATTTGTAGTCCACCCTGCAAGCCAATGTTTTATATATTGAATAATGAACAATGCTATGTCATCGCACACTTAAATTGTTTAATCAATGAAAATATTGTTTCATTCAATACTTAGGTGAAGTATATATTTAGAAATATATATATAACAGTAAATGTAACAAAAGAGATAATCTTTATCCCAACTTAATTAACATAATTTTATTGTGTTCATATATATATATATATACATGAATACACGTAATAATGCATGAAATTGTGTTCGTGTTTATATATGTATATTAAAAATCTTTTGGCTCGGGATACTGCAATGATAAACACCAGTATCAGTAAGTATTGCTGCTTATTACTTTATATACACAGTAAACATGGTAAAACACAATAATAATAATATATTTAATATACAGATTATCAACTGTTATATCAAGATTTTGATGATATTTTAACACATTCCATGTTTTTTTTAATCTGTGTGTGCCCGAGGTATTAAAGTAGAATAGGTTTACTCCCTCTTTGCAGTTTTCTGTGAGAGACCCTCTCTCTTGTCCTGTAGACGGCTCTTAAGGTGTTCCCATTACTCTATAATCATACTGGTATTTCGTGTTGAAATCGACGTGAAATAACCTATTTAACGAACTAACTAGTTGATAAAATAAGATTCATTATTAAAAATTTTGGATATAATACTCGGTGTTACCATAAGAAGGTTTGTTGAATCCCTTCAACCAGGGCTTTAGGCTAACATTCTAACAAGAGTGTATTACCCCAATTTGCTAGAAACTATTCACTAGGGACTGTCTCCCTTCGTCGGAATCTGAGACTATCATACTTCATTCATCTATTCCGTCATGATACAGTCGTTACAATCGTATTCTGTGCTTAGAGCAACGTAAAACAACTTATATAACTAATTTATCCAAAATTTTCATTTCCATGCATAATTTTTGCCCCTCAGTGGCACATCAATATTTCTACGGACTCATACCGGTTTGTTTTTTTTTGATGCTTTGGAAAAACAAGTTGCATTACGTTGTTATATTTTCAAGACATTAGATCAAACTTGTAGATAGCAATATAATTAATCATGGAATCGTCCTGTGGTAACAGTAGCATGCATAATCCTGGTGGTAGTAGTAACAAATGTCCTGGATGCTCAAATAGGGCCAAAGAAATTTTAAATAAATCATCTATAATACACTACCAAGAAGAAGATGACACTTCAACAATGGTATCATTGAAGGATGGTTCCTTGTCAAAGACGTTATTACAAGCACCATGAACCAGAGATTACCAAGGTTTATTACCCATTGCACAGAAAATGCCACAAGGGGAAGTGCAGAAATGTTTTACCACCAAGGATGTAATAGAAGATTTACCATGAAAAAGGATATCAATCTGATTCTAATAAAATCAACGAAAATATCATATTATTGTCTTGAGGACTCATCAATAGAGAAAAGGTCCACGTGATTATCGTTGGCCATTTATATCAAGAGTTTATGGCAAGCTCTATTTCTTTAGTGAAAACAAACAAACAAAGCACATAAAGAAACAAAAATCTAGAAAACGTCTCATTCAGTGTACTGACTTAACTTCTAAAACATTACTACGTGAAATAGAAACGCAGAAGGAGGACTGTGGAGTATTAGCCATTTATCTCATGACATCATGACTGCTAAAGCTTACTATTACCGGACCTGTTACAACGAGTATACACGTACCTCCAACAACAACAACAACAAAAGATGTGTAGCGAAAAACAAGTTTTTCTTTGATAGATTGTTTAGGCAGAGTATTCATGATAAAACTTTGTAGAATGGACAGCAACTGCCTGCTGTGGAGACACAAGTGTAGAGGACGACGTTTCGAAAGCCTCCTGTTTTCTTCAAGTCAGTTGCCGTCTCTTCTACAAAGTTTCATCGTGAGAAACAAGTTGATTCCGCCAAAGTTGCAGAATGCTGTGCAGCAGAAAGCAATGTGTACATACATTAGTTTGAGAAAATAAGAACAGATTTGCCTCAAAATCTTAGTAATAAAAATATCTGACTTGCCACACATTAATTTTACATATGACAACAGGTGAAATCACGTGTATCAGAAACTCAATAAAAAACATGTGAAAAGATGTATTGAAGCAGAACCTGAAGAAGTTCTCCAAATTTTTCCTGATGATAGAGTACGACTGTTGGTTGTGCCAGGTCGTCTCTCTGTCTATGATCTTAAAAAAGAAGATATGTACTTACAAGATCACATCCTTAATTCACCTGAAGATAACACCAATCTTTATTCTGCTGCCTCATCTACCTGAACGTCTATACAAAATTAATTATAAACTATAAAAATGGCCTCATTCGCCCAATACACTTACTAAATCAAGTATTTTCACACCTCAACTTCTGAATTATTTCTTGCATTGTTTCTTAAATGATGAAGCAGATCCAAACAAGACACGACCTATAGTAAATTGTTTGGTTCACTCATCAAAAGTTGATGTATGCTGTTAGATGGAAAGTAGAAAGCGTCAAAACATATACTTCTACCAATAGCAATGAAACCTTTAATGGGTATCATGGAAGTGGTTTAAGCTCTTAACAGATTTGGACATTGTGTCTCATATTCACAAAGAGAAGAAAATGATACAGTCCTATATCTTCAAAAGTTATCTGCTAGTCCCAAAGATGTAGTCCTTCCTTAAACCACATGACCTACTTGTTTACAACACTAGCTTAGGACAATATAGAACTTTAGAAGAAAATTTAAGTTGTAAAGGGACCAAACACCAAGTTAATGGGATTGTTGTTTAACCTACCGTCATTAGTCCACATCAACAATTGTGTTTTTCCAATGGTTGAAAAGCAACAAAGCATCACCGTACAAGATGTAATCCTTATAATTTACAATCTTGGTCAAGGAACTGAAATTTGGCAAATAAATAACTATGCAAGTTCTGAATTACCAGAACACAGATCGAAAGGTATTTATAAAGAAAAACTTCTATGAATTCTCACACAACGAGTAGATCAACTTAATCAGTCAGTGTGTGGATGGACCAGGTTTAACAAAAATGTCCGTATCAGAGAAGATGTTGCCATTAACAATGTTGGTTATTTAACAACCATCAATGTTTCAGTAACAGAAATAGCGACTACATTGGAAATACTCAATGAGAGGAAATAAATCATCAACTAGCTACAGCTTAATGAAATAGTTTTAGGGTTTGACCATGCTCTCTTTTTAAAGACTTTAAAGCTCTTTGGAAGTATCCAATTCTCTATCAAAGGATCATTATCAGGCTTGGAACTTTTCACACAATTTGTAATATCTTGAGTACCGTTAAAAACTGCTTTCAAGATGCTGGCCTTTAAGAACTTTGTCTTGAATCATTTATTATTGCTGAAGACTATTACAGCTGTTGTGGATTGATGGCACTACAATCAAGCGGTGTGTGTTTATAATAGGGCCCTCATGGAGAGGTTTCTCAACTTGGCTCAAAAACAGACATCCGGACGTGAATAAAAGACTCGCTGAAGTCTTAGAGTATGTTTCAGAGTTTCATTGTCATCAGAACAGACCATTGTATCAAGCCATTTTGGACATTTCGGCGATTGTCACTATCAATAGCCTACTTGAGGAATAACTGAACTTATGACGAAACAATGGACTAATCACTGCAACTTGATTGCCTTGTATTGACTTAGATAAAGACATACTTCTCTAACTCCTTCGTACATCGCGAGAAGACAACTGGTCGTCATACATGTAAGCAATCCACCATATAATTCCGTGGTTTTTTGCTTATGATGAAAGAAACTACGCCTGTTGTCTTTCTGTGTACTATAGTACCATGTCAAACTCAGCAACTTTGCATAAGATATTTGAACATTTCATGGAAGGTAAATTTGTTGTTTAACTAGGAACATACAAATTTTTGAAAGGCTACACTAGATCAAATCACAGAAGAATCTCTATATAAGGATGCCAAAATTCCAGGTGGTGTTTTAAATACAGTTTGGACTAAGGTGCTATCTTCTGATATTATCTTACAGCTGAATACTGGTCAGGCCTTCCGCATCAATTCTGTAAAACGGTAAATTTAGTATAATCAAATATCTACCATGCAGAACTGCAGACCCTAAGAATTAACAAGGATGGAGCAGCAGTTAAAAGCCATGGTCAACACATTAGACAATCAGATAAATACTTTCAAAATGACTGTGATCTTGTCAGTCTGTCAACTGCAACAGTTGCCCTAAAGGATATTATCTCTGATTTCGTAGAAGCACAAAGTGTATAACAGATTTAAAGAAGAATGTCTAAAAATTCATCCACAAAAACTTGCTGTTCATGATTCTATCAGCAAACGAAAATTAAAACCTTTTTATGATTTGTCAAAAGGTGTCAAGAAAGTTAAAACAAGTGCAATAGAAATGACATTAAAAGCTGACCAAGTGTTCTTTGGAAAGATGATTTTGACTACTCAAACAAGAAAGGAGCTGAAGATGAAGGGTGTGTTATGTCATCTGCTAGGACCATTGCTTTGGTCCCTTGCAATACTGGATGACAAATCATGTAAGATCAATAAGTCCGCTCCGGATAAAGTGTGTCTGTGACAGAAGTATTTCCTCAGCTTTCTGCAACCGTAATAGATTGGAAGGTGCTGATCTATCAAACGACAGGAGACCAAAAATCGTCCATACTAAGAAATGCTCTGCATGTGGAGAGCCATAGTAAGAAAACTGATATTGTCTCCGATGTTTACAAGGAGCAGAGCATAAATAATATAGAGAGATCACATAATACACTGTGCAGTTCAAGAATATACCTTCTGGACAACTTGTGCGCCAATGTAAAAATTCCTCGCTAACTACAATAACACAGCAAGCCTAATTGAATATGTACTTAATTAATGCGTACAGCCAGTGTTTAACGTTACTAGGCAAAAAAGTACTATATTTTACATGTAGAGCCAAATGATACAAACTTAAAAAATAGAAAAGTCAAGAAGTGCCGGAGCTCGAGACAAATAAAAAAGAAGTAAATACCAAAATCATACTAAATGTAATTCATTAAGCTAATGGTGACACTGAAGCCATGGTTATTTCTACAGATAATACTGATGCTAACAATACACTTCTATAAAACTAAAACATACAAAGGTCTTTTTAAGTCTGGAATTCAAACATGTACAACCTATCTTAATATTGGAAATATTGCTACCGACTGCAGAGGCTTGCAGTGGCATAATTGGGCTGTAATCCTTTACAGGATGTGAAACTGTCAGTTCATTCACAGGTAAAGATAAACTGTCGGTGCTTAAGCTTCTGAGTAAGAACCAGGAAACAAAACAAACATTGAAACAGCTTGGAGAAGAAAGATAATTGTTTTCAAAGTTGTTCAACGATTTGGAAGTATTTACCTGTCGACTTTATGGATGCAAACTAAACGATTAAAAATAAATTATCTATTCTACAACTTACTAAGTAGTAGAAAGGATGAACTGGAAACTTATTAAGTGTTTTCATGTTCAAATTGTTTGTTCAAGCATCGTCAACTCCCAAGCAGCTAAAGCAGTTTCTTCTAACTAGCTAAAAGAAAAGCATCTCTAAATACCAGAGCATATCGAATCCTGTTGGACTTGGATGAACTTTAGACAAACTGAATTCACTGGTATTGATTGGATGGACGGATCACCTACTAGAGACACGGTATTAGAACTATTAGTATGTAAACCTGAAAACTGTCCTTGCCTGATAAATAGCGTGAAGTGTTCAGAGGTGTGTTAGCTGCTGACATATATAAACCAGCCATCAGATAATGTTCTTAAGCATTTCATTGAAGCACACGATGTGATAAGTAATATTGAAGACGATGACAAAGATAACTATTAGAAATACTAGGTGACCTTGTGATTGTTAACAATTCATTGTGTGCTCAGTTTATTTTTAATTAATATACGTGCAAGCAGATTAACATTATGTACTATAATCTGTGTGTGAGAACATGAAGATAAATTATGTTATAGGAACATAGGTAGTTGCTTCGCATTTTATGTTTGTTTTTTGAATTTCGTGCAAAGCTACACGAGTGCTATCTGTGCTAGTCGTCCCTAATTTAGCAGTGTAAGACTAGAGGGAAGGCAGCTAGTCATCACCACACACCGTCAACTTTTGGGCTACTCTTTTTACCAACGAATAGTGGGATTGACTGTCACATACAACACCCCTATAGCTGAAAGGGAGAGCATGTTTCGTGCGACGGGGATTTGAACCCGCGACCCTCAGATTACGAGTCGAACGCCTTAACACTCCTGGCCATGCCGGGCCACTCAACCTTTAATTGATATGGCATATTATGACTGTCAACCATATATAGCGAAAGTGATACAGTATTTAATTGGTAGTGAACTCTGCAAGATACAAGAATTACAGACTTTATTCGGTTATACACTGTGTTCGTTTGTGTGGGAAAATGTATTTGATGCTTGGTTGGGCTCGTAAGTTTAAATGAGTGAACATATAGTTTTGAAAATGTAAGAAAAATACGGAAATAGAATTTCTGACTTGTCAGCAAATACTTTAACTATGTTTGAATCATTATAAAGTGTACTACTAATAAGATGGGCGTGTTTCTTCTGGCAAAGCTGTCTGCTGTGTTCACCGAGGGGAATTGAGTTCCTGATTTTAGCAAATCCGTAGATTTACCGCTGTCGCAGCGGAAAATAAGTAATAACATAAAATTATAATCTTCTATGTATGTTGAAACACGTTGTTTCAAAATATTAAGCTACATTGTACTTTAACCTTTAAACAGCAGGAATGTTGTAGGTGGCAGCATCAGTTGAAGATGGATGGCCGCCGTTTAAGGGTTAAACAGATATGATGCATCAACAGCCTTAGGAGTCACGTGTTTTTAGACGTCATCAGACCAAAATTACCAATAGAGTTAAAAGTGTTCACAGAAAAAAAAAAAATTGAGTATATTTCTTTCTTGTATATAGTGGCAGATAATACCTGTATACAAATTACTCCTAAAAATCAGAATTTATCGAGTCTCTTTTGGAAGAACGTCTATATGTAAGCAGTTTTAGTATAGATCAGTCAGCATTTGTGCATAAAGTTCTAAACATGTAAGAAACAAGGTATTCACAAAGATTTGTGAAAAAATATCTAAAGAAAAGTAATAATAACTCTCTTCACTTCTACAATAGTAGTGGTTAAACATGACTGTTTGTGTAGATGTATAAAACCAAGCTCAAATGGAACAATTATATAACTTAACTTATCATGCTAAACACGATGGTACAATTATTTTACAATGTTTATATAAACGTCCTTTTCAGAATGAATAGATCTAGAAGTGTGTTATGCAATATATTATTTACAGAAATTAAAACTATAAAACAAACGAATTAGCAATAAGAGCTTTACATATAAAACGTTCGAAAATGCTAAAATATATAAGGGAAATTAAATATGGAAGGGAAAAATTATAATTATATGGTACAGTACGTTAAATGTCTACTAACTTGTTATTTAAATTATAAAAATAAACGTAATTGTCAATAGAATAATAATGTAATTGTCTCTTCAAGTAATGGTTTTATTGATAATAGCAGAAGATTTGATTTAATAACTTTTTAAGGCAGGTAATTTTATGTTATATCATCTGTATCATTCAGATAATGCATAAATTGATATAGTATGTGTGATAAAACCTTTTACATACAATATAAATTATGAATTATGTTTTAATAATTATTTCATTAAACGCCCCCCGTGGCTCAGCGGCATGTCTGCAGACTTACAACGCTAAAAACCGGGTTTCGGTACCCGTGGTGGGCAGAGCACAGATAACCCATTATGTAGCTTTGTGCTTAAATAATGTTTTTTTCTTGTATAGTATTCAAGACTTTTAAGACACATGGACATTAATAATTAACTAAAAAGACAATTAACTGTACCAACTGTCTCGTTTAAACAATAGTTTTACTTCTAAAGTATCTATTAACTTTTAGGACATATGATTAAATATAGAAGTGAAAGCTACTACTTTGATGACGTAGTTGTTTGTTAAAGCTATAATTAAAACTGCAACTGTTTTTCCGTTTGACTTATAAGAGCGAAACAGTAGGTATGATAAATATTGATAAAGTAAACATAAGTTGAGACACCGCATGGTCATCCAATAGAACTGTAGTAGCACTGTCCTATAGCAACTTAGTAACACCATCCAGTCCCAGCAACGCGTCCTCTGGCGTCACTTCGAGGAGTTATAACTTCTAGCAACGGTGTGTTGCTATAGCATAGGGTGTCTATGCTACCACTTCACGGAACTATAAAGTCATCGCCTGTATTACCTTTCTGGTATCGGCATTCTTTGTATATTCCTTAATAGTTATATAACTCTCAAGTGGTATTCTTTGAGCACAGGAGTGTAAGGATAACTACTTCCCTAGTTATAATGACCAAAACTGGAATATGACAGGATCTTACATGATGAAGACAAACAACATCCTGTAAACCAATGGAATAATCAGCTTTCAGTTCTAATAATTTTAATCTCAGTTTTTATAATATTCAATCGCAGAGAATTTCCGATTTTATTTGAAATTTTTAAATTTTGTTTTTATGTAAGTAAATTCCCTGAATACAATGTATGAATTTTAACAGTACTTTGTTGTTCCTACTTAGGTTGAGGGTGAGTGAATTTGAGTTTACGTTTAAAGTAAAATTACGTATACAAAATTCATAAGGATTAAATAAGGGAGACCTTGAAACGCACTTATTTTAAACAAGTAACATATAAAGTTTTCATTTTTAAAGATATATCTTGTAAATTCCACACTAAACCAGACTTACCATTCTTCCAGTCTGGTTTGAAGTTCTTGAAGAAAATTTTCGTTTAGCCTCTGTAACTCCGGTAGGTGGCGGAATATTTGATTTAGAGTTTCGTCTGGTATAATTGGTGCATCATTCATCCTGTTTGCTTTGTTAACATACTTCCTAAACTCCTAGAAAGAAAAAATACATATATGTATCTTTAACATAATAGCAAAGAAAAAAGAAACATATATGGACTCAGTACTGATATCAATACTGAATTGCTTTTGCAAAAGACCAATGAGACAGAAAAACAGAAAATTTGCTTTTGTAAATATAAGAAGTTCTAGTCTAAAGCTTCTTCACACGTGATCAACATTTGATATATGTTTTTCAGACTATACGAAAACAGGCCCTGCAACGGTATCAGCGGTTAATCTCTCATTTTTATGTTTGTATATTATTGTTTTATATACAGCTCGTGGTATGTTTATAACAACAACGATATGTTGACAAGTATAACAAAATAACTCGAGTCATTTACTAAGCGACTGTTTACTTTGTAAGCATGACAAACAATTGGCCCCTCACAGAATCAAATGAAAAACGTTCCATCACTGGTTACAAGATGGAAAATATCATTAACACAGCGCATCAATACAAATATTGTGTGATAATAAATAGATCCGAAAAAAGTCATTTTACAATAATTACATCGTCGTGAATATTGAATTTAAGAAATACCGTACTGCTTATGGTTTATTTGTGTTAATGCTGTATATTTAGAAACCATACTTAAAGTGAAACAATGTTTAGATTTAACAAAATCTTCCATTTCAATACGCAAGCTTAATTATATGCTTAGACGAAATCTAACATGGTGATTACCTTAGATCCAACAGTCCACTTCATTAAACATGTAGCTTTACTTGCATAACCGAATTTTTAGTAAACTACAATTATGAACACTTCTGGATTTTTGAACTTCATTTTATGTTTTGTTTTCCAGATGTCTTTGCTCAGAATAAATACTGCATTGTTGTGTATTATTGGTGTTGTAACAAATATAGCCACACCTACCATGGCATCTATTTGGTTGGTTTGAAGGGTGTGAAGGGACGGCGTGCATGTGTGCTATTCGCCGTGAAGGCCTACTGAATACGAACTGTAGCAAACGTACTCGTAATACACACTGCATTAAATATCACATTTGTTTGATGTCAGCTTTATATATTACAAAATGAAATGTCTGTCAAGACCAAAATTTGACGTTCACTCGATTACCTTTCCATTTAAATTCGATCTTGGGGCGGTGTCCACATCCACAAAAATTGGTTCAACAGATTTCATATAAATTGAAAGACAAATAACTGAACACATTTCTTTTGGGAATTTTTACGTATGCGGCATCTAATGTTACAGGTTGCATTACATTCGTGTCTAATTAAAATTATTTAGCTTTTATCCTGTCTAAATTTTCACTGTGAAAATGAAAAATGAGATTATTAGATGAAAATATTTAATATTCAAAATGAAAATAACTGATTGGCTATTAAGAAAATATAACGTAACATACAATATTTTGTTTATTAGTTTGTAGAAATGGATTATCTTCCAGACAGCCTTTGAAATTATAATGTATTTTTAACTAAGTAAAAACAAAGATATTTGTGAGCACTTATAAACTTATAAAGAATGTGCAGCAATTTTTTTTTCTTTTCGTCTTTGTAATATCAACTTGTTATTGTGTTAGCATGACTTCAGTATCCACATCATGACATTACTCAAAAAGACCAAAACATTCTGCTGCGTTTCAAATTTTTGATCCAGTAACAGTAACGATAAGTTATTGATGTTGTGTGGTACCTTAAACAACAATAATGGTTAAAAAAGACAACAACATTGTTGAAGGTACAACATAACGTCAATAACGTAAACAACAATAATGATTAGAAAAAACAACATTGTTGAAGGTACCAAACAACGTCAATAACTTGAACAACAATAATTATTAAGAAAAGACAACAACATTGTTGAAGGTACCACACAACGTTAATAACTTATCGTTACTATTACCAGATCAAAAGCTTAAATTGCAGCAGAATGTTGTGGTGACATAAATGAAAATTCCATCACTTCAGTTCAAATTTTTCATCATTGTAGGACTTTATCACTTTTATGGTTTCATAGAATTGTGTTTATTAAATTATAATGAATCGTTTCATAATTACATATTAACATTGAAGTTATTCATTTCACAATCAATCGTAATAAAATTTTTAACTTGATGTGAATTTCGCGCATGAAGTTTGCGAATTTAGGTTATCTTGTTTATTTGTTTTTGAATTTCTCGCAAAGCTGCACGAGAGCCGTGGAGGCGTTATAATGTGACGGTCAATCCCACTTTTTGTTGGTAAAAAAGTATAACCCAAGAGTTGGCGGTGGGTGGTGATGACTAGCTGCCTTCTCTTTAGTCTTACACTGCTAAATTAGGGACGGATAGCGCAGATAACCCTCGAGTAGCTTTGCGCGAAATTAAAAAAAAAAAAAATAAAATAAACACTTGAGATTAAGCTTAATAAATTGCCTAATAGGTGGCAGCAAATACATGTCATGAAGACAGTTTCTGCTGTGGCATGACGTTATTAATAGTCCATCGTAATATAAAGAAAATTAATAAGCTTTTCGCGACCAGAACAGTTTCATAAGATAGTTTAATACCCTATTTTCTGCTACGGACAGAACAGCGTAATTTATTCATACTGCTAAAAAAGGATACATTTTATTTACATAATTTATTTCTGGTAGAATCATCGTAACGAAAAAAATTGTATAATTTTGTACTTCAGAAAAAGTATTAATAATAATAGTGCTAAGCAGAATGGGTTTTCATATAACATTATCAGATAGGAAACTAAAGTAAAACTTCTCCCATTGGAATGATATCTTATGACGAAAACGTTAAATTGTCACAAGTAAACTGATTTCAGAATTGTATCAGTGTTAATCATTTATGACATGACATTTTGACTCTGAACTTACCTCGTTTAATAATCGTAAAGCAGAAACAAATTTTTCTTCTGTGGTTACAAGTTCTTCAACGATATGATAGAGTTTCTTTTCTCTTTTTATTTTGTCACTTCCCTCTTCACCCACTTTATCTCCGTCTATCTCGTCGCTCGACTCGTCTGATGTGTCAAAAAAAGATGTCGACGAATGTGAACAAAACATACTCGCCGAAGAATCAAACTGACCAAACTCTTCCAAAGGTTTGGTGGATTCTTTTATAGTTTCAGAAACTGTTCCTTCTGTTGTCTGTTTACCTTGTCTGTGTATGGCGGATTGTTTCTCGTTCTCAGTCGTTATTTTGTCTTCCATGGTGTAACTATCCTTCAGAGATATCTTCAGCTCGTCAACTGTATTCTTGGATAAGTTCAAAAGCTCGTCAGTGCCTTCGGATTCGCTAAGATTTGAAAGTTTTTTCTTTAGGTACTCTACCGTTGTATCTGAATATGTACCACTTCTCTCATGACTTACTCTTTCGTTACTTTGAAGTTCTGACCAATCCACAAAATCTTTCTGTAGAAGTTGCTCCCTGTTTGATGTTTGATAGTCTTCAATTGTTTCTCTTTCAGACCACGGTTGTTTTGATTTTGAGGTAGATAAAAAACTGTGGTCCCCTTTCACTTTACCAGAACTGATGTCTTTTCTTCTATATTCGAGAAAAGGTTCTTGCTCTGGACAATTGAACGATCGTTCAAAATCTGCATAAAGACTGTGACTGCCAAACCAATGTGCTTCCCTTCTCGTTGTTCGTGAGTCACTGTTAACTCTCTGACGGTGTTCAGGACTTGATGATTCCAAATTTTGCCTTTTGTAGTTCCTGGTAGGAGTACTGGTTTTATCTTTATAGATTACATTTTCATATTTTTTTCTTTCTTTTGTTTCAAACTTTGAACCCTTACTACTGATATCGGATACATTTCTTGAATATACTGGTTCGTGTACAGGCGCACCTTTGCCTCTGCTTTTCACTTGAACGTCATCACTATAAGTACCTACCTTTGGCCTGTCGAAATACTGTTGTTTGATATTGTGTCGTCTCATGAGAACCGAATGATCACTTGGAACATCTACGAGCAAACCACGCGAAGAAAAGCTTCTATCAGACTGCACGGTTTCCGCCATACGACGATGTGGAACGCACAAGGGTGAATCAGACGCAGTTTTAACGTCTCTGATATTTCTTATATTTTTATACATTCTTTCTGGAACTTCAGGAGGAGTATCTTCAGAGGGTTTTGACGACGACATTTTCGGATAAACTTTAGGAGGCAGTGGAGGTGGAATCTCTATGTCACTTTGATGTCGCAGTTGGCTGTGGTGACTTTTTTGAGGTGGTATTTGAAATACGTGTTTTTTCTGATATAGCTTTGTTTCTTTAACTTTGCAATCGTCGGACGAAAATTTGTGGTGAAGAGATTTCTCCATATCTCTCCGAACTGGAGACACATTTGTATCTGATTGAGAACGGGTTCTTTTCGATCTCGTTGGTGGTTCAGGCTGTTCGGTTGGTGATGCTGTTTTATCATATGTTTTCCTTTCATTTGATAAGTATTTATTTCCTTGAAGATCTTGAAAGTTTATAAAAGCGTGATGTTCGGGAGTTGGAATAGATGACGGTTTAACTGTTTGCTCATCTTCATGGCTTTTCCATTGTTTATTTACATGTAGAAAATCATGTTCAGATGTCTGCACGTTCTGGTCCTTCTTTTCAACATGTGTGATTTTTTCTATTGCTGCTAATCTCCTTTCAAATGTGTCCTCAATCTTAGATATACGTTCTTTCGTTCGGTAAATATCGCTTTGGTCTTTATGTTTTTCACTATTTGACAGTGAATCTGTACTTTTTTCACTTCTGAGTAGAAGCGGGGATGATGCACGCTGACGAAGTTCAAATTTTGTGACTGGTTCACAGAATGACATTAACCTATGTCGTGACAACAGCGTTTTTCTTCTTGTCGATACTGGTATTGTTATGCTGAGTGAGCGTTTGCGTTTGACTCTTTGCCTTACTGTTGGGTTTAACCTCACGCCTTTTCTCTCCCTTAAGGGTGAACATCTGGCTGGTAGATCTGAGGACGTTGGTAAAACAAATGTTGTAGAAGAATTTGTTGTTTCTCTGACAGCTGTAGGGGTCGGTGGACGAAGTGGTTTTTGAAGCTGTGGTTTTTCCTGCTTATTGAGGTCAACAATTTGTTCACAACGATCAGTTGAAGGCCTTAAGTTAGAACGTGTTTCATCTTTTGTTATCAGTAGAGGGCGAGAAGCATTTCTTCTCACCGCATACATTGCAGTTTCCTGTTCGTTCGAATACTCCGGGTTAAAAGAGTGAGTATAAGTTCTTTGAAGGCGAATAGTTTCATTCTGAGAACTCGTTTCACAATTTGGTTTTTTGTTAAAATTTGATTCATCTTTTATGTCATCACCACATATTTCGCTTTGTTTATTTACAAAGAAACACTTAAATATGTCTTCTGCTCGATCTTTCCCACGACTTTTCATTTCGTGAGAAGTTGGATCTTTATCACAAATGGTTCCCGGAGAGAGACTGTCTTCTTTATACATACGTTTATCAATAAGATAATCCGCCTCTTTGGGCTGAGTGGCTATCTTAGTGTAATTTATAAAAGAATGCACAGTTGGTGAAAGTTTTGAAAGATTTTGTGATGATGGAGAAGCACTTCCATGGACAAAAGTATCAGTACTGGTAGCTTTCTTTACACCAACTGGGTCTGAAATAAAAGATCGTTGTGCAAGTAAGGAGTGAAGAAAACCGGTTGGTCTTCCTGGGGATACAGATTGACGAACTGTTGGTTTATGGTAACCAGGTGTACCTCCAGAGGAGAAGAGTGTTTGAATGTGATTTGGCTTTGAAAAGGAGAATAAACCTGCTGGAACACTTTGAGGTCTTCTTATTAAACCTGATTGTGTATCATTTTTTGCTATTTGAGAAGAGTCTACTGGAAATTGGTAACTTTGCTGTAATGGTTTTGAAGAAATAAGTTCAGTGTCCTGATTATCAATTGGTTGGGATAAAAACTGTTGATTTGCTACAGCTGAATAAGTGGAAGTTTGGGGAAAATACTGATAAGGTGGTAAACTAAACTCTTCAGATGAAAGAGGTTTAAAAGAAGGGCTGTCTACTGCTGCTAATCTTATAGGAGAAATATTTCTTGAAGGTGGCTGTGATAAAGATCTTTGCTGTAATACAAGAGAAGTTGGGGTAGGAAGACCAGTAAAATGCTGATAAACTAGTGAAGT
Source organism: Tachypleus tridentatus (assembly GCF_004210375.1). NCBI lineage: Eukaryota > Metazoa > Arthropoda > Merostomata > Xiphosura > Limulidae > Tachypleus > Tachypleus tridentatus. The sequence goes on along the minus strand of NC_134833.1, from coordinate 136,150,500 downwards.
TGGTCTTTTTGGAGGAGAAACACTTGCTGATGATGGTGTTAAAGAATATTTAATGGTAATTGGCTGTGATATTTGGTGTTCAGTAGCTAACTGTGTAGGACTACTTCTAAAGGGTTGGTAATCTGGAGAAGCTGGTCTTTTTAGCAAATAATGACCATGCTCTGCAGTTTCTGTTGTGACTGAGGAAACCATTTCTTTCATGGTTGGTTGCAATGTAAAACTTTCGTGTTCTCTCACTGAAGGAAAAATGGGATTTTGGAAAAAAGAATTATGAACTGGTAAAACTGATGGCTTTGAAATTAAAGTTTTAGAAGGAGAATCAGGTATTTGTTGCATAGCGTGCATTGGAGAGCTAGATTGATAACTTTTGGTTATGCTCACTTGGGGAATGCATATTGATGTTGACCCATTTGAAGAAGTTATAGACGTCATATCTACTATGTTAGAGGGACATAAGTTTTGAAAAGGACTTAGGTTAGTTGGTGATGTTTTTAGACGTACCGACGAATCGATATGTGTTGTAAAGATGCTAGATGTTGTTATTGGTGCATGATCTTGAAATAGTGCACTTTGGGAAGCTAGTATGTGTGAATCTGAAATGGCTGAAGGATGTTCAATTAAGTTAGTAAGATGAAATGTTGGTGATGAAGCTTTAATTCCTTGAGGAGATAAAAAACGTGATTGTGTTTGTAAGCCCTTAAGCTCAGGAATTGGAGCCGATTGTTGAGGACGTCTTGATAACAGTTCGAGCGTTTCATGTTCTTGTATTTTTGAAAATTTCCTAGTATCTGAGAAAAGACGTTTTAAACATGAAGGGATTTCCGATAACAAATCAATCTTCCGAGTGATCAACAACGATTTAATTTTTCTAAACCATTTCCTGCGATCCAAAGTAATTCTCTTGTATTTCTTAAAACTGATTTTTGTAAGTCTTCTAGAGTGGCTGTGGTAAAAAATCCTTACAGGAATGCCAAAATACGTAGGACTTTTATTACTGAAAATGTGTAAAAAATTAGTAGCATCTCCACCAAGAACTATGTCATCTTCCTCAACGTAGTCTTCTGTTCTTCCTCTACTGACTGGATCCTTCACATGACCATAGCTACCCATAGTAACAGATATAGTACTACTTTCTCTGCCTGTCCATCCAGTAGTGACCTCCCCATTCTCTGTCATGGAATGTTCTACACAGTGCATTCCTCCAATACCCCAGGGGTCATAATCTCCAGCGGAAGAAATTACTGACTGGTTTGACTCTGGTTTATGAATTTTTTGAAACACTTAAATTCTGGTCAAAAGACGTTGCAACCGATGATCTTGAAGACACAGACACGGATCTCCTAGAATTAAAAACGTTTCGAAACTTACTCAGTGTGTCATATTACAGATTCATAGGTTCCATCAAACTTCGTTTTAAGGTTTCGAACAATTATCTTTGTCTTTTGACTTAGTTTGAATAAAATAAACATCATTTTAAGATTTTTATTTTTTCACACGCATGACATTAAGAGGTACACGTTATGAGTGTGTGTGTTTTCTTATAGCAAAGCCACATCGGGCTACCTGCTGAGCCCACCGAGAGGAAACGAACCCCTGATTTTAGCGTTGTAAACCCGTAGACTTAACGCTGTACCAGGGGGGGGGCGTTATGAAAATTAGTAAACGCTGATCGTAAACAGTATTTGAATAAAATATTAATGTGGATAAAAATATCATTTTTTTGCTGCCTCCTAACAACAATTCTATAAACTATTTTATCAACTTGAGAAGAAGCAAAATAGACTTCCAACTAACGTTCTTACAGCCCAAAGGATAATCTAGGTAATTTAACAATACTAAAAACGAAAATTGTTTGTAGTTAAGCACAAAACTCTACAAAGAGCTATCTGGGTTTTGCCCGTCACGGATACTGAAACACGGTTTCTAGCGTTGTACCACTGGGAGACAGAGAAAAAGAAAAGTTGCATCAGTAAGCAGTTTTAGGGTATCGTTGTGCTAACTCCCGCTAACCAATCAAAATAGTTTTTATAGTAGATGTTAGTGAAGGATGTGAAGTCATCGTTTAAAATTGGTTACTTGAGATTTAGACAATAAACACGTCTTATTTGATACAACGAGGTCATAGAGTTCCTACATTTATAAATACCCACTTGTACTTTATCTTAACGGAAGCTCTAATACATGACAGTGAACATAAATAATAATATTATTTATCACTATTGTTTTATCTTGTACTTATAGAAAAATTATGAAGGCTATCTGCTGCCGCCCACAGGGAAGAAAGCCCGCCCGCAGCATCTTACCATCCGTAACCCAGAACTTAAATTTCTGGAATATTTTGTGATACCTCCTGAATTGAAGACTAATTATAAGCTCTTTTTTTTTTTTCCAGGGTTCTGCGCAACGTTACGCTCGGACTATTTACGCATAGCCGTACCTAACTTTTTAAATGATAGACAAGAGATTAGGCAACAAGTTAACAGCACCAACCACCAACTCCTGGGTTACTCTGATCGAAAAGCAGGATTTGACAATCACTCTTATAATACATCCACGGTCCCCAAGTATGACTTTGCGGCAACAGGCTACGAACCACGATTCCTTGGTTTTGCCGTAAGGTATTGAAATACTAACAGGCGAAACACATACCAGTTATTCAGTTATAAATAGTTTCATGAACATAGTTAATCTGGTGGCGTTTAGTTCACCCAACTAGTTTAAAATGTTGTCAATTTTAACGGTATTTGACTAAGTTACATTATTTATTGTCTCTTTGGTTCTTTAATCTCACAAAATTAATTCGTGATTCATGAAAGGTTCCGTATTCTGTTTTCAGTGCAAGACTTCAAGACTTTCGAGCCTCATGTTTCAGCTGTGTATGTTCAAATATTAACCTTTGACATCTCATTGTACTTCAGAAAAGGCTTATAAAGATGATTGGTAACTTCGTTGTTGACTGGAAATGTGTCCAAACAAAGCAATACATTTTTGTTTTACAAACAATTACTATTGTATCAAAATCCTGCAGAATGTTAATAGTCTAAATTTAACTTAACAAGTGTACATGGATTCTATGAGGAACGTGGCATCACTCCAGACCACGGGACACACACGAGCTTTAGTTTTTATGCGCTGTTGGTTAGATAAACGGGCTCAAGGTTTTCAAAATGTATCATACAAATAAAGAGAAAACCTCAAAAAGACAACACTGCATTATGTAATGTATTCAGTTATATTTTTGTAAGTTGTTTTACCAAACACCTCAACCAAAACATGCAGTTGGATGCACGATCTATGATGTTTACGTTTTTTCGGTTTGCCAGTTTTATTTAAGGTACGTGGTAAATGTACACAAGCACGTGCCAATGACTAAACAGTTAACCATTAGTATAATTTCTAATTGTAATCAGGCGCTGTCTCTCTCTTCTTCTGGAGCCGGGCATGGCCGAGTGGTTAGCGTACTAGACTCTTTTGACAAGCAGTATATAAAATATTGATGTTGCACACTTTATATAGATTAATTTTGATCCATCTCGAGAAATTAAATAAAAATTGAATGTTTTCAGTTTTCGAAAATCAGTTCCTCGCTGAGACAACGGTTAGTCTTCGCATTAAAAATGCTAAAATCAGGGGTTCGATTCCCCTCGGTAGGCACAAGAGATAGCTCGATAAGGCTTTTTTATAAGAAACAAACACACAGTAAACATTAATGTTACCTATTAGCTTACCTCACAAATTGTGGTAATAGTCTAATAAATAAGAATTCTGACCGAAAACAACCAAATAAAAAATGCCAATGGCGTGAACCTAATGTTAAAAACAACCAAATAAAAAATGCCAATGGCGTGAACCTAATGTTAAATAATTGATTAAAGAACATTTCCAACAATTGAGGGCTCGGCATGGCCAGGTAGCTAAAGCACTCGACTCGTAATCTGAGGGTCGCGGGTTCTTATCCCTGTAGCACCAAACATGCTCGCCCTGTCAGCCGTGGAGGCATTATAATGTGACGGTCAATCCCACTATTCGCTGGTAAAAGAGTAACCCAAGAATTAGCGGTGGGTGGTGATGACTAGCTGCCTTCCCTCTAGTCCTACACTGCTAAATTAGGGACGCCTAACGCAGATAGCCCTCGTGTAGCTTTTCAAACCAAACCAAAAATTAAGGTATTATAAAATAGTACCACTATCGTAGAAAAATATTTAGCCGTATTAGAGATAATAATAATATTGTTATACAAACAACCAATAGTTGTGTATTTGAGAAACCGAAATATAGTTAGGGTTTAATGTTTTCATTGTGCAAGCATTTCGTTCATTAAGACATGGACTGTAGATGTGTTATAAGAGTGACGGCGAAATCCTGCTACACAGTTTAACAAAAGTAGTCATAATGTTGACAATGGGCGGACTTAATTAGTTTCGTACTTAAAAATTAAGGACGAATAAAGCAAACTAACTCAAAATTCAACTAAACAAACAATAGGACGGTATAGCTAAATTTCTAACATATAAAAGAATTTAGCAAAGTTCTTTGCCCAGGACAGAAATCTGAATTCTGTATATAAAAAAGCACAATGCCATTAATGTTAATGCTTATTATTTTACAGTTCTTTTATAAAACTGTTTATCAATATTAACTTCTGCAACTAACTAGCAGAGTCAAAATTCATAACATTTTGTCTGCAGGGATTTCTTACAACAATCTTTATTTGTATTAAAAAAAAGTATTGTAGGGGGGAGAGGTCAAAGGTTACTTCCCGGAAGCTTCTGAGTTTTAAAAATGTTTAACAAAAGGAAGATCGATGAGCATCTTATATATATATATATATATATATATATTGATGTATTTATGATTATTATTGAACTACACGCAAATATCTATAGGGAAAGAAAACTTATATGAATATATTAATAGCCACACAAAACAAAATAAGCTATAGAATATAATATAATTAGAGTTTGGATAAAGTATATCACGTTCGTTTTATCGCTGTGTTTATTTAGCTACTTTAGGACTATTTCGTTTTGGAGAAGTCACCACGTTTCCATATCTAGCGATAGTCATACGATACGTGTGCTTGCTATTTTGGAGAAGTTCTCTGAAGTCCAACACTTTTGCTTTCCGTAGAACTAGCTATTTCAACTATTTGACTTTTTTATAACAAGATTAAATATACAATTATATCGTTCTTCTCATTCAACAATTTTACATTTCTATTCAAATAAAGATATAATGTGCTTTTAAACTTTTCGCTGTATTTTTAATATTAATATCTGTAATATACCTCATCATTCATAATTCTCTAAAACATGAACACATTTTTGAATTTTGGTTTTAATGACTTGGTGAATGGTACAGGTAAAAAGGTTATCTATCACAGATTATAAAACAAATACTTTACCGGGAGATAAATTCGTCTGTTTGTGACGTCACCCTTCTTTTAGCGCCATCTATTGTTTCTACATTTTTATTTTCGTTTGCGAGGCTGAGATATTTTGAAGGTTTAAGAGGCTTCGAAGCGGCGGTTTCTTCACCTTCCAAACCTGAAGTTTGACTTTTACCAGCAGAAGACGAAGAGATATTCAAAGTTGATGAAGGATTTGATTTGACCTTTGTTTGTTTAGCGGTTATGGATGCGCTCGTTTGATCTGTTAGGAGCAAAATGAAAACAAAATAACTGGCTCTGGGCGAAAATATAAATTTTTCTATAAATGACTGAACTACAATCTCTTATAATTAGCTAAATTTTATATAATGAGAAAAGCATAAAGTTTAAATTTTGGATATTATTTTTAATGAAAATATTTAAAACTAAAAATTTGGTTTTCAACACGTAATTCAGTTAACTAATGTTTGTAGTTTTATATTATATAGTCCATAAAGTACTAAGACATTATATCAAGGAAATGTCGTGTTTTGGTGTCCTATGGTACCAAAAGAGCTTTGGTATAGCGATAACTCTGACTCTGTTACTTCCACTTTCCATGTTAGTTCAATATGGTTAAGGAAACAATCATTCATTTTGCTAACTGACTCAAGGTGCAGTGGGATTTCATAGTTAGCGTCAGGCTAGAAATCTGAACATAGTTTCAGTCCGCTGTTGAATACGTCATATGGTATTGTAGGTGAGTTAACATCAGACCAGGAATTTGATCATGTTTTCAATCCACTGTTGGACACGTTGTACAGTATATTGTATAATGCGTTTCATTCTGAAGCAATTATTTTTGTTTCTCATCACTGCAGACAGTGGAATGTTGTTTCAAATGTTATGATCACACATGGTATTTATGGCTAACTTATTTATTACCAACGTTCCAAGTTCCCAATACTTTTTATGGTTGTAATAATACTGTTATTGGAAGAAGGATCTCCGGCCTGTTGTTTGTTTCAAACTCATCCACCTTAAGTTAAAAGAAATAAAGAAAACAAAAATAACGATTTTTCTTATTTTAAATGATTTTTCCTGTTATTTTTTTGTCCTGATATCAGTTGTCCAAAACACTAAAGGAACGGACATCCTGCCTACACGGCTATGATGGTCAGTTTTCGATGAGAAGTCCAGCACAGTGGTGCCCCTTCTGGACAGATGTGTTGACTTGTTATCCTAAGCTCCCACTGAAGTTCTTGGTGATGGATTAAATGACAGATCAGTGGTTTTGTTTTGGGCAGCAAGGACAATGTTCCTTTTTGAAAAGGTTTCTCTTAACTTGTACCGATATACCTTCTGGGCAATTAAATATAAAATTTGTGTATAAAGGACACAGAAGTAAACCTATAGGACAAACTACAATGTTGCTAAAATCAATCCCAGTGGAAAATAACCCTTCACTGCTTTCATCCAACTGTGCAAAGAATGTTGTTCTTAAGGGAGTGGAAAAACAGAGAAGAGAAGAAAAGAATAGGATACTAGGCTGAGGATGATAAGCAAATGTTATCTTCAGAAGTTATTATTCTAGCCCCCATTATAATCACATACCTGTATAGACAGTACATGTAAAACTTGAAAAGGCTAGATTACTCACTCCACCTCACCCTGATTACCATGTTATTAAAGTAAAGGTTCAGTTATACGTATTTTTTTAAATAAGCAGGCTTACAAATTAAAAACTGATAGTTTATTCCCAGTGTTGTAAGAACCCCACATTGTTCCTTGCAATTTAGTTCATCTAATTGTCTTTTTAGTTTTTAAAACACTACAAAAATGCTGTCTTTATGATCTGTTTACTTTAGGTTCTAAGACTGGCACGATCATTGTGTGATGTTCGTAATAAATATTTACGTATTAATTAACATTGTTCGATTACACTTTGTGGAAAGAATGCAGATTTAATGTTTATTATATTGTGCACTTTGGTATGTATATGTTGATATTGCTCTATTATCACTTGTTTTATATTAGAGCAGTCGAATTAACTGTAATCGACTGTATTAGTTGCTTGCTCACATTGTACACATCTATACGTTTATAACTAATGGAAATTTACTATCTGAGAACTAGTCCATGTTTCAAAAACAATACTAATATTGATAATTACAACAAGTACATCAAATGTTTTAGTTTCGTACAAGATCTCTATTGACAATATTTTCGTCGTATCATCAAAATGTATCTAAACAATTTCTTCTACCCACTTGTGGACAGACGTGGTTGAGTGATTAATGTTTCATACTGCACTTCGAGAGCTCAAAACTCGAGATGTAATACATCAACCATTCTCTGTATTTTCAGGTGTAGACACTACAGCAATGAATAACGTTGTACGGTTCAAAGAGCCGGACAAATTATTTGTGACGGAGGGTGCTACTAGCTGATTGCCTTGTTTAAAACTAGAAACAGTTATATTTGAGTCATAAATTTCTCTGATCTGGCTGTTCAATCCATGAGCGCGTAAAGTGTCATTAAACTGAAAATCCAGTTCCTGAGTATTTCATGAAAAGGACTAATGATACTATAATGGAACTCTTGCTTATATGATACTAAAAAAAAAAATTTTTAGTACGCGATGTGCAATATCTAACTTCGAGGATTTTATCCTGTATACATATAGATTTGCAATAAGGATACACGGTTTCGCTCCGTTTCCTGTCACGAGAACTTTATTTTTCTCTATTCTTAGGGTGCAGATATGACGTCATGAATACGTCACACGCGGACCTAATGCACTGGCGCCACGGGTAATCGGCTACTAAATATAAAGTAACTCTTTCTCTAGCTACCGAATGAAATTAAAGGAGTTGAGAATATCCTGAAATGTAAACTATGTAAATTTCAATACATCATTGTTATACACTTTGTTAAAAGTAATTAAACAAATTTGTGTTATTTTTCAATTTGCAGTATAACAACATGTAAGCATACATAAATTTGAGATACCCTGAAATTCTCAATAAGATGTGAATCGTCCAAAAAACCGACGTAACCAGGTTAATGACATTTATGGGGTTAGATTAAACATGCGTATAAGTATTAATATATCATACAGTTTTTTTCTAAAATCAACATGACAGCGAAATTCCACTGATACTCATTGCATTTATTATGTTAACAACTAGTTTTAATTTAAACCTGTACCTTATGTAGCGCGTGGGCTAATGTTCTGGTCAGTGATCTTCAAGGAGAGGCAAACAGCCAACAAAATTCGTCGCTACAAAGGTCTAACTCGGCATTTTTTAACCAAATAGTAAAATTGTCACTTTAGAACACAATAACAGCTGAAACTGACAGCGTTAATTATTAACACATCGCGTGATCAAACCTTGAATCTTTTTAACATACAATCGGTCTCGTTAACCATTTAAATATTCCCTGCCTTTATGTATAAAAACTTTATTTGCCATATTTTCGCTACTGGTCCTTGTTTAAAGACTTAATCAAAGAGGTTAAAGTGAGGAAAATCTACCCGAAATCTCTTTACCATATTTTTTAAACATCTATATTAAAAAGAATCTCATCGATTGGAGCCTTAAATATTTTTAAACCTGGTTTTCATTTCATCCGTATAACCCAAAATTATGTTATTAAATATCTACTGTTTTGTGCTTGACAAATTCATCTGTTAAGCCTATAGTATTCTTTGATTGTTTTATACCAAAAGTTATATTAAAATCTATCCGTATTAAAAGTGTGTAGTAATATTCAGCTATTGACTCACATAATGTCCTTATGACCTATATTATCAAACTCCATTCTCATTTTAACAGCCTATAAATCTCAACCTAAAAGCTAGACAATGAATCCTCATAATTTTACTACTAATACTGGAAACTCCATACTTGGGTTTATTCACCAAACTCACGAAGTTCTTGTGACTTGTAGTAATTTGATAATAATATTTTTAAGACAGTGCTAGTGAAATAAATTTTTCCAAAGTTAGTGTTTATGTCTTTTTCTCTGAGGATACGTTTAAGTTTTGTTCTATCTGTAGTTCTTTCTTTCTGATTTATCTTGTAATTGTAAAAATGGTAGACCGTGATGTATAATATACATAACCAAGCGTTCACTTATATCAGATACACATACATTTATATACAAAACTCTTCATAGGTAAACGTATGCGTTGACACATGTATTTGAACAACACTCAAAGTGAGTAAATATATATACATAATGCGTGTGTTAAGAAAGACGTTCGTTTGATTATTTGTTTTCAGTGAATTATTCTTATGCTTAACCACTGTTGTCACGGGTTTATTGTGTTTCGCTTTGCCTGATATCTAATCGTTACTGATAGCTTTTCGATAAACTTGTAATTTATTTTTTTTCTGTTTCATATTTGTCAAAACGCTGTATAAGTGATCAGGCACAAACCAGATGTCGTACGCATAAAGCTATTTAACATCATATTGATCAAAGGTGTGGACATCACGAATAAAACAATTACATGCGTGTACCTACGTAAACACGTCGACATTTCTACAGACACATATCTACATCAACAATTCTAGAAATAATTTTGTTCCCAGTTTGTCAGTCCACAAAGTTTTCTGTTTGTTTTTTTTCTCCGCACGTAAAGTTTCAGTAAGGTCGATATCACTTTCAACTATCAAAGTATCACAAGTCAGAAAATTGGTATATTTTGTCCTTATGTAATAGGTAAGTAATGTATAAACATATATACTAGATATAGGACTAGCTGAACATACCGTCTTCCAGGAAGTAACTAGAAAGTCCAAGAATCCAGCACAGCATCAGAGAAGCGGTGACTACAGCCAGTGCAGCCTCTAGGAAAACCACTATTGACAGAAGCATTACCTTTTTTGACTTCAAAGAAACTGGACGGAAGGGTGGAAAGTGAGAGTGGTCATAGTCCAAAATGGTGAGAAAAACTCAAAATATTTCATCTATGTCAACCTTAATATAAAAAAAAAGGGAAAGTCGATTAGAAATATTTACCACAAACTTTTAAGACGAACTACCAATAGCGCTATCTACTAGGTTATAGGTACCATATTATTTAAAGGAAATTTTAAATACCTGAGCATGGCATATTTTATCTACGTCGATTTATTTGTTTGTTTTTTGAATTTCGTGCAAAGCTACACGAGGGCTATCTTCGCTAGCCGTCCCTAATTTAGCCATGTAAGACTAAAAGGGACAACTCTAGACAACACCATCCACCGCCAACTCTAGAGCTACTCTTTTACCAACGAATAGTGGGATATAACGCTCCCACGACTTAAAGGGCGAGCATATTTGATGCGACAGGGATTCGAATCTACGGCCCTCAGATTACGATTGAAATTCCTTAACCAGCTGGCCATGCCGGGCCTGTCTACGTCAATCGAGTCAAAATAATATGAAAGTTGTTCGTGATGACGAGAAAATCCACTTGTAGAGAAAAATATATATGCAAAAACGGCTGGTATGGATAGAGAAAGCTCTATGTAGAGGAGCGAACAACTTTTCGACCTACTTCTGGTCGGGAAGTAAGATTTCTTTAGTTAGTATTTGGGTGTTTTTTACAACAAACATAAACAAACGGAAAATTAAAGAAGCCTTACTTGTACAACGACTCAAGCCCAAAATAAACCAATACAAAGGAACACCTTTGTACCTATATTAATAAATATAATCCAACATCTGAGCACGCCCTCTACATTCCTACACTCAATTACACAACTGCCTTCAAACATGTGGTCAGTTACCTCTTTCTTTCTTTGTGAACCTGACGATGACCGAAGAAGGTCGAAACGTTGTTTGCTCCTCTACATAGAGTTTTCTCTATCCATACCAGCTGTTTTCACATAAATATGAAAGTTGTCATTATCCATTAAGATATTATTTATTGAGTTTTATTTACCTCAACAGGATACACATAATGTTCGATTATTAGTTTTCGAGCCTAATTTTTGGAAACTGAAGAACACAATAAATTTTGGCCAAATAATCATCATGAGGTACAAACTAAAGCAACTCAAACCACAAAAAGAGATTATTTTGTAAATATAATAAACCACGTAACTTACCTGTTTTTAGCATTGTGTCACAAAATTGATTCTTCCGGATATTTTCAGCACCCTGCAAACATATTTGCATAAATATGTATAATTATAATAAGAACTGTATCGTTGATTTGTAGCATACGCGATAATTCTGGTACGCACAACTTTGCGTTTATTAAAGGTCTAATCCAACAGAAAATTTGTGCACGATGATGAAATTGTTGCAAATACTGTAATACAAAAAATACGAAATACAATACACAGTAAACACAAGGGAAACAATTGGAATATGTTTCAAGTGATCACAGGTGACACATATTATAATATTTCTTCCTAAAAGGCCTGGTCAGGTGGGTTAAGATATTCGACTCGTCATCTGAGGGTCGTGGGCTCGAATCCCCGTCGCGCCAAACATGCTCGCCGTTTCAGCCGTGGGGGCGTTATAATGTGACGGTCAATCCCACTATTCGTTGGTAAAAGAGTAGCCCAAGAGTTGGCGGTGGGTGGTGATGACTAGTTGCTTTCTCTCTAGTCTTACGCTGCTAAATTAGGGACGGTTAGCGCAGATAGCTCTCTCGTAGCTCTGCGAGAAATTCAAAACAAACAAACCCTTCTAAAATGAATTTATGTGTACTTTATAAACATATTCCAGAAAGAAATGTTAACACAACAAAAATCTAAGTGTTTTATAGCATTGTTCCAGTAAGAAATGCAATAAAGACGATAAAAATTATATATAGTATTGTTCCAGTAGAAGGTGTAAACATATTCAGATTTGTTTGTTTGTCTTTGAATTTCGCGCAAAGCTACAAAAGGGCTATCTGCGCTAGCTGTCCTTAATTTAGCAGTGAAAGACCAGAGGGAAGGCAGCTCGTCATCACCACCCACCGCTAACTCTAAGGCTACTATTTTACTAACGAATAGTGGGATTGACCGTAACATTATAACGCCCCAACGGCTGAAAGGGCAAGCATGTTTGGTGTAATGGAGATTCGAATCCACGACTCTCGGATTAGAAGTCGAGCGCCCTGACCACCTAGCCATGCCGGGCCCCAAATTTGTGAACTATGTAGTGTTTTTCCTGTAAGAAAAAAAGTTAATTGTAATTAAAAGTTGAGAACTAGATAGTGTTATTTTGGTTAAAAATATAAACCTAATAAATGTTAATTATTATCCTGGTGTTAGTACGGTAAGGAATGTTACAGTAATAAAAATTAGATTGGCTTTGTTAGATTCTTTTCAGTTAGAGATATACGTGTATTTACCCCATCAAAGAGGAGCTGGATAGGACTTTATAACATTGAATAGCTTGAAATTCTTACACCGTGTGTGTAAATATCGTGTCGAATAATATTTTTCTTTAATCGTCCAGTTTAACTGACGAGTTTTAATATTAAACAAAATAATTACTGGACTGTGAGTGAGATATAAAAGATATATTTGAAATGTTATTTTAAATATTCGTGACTTGAAATCAGAAACGAACAAACTAAGACTATTGCGAGGGAAAAAAATAGTTTTTTTACGCGATTTTATCACAAATAATATTGAATAAGTAGAGTAGTAGCCAAACTGCTGTTTGAAGTTGAAAGTGGACTACCTGGTTATTCTACAGACAGTTTGATCAAAACTGGTGTTTTATTCATTGTTATTCTCCTGTAATAACAACTAATTATCACTTTATTTCTACCTTATTAATCAGTTACTCTCTTCGAGGAAATCTAAATAATAAATGTCGGGTAGAATTAGCTAAAACTCGAACCTGACTCTTCTTATTACAAAGACAAATACACTGACCTTTATCCCTGACTCCCGTACACCTGGGAGTTAACAAATACACTGACCTTTATCCCTGACTCCCGTACACCTGGGAGTTAATACGATGTTCTTGTTAGGTTATTTCGTTTAGTTCACTTCTTTACTAGACTGGCTAAATTAATTATCAGTTAATGAGATATCGAAAGCTTCATTTGTCGTTTTCTCACTGAATTTAATGCGGTGATTCATATCCTATTATTTTAGTGTTATTCCACTCAGTTATATAATCTTCGTCTCTGACGTGATGAACTAATTCAGTTAAATCAGTACTACAGTCTTATAAATATTGCGTTTCTCAATGATGGCATTCTGTTTCTCCAAACGTACTGGATTCCACAGGTGCAAATAACGTAGTGTTTTTACTCTGCATTGATTCCTTTTGTGGTTTGGTGTGGACTAACTCCGACCACATTTTGTTGTGGTTCCTGAATACTGTTCTAAATTTATGTTGTTTATATATCTTCTTTATGTTTTTGTTTGTATATCCTCTTTATGTCTTGGTTTATATATCCTCTTTATGTTTTTGTTTGTATATCCTCTTTATGTTTTCGTTTGTATATGCTCTTTATGTCTTGGTTTATATATCCTCTTTATCTTTTTGTTTGTATATCCTCTTTATGTTTTCCTTTGTATATCCTCTTTATGTTTTCTTTTATATATCCTAATTATGTTTTGCAGGGACTTTTGACATATTTCGTTTTGTGTCTGTAATATTCTTCATAGTTGTTTTTTGCTTTTATCTCCCTTATCAAGCCTTCAGAATTTTTATTGTCAAGGAGAGATGTAATGATGTATTTTTTCTTCTTCTAAGCGTTTTTTGTATTACAAACAATTTTAATTCTGACGGCTAAGCATTCTACGATACATCAGCTGACTTCGTGTCTGTTATATCATTGAGATCTAGTCGGGAACTAATTTCTTGACACAACATAAAACACTGCTATATTTATACAAGTTGAAACTATGGCTAAACTACTACTTCTGTTTTAACCAAATGTTTCTGTCAGAAACCAGTAAATGAAAGCAGTTATGACGAACTTGAAATAATTTCTAGTTCTGTTTTAACCGATACATTACTTCAAAGACCAGATATAATGTGACATTTTTACTGACAAACTAGATTATAATTAAAACTTATTACTTTATTTTGTGTTTATAAAGTACGAAAATTCCAGTAGTCTGGCCTCGATAGCTATTTGAATGCAAAGGATATTACATAAAGTTTACTCTGAATGTAGAAGTTCACAGTTTAGCTACCTATCTTTCTAATTTTTTTTTGTCAGCAGGTTCGTTTGTTTGCCAGTTTTTATGAGTGTATATAATAGCAATATGTAAATTTTCACACAAATAGAAAAACGGTTACGTTAAGAACTTTAACTAAATACACATAGAATATAAGTTCATTTAACATTTCAACACGTACAATATGAATTTGTTCAACATATGAACAACTGAGATAATAAACTTTATCTTTAATCCAGTCTACCTATCAAAACAACTGATTCATTTGAAAATAGAAAATAAAGCACACAGTTTTAAAAAAGACAAAATACGTGTTGATTGTGAATGCAAATGAAACTGACTCTCTTATTACGCATGCATTAAACGCAGAGTAAATAATAAATCTTACAAGTTTCCAAACATTAAAGCATGATACAACAAAATAAAAGAGAAAGCATACATGTGGAACATTTCTGGACTCACATCCTTGCTAGATATGAGTTAGTAATCCACTCGTGTCCGGCGGACTTGATCAACAAACTAAAACCATCTTCGGGCAACTAACCCTAACACTGTTTGAAAAGTAGTTATTCTGCTCCTAGAGAGACACAGTTGAAGTTGAATTAAATGCTAAAGAAGTTACATCTTAACTATTTCGAAATAGAATTATCAGGGTTTTTAAGCTTTGGGAGGTTTTGGTGAAATGCCAAACTGTAAACAGAAGCAGCTCTATAGTTACATCAAGATGGCTTACGGCGGAAGTGACGTTGAAACACTTCTATATTCACTCTCTCTCTATGTATATAAAACACCTGCTCTGGTATTATTTCAATAATTAATATTAATTGAACTGTTCACAAAGATTGCTCAAGGGTTAAAGCACTTCATTAACAATTATATATTTTGAAAATTAATTGTAAGTTGCAAAGGTTTTCGGACACTCATGTGTAATTAGGTATCGTAATACATTTTAGCATGCCAACTTTAACTGTGTTACAGTTTTGAATAAAATATACTAATAAGAAAAGTTGTTAACACAAAGTCAAAATTAGATGTCAAGCTACTGTTAAAAAACAATGGAAGGTGAATCACAGGTGAAACATTAGAATGTTGATATTTAGTACAACAGAAATTCAGTGGAAGTGATTTAGTTCAACAAACAGTTAATATTTTGTTGGAAAGTCCAACCAGCATCACGTAAAGTTTGTACGTGAACTCTCTGATCTACTGACAATTCTCTACGCATTTTTAAGCCGTGGCATGACAACAAATGTATATAGTGTTAAACACTGTTTTTATGAAGGTTTATTTGTGGAATGCTATCAGATTCACTTTTTTTTCTAGCATACACCAACAGCATATGCCAGCTCCCTAATACATAGTTAAGACGCTGTATGGAATACCATGACAGTTATTTCACACCTTAAATTTGATCCGTATGTTCATTAAAGCGAAACGTTATAACATGCATGCCCTTGGTACAAGTATTTGAGAATTCTAAAGAATGATAAATTTTCTCACTTAGACTCATACAGTTCTCAATAGCGATCAGTGTGAAGCGTTGTCATAGTGTTGAAATTTACATTATGTAATGGTATGGAAGATTTAACCACATAACTAAAACTGAAAAAAATGACAAAACATTATCTTGTCTTAACACTGTACATGGTGATTTCACGTAATGTGATTTCTGTGTTTCTAGGAATTGTTTCTTTGTTTTTTTAATTTCGCACAAAGCTACACGAGTGCTATCTGCACTAGCCATCCCTAATTTAGCAGTGTAAGACTAAAGGGAAGGCAACTAGTCATTACCACTCACCGCCAACTCTTGGGCTACTCTTTTTCCGATGAATTGTGGGATTGACCGTAACATTATAACGTCCCCACGGCTGAAAGTAATGGCATATTTGGTGTGACGGGAATTCGAATATGTCAGCGTCATCTGGTGGCAGCGTTTGTAAGCTGGTAGCAACAGTATCTATTTAAAAAAGAATAGATGATTGATCATTTTCTAAACAGCATGTTGTTTTTTATTATTCTATTTACCTTCTAACGGTTTCAATCAAAATTGATTTAAATCACATCACTATACGGGAAGTAAATAACCAACAATCGCTACATTTCATACATTAACAACTATTCGATCACATAAAAAGTTAATTAGTATGCTTTGGTTTTGAAGCACAAAGCTGCACAATGGGTTATCTGCTGTACACACTGCAGTGATAGAAATCCGCATTTTAATGCTATAAGCCCTCAAACTTACATCTAAGCCACTGAACATCACCATACAGTTTTAAATATCCATCAGAAGTCATTTATACAATATATTCCCATAGTATTTCAACAGCAAGTCTGAGAGTTTATAATGCTAAAAAATTGAATTTCAATACCTACGATGGGCAAGACACACATAAATAATTTTAACAACAAACAAAAACTTAACCTACTGAAATTACTTGTTTTTGTAGAAAGCGCTTAGTAATTAGTAAGGAAATTGATTCCTTGAATTTAGAAATAGGAGGGGTATATATTAACATGCATAATGAACATACATACAATGGCGATCCGTATACACTTTTTCTCGAGCGACTGTATTATGTTCAAAACTGGGTTTTCGCTGGAAGCAATATTCCAAGCCACAGATTCAATAGCTTCCTTCATAGAAACTTATCAGTATATCAGCTTATAACCACAAAGGTATAAAATATTAGTGGTATCTCAGTTTATAACCACACAGGTATAAAATATTAGTGGTATCTGAACTTATAACGACACAGGTATAAAATATTAGTGGTATCTCAGTTTATAACCACGCAATATAAAATATTAGTGGTATCTTTGTTTATAATCACACAGGTATGAAATATTAGTGGTATCTCAATTTATAACGACACAGGTATAAACTATTAGTGGTGACTGTTTATAAGGAAACAGGTATAAAATATTAGTGGTGACTATTTATTAACAATCAGGTATAAAATATTAGTGGTATCTCAACTTGTAACAGCTAGTGAAAACAATTAGTTCATCTCTGATTGCCTGAGGGGCGACCAATCTTGAACACTTGTCAAGAACAAGCAAACAATTTCCCCAAATAAAATGGCCTTACCAACTCAACTTATCATAGTATATATGTGACTGAATAGCCTACTAAAACATAAGATTCACGTTTAGCCTATGAACACAGACAATTCATTATCCGCAACATAAACAGATGACTGCTATCAATTGATTTTGGGTCGCCAAAATTTTAGGGTATCTGTTCCGAGATTGAATGAGATGTTCACAGCTGCAATTAGTTCCTTATTACTGTTTATGTATGGTTCGAGACAGTTGTCCTAAGACGGGTCTCTATGAGGCGCATTTTTTTTACAGAAAGCCTCAAAACAACTCATTTGCAGTGGAAGTGCACATCCAGATGGACCAACAAGGTGATCCTTTAACGGATGAGTTACTGTTCACTCTGTAATCGTCTTCTTCCGCACTAAACTGGACGACACATTTCTGGGAAAAAAGGACATTGACAAAGTTAATAGTTGACACACATACCAAACTCTTGTCTAATAAAATAATGCAGGGGGGTTGTTTTCTGAAGGTGTGGGTTATTCTTCTGAGAGGCATCGCATCTAGAGAAGTGACTTGTGACATTAAAGATACCATAGAAACATCTATTTTGAAAGAGTGGTCAAGTACATCGGAAGATCTCAGTAAAACTGTTATTTTAAGCATGCAAAATCAATGTCAGACTACCTATGCTTCTCGTTGTAACACTGTACATTGAAATGAAATGTCATAGGCTATGTAAAGCTGTAAAACCACCTCTCCCAAATATTTATTTAGAAGTGAAGGCCAAATGACCAATCATTAGCATTTCGAATCGCATGACTGATTACTAGATAATTAATTTGCATCAAAATTAGATTTGAAGTGATTTACATTATTTTATAACTGAAGTTTTTGAGTTGTCATAAATTTCAATTATACTTTAGTATTTTGTGCAGTATTGTTTGTTTTGAATTTTGCACAAAGCTGCACGAGGGTTATCTGCCTCTAATTTAGCAGTGTAGGACTAGAGGGAAGGCAGCTACTCATCACCCACTGCCAACTCTTGGATTACTCTTTAACCAAAGAAAGAGTGGGATTAACCCTAACGTTATAACGCCTTCCATGGCTGAAGAATGGCAAGCCTGTTTGGTATGACGAGGATTCAAACCCGTAAACTTTAGATTACGAGTCGAGTGCCTTAACCACCTGACCATGCCGTACTTTGTGCAGTAGTAGATATAAAAATGTACAAGTTAGTATTGGAGTTTTAAAAACAAATCTATATCATTAATATTAGAAGTAAAACCCTCTCTATTATCAGTATTGGAGGTGAAAACAACTACATTATTATTATTGGAGTTGAAACTTCCATATTATTAGTGTTGAAGGCAAAGTGCCCATATTATACATCGAACCTATGACGCACACATCTGAAATTACATATTATTGGATCCCCTGCTGGGACAGCCTTTGGATTTACAACGCTAAAATTAGGGGTCCGATTCCCCTCGGTGGACACAGCAGATAGCTGGTTGTAGCTTTGCGATAAGAAAAACATGCATACATACCATATTATTAGTATTGAAGATAAAAAGAAATTCATATTATAAGTATTGAAAGTAAAAAGTCTGTATTATGTATCGTACTTTTTAAGCAGATATCCGAAATTCCATATTATTAATATTTAAGATAAAAGAAATCCATATTGTTAGTACCTATTATTGGTACCTATTAAAAACAGCTCAAGCCTACGAATTTCATTCTTACTGTTTTCTTTTAATCAGTTTTGCAAGCCTAAATACAATGGTGTTTAAACAAACAATTATACCATATTTTTGTATTTATACAGCAGATTAAATATGTATATATGGCTATATAAATAAATGTTTATTTCTGTCTGGCATAAACATTTCCGTTATAACTACAAACATGGTCCAGCATCACCAGGTGGTTAAGGCGCTCGACTCGTAATCCGAGAGTCGCGGGTTCGAATTCCCGTCGCACCAAACATGCTCGCGTTATAATGTTACGGTCAATCCCACTATTCGTTGGTAAAGAGTAGCCCAAGAGTTAGCGGTGGGTGGTGATGACTAGCTGCCTTCCCTCTAGTCTTACACTGCTAAATTAGGGACGGCTAGCACAGATAGCCCTCGAGTAGCTTTGCGCGAAATTCAAAACAAACAACTACAGAAATCGTGAATACCTTTATTCTCATTGAACGTAAATTATTTATACTTATCCTTTGAGGAAGATGAAATTAGAAGTAATATTAACATGCTTAAAATATTTCAATTAGCTTTAATAATCTTGGATTATTGATTCATTTTCTTAAAAAAAAATAGTTCATTATGAGCATTAGTTACCATAGAAAGGTGCAAACGAAACAGCTTATTTGATATATATTTGTCAATTTATTCGTAATACAGATGTCAAGAGTTATGACGTATAACGCCTAGACTGGTGGGTTTTGATATGATATTACAATATGACATAAATAATCGATCAACTTACCCATCAAAAATCGAGTGAGACGGAGTAAGTTCTGTTTTATTGTGATACCATATCACACTTACCAACCGCTTCACATAAGGAAGATAAAGCTATTAAAACTAGAAGTAAGTATTAACTTTGAAAGTCACGTGTGTTGTATATATGTTAAATGTTGCATCAATAATATTGTGGGATAGATTCAATTTTGTTTTAGAAGTTCCATTATGAACCTAACTGCCACAGGAGGGCGCCATCTAAATTGTTAATATTTATCGTTTAACTGGTGTGTAAATTACAAATGTACCATAAAAATATATACAAATCATTAATTTTTATGATTCTTCCTGAAAATATTCCGAACAAAACATTGCGTAATACTTCTTTTTATCTTTAGATGTTTAGGATTTCACTTCCATATATCGCATATAAATTTCCCCCAGGAAGTGCCAGCAATGATAATATACAACATTATATTATTCAAACTTTATTAATATAAACTTCCAATCAAAGCAAGTTATCCGCACGAGTCAAAAATTAAAATCAACTGTTAATAAGTATAAATGATTAAATACAATTTGAAAATGTGTTCCCAAGACCTGGTATGGGTAGTAATACTTTAATTAAAATAACACAGAGAACAACGTTTCTTGATGACGAGAAACCCACTTGAAATAAAAATGTATCTCAGAACAGCTGGTATGGGTACGAACACTTTTAATATTAACAACCTAGAAAGGTCGAAACGTTGTTCTGTATTATATTTTAATCAAAGTTCTAATACCCTTACCAACTGTCTTGAGAATACAATTTTACTTCAAGGGGGTTTCTCGTTATCCCGAATAAACATACTTTACTTGTGTGTGTTTTCTTTTAGCAAAGCCACAAAGGATATCTGCTCAGCCCACCGAGGGGAATCGAACCCCTGATTTTAGGGTTGTAAATCCGGAGACATACCGCTGTACTTGCGGGGGGGCGTATCTTACTTACGTTCTTAGTTATAAAGATTGGAATTTCTTGTTTCATCAGTTGGATTCTCTTTCGGTATTTTGTTTCATTAAAATAAAACATTTTCTAAAATAATGCGTAGAGATTTAACACATATCATTCTGTCAGATGTGGTAAGTAATAGTAAGTATAAAGATTTTAATAGTATTCCATAGAAATGTAAAAGCTAGTGAGGCCCAGCATAGCTAGGTGGTTAAGGCACTCAAGAGTTCGTAGTGAGTGGTGATGACTAACTGCCTTCCCTCTAGTCTTACACATTTAAGTTAAGAAGGGCTAGCGCAGATAGCCCTCGTGTAGTTTTGCGCGAAATTCAAAAACAAATAATGCTAGTGAAAGATTTAATTTGTTTGCTATTAAGAGTTTTTAGAGGTATTGATCTCACTACTGGTTTCACCTAGGACTAGATTCTTCATCTAACAAACTATTTTGTCGTAGGAGCTGTTAAACTACTTTTATAACTATTGAAAAAACTAAGTTTTCCGAACTTACGGAGCTATTATTATACTATTATAATGTGGTGAAACGTTTGTTTTTCAAATTGTTAAAGAAAAAATACAGAATCAGAAATGAGTGCTGTTTTGGAATAACTAGAACCAGAAAATCACATAATAACCTCAGTGTGTAATCATGCTAGAAACTTGGTTACGGTTTTTGTTTGGTTGTCTGTTTTTAAGAATATCAAGTATAGAAGAATGTAAACGAAATACACAATAAAGTGCCCAACAGATGGCGACAGCAGGCAAATCAGCGTTTTGTTTTTAAAGGTTTATTTTGATAAACTGAGACAATTAAATCTTCAAAATGGTACTAAACTAGTAAATACACACACAGGACAAGGCTTACACAAAATTAACTGCATTAAATAGAAACAGAGGATTTTCGTGCTATGATTATTATTTTGAACGTAAATAACTGAATTCGTATATCTAAGAATATTAAGTATTTTTGTTTCTCTTTCAAATCTGCTTTATTTCCAGGAAAAGTTGAGCTTTCTGAAAAAGACAGCTTTTAATTTACCATTTTTGATACGCAAACCAAATTTCCTGTATTTCTGTAAAACATAATTGTATGGGTAACAATACCTTATATGTATATTTTATTACCATCTCCTGTTATATATAGTCCATTGATATAGTCAATTGACCAACTTTCCTGGACAAGCTAGTTTTCAAATAAGATATTTGTACATGAAACTTTATCGAATAAAGTACCATTAGGTTAGTGTTTCCTTTTACCACTAGAGGGCAGTAGTAGCAAATAAAATGAATTATAATCAGTAAACTTGTTTCTTAAGAACAAAGCATTACAATAGGCTATCTGTGCTCTGCTCATTATAGGCCTGTAGACTTAAGGCTAAAACACTGGGAGGCAAACATTAAGTAAACTAACTTTGATGATGCGTTGGCTTATAATATACCATAAAGTAAGGAAATAACAATAATGGAAGGACACAAACTTTCTCCAGCTTCTTACACCACCTCGTGTATTATAATAATCAACATTTTAATATTAGATTACTTTTTTTCAATAACTATTACAAATGATGCTGATATTAATTTCTAACACTTTCTATTATTTAGCAATTTGAACTAGTTTTCTGTAAACCATATACAATGCTTAAGTAGGCTTACTACAGACAAAGCATAAATAAGGCCCATGGGAATTAATTACTTAACTTTTCAAAATAATTAATTTGTCGTAAGGAAATGACGTACTTTTATTTATATTATCAAGCATAATTAACACGATTTATTTATGAAATGCATGCATGCCACTTACAACGTACCAATATTTTATAACATATTTTTTCTCCAATGCAAGACGCAACAATTCACTAGACTTTTACATAAAAGATAGCTAGCCATATCTTTGACAACAAATGTTTTGGTAGCTTACTCAGCCATTAAATACTAGACCAAAATCATAAGTTAAGAACAAAAAAAACGTATAAAAATTTATGATTCAAATCACAATCTCACTATTAAAGAAAGCAGAGGTCTTGATACATACAGAAACTGGTCCTAAGTATTGAATGTCGAAGGAATCCAAGACAGAGGAACTCCTTGCTAGTACTCAATTTACGAGCATCCATTATGGCATTCCTATATCTAAAGAAACGCCCGAGCAACCCATAAAAATATGATCTAAAAAAGATCGAAACGTCTTCAAAAATAACTCTGACAGATAATATTCGTACAGAGAAATAATAACTACAATAAAGCTACGTTGGTTTCGTAAAACCCCAAGAAGTATCTTATTTTTTACGTAGAGAAAGTTAAAATTTCAGTTAGTTTGTGGTCGCTTTGAAACTAAATGAATAGTAATAATCTTGTTAATTATCCCTTAGTTTTCCTGTTAAACACAATAAACTTTTTTTCTTTTTTAAAGTTACAACTAATCTAATGTAAATAGGCTAAACTGTTAATAAGTTGTAGCAACTTCTTCCTCATTAGTTTACGACTTTATGATGAACATTTCTTCGATATTAATATATTGACATTTACCTAGAAGTCACCATTATAGATCAATCCGACTTGAAACTTTAAAACTTTCTAACACAATTATCAAGCTTATAAAGAACACACGAGCCATTTAGAAAGCGCCCCATCTACATTTGATATTAAATATTATTAAGATAACATATGATGACGGTCTCAATGTAACTAGAAAACCTCTCATCAATGTCAGATAGATTAAAAAATGGCGTCTAACAAGAATTACTAGGTGTCGAAAATTTTAGTTTGATAAATTCCAAAGACAACGTCTGATGACACTCATGAAGCAACTAAAATACCTTCAATCTATTTCAGATAGATTCGAAAGATAATGTCTAAAAACCGCTAAATACATAGAATTATTTTCTATGTTTGATAGATTTCAATGATGCCTGACGACAATTACTAAGTATCTAGACTACTTCCAATCTATACTCTTCAAAAAAAGAAACGCAAAAGGGATATGTTTGTTATTTTAAAAAGAAATATATGTAATAACGTTACAAGCTCAGAGTATGTGATGTTACACGTGTTAAGGCACTGATTGTCAGACCAAAATGACAATAAAAGTTGTGCACTTTAAAAACGGAGGAAAACATCGGATTTTTCGCCAAAACGCATTCGTGTCCAATAAATTTGTTTGAGAGATTTGCATGTTCTGCAAGTGCAACATGTGCAAAAATCCCTATAAAAGTGATGGGTTCTCGGTTTCCATAGTTCAGTGTTAAGCCACCGACACGCAATACAGCTACGCCAAGACTGACTGAAGCACAATGCAACAACGCCATTGGTCGCTTGGAAGCAGGCGAATCTCGATCAGATGTTGCCAGAGCTGTGAATGTTCACCCAAGCACCATCACAAGGCTATGGAATCGTCACCAACAACATGGATCAACTCGTGACTGCCCACGATCTGTCAGACCTCGTGTGATCACGCCCGCACAAGATCGCTACATCCGGTTACGTCACCTTCAGGATAGGACCACCACTACGACGTCTACTGCCTCAACCATACCAGGGCTGCGTAGGATTTCCGATCAGACCGTACGCAACTGTCGACGAGATTCTTAGGCCCCATGTGCAACCCTTCATGGTGAACGTCAACGACGTTTTTCAACATGACAATGCCCGTCCTCACACAGCCCGACTCACCACTGTCTTCTTGAGACACCACAACATCAACGTTCTTCCCTGGCTCTCCAGATCACCAGATTTAAACCCCATCGAACATCTCTGGGACGAGTTGGATCGACGTCTGCAACGGCGACAACCTCAACCGCAGACTCTACTTCAGCTTGCAGCAGCTTTGCAGGCTGAGTGGACAACCATTCCACAGGATGTGATTCGTCATCTCATCGCTTCCATGGGCAGGAGGTGCCAAGCAGTTATTGATGCTCACGGGGGGCATACTCGTTATTGACGTTGAGTGACGTTAAACGTCAACGAGTGAGCGTGGACTTCGCCTTTGCAGACTTTGGATGTTCAGCAGTGAATGTGCAAAGTTTCACACATGTCATACAGAACTACCCGGAATAAACTTGTTAACAATATGTCTCAAATTTTGCCTTTTGCGTTTCTTTTTTTGAAGAGTATATATTTGATAGATTACAATGATGTCTGACGAAAATTACTAAGTATCTAGAATACTTCCAATCTATGTTTGATAGATTAGAGTGATGTCTGACGACAATCACGAAGTACACAGAACACCTCTCGATTACCCTAGACAACAACAACAAAACGCTACTGGAGATTCGGGGTAGTTTGATGATGTTGACTTCAAAAATATAGTCAGAAGTCATCCATATCTTATAGATTCTGAGTTATTGTAATATCTCAATATTTTATTAGTACTATGGGAAATATCACGCAATCATTTCAGCATAATATGTTTATGCTTTGAAATGAAGTTTACTTGAACTGTTTAATGGGTCAAAATCATAGATTTGTTTATAACTTTAATAGCTGACTGAATTGTATTGGAGTAATATTCCAAATATATTCTTCATGTATGCTGTTTGTTCTCGAATTGCATCATTTTTTCCTTTATTCCCACATTCAATGTTCCACCCAGGAATCAGAAAATCCTTACGTGTTCAGTTTGCTAGAACATTCGAGAAGTTTCACAAATAAGCATGAAAGGGGTGGAGCTAGACATCTCTTTCTCAGTTGGTCACTTTGCCTCACTCTGCACCAATCAAAACAAACTCCGATCTTCTTCCTCGCATCATATCTATGATACCATCATATCCTTCAAAATGTTTTTTTAATCTTTAAAGATCTAGTTTTAAAAGCATAAATTATTTTATATTTTTTAGAAAATCATTTGAAATCCTGGCTTCTCTGGTTTGAGTAATGTCCGAAAGTGAAAAAATAACCCAAACAGTTTCTGCTAAATTTATGGTAAAGGTAGTTTCCTACAACTATTATACTAGGTGTAAAAATTGATGACCAAGAAAAACACTGGGATCCATATGGGTGATGTATAGTTTGCATATCTAGTTTGACATAGTGGCTGAAAAAGAAGATAGCAGGTATGTCATTTGCTGTTTTCATGATATGGCGTGAGCCCAAAGATCATCTAACTGACAATTATTTTTGCATGATTTATGTTTTTGGATATTTAGGCAAAACTAAACAATACACTAGGTATCCAGATACTGCATCTACAATGAAACCAGTACATCATTGGAATGGTCTTCCAGTGCCCCATCCAATAGTGAATTGGAAAACAATCTTGTGAAGACCCAGTCCCTCATGGGAATGGTATTCCAGTGCCCTATCTAATAGTGAATTGGGAAACAATCTTGTGAAACGACATGGAATCCTCTTCATCTAGTAATTCCATTCCCGAAGCATCTGAAAATAAACTGTCTGATCTGATCACTCAAGCAGAGCTAAATGATTTAACCCACAACTTGTCTCTATCAAAACGACAGGGAACTTCTTGGCTCTCACTCATAGCAATTAAAGTTATTAGCCCTGGGAACAAGAATTTCTGTTCACCAAAGTCGCCATCAAAGCCTTGTTTTCACTACATCATGCATAGCTCTTTATGTTTTTGTACAAATTTTGATGCACTAATCAAATGATTAGGTACTGAACAAAATCCTCGAAAATGGAGAGTTTTTATAGACTCATTTAAAGTTATTCTGAAAGTTGTACTTTTGCACAATGGGAACGCTAAACTTTTGATTGCTGTTGCTGATGTTGTGAAAATGAAAGAATTTTATCAAAGCATGCAGATTATACTTGAAATCATCAAATACGATCACCGTAGGTGGTGATCTAAAAGTTATCTCACTCCTGCTAGGCAGAGCTGGTATACCAAACATTGTTGCTTTTTTGTCTCTGGTACAGCTGAAAACAGAAAATCATTATAAAAAGAAAAACAGAATATTGAGTATCAACCTTTATTGAATCTTCAAAATGTGTTTCTGTCCCCATTTCATAATGAACTGAAACTAATAAAGAAACTTGTGAAAGGAATGAACAAAGATGGTAATAGTTTTAAATATCTGTTTGACAATTTTTTTCAAAAATCAGGGGATAAAAAATGTAAGGTAACAGATTCAGGAAGTGATGATGGATGATTTTAAAAATCTTTCTGCCTGAAAATCACTCAAAATTGATTGTGAATTTTTTTCTTAGAAATTCACAGGGATGAAAACAATTGATTATATGCTCGAGAACTACAAAAAAAATAGGATCTAGGAGGTCACTAAAGATGCACTTCTTACACTCCCATTTAGGCTTCTTTTCAAGTGATCTAGATGCAGTGAGCGATAAGCATGGTGAACACTACCATTAAGATATTTCTACAATGGAACAGCGATATCAAGGAGAATGGAATCCTGCGATGATGAGAGATAATCGTTGGTTCTTGCAGCGTGAAACTGAGAACATACACAAAACATGCAACAAATCAAACATGTGTTGTGCAAAATAAAGCAAAACACATAACACCGTAATGAAAGTTTTGAGCATAACCTGAATGTATTTTCAATATATAATATAATTGTAATCATTATTTTTTAAACTAGTATTGTTTTTGAACAATATTAAATGCAATTTTCAATGCATAAATAAAGTGATTAAAGAGAACTTTATTTTCACAATATATTAGAATATTTTGAATAAGCCTATCATAACTCGAAAACTAGAGACGATTGGTAATTTTCAACGTGATTGGTCGAATCAGCAAATTACTCAGAAAAATTACATTTGTTTCTAGTGAAAAAGAAATTATTCTTTTTTCTGTTTCCCGGCGTTAAGCATACTGAAAATCAAAAATGTATGCTTTACTCTGTAAAGTACTGTAGAATACCTTTTGACTCTGCATGACTCAATAAAGAATTACTGTAAAATACCTTCTGACTCTGCATGAAGAGAAGTACAGTAAAATACCTTGTGCGTGTGTGTGTGTTTTTCTGTGGCAAAGCCACATCTGGTTATCTGCTGAGCCTACCAAGGAAAATCGAACCCCTGATTTTAGCGTTGTAAATCCGTAGACTTACCGCTGTACTAGCGAGGGGCGTAAAATACCTTCTGACTCTGTATGACTCTATAAAAAATAGTGTAGAACACCTACTGACTCTCATGACTCTATAAAGAAGTACTGTATAATACCTATGGATTCTTTATAGTAGATACTTAAAATGATGACTTTGACGTGATGTAAACACTACCTTACTTTCACAAAGTAATAAAATATTTTTTATATTATCTAAACACTGTTCTCTCATAAGTAAGTGACATTCAAAGACATCGATTTGGTTTGATATTCAGTGAAAGAGCCATTAGATCATAGGCTGCAAACAAATAAGTTTTATGAACGTTTTGACATTCACACACTTATTTCATAACTAACTTATCCCTTAATATAAAGCAATTCATACACCCAAATTGGTTACAACGTGTTGATGTGTCGTTTGTGTCACTATTTTTTTAAAGATCGCGTTGCTGTGTTGCACGCTTATTTTCCTTCCTCTTTCGTTGCATTTAAAGATTTGCTTTGATGTTTAGCAGTTCCCAACAATCACCTTAAAAGAAGATTTAGACTGATCCACTTTATGACTCATAAAAAAAAACACAACATAAAAAGAGTGAAATGATGACGTTCTGGTGGTGAACCGTGGAACTAGCACATTGAACGTTAATCGACAACTCCGAACCATCTGGGTATTTCATGATGAAGGAGACGAATGTTGCTTAGTTACGGAAATAATGT
Organism: Tachypleus tridentatus; assembly: GCF_004210375.1. Lineage (NCBI taxonomy): Eukaryota > Metazoa > Arthropoda > Merostomata > Xiphosura > Limulidae > Tachypleus > Tachypleus tridentatus. Next base: position 136,121,745 of record NC_134833.1, on the reverse strand, counting down.
TTTCTGGAGTTATGTATGGTTCATGCCTATAATTACATTACTCCACATGAGTAACATTTATCACCAAGATCCAAGTAATAATAATGAGTAAATTATCACTTTTCGTTACACTAATCAAGACAAGTGTTCTTACTATATCGTCAATTTTATCCTAGATTATTTGACATTCATTTCTTACGTACATCAACCGCACTAATTTAGATGAACGATTTAGTATCATGTATATATATTTATATATATATAAATGGATGGGTGGACACATATACAGATATGAAAAGTCCAGCTGATACCATAATGTACATGTGCAAACTTGCTTTTATGAATGTTCTGTAGAGTTATAAGTTTTAACAGCAAATTAACAAATATTCAAGAAATACAGAGTCGTTGCATGAACCACATGTGAATCAATATATTCGCGTATATACATCTAAATTGCTTTAGGCTTTCGGTAGAAAGATAAGTTGCCACTAAAACAAGAGAATTATGTCTGGGGTGAGAAACAGGTCTTTACTACTTGAAAATTATCATAGTAGAGGTTTTCTTTCTTCTTTTCTAAGTGCGCAAACTATTGATGCATTTCGCTTAGCTGTGGTCTGGAATTTGTCATAAAACACACAGACTGCCTTTACCATCAGCTTGTTTCTTTGCTTCCATTCTGTTGATTATTATAGTTCTGATTTCTGCCGTCGGTGAACGCACTAAACCAATCAAATTTCCCACATTTTTCTGCGCCACCTGTTTTCTGTCATCGGAAAAATTATCACATTACGATTAACATTCTGGAACAACTGAGGCGTTTATTTTTTACTCTGGTGCCAGACAAGTAAACACCATAAGGCGATATTAAGTATAGGAATACTTTCCCCCTTTCTTAACAACTTCCCGGTTAATACTTGTGACATAAACGCAATATTCAGAATATTGCGCTCGTTGTAGACCAAATCAGAATCTTTTAATTTAATTTTGTTTAATTTTACATATATTAAACTTGCAACTAGAAAGTGAGAAAGTCCATATATTTTCTTACAAGCTGTAGAGACACTGTCCCTCACAAACTACTTGAAAGGCGAAAAGAAAGTTTGTTGTCCACAAAATCGCAGCAATGCTGTAATTTACAACAAGATTACACACACACACGTGTAGCGTCTTCGTAAACACGTTGAAAGAAATGCAGAAAATTTAATAGGTGTTAGCGAAACATGGATCAAAGAACTTAAAAGTTTTAGTTACAGTATAATAGAATGATTTATCTTCATCAAGACAGGCATTGCCCTTACAATCTCTCCGTTCTCTTTTATTTTAGCCACGTTTTTTAACATCGATTTATTACGATGAGATAAAAATATACGCTTCGGAATGGACTTTGGATCACTGGTATCAGAGGCCCTCGTTCAAAGATCATCCATCGGGTGAACTGAGAATGTGGAAGCCAAGGAATACTGAAGCCATGGGAAGAAAACAGGACTGTTAGATATCTCGAGGGTCACTTCAAACACACTTTTGGTAATACGAAAAGGTAAATTACATTAGGTGATAGACTTCTGTTTAATTATTACACACTACATTCGAACCAAGTCGGCCTGAACCATGATAAAACAAAATAAAACTAACTTGTGATAATCTATACGTAATTGATTAAAAGTCGTTCACGAGTGGGTGTTTTTATACATTTTCAATGTTAAGACTAATGGTAAAAATATCGTTTTAACAAAGTGTAAAAAAAATGTTTACTTTTTGTACATAACTTCTAACAGACAGTCTACACACTACTCAGATCTATAAATGCAGTATTTATGCACAACTATGCAAATATACAACCTCTGTATATTAGACATAGAGTGCTAAACAAACAAATGTTAAAACAGCACTAGCTGTTTCTTTTTACAGTTAAGTATTAGGAATACGAAAAATTTCAAGTAATTAGTTAATATTATTTTCTAATTGTTTCTTTTTGTGGGTTGGAAATTTAAAAAGTGTTAATGGAAAATACAATTAGTAAAGTATTACTTAAGTACACGCAGAAATAGGTTCATTACCGGTTCTATTTCCTCCAGCAAAGTTAACTCTGTTTATCAACACAAAATATGCAAAGCCAACTGCTTGTGCTTTATTATATTCCGAAATCAAGAGACTTAAAATTAATTAGAAGTTTAAATGACACACAGATATGCTCTTCTTTTCATTCGTGAGAGATCGTTCCTCGTACTTGGTAAAGCTACTCGTTTAATTTCTCAAAGTATCGATCGTAAAAGTTCAATAATCTCTTAAAGTATCTTTTGTGAAAGATCAATAATCTCTTAAAGTGTTGATTGTGAAAGATCAATAACCTCTCAAAGTGTCGATCGTGAAAGATCAAAAACCTCTCAAAGTGTCGATCGTGAAAGATCAATAATCTCTTAAAATATCTATCGTGAAAGATCAATAATCTCTTAAAGTATCGATCGTAAAAGATCAATAATCTCTTAAGAGTCGATCATGAAAGATCAATAATCTCCTAAAGTGTCGATGAAAGATCAATTACCTCTTAAACTATCGATCGTAGAAACTCAATAGTTTCTTAATGTATCAAGACACACGTTAGTGTATCGTGCTGTGAAAACAACCCGCAGGACACACTGTGTATTATTTACAATAGTGATAGTTTAGTGATTTTTCCACCTTCTGTTGCTTAGAATACGATAATCCAAATTATTATACATTTTAGGAGGATGTGAGCTATTGGATCTTTACTTCACATACCAAATTTGAAGCATAGCCTTTAAGAAATACATAAGATATAAAATCTCTAATTTTGATTGAAGTTCATAAGGTTTTTTTAGCAGGGTTTTTCGCACTGAAAGTACGGAAACTTTATTTGATAGAAAAACATATTTCATTGTTGCGAATTTTTTTGAAACTTGGCACACTAATATATCTTTACAACCTACAATCAAGTGTCAAGTTTGATCTAAGTATGATTTACAAGTGCACAGTTAGACAACAAAAAACTCTCCGTTTTGACCAAAATTTTCACTCACCCTTATGGGAAGTCATATGAAATGTTGGTCCAGAATTTATACTACAGCTTGACCGAAGAATAAAAACGGCCCACTTCCATTTTTTTGTATTCGGATTAAGGACAGATGATTTTATAGGGTGATAGTTCGTGCAGATGTGTAAGTATTGGTTAGGCCAAGCAAACTAGATTAGAAGTTTCTAGCTCAAATTTTCAAAAGAACCATGCTGGTGGTTATCATCTGTTATTCGTTGCCTGCTTTTCAGAATGAATGTACTAAATGTTATGATTTTTTTTCTAATTAAAGAGCATTTAGTGTCATATAATATTAGCTTGAGCAATCAACGTAAATTATGATGTTTCATATACAGCTGTATGGAGTGCATGCATTTGATGACAACGAACTATTAATCCAGATCCATACATAAAAAAACAAAAAACATTATACACAGCACGCATTTCGAATGTGCATTTTCTTAACATCTAAGACATTAGGCCTGGCATGGCCAGTTGGGTTGAGGCGTTCGATTCGTAATCTGAGGGTCGTGGGTTCGAATCCCCGGCGCACCAAACATGCTCGCCTTCCCAGCCGTGGGGTCATGATAATGTGACGGTCAATCCCACTATTCGTTGGTAAAGAGTAGTCCAAGGGTTGGCGGTGGGTGGTGATGTGGGTGGCCTTCCCTCTAGTCTTACACTGCTAAATTAGGGACGGCTAGCGCAGATAGCTCTCGAGTAACTTTGCGCGAAATTTAAAAAAAAATCTAAGACATTTAAATTAGACTACAAATTACTAAACGTTGAAATATGTTAAATAAATCCAACGTATCGGAATACATTAAAATAACCAAAACCACTTATTCCTCTGATTCCTCAGAAATTATCAACCAATTCTATTTTGAAAATTACTTAGCGGTGTTAGACAATATGACTGTTAGTTTAAGCCAGTTATTTGTCAAAGTCAGAGTTAATAATACTGAACTTGTGTTTCGACCAAATAATAAAGAGATAAGCCATGTGCTTTTTAAAGAGAGAGAGTTGGCATGCAAGTGAAATTGTCGCGTTAGCACCCACTGTCAGTAAGCGTTAGTTAAACCAGGCAAAGAATTAGTATGAGAATAAATTAAACGTTTTTCATAATCATAAAGTGACTGAGTTTTTCACGATTATTTTAAAATCAGATAATACAAAATAAGCTGCCCAACAAATAGAAATAGTTACAACAATATTTTAAAATACAGTTGTGGTTATACATATATGTGTTTCTATATGGTAAAGCCACATCGGACTATCTGCTGAGTCACCGAGGGAAATCGAACCAATGATTTTAGCGTTGTAAGTCCGTAGATTTACAGTTGTACTAGCGGGGGACATTGTGATTATATATAAACTATCATGAAATATGTGACCGTCTTTTAAATGAAATGCTTCTACTTGTTATATTTAGAAAGTTCACACAAAGTTAAACAGATTTCAACACGTTGCTTTTAATAGTGATTTGATAGGCTAGAGTCAACAGTACCTTTCGTCAATTCTTGGACTGCTCCTGTCTAATTGAGGTCTGGCTTTAGCAGGTAGGTGAGATAGGTAACTGCCTTGGGAAACAAAATCAAGGAACGTTTTATAATAATTTAATAAACTGTCTCACTTTCGCGACGCAGAAAAAAAAAAAAAACTTGCCAAAAGAAGAGTTTACTAGAAATTGTGAAATATTTGCCCCTGTATAGATATATAATACATTCATTTAATGATAATGGAGAAGGGGCTGGGTTAGGAACGGCATTTTAAAGTCTAATCAAAGTACTTAAAGACTGCCTGAGTTTGAACGAATAATGGGAAATTATTGTTATGATTACTTTTATAGTGTAACCACGGCTCCAAAAATCGAAGAGAATATTTAAGTAAAGGGACGTGAACCCATAAGTCCTCGAATTCACAACTAGAGTGCGGTGGTGGAATATTTCTAGAAACTGTTTACAGTATTATGAAGAAATGAGGACAAATAGTACTCGGATCCTCCGGGCTAGGCCCAGCATAGCCAGGTGGTTAGGGTGCTCGACTCATAACACGAAAGTCGAAAGTTCGAGTCCCCGTCACACCAAACATGTTCTCCCTTTCAGTCATGAGAGAGTTATAAAGTGACGGCCAATCTCACTATTCGTTAGTAAAAGAGTAGCTCAAGAATTGGCGGTGAATGGTGGTGACTAGCTGCCTTCCATCTAGTCTTAGACTGCTAAATTAGGGACGGCTAGCGCAGATAGCCTTTGTGTAGCTTTGCGTGAAATCCAGAACAGATCAGTCCTACGGAAAGCGTTCTACACATCTGGGATGCCATGTTTACTAACATCTTTAAGATGTTTATGGGTTGTCTACAAGACGTTTGATATCTTAAAATTAAATATTATGATAAATAAAGAGTTGAATCTACAAAGAAATCGTTTGATTTTATCTGGACAATGTGAGTGTTTCTTTGAGATACCTAAGAGACACTGTGTGATTATTATTTAATTTTTATTTCAAACGTTAAGTTCGTGAACACTAAGAATATATAAACAGTATCACGCAGCTTCAAGTAGTTTAACTAAAACTTTGTATATAAATATTACTAAAATCACCTGGTGGAGTTAAGAGATAATGTGATTTTTTTTTTCATGTGATCCTCCAATTATCATTATTATATGCCACAATTATTCTTAGAATAATAAACACAACGGGACGAGTTTGAAGCTGCGTAATAGGGTCTATGTGCAGAATAAATGCGTTTGATAAGAAGAATTTGTATAGAGCTTTTACGGTTAAACCAAAATAAAGACAGAACTTCTGAGTGTTTGTAATATATAAGAGAAACCACTATGAGTACATAATCAAATTTAAAGTTTTATTAGTTAATATACTTTCAAACACCACGACTTGCCAGACATATCTAACTGTTACTTTTTCAAAGAAGATATTCTCAATTTCAAAATACAAAAACAAATATTTAAAAACGGTTAAATCTACTGAATTATGCTGAAAAAGAAAACAGACAAGGGTTTTACTAAGTTCAATGTGTCTTCATCAAGCATTATGAAGCACATTACCTGAAAATGAAACTTTTATATCAGACTGTAAACAAATAGTACATGGAGTTTGGAAAACATAAGTGACTTTTTGTAAAAATAGAAATTATTAAATTAGAATATTTTCAGAATAATAGAATGAGGCCTAATGACCTTTGAGAAAGACGTCCTGTCTAGTAGATGGAAATCATTAAATGATGGTATGATGTTTGTTGGAGTTATCCAGAAAGTTGTTTTAAAAGAAGAATAACAACCTAAAAAAAATATATATATATGAAAATATTGAAATGCTATTATCGTTGGTAGTTTGGAATGGTGTCGTTATCTAACTCAATTCGAAATAAATATTTAATTTTTTATTATATTTGGAACTCGAGGTAATGACTGGTCTTTCAAAAATAACTTTCTTTTTCCAACAGTTTATTTAAGCCTTACACTAGCAAAGCTATTAGGATCGGTTATTGAATAATCCTTGGTCATTCTGGCAATTAAAACATTTTGAAAAACTCTAATAAATGTAAGCTCTAAATAATGTAATTGTATAAAACGTCATAGAAACAGAATCAGAGAAATATGTCTGACTTAGGTTAATTTAACATTAGCACGGTTTCAACTATCCGAATTAGATTTTTTAAATTTAATAAAATTACAAAGACGGGTTAAGAACTGTTTGTAACTTGCGAACGAAAACAAATAAAAACCACTTAGTAAATAGCGGTGCGCTCCCACTGGCATTACGTCTCTAACCATTAGTTCAGTGCTTCCTGCTTTCTTTAGGATGATCGCCTTCTTCTAGCATAGAGTCATTTAGCAGAATCATCCACCAGGAAACAAAGTAGGGGTGAAACAAACTGTCCAGAAATTACATTAGGAAGAAATTCATCTCTGTTGTTTGTTAGACGTTATCCTGTGACTTGTAATTTCCGTTACTACGCCGCAAAACCATGGAAACGTACTCTGAAGATATGTCTGAGGATCGCCAATAAATGTTTTTCTCCACATTAGAAAATGCCAAACAAAACATTATTAGAAAATAAGTTAACTTTAAAATACCTGTGTCATGTCATCAAAATTTGTTCCCGAGAACAAGTTAATACCATCTTCGTTTCTAAACTATTACAGTAAAGCTTTTATCAATATATATCTTTGAATATCTTTAAAATCTCATTAAAGCTAAAAATTTCAGTAGTTCATGTAAATAACGACAGATGGCAATTACTATTTATTTTACACGTAAATAAGTTATTTGTAAACTAAAAGAGCCAGAATAGCATGATAATTTGTATAGCACGATAACACGCCAAGTCGAGAAAACGTATTTTATTAAAGGTTCAAAATTCAGAAAATCTAAACCTATAATCACTCTCAACATTCTTCTTTTGTGAAAACTGTGTAACATGAAAGCATGCTAAGATGTAACAACTTATTACAAATGAAGGTCAAAGTCCACATAATCGAAATCCATCGTTGATTTTTTCGTTTTCTCGTTAATGGTGTTTTTATCTAGTTGGAATCATAATTCTGAACTAAGTAAAATGTCGTGCTTTTTAGACGTAAGGCTATTCATCTCAAAATAATAATCACCTAAAAATGAAACCAAACCATGCCTATAATAATGAAAACAATGTGTTCACCGGAAGGTTCACTGTTATCTTAAAAATGACGTCTTTCTAACAGAGTGAGTTATAAAAGTTAATTTATATAACGTTTCATTCAAGAACGCATCGTAATATTTTTTAACACATTTGAAGATTGACATTCTATTTATTTATTAAATGTGTCAGTTTATTTACTCAATCTGTAAGTTAATTTAACGTATTAACTTACCGACTGTTTATGTACCAAATTCTTAGCTAAGCTCTCAACATACTGTTTGCTTAATATATCCGGTCATCCCATAAGTAATGTCCAAAAATGTAACACAGAAAGTGCATCATCATTTATTTGTTTGTAGAAGGCTGTAATGACTAAAATATGTAGTAGGACGTGTATAACAAATATTCAGACAAATAAAAGAAACTAACTCAACTCCCCTTTTTCAAATAATTAATCAAATAAACCCTTATGAAGATGGATGTGTCTGAGGAGCACATTAGGCATACAATGCTTTATGAGTTTAAAAAAGGCAATAGTGCAGCAGAAACTACACAAAACATTCAAAATGTTTACGGTGCGGAATCTCTCAATGAAAGTAAACGTCGAAGGTGGTTTCAAAGGTTCAGATCAGGTGACTACAGCTCAAGTGATACGTCGTGTTCAGGTCGTTTTTTTGAGTTTAATGATGACTTGCTGCTGGCTGCACTTGATTAAGATTGTACTGCAAAAGTTGAAGAACTAGAACAGAAGTTTAATTCAACACATTCAACAGTTCATCGTCATCTGCAACAGTTTGGAAAAGTGTCAAAACTTGGAAAATGGGTCCCTATGATTTGACAGAAGCCAACCGTAGACCACGAGAGGACATTTGCACTTTTCTGCACTCTTGTGAACGTAACTTACTTTTTTGGACAGGTTAGTGACTGGAAATGGAAAATGGATATCTTATAAAAATGTTAAACGCCGCAGACAATGGCTCAGTGCAGGTAAACTGGCTAAACCACAGCCCAAAATTTACCTCTACCCTAGGAATGTCTTGTTAAGCATTTGGTGGAATATTGTCGATGCAATCTGCTTTGAGTTGCTGCCACTCAATGTAACAATTACATCAGACTTCTATTGTGTAGGCCCGGCATGGCCAAACGTGTTAAGGCGTGCGACTCGCAATTTGAGGGTCGCGGGTTCGCATCCCCGTCGCGCTAAACATGCTCGCCCTTTCAGCTGTGGGGGCGTTATAATGTGACGGTCAATCCCACTATTCGTTGGTAAAAGAGTAGCCCAAGAGTTGGTGGTGGGTGGTGATGACTAGCTGCCTTCCCTCTAGCCTTACACTGCTAAATTAAGGACGGCTAGCACAGATAGCCCTTGAATAGCTTTGTGCGAAACTCAAAAAACAAACAAACAAACAATTCTATTGTGAACAGTTAGAGCGCTTGAATGTTGCACTGAAAGAAAAGTGATCTGCTTTGATCAATAGTAAAGGTGCTGTGTTACATCAGGATAATACACGGCCCCATGCAGCAAGGATCACATCTGCAAAGATTGAAGAGCTAGACTGGCAAAAAACGTCCACATCTTCCTTATTCTCCAGACCTTGCCCCATCTGATTACCATCTATTCCGAAGTTTACAGAACTCTCTTGATGGGAAAAGAGCTTGAAACACACGAAGATATCAAAACTACCCTCTCTATATTCTTTTCTTCCAAACCCCAAGAATTTTATATAAGTTGCATTCAGAAGCTTGTGAATCATTGGCAGGAAGCAATTAATAATAATAGAACATACATTATTGATTAAATAACATTAAAAGTGTTTGAAATCCTTTCTATTTTTCTGAACTTAAAATAGGACATTACTTAAGGGGTGACCTGACATTTTGAATTACGCGATTGCCATGTTTTACTATTTTTTCAGTTCTTAACTTAAACGGGTTATTATGGTGTTTAGATACCGATAACGTGTTGCTTATTTATAAACATATTAACACGCTGTGTGTGTTGAATTGTGTGAAAAATTGAAAATACTTTTTACTTAGTGCGTTTGTCTGTTAAGCAAATTGTGGTGATATTTATTTATTTATTATAATTTTCAATTAATGCACTGTTTTTCTGTAGCTTGGAAAACTACAAGCAACTCTAGAAACAAAAGTAGGCAAAGTTTATAAATTAAATTACGCAGACGTATTATACAGATTCATAACGTTCAGGATAAAGCAAAACATTTGTCATTTTTAATTCTGGTGAAAAATAATAATCATACATACTTATGCATAATGTGCTAAATATGCAAATAGAAGAGGCTATTTTGTTTCATTCTTTATTTTTTTATTTTAGCGTTTTATTCAATATTAAATTATACTAACTAATAAACCTTCGAACTGTTGCTACAGAAACTGGTTTCTCAATTATCAGTGTTTTTGTTCCAAGGTCTTCAAGCATTTAAACAGAGATTCTATGTTTGTGTGCCTTTTTGAAAAAGTTTTGAACTCTAGCTGGTATTTTGACATTCCTGAAATGAACACCCGTTTCTGTGTCGATTATAAAGAAGGGATATAACGACAGCTGTATTATAGTATTGATACCTTTAGAAGTTCACTTTATGTCATTGAGAAGTTCAAAATAGTATAGAGTTCAAGGTCCCAAAATTAAACTGGTTCCCAAAATTAAAATGAATATGGTTATAATGTGACAATCCCACTATTCGAAAAAGAGTAGCCCAAGAGTTGGCGGTGGTATTTCCTACCACTGCTACGGCTAGCACAGATTAGTAGCTTTGGTCAAACAAACAAACCGTACACTTATGGGTCAATATGGAAATAAAACCAGCTTTCAGAAAATCTTATCAGACTTACGGACTAATGAACCTCTGACCAATGCTGCGAAATCCATTTCTTTCAGCTAAAATGCCAGTTAAATAATCGTCTTTTATAGATCTATACACGGCTTGAAGTGTCTGCATGCACTTCATAAGTGGTGTAAAAAGTCAGTAAACCAAAACTTTTGTTAAAAATAATTCTCCCCAGTGACACAGTGCTACTTCTATAGACTTACAAAGTTAGGAACCGGGTTACGATACCCGTGGTGGGCAGAGTACAGATAGCCCATTGGGTAGCTTTGTGTTTAGCTATGAACAAAATAAAATAAATAATTTTGTGTGCGATTAAACAATATATGTCAGGATTTGGGCCTCGATCTCTCGTTCACTAGTAAATTTTCTGACTTTCAGTTAGTTTTAATTTCTGTACCTGTGAAGCTAAAAATCATGGATCTGAAAATATTTTCAAACAAAAGTTAAAGGCTAACAAACCCTGGTGGAAATACAGTAGAACTAAAGTGAGCATTTGCAGCAGATGTTTAAAAAAATTCAAATATTTTTTTTAAATGATAGGATCTTTAAATGTCACACCAATAATCGGTGTGTAACAAATCCGGCATAAAATACTTGATAACCCGCGATCTTCAGGGGTCGTCGTACCTTGGACTCTGCTGGTGCCCTTGGGCGGGACCCCGGTCTCCGGCCTAAAATATCTACGCACATACGCCCAGATAAGATCTGATTATCCGCAGCTGGGGCACTTTCAGATATGAGCACTGTTTACTAATAGTGCTATTTTCCAAAACCGACTGGAGTTATTGAAATATTCAAGTAGAGAAGTCGTTTCACTCACTCCAGGATCGAGTAAGCTGGGTTGTCAGTTCCTCTGAAGGACAAGTAGGTTAACTCACAAAATTATATATGTAACAATAAACGGTTCGGTGTTAAAAACTCCGTAGTTCTGACATGTAGTGACTTAAAATAAGTTGAAGAAAATTACAATTCACCAACTTAATCCAGACCACCCCACAACAGTTATTATTTAATCAGTTTTATTTTATAACTACTATTTCAGCCACGTCCCCTCCATCTCAGTTGGCCTGAAGAGCCAAAGTCTCGTCAGTACAGGAAATATGATTTGTTTGTTTTTTTAATCTCGTGCAAAGATACACAAGGGCTATCTGTGCTAGCCGTCCTTAATTTAGCAGTCTAAGACTAGAGGGAAGGCAGCTAGTCATCACCACCCACCGCCAACTCTTGGGCTACTCTTTTACCAACAAACAGTGAGATTGACTATAATATTATAATGCTCCCACGACTGGAAGGGCGAGCATGTTTGGTGGGATTGGGATATGAACCTGCAACCTTCAGATTGCGAGTCAAGCGCCCTAATCATTTGGTCTTCCCGGGGACAATATAGGGAATAAGGAACGATTAACAACTTACTCTAATTCTTGTTTACTTTCACTCAGAAGTTTTTCATAATCATTTAACTACATTTGTATCTTCTCCAGTTCAAAGGTTTTATAACATTAATTTCATAGAATGACATAGAGCGCACATTACTATAATCAAAATAAAATCACTTAATATAATTAAATAATACACATTACTTTATTCTATATATAACTGAAAAAAAAAAAAGTTTTGAATTAAACGCTGTGCTACTAGTCTTCGAACTCTGGTGGTTCTGTTTGTTTCCGATTCTCTCACAAAGTTTTGGTTTGATTTTTGAATTTCGTGCAAAGCTACACGAGGGCTATCTTCGCTAGCCGTTCCTAATTTAGCACTGTAAGACCAGAGTGAAGGCAGCTAGTCATCACGGCTCACTGCCAACTCTTGAGTTACTCTTTTACTAACAAATAGTGGGATTTAGCGTAACATTATAACGCCCCCACGGCTGAAATGGCATGCATGTTTGGTGTGACCCTCAGATTACGAGTCGAGTGCTTTAACCACCTGGCCATGCCGGGCCCTCACAAAGCTATTCAGTGGATATCTGCGCTAAACATCCTTAGTTTGAACTGATAAACAAGACAGAAGGTAACTGGATAACAGCACGCACCACTAGTTCCATGACTACTCTAATTAAATAGCAGGATTTGAACATCACTTTTATAACATACCCACAACGCTGAAGTACGTAGCGCAATTTTTTATGTCAACGGAACGTGAACCATGGACCTCATATCTACAGTTCAGAACTAGGCCACGCTGACTATTAAGTACTTTCTAGTAATGCCTTCTAGTAGTTAGTGGTGTTTTATGTTATCTATTTTTCATCAAGACTTCCTTTTATTCTTTTGTTTCTATTTCCACTTCATTCTCCCGTTTTAATCTCAATTCCTGAAACTTTATGATAAATATTATATGGTTGTTTATTTTAGTGGCACTTGACATGTATAATTTTGTTTTACTATTAAGCAGATGAAACTGACATATATCAGTAGCAGTACAAACGGTTTTATTAAATCAGCTCATGTCTGTCTTCTTAGTCCAAAATCACTGAACTTACAGTACATTTAGTGTCTATAAAGTAAAATACTGACTGGAACATAAGAATAAATAGATGCGTGTAAAAGTCCTGTTCCAAAGGAAAACACAGATTGTATTTTATTGTGTGGAAAGTCAAAATCGGTTCTGTTTGGCATTAAAATCAACGTTTCAGACTAAATTTTTCGGCTGATTAAACAAAACGATGATTCTCATGTTCAAAATTTAAACAGATATACGTGATCGTATGAGAGTCGTTATACTGAATCATTCGATATCTTTGTTTCTTCAATGTCGTTGAAACATTAGAAGATCTTGGCTGTATACTGTTAAGAAAAATTGAATATCCAATAAAAACTCGAAGTAAAAAGAAAATCAGTAGCTAAAAATAACATCTCTAGAAGAAATAAAAATTGCATTTGTAAGGCGACTCACAGCCTTCGCAGACTTAGTTCTTTCGGTTGTTGAAAGTTAAGTATTGGCGATCGTAGATCAAACCGACCAGTAATTGGGCTACCGATCAGTGGCCCCCTGGTTGGCACTTGGGGACCTATTAAGGCCAAGTAATGGTAGTTTATAATTCTTCTTCTGTCGAGGCAAGACAGGCTGACCACTACACACCCCACGATCCAAGCAAGTCGCTCGTGTTTCCTGTCCCTAACGTCTGCCTAGCAGGTAATGAGGCGAGGAGGTGACAAATTCCCTCCGCGTGGTTCTAAATAGCAGTGTAGGAATTCTAGCAATAGCCGAAATACGATAGGAAGCATATTTCAGAAGAGAGAAAAAAAATAAGAAACGAAAACAGGGCTGGGTGCGGTAGATTGAAAGTGACTTGATGAAGAAGAGAAAAGCATGAAAACCTTAAAAGCAGTGCTAAACCTTAAAAAATAAACCATTATTCATTTCAGTGTTGAACAGCCTGTTACCATCAGGATCAGTTTGGATACTCTGCAGAAGTCCTGTTTATGTCGATTCTTTAACCAATGATCTTTAACTATGCTGTTTGACTAAATTTTGCCAAGAAACTCTAAAGTTAAGCCATATGCGAATAGGTTTATTAGAGAAAATGATTCTTAGCCGTCCCTAATTTAAGCACTTCAAAACCCACCGCCAACTCTTGGGCTACTCTTTTACCAACGAATAGTGGGATTAACCGTCACATTATAACGCCCCACGGCTGGGAGGGCGAGCATGTTTGGCGCGACTCGGGCGCGAACCCGCGACCTCGGTTCGCACGCCTTAACGCGCTAGGCCATGCCAGGCCTCAGAATATTTGAATAATAAAAACGTAAGCTGTCATCACATTAAATTTAAAATCTAAGCAGAAAAGCCAATAAAATAACTGAGTTACTTTTAAATGATGTAAATATGGCAAATGTACATGTAATATTAATATATTCGACTATATTTAAATTAATACGCTTTACGGCCCGGCATGGCCAAGCGTATTAAGGCGTGCGATTCGTAATCTGAGGGTCACGGGTTCGCATCCCCATCGCGTCAAACATGCTCGCCCTTTCAGCCATGGGGGGCGTTATAATGTAACGGTCAATCCCACTATTCGTTGGTAAAAGAGTAGCCAAACAGTTGGAGGCGGTGGGTGGTGATGACTAGCTGCCTTCATTCTAGTCTACACTACTAAATTAGGGACGGCTAGCCCAGATAGCCCTCGAGTAGCTTTGTGCGAAATTCAAAAAACAAACACTCTTTACAATAACATAATTTGAATAAATTATTACTCACTCTTTTTTCTTTGTTTTCACTTTTATATGTGTGTGTTTTCTTATAGCAAAGCTGCATCGGGCTATCTGCTGAGCCTACGGAGGGGAATCGAACCCCTGATTTTAGCGTTGTAAATCCGTAGACTTATCGCTGTCCTAGCGGCGGACATTCACTTTTCTGAATCACTAGTTATAACACCTTACTTCTCGACTCATTATCTTGCACAACTTTTACCTTATTACAACAAATATCTACGATATTCTTCTTGTTAGAGTTGTTGTGGGTTATTTCAACATCAACTTGCATCAATAGGTGGCGTTCAACAGGTCGCGAGCTCCTGTGTCACATGACACTATCCCAGGATGATCGCATGCCATAGTTATAAAATTACTTAGCAGTTTACTAAATCTTAACTGAAAGTAATGGTAGACGTATTAATACCACTAGCTGATTGTTTTTTCTGTTGGACATATAGTGTTTCTGATTTGCAGTGTACTGAAATACTCTTACAATTATGCTTTTCTTAGTTATGACAACACTGTTTTACAAAGTGTTCGTGGTAACTGAAACATACACAGCCCACAGCTCTAGGGTAAACTAACCACATAATATTATATGTATCACACACAATGAGCATGCTATGTTGCGAGCAAAGCGTGGCCTAAAGAGAAGAACTGTGAACCCGAGAGTTCATGGTTCGCATTTCTTTGCGAAAATACTCCACACTTTAAAGATGTGCGTGCAATATAAGAACGGCATATAACATCCATTATTTGATTGTAGTAATCCAAGAGTTTGCGGTAATTTTTTGTCAACAGCTACCTTTATTCTATCAGCTCAGTATTAGGGACAGTTAGGGCACACAGCCTTCATGTAGCTTCATGCAAGAATTCAAGCACACAGAAAATGGTATGTGATCGTCAATACAAGGAATGACACATTATACTTTGTTTTTACTCATAGTTTTTAGATAGAACATACTGCATAACACAGCGAGATTACCTTCAAATACGTTTATTGTTTTAGTATTTTTGCGAAATTCATTCAACCATATCAATTTCAACCAATCAGAAGACGTGTGGGAAACAATAATGGACGTACATTGCGTTACCCTCGAGTAGATATGTTAATTAGATGTACATCCGCAGGGTCCTCGAATAGTTCTGTTTCAAGAGTAAATGATCAAAATTAATAGTAACAAATATTTTTATTTCTTGCGTTTGAAGTTCTTGAGTTATGCTTTGTTGGTACCTACAGAGCACGTGATTCGTGACATGTGCGCGTTCTACTGACTTCACGACAGTACAAATTCCAATGTTGAACGTCCTTTGTGTGATGTCCTTTTGTGTCTACTCATTGACTGACAGGCAACACACTTCTGTATGGTGGTTAGAGTGATTGAAACATGTGAACTCTCTAGACGGCTCCGTTTTAGGGTTTGGTTTGAATTTCGCGCAAAGCTACTCGAGGGCTATCTGCGCTAGCCGCCTTTAATTTAGCAGTGTAAGACGAGAGGGAAGACAGCTAGTCATCATCACCCGCCACCAACTCTTGGGCTACTCTCTTACCAACGAATAGTGGGAATGACCGGCACTTATAACGTCTCCACGACTGAAAGGGCGAGTATGTTTGGTGTGACGGGGATGTGAACCCACGACCTCCGGATTACCAGTCGAGGCGAGGGCCTTAACCACCTGGCCATGCCGGGCCATTTTTAGGGAAATTAAAACGAACACTATGTTGACTGGCATTTTTATAGGAAGAAAGCCTGTAAATATGTACGAATCTTAGGAAAATTGTTAATAAATATAACTACATTTTGCAATTTCTTACTTATCCTAAACAACATATAAATAAAACACAAAGTTTCTCATTTCTGCAAGGCGTCGTTTTTGACATCACCCCTCTGACGTGGCATTTTCGCTAAGATTTCCATTTGATACTGTCTGGCAGCTGTTCGTCCATCCCAAGAAATATTGTTGGTATATGATCTAATTTTTCTTTAATACTAGCACCATTATATCCTATTTCTCACATTTTATGGTAACACTATCAAACATATTCTTTCAAAATATTCATAGAAAACTTGACTATGTTTTGTTATACTTGACAATGCCTCAAGTACAGTATAAATCTCACAAGATATTTCTTGTATACTTGTCTTTGACAGTATGAAGCCCATTCAAAACTGTCGAATTTCGTCTTCATGAAAAATATGTTGGTTTGAACACGATCTCTGCCATATTTTATTAGGTTTTATTAAACAGATCCCTCAGGGAAAATGTCACACACAAGGGGCACCTGTTCTTTAAATAACATATCTCGAGTATCGAACTGAAGATCAAACAAATGAGTATTAATTTAAATTAAAGAGGAAATGAAGTCTGTTTCATTGTTATCTTCACGTGGAGAATTGCAAACCAAGTCGCACGTAAAAAACATGAACTTTTACACATTAGAGCCACAAATCAGATGCCATAGTATCTAAATCCAACAAGCTACTTTATACTAATCACACTGATTGATAATGTTCGATAAACGTGAAAGTTAAACATGCCTAGATTAGAATTAAATTAACCGAAATATTAACTTTGTGTTAAAATAATAAATAAATAAATACAGTCGTTATGATAACAAAGTTTACAACTTTGGTAAAGTGTAGGTGTGGTATTACAAACATAACTGTTTTAGTTTTCTGAAAATACTATTCGTTCCCTCGCTGAGACAAACAAAAATGTAGGAGTCATAGGGTGTTATATCAAGATTAGAAGCAAGACAAACAAAAATGTAGGAGTCATAGGGTGTTATATCAAGATTAGAAGCAATGTATTAGAAGTTTTCAACTGCATAATTACATAACAAGCATATGAAGCCTTCCACTAATATGTCGTAAAAAACCAGCTTCCAAGGTGGGAAGATGAATGACGTAAGTTGCTAGATAGTGGAGAGTATGAAAACCTGGCCTTCCCTCATTCGTTAAAGAACCTACTTAAAACATAGTGTATAAAATCGATGTGTCATACTATATTTCTGTTGCATGTCATCTTTTGAGGAAGCACATAACCTATGATGCTATTAGCAACAGATTGATAGTGATATATAAAGAGGATTTTTTACTGACTGCAATATGATAATTTCCACCGCATGGGAAACGAATTCCGTTTATTGTTTTTGAACACTTTCAGTAATTGGGGCCGGCATGGCCAGATGGTTAGGGTACTCCACTCGTAATCTGAGGGTCGCGGATTTGAATCTCCGTCACACTAAACATACTCGTCCTTTCAGCTGTGGGGGCGTTATAAGTGACGGTCAGTCCTACCATTCGTTGGTAAAAGAGTAGCCCAAGAGTTGGCGGTGGATGGTGATGACTAGCTGTCTTCCCTCTGGTCTCACACTGCTAAATTAGGGACGACTAGCGCAGATAGCCCTCGTGCAGCTTTGCATGAAATTCGTAACACACTCTAATAAACCTTAAACAGGTACACATGCGAGAAACAGACGATATCTGTATTTCATTTATATTTGTGAAGATAAATTTTAACAGACTTCAAGGTACAACTGCAAAAAAAATATTTTGTAATTAATACCTATTGCCCTGTCTCGTAGTACTCGTTTAAGCACGTGGAGGAGTCGCGTCAGTGGGTAACTTGAGTCATCACTTGGCGGCAGACTGATGTGATTATTTATAATGGGCGCCAGATCCTCAAGTGGTCGGGGTACCTGTCCATGCTACCTACCGTTTAACACGGGGAGACAGTAGACAACATTTCCGCTGACGACTAGTCGCCCAGGTAACTAGTTTATCAAGCTTTTTATTGATCTGAGTCTATACGAAGCGCTGGTAGCAGTTAGCTGGAGTTTTTGGTCGTTCGTTGAGAACACAACGTGCTCACGTAAAGAGTGTGTAGAATTCAACCCGTTAAAATATCCAGATTCTACATTTCCAGGTATTTGTATATTAGGCATCTCCAGTAGCCATTTCCTTATCGTTTTGTCTTACTAGATGGAGCAAACTCAGAGATATTAGCTTAGATCAGGTAAAAAAAAATCCAATAACCAATCTTAGGTTTTATATTCGATAATGAAATACTATTTAACATTCCTGGTTAGCATCTTCTGTCTGCACAAGTCTCTCCTATGTATTGTTTTTCCAATTAAGCTAGCCTGCTCTTATTTTTGATGTCAAACCACCCTCTTGACCTTTAGAAGACCTCCAGCCGTGTAGCAATGTGTTTCCTTTGTTCTCATCTTTGTTGCACGACCTTGAAACCTAACTCGTTCTGTTGGAGCACCTGGTCGTTGGCTCAGGTAAAGCTACAGAAATGTATAGTTTATTCTTAACTAATAACAACAGTAGGACTAGACAGTTGTTAAATGTTTGTTAGTTTAAATCAATGAATTTTCTCTGTATATAATTAATTTTCTAGTATATGTTCGCTTTGTAATAATAATTTTTATTTGTAGGAGACAATTTTGTTTATTTTAAAGTAGTGATTTATATTTTAAGCCAATACATATTTGTTTGTTGTTTAACAATAAAACAGAAATTAAATTCCAAGCTATCAAATTCACCACCTGATGGCCTTTGAGGAGATATCGTGCAAAATGGAGGGTGCACCTTGTTTCTGTTGAAAGTTTAAAATTCGTAAAGTTTGTTCGTTAAAATGGACCGTAAAATGCTACTAAGAAGCCATAATGTCCAGTTATCAGATAAACAACGATCTTCGCAAGTTAAGCAGTAAACTTTGATACACGCGTACAGACACCTTGAAAACAAGCTTCTCCATGTCGATATAAGCTACTGGCGACATCTAACAAATAAAACCACGTATCATTCATGCCAGTTTCAGAGAGTTCCATTATCATTTTCAAGAAAAGAAAACGGTTGCCATCATTTCTCGGATTAATGAAGATGAACAATCCTTTCATCTCCACAAAGAATAAAAGTAAATTATCCTTTATAGTAGCAGGAAAACGTGTTTTCCCTCATAATAGTGTGTTGGTATTAAACCTGATGTCTACTTAAAGACATTCACCATGATTGAAGATTAAGTTAAAGAGCAAATCGACTAGATTATGTTTTTTAACCAATACACACAGACTACATGGATGGAATACGATATTTGAATCAGATTAATACGACACTGATCATTACCTAAGTCTATTTTCTTTTTCAGCACTTTTTTATTTTAATTTTTTCCATCCTAACTCTTCAGACTTTTATATTTACTGCAAAGTTTCGTGTTTTCTATTCAAAAGTTCAACTTATTCGAAAGTTTCGTGCAATGATTATTTACTTAAATGGTATATAAATCTCAGCTTTCTTCAAAGTATTTCACGTGCTCTACTGGTTGGAGTCATCATAACCTGGCACGTTCGTTTTTGATCCTATAGCAACCGGTTGTGTCTGTGATCTTATGGAAAAACCTTTCAATTTTCTCATACCTGGTTACCAATACAGAAAGCTAAAAGAAAAGATATTTCGAAAAGATGCATTATAATTTAACATCAGTAAAGTGGTCCAATGAAAGACTGGTTTATTAAATGTGAAATACAATGTTAATTAAATAGTCCTGGCTTAATGTGAACTACAATGTTAATTAAATAGTCAATGAAAGACTGGTTTATTAAATGTGAAATACAATGTTAATTAAATAGTCCAATGAAAGACTAGCTTATTAACTGTGAAATACAATGTTAATTAAATAGTCCAATGAAAGACTGGTTTATTAAATGTGAAATACAATGTTAATTAAATAGTCCAATGAAAGACTAGCTTATTAACTGTGAAATACAATGTTAATTAAATAGTCCAATGAAGGACTGGTTTATTAATGTCTTGATGATTTAGTTTAACTTGTTTTTTTTATCAGCAAAGAATATTAAAAAAACGCAGTGACAAATTAAATGAGAAGAGGCCGTCTCAATAATCACGCTCTAATAATGAAATAGCCTTATTAATTGAAAGAACACTAACCCATAAAAATGGCGAAATATAAATTAAAATTACTATTTCAACAAAATATGCTTTGCTAGTAAAACGTATGATATTATAAGGAAAATACAAAAGGCTATTATAGCGCCGACCCGGTATGGCCAGGTGGGTTAAGTCGTTCGACTCCTAATCTGAGGGTCGCGGGTTCAAATTCCCGTCGCACCAAGCATGCTCGCCCTTTCAGGCGTGGGGGCATTATAATGTTACAGTCAATCCCATTATTTGTTGGTAGTAGAGTAGCTCAAGAGTTTGCGGTGGATGGTGATTACTAGCTGCCTTCTCTCTAGTCTTCCACTGCTAAATTAGGGACAGCTACCGCAGATAGCCCTCGAGTAGCTTTTTGCAAGAAACAAAATTATAGTTCCACGTACGTCTTTTTCTTTTTTTGAAAATTCGTGTTTGGCTAAGCTGGTATTTGAGAAGAATTTAAAACATTCTCTCGAATATCATATTTCAAAATTGCCAGAATGGGAGCGCTACCATGTGGAAATTAACAAAACTGTAACATAAATAATGAATGATTTTGAAATTTAAATATTACAAAATATTTTAAAAATATGGGATATTTGAAGCATTTGCTAATTAACGAAATAAAATTAATACAGATATGAGTCATAAGTTATTTTAAATTTCAGGTTAGCATATATAAAAAGCAATTAGAAAATATATTATGAGAAAATGCATAAGACTACGCAATAGGTCATCTGTACTATGCCTACCAATTTAGTGTTGTATGTCTACAGACTTATTATTAATCCGCTGGTGCGGGGGGAACAAGAAATACGATTTGTTGAAACTTTCTCTTTTATTGCTAATCTAACCCGGCATGGCAAAGTGGTTAAGGCACTCGACTCGTAATTTGAGGGTCGCGAGTTCGAATCCCCCGTCACACCAAAGATGCTCGCATTTCAGCCTTGGGGGTGTTATAATGTTATGGTCAATCCCACTATTCGTTGGTAAGAGAGTAACCTAAAAGTTGGCGATGGGTGGTGATGACTAACTGCCCTCTACTAAATTAGGGACGGCTAGTGCAGATAGCTTCGTGTAGCTTTGCCCGAAATTCGAACAGCACTTTATTGCTAATCTATCCCATACTGACTCAGTGCCTTTGTTGGTAATTAAATACTTACGCAATTAATTATTTGCGCTATGTTCATTGCAGGGATCAAAACCTGATTTTTAGCGTCTTAAACCCCTCATAGTTCCTACTGAGCTACCATGGTAAATGTTTTAAAACCTTAATACATAACTGAATACTTATAAGCTAATATACTTAGTGTTTTGTTGTTAATTACTTGAAGTGTATCTTTAATTATATCTATATAAATTACAATATTCAATAATTATAGGAAAAAAGAAACAAAAAAAACGTGAGTTTTCTCAAAATTCTGTCAGCTCCCACATTACTTAAGCCTTCTCATCTTTCTCAAAATAATCAAATTGTTATCTTTATGACAAAGTTATCGTTCCTCAAAACGTCCAAGCTTTTGTCAGTCTGTTAAAATGAGCCCTGGAGTAATATTGTTAGCATGTCAGAATGAGAGTCCCAGTGAATATCGCTTTTTATTGTGTGCATCTTATAAAACGATCAAATCCACTATGCGATTAGAATAGCTGAAGGGATTGCGGTGAGTGCTGTTGAATAGTTTCCTTCCTTCCACTCTATCAGCTCAAAATTAGGAACGGTAATCGTAGATAGCCCTTGCATAACATTGTTCGAATATCCGAAACAGACAATCAAAATATTCGCGCTCTTATAAACTTGCATTTTTTCTACCAATATATTCACGTTTTTTTTTGTTGTTTTTTCCATTGTGCAAAAGTATTCAAGTTTTGTTTTGTTGTCTTAAAACAATTGAGCTTCTGTCATTTCCTAAAATACTCGAATTTTTGTCATTTTCCTAAGACACGTGGTGTTTTACCATCTTCTCAAAACGCATGAAAAGTGCTCATTTTCCTAAAAATATCAAAGCATTTGTCATTACATTTAAAGCACGTGAGTTCTTTTTCACTCTCCTAAAACAATTAATTATTCTCGTTTTTTAAAATATTCCAAAACTTGAAATTATTCCAAAATGGAGCTTACACAGTCTTGTTATTCTTCAAAAACACGTGAGTTTTGTTGATTTTCAAAACATTGTTTTTATTCTTCAAAAACACGTGAGTTTTGTTGATTTTCAAAACATTGTTTTTGTCTTTATTGCGAAGGATATGTTTTTCTCCAAATATTCACATTTTTTTTTTAATTTCTAAAAAATCCAAGTTACTGTTGTTCTGCGAAAATGGCCCGGCATGGCCAGGTGGGTTAAGGCATGCGACTCGTAATCTGATTTCCGTCGCACTAAACATGCTCGCTCTTTCAGCCGTGGGGGCATTATAATGTAATGGTCAATCCCACTATTCGTTGGTAAAAGAGTAGCCCAAGAGTTGGCGGTGGGTGGTGATGACTAGCTGCCTTCCCTCTAGTCTTACACTGCTAAATTAGGGACGGCTAGCGCAGATAACCCTCGTGTAGCTTTCCGCGAAATTCAAAACAAACAAACAAACAATCGTTTCCCTAAAGTAACCAACTTTTTCTTATTCTTCTGCAATACCAGTGTGTTGGTATTTTTATCTTGGAAGGTATCGTAACACGTGAGCTAAACACGTGAGGTTCGGACAAAGCTGACTTGGACCACTTCTGAACTAATAACGAGACTGACTGTCATTCTTATATCGTATCCGTAGCTAAAAATGCAGAGCGAGTTCAGTGGTATTGCTTCGTTAACCTTGGGCCTTTTAATCAACGGCTCGCTACACTAACCAGGTTTTGGTTTGGTTTGAATTTCGCGCAAAGCTACTCGAGGGCTATCTGCGCTAGCCGTCCCTAAGTTAACAGTGTAAGACTAGAGGGAAGGCAAATAGTCATCACCACCCACCGCCGAATCTTGGGCTACTCTTTTACTAACGAATAGTGGGAGTGACCGTCACATTATAACTCTTCCATGGCTGAAAGGGAGAGCATGGTTGGTGTGACGGGGATTCGTACCTGCGACCCTCAGATTACGAGTCAAACGCCTTAACCCACCCACCTGGCCATGCAGGTCCACACTAACCAGACCGCACCCAGCGTGTTTCCTTGAAACACTCGTAACTTTTTCAATCACTCGGACCTTTGTCACTTTCCTACAATACCTTGCTATTCTTCTAAAACATTCAGGGTTTTATCGTTCTTCTTAAATACTGGATTTTTAGTTTTATTAGTGCACTAAAATACGCGAGTTTTACTATCTTAAAATTTTATCTTGTTAAAGAGAAAAACCCCAGAATCACTTATTCCAAATGAAAGTGGTTTCATTCTGCAGAGATACAATATGTTATACATAGACTAAGTACATTATATTAAAACTATTTTAATTCATTCTGTAAAAATACAATATGTTATACAAAGGCTAACTACATTTTATCAAAACTATTTTAAACCCCATCAAATCGTTACATTCCATGCAGCCACGTCCTGTCGTGTTCCATCTGATGATCCTGCATCTTGATGATAGCCCTGCAGCATAGAATACATTGTAAAAGCTCTAACGTAGCTCAGTTGTAAATCTGTGAGTGTGAACCGTTAAAAATTGAATTTCGATACAAATATTGGCAGAGCACAGATAGTTTATTGTGCAGCTTTGTGCTTACAACAAACAAACAATCCATTGCATAAGGTTTAGTCATAAGGTTGCTAAGTCAGAAACGCACCACTCTTCCCTGCGTGCATTTTGTTATCTATATAGTATACGAGTATGACAATTTACCATCTTTTCTTTTAATAGTGCGGTGGTTTAAAACTATATAGATAGAACGTCTCGAGACTTGACAGCTGTGTCTTTGTATGGGATTATACTAATACCTGTTTCATTCTCTGTCTGCTTCACGTATGCAACTGTTGAACATATATATACCACAAAAGCAGCTTGTGTACACGTAAATTATATAACTTTTCCAACAGAGATCCTTCTTGAATATGTCTGGAACTGTTGTCTGGGGCACGTGGACAACTTTTGCCATTGTCAGTTATCTTCGTATATTCGCACCTGCTACAAGATGTCTTCTGTACCATTTATGAGGCACTTGTTTCAGGTCACTTTCTGAATGGTCTTGGTACTCTAAGTTGATCAATATTCTTTTTTTTTTCGAATTATAATAAGTACAAATAGTATCCCCGTCTTCAATTTAAAATCTATGATCTGAACATATCTTCATCATTTTAATATATGAATACTTTGCTCCAGAAGAGGCTATTACTCATCCTTCCCAAAGATAACCAATTTTTACAAAATTCCAAACAATACCACACTATAGATGTGTTGAATTTCATTCATTACACTGTTATTTTATATCGCCTGCACCTACTCATTTCGTATTCAAATTACTTATAATAGAACTTAACTCTGTATAAATCTGGAAGTCTTATCAAGGACAGATTTCGTTGTCTCGGAATTTATAAGTTAAACTACGGAATTTTTTTCGTTGGAATTCTACGGCTTGAAAACCATTCAAAGTTATTATTATGAGTTTTATAAAGTTTGCTTAAAACTTTCTATGTAGACAAGCTTAAAACCATTACCTGTGTGTAATTGACACGACAACGAAAAATATGTTATATTCCTTTTCTCTTAGGAATGTTTCACTGAAAGAAAAATACCAAAAGAGGTAAGGAAGCTAACCTGTATTTTCAGCCGTAGGGGGTACGCAATATATTATATCATACGAAAGAGTTTTTGGTTGTTGTTTTTTTTTAAGTGCAAAGCTATACAATAGGTTATCTGCGCTGGGTTCACCGCAGGGAATAGAACCCCAGATTTTATCATTCTTAGAGCACAGTCTTGCCTCCAAACCACCGGGGGACCATACGAAACGGATTCACGTTAAAAAATATTGCCTCAGTGAGAGTACAGTAATATTCATTGCAAGTGGCCTTAGAAATAGAAAAGAAAAACATACTCTTTATTTCAAAAGCAACTTCATACTTCAAAGTTTTTCTAAAATTAAAATACTCCAATTTATTTTGTTTCAAACCTAAGAGGCAAAGACTTAAACTCAGGGATCAAAGCCCAGTTAAGAACAGTAAATTTCAGCATACACATTGTTTAATGTTTGACAAGCTTAAGATTGAACAAAGGATTTCATCACCAGATTAGAAATAGCTAGAGGATAATAACATAATGGATGAAGCATATTTTGAAAGTTTAGCTGAGTTTTAATGTTAAAACCTCGTCCTCTGATGTCACTGTTGAAAAGTCTTGGATGCCACTTCACTCTCAAATCTTTACTTTCTAATATTCAAGTTTTACCTTTTTTGGATTTAACGTCCTTTTCTACGTCATCCTCTGCTGTGCAGAATGAAACCTCACTTTTCAAATTCCATCTTCTAATATGTAAACTGGATCGTTTATAGTTATCTATTCCCTCTTAAAGCCCCGATATGGCCAGGTGATTGAGACACTCGACCCGTAATCTGAAGGTTGAGTGTTCGAATCCCTGTCACACCAAACATGCCCGCCCTTTCAGCAGTGGATACGTCATAATGTTACGGTCGATCCCATTATTCGTTGGTAAAAGAGTAGCCCAAGAGTTGGCTACTCAAAACAAACAAAACAATCTTTCTTTAAACTTGGTCGATTACTACCGTATAAATTTAAGTGCTTTGACTTTTGCCTTCATTTAAAAAACATCTCTTCCTCTGATATCCTTTTCTGTTTATAACATCTTCCTCTGATGCAGGCCCAGTATGGTCATATGGTTTGGCTATTTGTTATTTTAAATTTCGCGCAAAGCTACTTCAGGACTATCTGCGCTAGCCGTCCCTTATTTAGTAGTGTAAGACCAGAGGGAAGGCAACTAGTCATCACCATCCACCACCAACTCTTGGGTTACTCTTTTACAAACGAATAGTGGGATTGACCGTCACTTTATAACGCCCCCACGGCTGAAAGGGCGAGAATGTTTGGTGTGATCGGGATTCGAACCCGCAACCCTCAGATTACGAGTCGAACGCCTTAACCCACCTGGCCATGCCGGGCCCATATGGTTTGGAGCTCGACTTATAATCTGAAGATCGCAGTTTCAAATCCTTGTCCCGCCAAACATGTTTGTTCTTTCAGCCGTGGAGGAGTTATAAAGTGATGGTTAATCTCACTGTTCGTCGGTAGAAGAGATGGTGGTTGGTGGTGATGACTAACTGTCTTCCTTCTAGTCTTGCATTGTTAAATTAGGTACACCTTGCATTGCGATAAATTTGAAACGTTTTAAGCAACAACTCTTTCTTAAAACTCCGTTTTTCGAAAGGAAAATTAAATCTTTTTAGTTATTAACTTATTCTTAAAATCCCCGCATTCTGATGGAAATGTTTGGGATATCGCGCCTATTTTAAAAACTCTCCCTCTGGTGTATAGGTTGAAAGTTTTTGAGTATCATATCCACCTTAAAACCTTCTCCTCTGAGATACTCTCTCAATTGGTTAAGCCCTCTTAAAACAACCTTTTGGTATTTAAAACAATAATAACTTACAATACTAATTTTTCATTCTTAATCAGTTTTGATTGATGAGATAATTCCAAAATCTATCATATTTTGTTTTGCTGTACTTCATTTATATAGTTTCATTAACATCTAGACAATACCAAATTTGACATTGTTTTCTAATTACTTATTATTATTATCTTATGGATAGATCATCTTTACACATATACGTTATCTTAGATCTTCTCGTACGAGAAAAAAAACAACTTAATTTTAACCAGTTATAGCTCTATTTTCAGAGAAAGTTATTTAATATATTTGTTGAATGTCACTCTTTTTCACACATAATTAATTGGTTTCTATTCGCATGAGGACTTCGGCGGGTCTTTCTGGATTATTGTAGAAGCTATTACGCATGAGTAAACACGAGGTACTTCTCCAAGCTTTTAGTACAAGAAACATCCTAAGCTCTCCGGAAAGCCAACGAACTGTGTTCTTAGTCTGTGTAATCCGGTTTATTGAGAAAATAAATCGGAGCTCCTGCTGGATTTCTTCTAGTAAGCAAAGGAAGATACTTGTGCAGTCTTACCTTCTGCGAAATATACGAAATTGACTGAAATGCAGACTTGTATACTTCTGTTTTTTATTTACTTTTTTGTTCGCTAGGTTTATATTTTAAATTTGTTTTCCTTTTTTGATGCAACTTATTACTTCGTTCTATTTTCCCCAATGCCTTACAATTGCAAATATAAATAAAAATATAATAAAGTGAATCAATGAAATACATTAGGATGACATTTACCACTCAGGTATCTCGTTCACGTGGATGACGAAAACAGCAGAGCGTGGCACGTTCACAGCACGCGATTCATACAGGCAAACATTCAAAAGTAAAAAGACCTAAACAAGCACGAAACAATATAGACAGACAGTCGGGAACCGATCGTAGCCGATGACTGAGTCAACGTCAGGTAAAAGTTAAAACACTGGTGCGTTTCCTAATTTATTAAAATCAATCAGTTTTTATAGCAAACCTCACTCAAGCATATGCACAGGTGACTCATTAAGGCTTTTACATATAAAAATATACAATTTGCAAATAAGTTTTTTTTTGGCCATCCTCGTGAGTCACATTTTTCCTGAAGGTTTCAAGAACTTATCCTAAGAGTACATTTTTCAGTAGAACAGAATTTTGCAAGTTTTCTATTACATAAGTGTGGTTTTTAAGGCTTCAAGAACTTATCGTAGGAGTATTATTTTCAGTAGAACAGAATTCCTAAACATAAACTGAGACATTTTGGATACCACCACCCTCTTAAACCTTATTCTGTGGGAGGTGAAGTACACATATACATATGTGTGTGTGTATACACTCTCCAGGTTTTTTTAATTTTAAATAAAAAACAACAGCTTCTTTTGTCAAAGGTCGGATAATGACCTGGTCACGATTAAAAATTCACAGTGAAAATACATGGATTCAGTAAAATTGTTTCTGTTGCACGTGACAGTACCTTAATCAAAACGTTCTCCTTCACTATATGTGATGTGAAAAAATATCACACGAATTTACTGTTGCATAACTTCTCCTAATTTGCTATTTATTAGCTTAAATATATTATAGGATTTCGACCTCCTGAAATTAGACAAGGCAATATGCTGTTTACTTGCATACAGAGCCTTCTAGTGTACAACCTGAAAATTATAAGCTCGCTGTTTCTTCAGAGCAAGTATCCTTGTATGGGTGTTGAAACTTTAATTCAAGTAAAGTACAGAACAACGTTTCGACCTTCTTAAGCCATATTTAGAAAGTGCCCACGCTAAAATGTGACATCAACCGGCTGTTTTTTTTTCAAAGACTCTTTTAACTTTAAATCTATTCTTGATCAACTAAATCATAAAGCCTTAATGGTCAGTTTTGATGTAATCTCCCTCTTCACAGAAGTCCTAATCACCGAAGTGTGCAAGATAGCTTTAGAACTTTATATCCAAACCTCCATCCCATTAATACACAGCCTCAGCAACCAGTTAGCAACCCTTATATAATTCACTACCATCAAAACTAACTTTGTGTCCAAAGACCAAAACTGCCTACAAATGAATGGCTTAAGTACGTGCTATCCCGTGTAACCAGTTCTAGCCAACAGTTTTAAAACACAGATTAGATCTCAAATCATCATTTCATCCTTACACCTACACTACACTGGTACAGATATGAGGTCTGTTCAAAAAATACGCGGACTGACGTCATAAAACAAAATGTACTTTATTTAGAAGTTACAGGTCTGGGACCCCTTCAAAGTACTCTCCTCCCCAACGCACACACTTATCCCAACGGTGTTTCCACTTGTTGAAACAGTCCTGGTACGCTTCTTTTGTAATGTCCTCCAGCTCCTTCGTCGCATTTGCCTTATTCTCGGGAATCGTCTCAAATCTTCTTCCTTTCAAGGGTCTTTTGAGTTTGGGGAACAAGAAAAAATCGCAAGGAGCAAGGTCAGGTGAGTAGGGGGGGGGAAGAACAGTGATCGAGTGTTTGGCCAAAAACTCACGAGTTCTGAGGGCTGAATTTCGCAGCAACGCGGTGCATCTTCAATTTTTCGGTCAAAATCTCGTAACAAGATCCAACTGATATCCCACACTCTTCAGCATGCTCCCTGACAGTCAGACGTCGATTTGCTCGCACCATGGTGTTGATTTTGTCGACGTGTGGGTCGTCAGCGACGTGGAAGGACGTCCAGGACGCTCATCATCTTCAATGGACTGTCGACCATCCTTAAAACGTTCATGCCACTTGAAACATGCCATACGCTTCATAGCAACATCACCGTAAGCCGTGTTAAGCATAGCAAAAATTTCAGTCGCAGATTTTCCAAGTTCAACACAAAATTTCACAGCAAGTCGTTGCTCCTTCAGGTCATTCATTCTGAAATCCGCCAAACGAAAAAATCGCACTTCGCTTAAAACCGCGTAGCTAATACACAAATGAAGATATCTGCAATCGGGAAATGACGTCGTAATCAGCTGATCTGTGCGAACCTAGCGACACCACGCGGATGCCCCTGGAACCAACTGGAGCCGCGCAATTCAAACAGTCCGCGTATTTTTTGAACAGCCCTCTTATGTTGACGATACAATTGCTGAATTCACATCTACAGAACACACGCTTAGATTTTTCAAGCACGTTAACTCGATACTTCCCAGCGTTAAGTTCACCTGTGACCAGGAAAAACCTAAACAAATAACATTTTTCAACGTCAAGATCACAAGAACCGATTTACAATTCAAAACAGAAATCCACAGAAAAATTACCCATACTGGACTATACATTCCCTGGGACTCAGCACATGAAACAAAACAAAAATTCAACATATTAAGAAACTAAATAAACACAGGCCACAAAACTATGTTCATCAGATAAAATTAACGATGAAATCAACCAAATAAAACAACACTTCATCAACATCAACAAATTTCCTTCCAAAACAGTTGAAAATATTATACACACAAACACCTAGATCAAAAACATGATCAACAACAAAGAAACGATAATAAATCGCAAGATACAACAAACTACAAAACCTTATACTGCTGCATACCATATGTTCCCGAAATAAGCGAAAAAAATAACCAACATTTGGAAAAAACGTAAAACACAACATTCCAGTAAACACTAGATTTATACAGATACCAGTTGCAAAACCAAAGTCCGTACTATGTAAAAACTACACTGATAAACATAACACCAACATTATTTATAAAATATAATGTAACAAATACCACGACTTCCATATTAGAGAAACAAGCAGAAAAACGGCAACTAGATTTAATGAACACAAAAAAGCACCTTCACACATTTTTAAACACAATATAACCATAGTAAACAGCCAGATACTAAGTAAGGAAAAAACATAAACAAACGCAAAGTCAAAAAATCCCTACATATACAACAGTTCAAACCAATATAAAGGAACACCTTTATACCTGTACTTATTAATAACCTGACATTTAATTGCAACGCCCCCTACAATCCGGTACCGTTTACACTTTCGTCCCAAAGAAAGCAACGGTCAGTTACAAACTCTCTTTGTTAACGACGGAAGAAAGTCGAAATGTTGTATTGTACTTCATCTCAATTAAAGTTTTAATACCCATACCAGCTGTCTGTAGAATATGTGTTTATTTCAAGTGGGTTTATCGTCATCATGAAGTATCGTTGTATTCCATTTACTATTTATGGCACATATATGAAACATAAAATATTTGTACAAAGGTATGCTTCCAAATGCATACATTTTCAAGATATATATGCCTCTCCAAGCTATGCATATCAAATGATTGGCGTTGACTTTACGCTTGTAGTTCAGTTTATCTCATGCATCGTACCTAGCGAAGTTTTAATTTTAATCTAAAAGTCATATTTGTACATGCCTATTTTTTCTTTATTTTGCTCTAAAAATTCTTTTAAACAAGCATGTTTCATATCTTCAGTCCACCTACTGAAGCCAGTATTAAACAATTGAACAAATATATATATATATATATATATATATGTTCTGAAAAACAGAAACTTTGTCAAACATGTATCTAAAATAATGTTTCTGATAATAAAAAAATTTACTTCATTTTTATTATGTTAGTACTTAAATAATAATGAATTAATATCCGAAACTACAAAGAAATGTTTCTATTAGATATTTATCTCCTGTCTGATTGGCTGGTTATCTATCTATCTATCTAGTTATTTGCTTGTGTGCCTATCTCTTTGCCCATTCACTTGCTATCCATTTATTCGTATGCCTATCTATGGCTGACTGGTTTAGTGTACTCTTCTTGTTTGGAGACTTTGAATCAGTAATAAAATTTTGAGGTATTAAACTTTGAAATTATAACTTGTAGTGCAGTTCATACCAATTTTACATAGATGTAGCATCGCAAAACAAGAGCATCTGGTTTAGTTCACAGTCGGGTGATTTACTTACGACACCAAGACAGTTTTCCTTTGTTCGCAATATATCTCTGTAAGTAGAAAACACACAAATAAATAAACAAAAAACAAGAGGTTTTTTCCATCAGATGTTTATTCCGGCGACCATATCTTCACAACGTTCTAAACCAAAGCTGTTTTATTGCAACTGTTCAAGCTTCGATTAAAAAGTGGGTTAGGAAACCCTATTTCATAAATATGGAATTTGAAAACGTCTCTAAAATTGACATATCTTTTACGAGTTAATGCTTTCTTAGGTTAGTTACAATAACTTGCTGCCAACAACTTGCTGAGGCGCAGAGAATAATGCTTATAGAAAACATTGCAAATTACATTTGAAACAGTTATATCGTTTTAAAGACAGAAAAGTTTAGTGTAAGAAATGTCAATGAAGAACATCCCAAAAAATTATGAAACATATACTACGAAATTAACTAATTGGTTAATTGCATTTTTACATCTGTGTGTCTTGGTTTTTCTTTTTTTTTCAATCTCTTTTACCTTAACCTTATGATTATCCTTCACGAGAATGTTTTGTTTTCTACGTAAATAATCTTTTAATGAACGAGAATTTTTATTTCAAAATAAACTATTATATTTTATATTGTGATTATTTTATTTCAGAAATGTTTGAACACTCGATGTATTTAAAATTAGAATGAAATTGTGTGTTTAATTAATATTTTCGTTGCAAGGTGGCGCTGGACTGTTTAAGCTCGCCATCAACAAGCAACGTTTTTTTTTTTCATGAGTAGCACTTTTGGGTTAATCTTTGTATATTTATATTTGTTACGTATTACCCGGATTCTGAGAAACGTCACGTGCTACCTGCCGAGCCACAACATTAGTTTGCAATATGATAAGTAACAAAGCGAGAAAAATAGAGGATAGGTAAGAGATATTTCTTCAGAACTAGCCCTAAAGGTAGTATATTTATACATGCAAACGCGGTTCTTTATAATATGGGTACAAACCGACAGAACCACCCATGACGCGTGGAAACTGGCTAGTATTCTTTTCTTTGACTCCCTAAGGTTTTTTGACACAAATAATATGCAAGATCACACAGGAAGACCTAGTTTTGATATCGTACTCATGTTTTTATTCCATTAGAGTTAAGCCTAATTGGCTGTTTTGATGTAGGCTGATTTGTTTTAAGAACCCCATTATGATCAACCCACAAGAGATATTCTCAGTTCATTAGAGAACATTATTGAATACGATAAAACATCATAACACATTATATCTAGGTACTAAATTAATTCAGTTTGGAGGTCATACCTTAATAGTGAAAGACTATTTTAATATGAAGGTCATACTTATTAATCTCTCGAGATTTTGTTGCCTATTACAGAAACAAATATTATGTCGTTGTTTTGTTTTGCCAAATGAGTCACAGCTGTTGTTTTGTTTATCGTCTTTATGTTTAAAAGTGCTCATCCAAGGCATTATACCAACACTTGGAGATAATATTTGTATAAATTGCTTAATGAATTTGAATGTATTTTTTAGCTAAAGTTAATACGGACAAAACTAAGAATATTAAACATGTTTTTTTGTCAGAAAATTTCAATGGAACAATTTCGGATATCATAGTTATCCCTGATATTAATTAAGTTGATCTTATACGTACGCTACCAATGGCGAGGAGGGGGAATTAATATTCGGAAAGGTTTGTTCATAAACACACGTAAGAGCAACCATGTATTCATTCAGAATTTTTCCAAAACGTAACACAAGGGACTATATTCACATACCCGTTGATAATTTTGATTCGATAAACCAAAGGGAAGTTTATTAGGGCAACAGGATTCACCGCCAACTCTTGGGCTACTCTTTTACCAACAAATAGTGGGATTGACCGTCACATTATAACGCCCCCACGGCTGAAAGGGCGAACATGTTTGGTGCGACCGGGATTCGAACCCGCGATCCTCGGATTAAGAGTCGGACTTTAATACACTTGGCCATGCTGGGCCCCTATCGTTAGTTAGCTGCTATGGGAGATAGTTACCCATAATACACTGTGAAAAAGTCTATTAGTGCGAATTTTTCTTCATACATCTTCAGCAAGCTTGAATTTTAACGGCTGTAAATCAATCAGAAAAATTCATAGATGCTAGTTAGTTATATGTGAATTCCAGCCCTTAAAATGGATGGAATATTGTAATTATCTGAAAATATTTAACAGACTTCTTTAAGTATTTCTATTCTTTATAAAGATCTGATGAAGAAGTGCACTAGCAAGGTAAAACAGTGATCCTAATTTTGGTAGTTAGTGTTATAAAACAACAACTTGTTTAGAAAAGTTAGGGTTACGTCTTATTATGAAAACAAAAAAGCAGTAACGAAATTTCGTTATATATTTACTGACACTCGATGCGATAGCAACTCTTACCAACCTTTAAACACATAGCGTAAAATCCCAAAACTTAGCAGTAATTGCCATCTTCAGACACATAGTGTAAGATCCTAAGGCCAAGCAACTTTTGTCATATTTTAACACATACTGTAGGACCCCAAGGCTTGGCAGTTCTTGTTATCTTCAACATGTATTGAGTATGACTCCAAAAATTAGCCATGTACAGTGGAGCGCCATTAAGCCGCGGACCAGTAAACCGCGAAATCGCTTAAGCCGCTGTAGCAAGTCTTGTGAGCGATGTGAGCGAGGATTATCGCGGCTCACCGCTAATTTAAGAACATGTAAAAACGCGGCTTACGAATTTAATCCTGGCTTAATAACTTCAAGAGGATATTTAAAAAGGATTTCCTTTAATTTGAGAAATAAATAAAATATATTACAATAGAAATCGACCGTTAATCTACCTTATCCGCTCTCTATGTCAGCTTTATGGAGGCCGCCATTGTTACCGAATCACACCTCTCCATACATTAAAGTTAATCCGCGGTAAATCCGTGAAAAAAGTGATCAATAATTAAAGTATTATTTTTAATTCGATAATCCGATATTTTTATGGAATTGTATAAATATTGGCCACAAACCCAATAGAAATCACTTCAGTTTTTGAATTAATAGTGAGCATATCATATTGACAAATTCCTACCCCATGAGTACCAAACGTAAACATGCATCGTATGACATTCAGCTTTTGCGAAACTCGCGCTAAAGTTAGTAGAGAGTTAGGCATACCTGAGTCTACATTGCGTGGGTGGATACATTAATATTATAATGATCACGCAATGGCCCGGATGAGGCTCCTCGGCGGAGCTGTTGGCGACTTCGGCTTTTCAGTCACAAAGGTTTAAGCCGCGGTTAAGCAGGTTGATCCCCCAAATACCGCTGCTTAACGGCGCTCCACTGTATTTAATATTTTACCTTATATTTAAATACTTCAGAGATTTGCAACTGTTGTTATCTTTTTAATACATACTGTGCAACATCTAAAGTTTATTGGCTGTTGTCATACTATATATTATGTAGTAATACATCAAGGCTTGTGCGGTTCATCATCCGTTAAATCATTGTGTAACATATCAAAGCTCAGCAGTTGTTGTAATTTCTAAATACATATTACGTAGTAAGACCCTGAAACTTAGTGGCTCTTGTCATTTTCTAGTTCATATTGTGTAAGAACTCAAGTCTTAACGGCATTTATCGTTTTTTTACACACAAAGTTTACTCGATCAAGTCGTTTTTAATAATGATGTATGTAATTAAAAACTTAGCGGTCCCTATTTTTATTTTAGTGAACAATTTGCAAGACCACAAAACTGACAGAATCGTGACATTTCTAGTCCACAATGTTTAATAAGTCTTGTTCTTTTAAACATGTGTTGTGTATACTGACACAGCTTAAAGATTGTTTTTACTGGTAACACATGATATTCAATCACCAAGTTTAGTGTTGTTTTCTATTTTGAATAAAGGTTAACGGTGATACAGAAAACTTATTTTCAAAGGATAAGGAATTTCTGAGGGTATCATTTTGGTTGTGGTACAACGAATCTATACATTACAACATCGTCTCTTTGAGGCGTGTCTACTTTGTTTGTTACAACTTAGGGTTGGACGTAACTTATGTTGGTATGTCCGGGCTGTGAAATCAAGAGCTTACGGTTTGCCTCCTGTTGCATTATAACAGCCGCCCCCCAGTGGCACAGTGGTATGTTTGCGGACTTACACACTAAAAACCGGGTTTTGATACCCGTGGTGGGCAGAGCACAGATAGCCCATTGTGTAGCTTTGTGCTTCATTCAAAACAAACAAACAAACGTAACAGCCCTTCGCACCTCAGCGGCCGTACGAGTATTTCGAGTGAGATTATCAGTTGTAAGTACTCTAGAGTTGGTAGTGAGTGATAATTTTGACTAACTGTCCTCCCTCTAGTTTATCAGTTTAACATTGGGTAAGTCTGTAAGAAGATAGCACTTGTGTAACTTTGCACGAATTCTTGAATTAAATAAATACTACAAAGCTTTTCCCTTACGGCGCAACGTATTCGTGTATACAAAATCAATCATTGTGTTTCGTCGTAAAATTACAATGTCACTAAATTATCAAATACGTGATAAGATATGATTATTTGCTGTACGTCGTTTGATTAGATATGTTTGGTTAGAATATTCTATTCTAGTCGAGTACTTAACAGGGTAAGTTAAGTAATAAAATAACTGAAAATCTTAAGTGTTTGTGTAATCATTCGTTCAGAAATAGCAATAAATATTTTCAAATGAACTTTCGTGAGGTACGTTAGGAATGTCTTATCATTTAACGATTCTATTATTCTCATCATTAGCAGGCCCGGCATGACCAGGTGGGTTAAGGCGTTCGACTCCTAATCTAAGGGTCGCGCCAAACATGTTCGCATTTTAGCCCCCCGTTAGTACAGCGGTATGTCTCCGAATTTACAACGCTAAAATCAGGGGTTCGATTCCCCTCGGTGGGCTCAGCAGATAGCCCGATGTGGCTTTGCTATAAGAAAAACACACATTCATCATTAGAAATTACACACGTGCAACGTTCCTCGAACTTATCAAAACTGATTCCTCCTTTTGAAGTTTTTAGGACAATGTTTTATTCCAGGGGCTCAGCAGTAATCCTGAGAGCTTGTTACGTTAAATTTCGGGATTCTATCTCCCTTCGGTGGACCGAACACGGATTGTCCGTTGTGCATCTTGGCGCTTAACAACAACAACAGAAATATACACAGGAGAATGAATTAAAATATCTGTGTGCAACAACAACAAAAAAGGCCTCGTGAAATTTAATAGTCTAAATTTTCACCTCAACTGCTTTGTGAGGCTGGAAAAAAACAACAAACCCCAACGAAGTACATACGCTTCGTTAACAAGAGGACAGTTGTCTGATTATTACATATCTCAAGCAAACTGTTATTTTTCTATCTCCTCCATTTTATATATCTTTATTTTGTTTATTGAGTAATTCAAATGCATAAAACGAACTTTGTCTTTCGAACAGGACCTAACATGTTAAGAAATCTTGGGTCTGACACAAGGCCTATTTCCCTGATACTTGAAACTTTGTTCCTGATAACGATAAGACTGCGTTACAGTCATTTGCTTCTCCCGCTCTTAGTCGTTTTTTTTTGTTTTTTTTACACATAAAACATAGAGAAATGCCGCCGTAGGACCAATATCATACCGATTGTATCTTACCAGCAGGTGGCGTCTACAAGTTGACAGTTTATTAACCATAAACAGTGACTTTTTTATTCACCTTTTCTGCTTTCTGTTTGAATGGCCGATAAGACGAATTCCAGTCACTCTCTCGACTCTTGCTATGTTCATTAAAAAATACCTTCATAATGTACACAGCCTTAGTCGCATATACCGAATGTCCAGACGCTCTGGTGTTCGTGACGAGCGTGTTAGAGATGACCCACGGCTGTGAACGACCACTGTAACATGTATTTTCCTTAATAGAATAGAAAGATTACAGTTCAAACAACATAATTATAGACGCAGCTCTCTCTGGAGGACAAATGCAATTATAGTTTCCCACATTTTCAGTCACAAATCGTTTCACGATTTCTCTCGACTTTCAGAAGAGAATACTCTTTTGAATTTGTAATACTTTCTAATCTCAGGATTGGTTTACGTGTAAGCACGTCAGAATATATATATAAAAAGAAAATATTATATATATATATACGGCCATTATTTTTCAGGGGTAGCTGAACTATATAAGATAGATGTTTCACTTTATTCCGTTTTATCGTTTGCAAACGATGCCACGTTTTATTTTTGTTCTAAATCCAGCCATCACTGCCATTTTTTATCCACTTTTTTTTATTCTCACCACTTCAACTATAAAAAATAACTGCATAATTACGTTTGAAAACTTGTCTGATAAAACTCACCTACTGCAAACAGAATTTTTCTTGTTTTGTGTCTCTTAAGTTAAAAGAAGAGAAGAAATAACTCAAAAGAAGCACTAAAACTGTAAGACAAATGAAGTAAATACACGTTGGAACCAAACCCTTGTGTCGATATTACATACTTTCTTGTTCGTTATTCACCGAAAACCCCCCATAAAAACGTCTATTGTGTTTCAAGCATTCGCTCTGATAAACAGTCTATCTTCATGGGGTTTCCAAGCTCCATAACGTATACGTTGTTTCTTTTTGAGATTGTGGAAGAGATAACAATGAGGACAAAAACCTTGAAACAGGAAAAAAAAAAATGTTTTTGTTAACCCACACAATAGTCAAGTTCACGATCTAGGCCTAATAAACATAGATCGGAGAAGAGAAGCCTAGCATCTTGCTAATTTAATACCACAGATTTGGTATTAGGCCCATTGGTGCAATTAATGAACAAATGTTGGTTGACCACATGCCCAACATGTAATAATTTGACACATTTTCTTATTTATTTTTTTAATACTGCATATAAATAGGTTACCTTCAAATAAGACCGAAATAATATTATTCATTTCTGATTTTTTTCGTGTTTTACATATAATTCGCGAAAACTTAAGTGCTTAAACTAAAAAAAAACAAAAAAAACAGAGACTAATCACAATGTAGAAAGTGCAGTGTACTTTACTGAACGTTAACTTGTCATGATTTAAGAAAATTCCTTTAACATTTAGTCATTTATATAGATCTAATTCTGAAAAAAAAAAGTGCGTCTAAAAACAAGGGTTGAGTGTGCGACTTAAATGGATGAAACCAAAACTGCTGAACAAACTGGAAGATACGCTTATAGCATTGATATGAATTTAACAGTTAATGTCCATTTATAAGTTAGCTAGGCCGCATTTTTTGTTCAGTTTTGGACCATGATCGAATATCTGGCTGGCGGCAAAATGCGAAAGAAAATCACAGTTGAATCTAGGTGATATTAACTGTGCTGAATCACTGTTTATTCACTAAACTGCCCAAGATAAGACTTAGAAAAAATAGAATTTAAAAGACTTAACTAGTATATTGTAAATGAAATTTCTTAGCTCCTAATAGAAAGGAGGAACATTTCGTGTATAATTGTTTTTCGAATGATTCAAAAATTAAATACTTTGTTCAATATTTCAGATATACGCATATAACGTAATTTCAACACATGACTATACTATATTATTTATTACTGGTTTTTAACGTCCTTTACTAATTTTAAAGTGAAGAGTGAATTAGAAGCGTTGACCCTGCGTTTAATGATCTCAGTGAAAGATTCAGCTTTGTTGTGGAAACTTTCCGCTTGGTGTAAAGAGTTAAAAAAAGAACACACACCTCAAAATATCAAATAACTTCTGTTAGAAAAAATGATGTTTTCATGTACAAATTCTAAAATAAAGCAAAAGGTGGAGCCAGTTTAACTGCATTATTTAAACTAGTCGTTCTTTACTTGACCACCAATACAATTTTAGGCGATTGATTCTATGAACTTCAGTATTAGGTGTAATTTAATGACGTCATTGTCTCGTGCTTGACGTATCGCCGAATGATACAGTCCAGATATGCATTTTTTTTCTAGCTGGCAAGTTTGTAATTTTACATTTTGTTTGTTAACCTTTACTATATACTTAACTTAGCGACTGGTAAGTAAACGTTAATTAAATCCATGTTAAAGTCCCCTGATAAGTACACACTGAAAAAAACCAAAAACATTAGGATCCCTAATGACGTATAATTTCAATTAATTTTATAAGTTCAGTAAAGGATGACGTCAGATAATAAGATGGATAATAAAAACTTAATATTACCCAT
This sequence comes from Tachypleus tridentatus, assembly GCF_004210375.1. Taxonomy (NCBI): domain Eukaryota; kingdom Metazoa; phylum Arthropoda; class Merostomata; order Xiphosura; family Limulidae; genus Tachypleus; species Tachypleus tridentatus. The sequence continues at coordinate 136,081,408 of NC_134833.1, read as the reverse complement.
CATTAACTGCCACACAAGAAGTACATGCCTCAACGCCGCAAGGTTAATAATGTCTTCTTGTTCATACAGTTCGTTACCTGACCTGAATTTCCACCCATCGGGTTTCTTAAAGACCTGGATTTACCAAACACAGATATTTTCACACCTATAAGGTTACTTTAGAACACACCCATAGTTTCTCGTGTTCTTATCGTTCCGGGGATCTGCTTTCTAAACAACGAGTTTTTATATACTAAGTGTGATGTCGATAAGGTAATGCCTTAATCTCTCCAGCCTCTTGAAACAGGATAGTTTTTATTCCCCATCACTTATTTCGGGGGTGGTCTCATAATAAACCTTATAACAACAACAACAATATATATATATGTGTGTATAGTAACTAAATAAAAAAAAACACCAGTGGGTAGTTAGTTTTACAAGTTTCTGCTTGTGTGAGTAGGAGGATATTATTGACAAAAGAAAAAAAATAAAGGTGAAACCGAAAATGTGGTTTCTTTAATATTTTCTAGTTTATACTCGCAGATTAGTTGTAAGTTTATGTTTTTCACTATCATTTCTTTTTTGAATGAAGTCTCACACCTATTTTAACACAAGAGGTGCTGGCAGCTCGAACTCAGCATATGAGCATTGGAGGTTCCACAGTTGCTAAGTAACCAAAACTAGTTTGTGAGCGATCTCTTGATGCTGTTCATGAGGGTGTGTTATTTACAAACGTATAAACTTTCACATAACACACCGTATCAAAACACAAATATTCTAGTTTCAAAAGCAACTTTTTTTTAAATTCAAAAGTAATTTTTAGTAATATAAACAAAGGTATGATCAGGTAATAATGTGGTTACTTATACTGTTCGATACCAAACAATGCTGAAACTTTTCGCACACCTGTGTTTTTGCCATAATTATGCAGTTATGAATATAATTTTGTATTATGTGTATCTTGCTTGCTTAAGACGGTCCCTCCTGTTTCTTCTCATGAATATATAAATCAATGTGATACTTTCTTTCAATCTGTTTAACAAAACTTCATGTTTCAAACACCCCCACTTTCTCGCACACTTCTTTGAAAGGGAACAGAAAGAAGAAAGAGAGATTTCGAATTTGTTATCGCATTTCGTGTATCTCGATTCTTTTAAAAGAAAGGATCTCTAGGAGGGTTGGGCGGTACTTATGATCTACAAGAAGACATTATGAGTATCACTTAGTCCCAACAGTTTTAGAAACCCACTAATATCAACTATTTTTTTTTAAACAAAGATCACTTAGGCCATATGTTTAAAGCAAGTCACCCATTCACTTACCAGTGAACGTCTAGACTTGCAAGGAATTTTATTGTTGCACGCTTGATATAAGGATTGATAAAATGATTAATGTCGTATAATAAAAAGACAACATATGATTCATAATATTTAGCCACTAGAGGGCACTTGTATCAACTAGCTGAAGAACTATATTCCTAGATGTCTAAGAGCATTTTTAAAGTGAGTAACTAGAAATATTGTGTATATCTTCAATTCTGTTCAATTTTGTGTGTATGTGTGTGTATAATGCAAGTTTTTTACATATTTTATGTTCAGAGTAGTGACTAATAAAGTCCAAACCAATCATATCAAGATTTTAGAAAAGTCGAATTTTAATTTCTACAAATCACTTCGTTATGTAAATCCTAAATCCAAATGCCACATAGAATTTAAATCAAAGACACCTCTGTTCTTTTTAGTAAATTTACAGATTCAAATTAAGAAACGACGAGATCCTGTATGTTGATCTTTATTTATATTTATTAGTAGACAAAAACGAGTATAAGTCGTTCTGTTTTTTATTGGGTTTTTTTTTCTTTTTAGAAGATTATGAAGTTCTAAGTTTAGTGGTTGGAATAAACAACTAATAAGTACAACTGCTTGTGTCACATTTCTAAGTTGTTTTTTAATGGGTTTAGTTTCAGTTTTCGAATACCAGAAAGTGTAAAACTAAACAACTAAAACAGATAGTTTGTATTGTTTACTCATGCTGTAGCAGTGATTTCATTCAAAATCAGGGTAATATTTCAAAGCCGGCAATATATGTGGTTACTAAGTGATGTTTCACCTTCTTCTGATGTAATCTTTGGTTGGTTAAAACCTGAAAAGATTGAGTTCCCGGTACATAAGTGAACGTTTGGAGCCACGGTATGATGATTGACGTTTCGTGTCCGGGCGGAATTGCGAAGTTATTTAACATAATAGTAATGTTACTAAAACAAAGCTATGCTTGTGAAGTACACACACACAGGGAAGAAGTAAGTTGTTGTAAATGGAACCAGATATAAGAGAAACCGGGAAGTTTAAAGTTAAGATGAAATGGACATCTTTAAAGGTTGCTTAATGAATTTATTTTGAACACAAGGCAGTGCTTTATTCAGTATATTATTCTGAAATTTGTTATATACATACATTTAGTTAACTTATCGTCATTCCTACTTTGAAGTAGTATATTTTATTTATTACCTACTAGAAGTGATTATGAATACGTTAACCTCAACAGCATAATTATGAAGCTCTAATCAGTATAATGCGGCGCAGATAGCCCTCGTGTAGTTTTGCGCAAAATTCAAAAACAAACAAACAGCATAATGTGATATGAATTAACGTTTTTATGTTGCTGTTTTTTTCTTCTGATAATTCAAGGACTTTTATTTATAACTGCGTTTCAATTCTCTGGCTTGTGAAACTTGTGAGAACAGCATTTGGAACTCTTTTAACTAAGCTTTTCTAGTGGATCTGTGACAGAGCACGTGAATAGACAATTGATATTATGTGATTCATAAATAATGATATGCTTAATTTTTCTTTGGTGTTAATTATATTACTATCATTGATTATAATGGTTAAAATAATTTTATATATTAATATTATTATTAATTCTTACATTTCTAAAGATCATTTTAGTTTCTCGCAAAATGATTTGTGGTATTGTGTGCTTACAGTTTATTTATAGAATTAGCTTCTCTAATTGCAAAGTTATATTTTACTATTGATTTACAGAGTTAGTTCACTTTTGAGCAAATCGAAAGGTTCTAAGTCTTAGCCTGCGATATACCCCTATTATGTTAAAAGTAGCCGAGTAGGCGGCAAGCATTGCTGACTGGTTGCTTTCTCTCTCTGATCGGTGTTCTGAAGTAGGAGATGATATGCCTGAAGTTTGAAATCTCTGGTCTAACCGTTTAGCCCTTTCATCACATAAGATGCCGTTAAAGCTAAAAATATCAAATATTTGATCAAAAGATTTTAGTAGCAACTAATATTATATCTCTACATTAAACATCTTCCTGAGACGATGGGTAAAATTCTTCCATTGGCTCAGCAGTACGTCTGACAACTTATAAGGCTAAAAACCGGATATTAACACTCAGGTAAGTGGAATACATCTGGACCAGTGTTTATCTGTGTGCTTGACAACAACAAAAAACAAATTTTATAGTTAATTATTCAGTTTGTGCAATTGGTGGTTCCAGAAAGTCAGAAGACGATTGTGAAACATAAACAAATTAAAGTGTAGGTTGCAAACCAAATACATTAAATTTTCAAAATTGTATTTTCAATAAAACCTTTTCAACTTAAAAACTCGTATCATTATAAATCCGGTGATATTTATATATATATCTCTAATGCAGTACTTACAATGTACAGTCAAAACGCTCATGACCAAATCACCTCATTTTAACCGCCATATTAACAGCTGTATTTATTATTCAACAGATGGCGTTTAGGTCGGTCATTGTACGAAGTTTTCGAAAAACGTTGGTGATGATTTTTTTACAGCTACGTACGTTCTGTCGACCACAAGAATTGAACCTTAGATTCTTGTGCTGTAAGCTCGTGGAGTTATCGCTGACTTACCGGGGGACATTTGATAAACCAATGTGACCCCATTGGATCGGTTAATTTACATTTACATTCTAAAGAAAAATAGTGGACAGATAGATAATGCACCATAGGATTGTAACTATCGAAAATTTGAAAACTAAATTTGGGAAAAACGAAATATTTGAAAAGATTCATATTTAGTATTTTCTCAGTATTTGTATTACCTTAATCTTTATTTCTTTCTCACAACATGAAAAGTCAATATAATCCATTCATCTATATCTGAATCTTATCCTTTCCGTTGACAGTTGTCGTGAAAACTTTGAATATTAGGCGCATATTCTTTATAAACGAAACTATATCCCCTTAGCGTGTTTATGTATCAATATCAATCATCATGGCGTTTCTCTAGGACTTCCTTGAAGTCTAAAAAAAAACTTTCTTTTCTCTAGCACTGTAGTCTCACTGAGGCTTAAGGACCTGATTGGATGATGTATGTATTATATATGTCATGTGGCATGCGTTGATGAAGTTTTGTGGTTTTAAGACATAACGATTTGAAAGCACAAAATATGTTACAAAAAAGCATATTTGTATAGTAGATTCACGCACAAAATACATAATCACTAAAACAATGTGTATACAGGGGTATTAACCAGGAATATGGTTTAGGTTGGGCCATAACGTAATACATTGCACATGCACATTTTAAGTTCCTTAGTTATGAACCATTATCGAGAACATAAAAAATATATAATATGCTACAGTATGCCTGAGTTTCATTTCAACAAACGTCCGTATAACATGCTTAAACATACAACACCAATACCACTTGCCGCCCCTCTTCCACGGTGTGGCACAGCAGAACGTCTATAGACTTACAATGCTAGAAACTGGGTTTCGATACTCGTAGTGAGCAGAGCACAGATAGTACATTGTGTACCTTTGTGTTTAACTTTAAACAAACTACTAATACTAACTTTTAGCAGGTGTGTTTGAGGTTCGTCTTTGCCCGGTTTCTTTACTACAAAGAATAAGTTTCCTAGGCTAAGTTTTTGTGTGTTTTTTTTCCTGAAATTCCATTAATGGTCTATAATCGCATTGCACCGTTATTATAATTCTAACCAACCTAACTTTAAGTAATATTAGTGCATACTATAAACAATAACTTATTTTCAAACCTTACTGTAGCTAATACTTTCGGTATGCATTGTCTAGATTTTTGGTAGAGGCCCGGCATGACCAGGTGTTTAGGGCATTCTACTCACAATCTAAGGGTCGTGGCTCCGAATCCCCCTCACACCAAACATGCTCTCCCTTTCAACCGTGGGGTTGTTATAATGCGACGGTCAATCCCACTATTAGTTGGTAAAAGATTGGCCTAAGGGTTGGCGGTGGATTATGATGACTAGATGCCTTCCTTCTAGTCTTACACTGTTAAATTAGGGACGGCTAGCGCAGATAGCCCTCGTGTAGCTTTGCGCGAAATTAAAAAACAACAAATATTTAGTAGATGTAAAATAATATTTAAAAAGTACAGGTAAACGTATTATAAATCACGTTTAATTTGAGTTTTGATGAATTATTACAAAAACCTGATGTTTTTATATTATTTAGACAATGAGTTAAATCGCTTTTGTTAGGTACGTGTCCCGTTGTATAATAAGTGTTCTATCACATGAAAATAATGGTCTAAATAACTTGCCAATTAACGTTCTATCAAAACACCTACTCTGTTAAGAACTAAAGATAATTATATGTTTCTTATCGTTCAGCGTGACCTACTTGCGTGACTCTTAAAAAAAAAAAGACACTTGTTTTAATATTTTAAATCCAGCTTTTAGAAAAGAAAGTCTTTCTCGTTTTACTTTTTACCGTTACTGTTCGATGATAAATTTTTTATAAGTTTATATCCCTATACTTTTTCAAATATTTGAGAGGGTTAGAGGAACACCAAAATGGGTAAAAACAGGCAAAGGAGTGTTATACATTGTGAATGCCGTTTTGTCAAAGTGTGAATTATTTTGCAGAAGAGATATCAGTGTACTTTCATGTAGTGTGAATTATACCACTGAGTTTGTGTCTTTTTAAAGATAGTGTAAATACTTATTTTAAACGAAAAGCCTTGAAATTGGTGTGTACTTTCTTTTGTTTGTTCGTTCAAATATAAATCTTACGATTAGCAAAACCTTATATTTATTTTATTATTATTATCTCCTGTTAGATATAGTCCATTGATGGTCAGTTGATCAACTGTCCTGGACAAATTACTTCTTCAAATATATTTGTATATGAAATTTTATGGAATAAAGTACCATTAGATTAGTTTTTATTTTGTCTACCAGTAGAGGACAGTTGTGGCAAACAAAATGAAGTACATTGGTACCTCGATTCTCGAACGACTCCCTTCTCGAACAATTCGGTTTTCGAACATATTGTTTGAAAAAAAAAAAATGTCTCGGTTGTCGAACATAAACTCGGTTTTCGAACCAAGCTGTCGTGGCCCGAACCCCCGAAATAACCCGACTGATGGCCCGAACGACCCTTCGACCATTTTCGGCCCACGCCAAGCTTGCCTAAAACATTTTACCTGCACCTGTCGCTCAGTCCACACCCCCACTAAAATCTGCTGTGAACGTTCTCGTTTTTCTTTTTGTTTTTTGTTGTTTTTTAAATATTCTGATTAAATAAGCCACCATGGGGTTAAAGAAGGATAAGCAGCAAACCAAAAAGAAAAGTTGTTAGAGCCACTATAGAGGTGAAAAAAGATCTCATAGCGAAGTATGAGAGTGGTGTTCACGTGTCTGACCTTGCTACACAGTTTGGTATGATGAAGTCTACAGTCTGCACCATACTGATAAATAAAGTTGTTATCAAAGGAGCTGATGTTGCAAAAGGAGTGACAGTGCTTACGAAACAAAGACCACAAACAATGGAAGAGGTAGAAAAACTGTTGTTGATTTGGGTAAACGAAAAACAGTTAGCTGATGATAGGATTTCTGAGAAAGCAAAACAGTTGCATGCTGACCTCTTGAAAAACAGTCCAGGAACGAGTGCTGATATAAGTGATGCCTTTAAGGCTAGTAGGGGATGGTTTGAAAAATTTAGGAAGAGAAGTGGCATACATAGTGGACATTTGAGGACCATGAATTCAGCCTGGAAGAAATTGTGGGCAGACTCAGTAGCAGATAGAGACTTTGAAGGCTTTGAGGCTGAGCCTGTTGTTGAGGATATTGTCTCGCTAGGCAAGTGTATGGGCTTGAATGTGAGTGGTGATGATGTGTAGGAGTTGGTGGAAGACCACAACACTGAGCTCACCACGGAAGAACTCCAAGGCCTCCAGAAGGAGCAGCAACAGAAGGCAACTGAGGAAGTGTCTTCAGAGGAGGAGGAGGGAAGGGAGGATGTTCCTAGTTCACTAATCAAGGAAATGTGTGGAAAATGGGGAGCGTTACAAAGTTTTGTGGGAACTTTTCACCTTGACAAAGCTGTAGCAAGCAACAGCATAAACCTTTTCAATGACAATGCCATGTCTTACTTCAGAAACATTTTAAAATGCAGGCAGAAACAAATCTCCTTAGACAAGTTTTTAGTAAGAAATAGGTCCAGGGAGTCTCAAGCAGGATGTAGCGGTGCAAAGAGACAGAAAAGAGAAAGAACCCCAAAAGGAGAGTTACCTGACGTTTTTATGGAAGGTGATTCCCCTTCCAAACAATAATAACCCTTCTACTCTCCACGTTCCTCACCATCTTCCACTTACGCCATGAGCTCTCCTCAGGACAGGTAAAGTTTCATTTATTGTTTTTTTATTGTGTTTATAGTTTTTGTGATTGACTTTATGCATGCAAGTATTATTATACAGGTATAAATAAGCAATATTTTTACTCAAAATGTTTCATAATGCGTAATTTTTGGAGGTCTGTAACGGATTAATTTAATTTACAGTATTCCTTATGGGAAAAATTAATTCGGTTTTCGAACAGCCTTCTTGAACGGATTAAGTTCGAGAACCGAGGTGCCACTGTATAATCATTTAGCTCGGTTGTTGTAAAGCGCAAAGCTACACAATGTGCTATCTGTGTTCTGCTAACCATGAGTATCGAAACCCAGTTTCCAGCAGTGTAAGTCCCGCAGACATGCCGCTTTGCCACTGGCGGGATACTATCTTTTGATATTTCTGTTCAAATAAACACTTCACTTTCATGTAAATGACTTAAATTTCTTATTTAGAAGGAAAGGAGGCCCGCATATTTTTGGAAAGCATCCCTTCCTAACCCTCTCTGTAGTGCTGATTACTACCCTATAATTCAAGTCCAAAACAAAGCTGACCTTAATTTCTATGAATATGTTCGGATTCGGATTACACTAGAGATAATTCTTGAATTCGGATTCATAGACGTTTATTTTTCATTGAACTCTGATCAGGTCGGTGGTGACGAGATCTTGCAATTTTAATCTATTATACGTTTATATTGACCTGAAAATCGTGCAGTTGCTAGGCATCATGTAAGGATCTTTTAAACGTCACATCCGTGGAAAGAAAGAAATATGTGGTGTGAAAAGTAACTCGTTTATAAACGATGATGAGAAAACCAAAAATCTGGACTGCATAACATATACGAAAAGCTACTTAAAACATGTATATGGGATAAGACAGTTTGTTTGTTTTTTGAATTTCGCACAAAGCTACTCGAGGGCTATCTGTGCTAGTCGTCCCTAATTTAGCAGTGTAAGATTAGAGGGAAGGTATATAGTCATCACCACCCACCGCCAACTCTTGGGATACTTTTTTATCAACGAATAATGGGATTGACCGTAACATTATAACGCCCCCACGGCTGAAAGGGCGAGTATGTTTGGCGCGACGGGGATGCGAACCCGCGACCTTCAGATTACGAGTCGCACGCCTTAACACACTTGGCCACGCCAGGCCGGATAACACACCACATGTAGAAAGAGTTTGTCGTACCACACAGGCATCCTTAAATCAAATTCTAATATAGATTTATGGCAAAGCGATGTGACGTTGTTTTAATTCCACAACGCAGTTAAGTGAACCACGGAACTTCATACAGCTAATGGGATCAGGTCTGTTGTTTGAAAACTTTACAGTGTCTTTAAGCGCACACCGTTTCATCTCCCGTTTCCTTATAAGGAGTTACTTTACCTAATAAAACAATAATTTTTGTTGTTACATCAAAGAACGAGAGTTACATAGATTAGTCAATGCTTTAAGAGAAGAAAGAAGAGCTTACCCGAACTGATTAGGTAGGCCAGAATTTTGAACTATATTTTACAGTGGCTAAGTATCAACTGGAAGAGGAAAGCCTACTCGAGGGCTATCTGCGCTAGCCGTCCCTAATTTAACAGTGTAAGACTAGAGGGAAAGCAGCTAGTCATCACCACCCACCACCAAATTTTGGGCTACTCTTTTATCAACAAATAGAAGGACTGACCGTCACATTATAACACCTTCACGGCTGAAAGGGCAAGCATGTTTGGTGTGACGGGGATTCGAACCCGCGACCCTCAGATTACGAGTCGAGGATCTTAACCACCTTCCCATGGCAGGCCGGTTTGAATCAAATTTGTTTTCAGTGTCGTTGTTAATCTAGAGTTGTTGGTGTTTATAATTTCTGCTACTACAGCATGTAATCTTTATAGCAAAGGTCAGAAATATAGTAAATCATGAATCTAACCGATAATTGTTTTTGTTTTCGATGAACTCTTTTCGATTTAGGAAATTTTTATTAAGATATAGGTTTTGGAAATGGCATTGCTCATCTTTAAAGAAATATTACTTTTCAGTTACTGTTTACACTAACTGGACCTCTGATGGCTCATTTATAAGTTCGAGGGCTTATAACGCTAAAACTTTGGAGCTCGATTCCTGCAATGGGCAAAGCACAGATAGTCCATTGCACAGTTTTATCCTTAGCCCTTGCTTATGATAAGGGTATACTTGGTGTGCGTACTTTTCATATTCCCAGGATTATGGACCAATTTTAATGAGTTTTTTTTTACTTAGAATCCAGTGATATGTGGTTTCTAGGGCCTATTTTCAATAAAATATTCAATTAATTAATCAAATATAGAAACGTTTATATTGATTTAATTTTCACAGTTTCCTGGGAAAAATTGCCAGGCGATAGGTGGTGTTAGTTAGCTTTTTTGTTCCTCTAGTTTGTTATTTCAAAATTAGAGAGGATTAGCACATGTAGCCCCTAGTGTTGCTTTGCGCGAAAATGAAAACAAATAAATTGCCTGGTTGTGAAAGACATAACAAGCAACCAAATCTACTAATTGAATTATAGATGATTTATTAAATCGTGATAACAAGTTTACGAAAAATACCTCACTACATCCACTTGAATGCAGCAGGTAATACTTTTAAAAAAATACCAGTTTGTTGTCTTATTGGTCTGAGGATAGTAAGTTCCTTAGTTCGAGACGTAATGACGCTTTACACTTTCAGCTGGGACACGCTGAAAATAAGTGACAATTAATTCCATTATTCGGTTTAAAAACACAGACAAAGCCTTCACAGCAGCGAGTGATCAGAGGTTCAAAATTAGTAATGGCTGTACCTGAACCCTAGGGTTACATTGATCTGGTCATTTAGGTCATGAGCATATAAGGAGCAGTTTAGGTTAAAAAGTTTAATGACAATCATAAACAAAATTGTGTTAACAGGCTTAATTTATTGTTTTGCTGTTAAGCACAAAACTACACAATAGGTTATCTGTGACCTGCCCATAGTAGGTATTAAAACTCTATTTTTACCGTTAAAAGCTTTCAAACGTATCGTTGAGCCACAGATTGGCGAGTTAGTGAACAATGTTTATTTTCTCTTTGTTGTTTAACACAAAACTGTAAAATAGGTTATTTGTTTTGCACTGAAAATAAAGTCCCTCACTGGGACAGCGCTAAATCTACGGATTTACAAAACTAAAATCATGAGTTCGATTCTCCTCGGTGGACACAATAAATATCCCGATGTAGTTTTAGTATAAGAAAAACACAAAGTAAAGGAATCTAACTCCGAATTTACAGTTATACGCTCTTAATGTATTGAGGGGAGGGCGAAAGAGAGTCTACATTTATATTAGATAAGAGACTCTGTGTTTGATCTTCTATAACCAATTGAAGCTTTTATTTTCCGTAATAATGAAGAACAGGGGAAATAAAAGTCGTTTCGAATATCGCTTTGTAGTTGTTGAATTTATTTTTTAAGTGTTAATATAACTTATTTCCGTTTTTCTATGTTCAGGTGTAACCTGGCTTTTAAAGTAAATGATACAGAAAATATATCCAGCTCAGTCTTATTAACTGCCCATTTTTATCTGTTTTCTATGGTTCTACTAAATCGCGACCTAGTGGAAAAAAATCCACACTACTGTCAATTAAATGTTTTTGTTCTTATTTCTAAGAAATAATTAATTAACTAAAAAATTTCGCTTTACTCTTCAATTTTATTATAACTAAAAGCAAAAGAAACGAAATTCGTTTCGAATATCGCTTTGTAGTTGTTGAAGTTATTATTTAGATTCTCATATCACTTATTTCAATTTTTCCATGTTAAGTTTACTCAAAGGTACCACTACACAATCAGCTTTCACTGACGTTTACTGTATTCATGGGAAACCACGTTAAAACGTGTAGTATTATTAAGTCGATAAAAGTAAACTCTGGTTTTAACTCTTGACTAGGTCCTAAAACCCAAACGATACGTGTAAGAAGGATTCTGAGATCAAATCTAAATCCTATCTTTGTGCATTAAAGAAAAGCATTAAACGTACGCGTTATACCAATTACATTACATCTCTCTGCTATTTAAGTGAAGTAATAAAAATGAGGAATTGCCTTCTGTAAAAAACAAAAAAAAAAACTATTTTGATGGATATTGGAGACGAAGCGTTTTTTATTGGACGAAGGAGGAGTCGGAAATAATGAATGTGGTGTACGTTTAGTTTGTAGTTACTGAAATGTATCAGTGTATGGAAGCCACACGGGTGTCATGACACTTAAAAAAAAAAAAAGAGAAAAAAAAAGGTAGTGAAATTATACACCAAAACTGAAGATATTCGATCCTTCTGAACAAGTTTGTTTTGAATTTCGCGCAAAGCTACTCGAGGGTTATCTGCGCGAGCCGTCCCTAATTTAGCAGTGTAAAACTAAAGGTAAGGTACCTAGTCATCACCACCCACCGCCAGCTCTTGGGCTACTCTTTTTACCAACGAATAGTGGGATTGATCGTCACATTAGAACGCCCTCATGGCTGAAAGGGCAGGCATGTTTGGTGCGACCGGGATTCGAACCTGCGACCCTCAGATTACGAGTCGAACGCCTTAATACGCTTGGACATGCCGGGCCCACCTTCTGAACAAACCCTAGCGTCTGTTTCACAGATATCTGAATTCATGTAGACTTCATTAGTTCCACACAGCGAAATAAAAAAATAAAGGAAGAATAAAAAATAAAGGCAAAACCTAGCGAATAAATGAGACGAATTAAAGAACAAAGTTAATCGTTTCAAGGTGTGTTGGAAAAGATAATGTTTTATTAAAACTGAGAGCGATAACAGCGCTCAATTTCTTTCCTTATCATGGATATAATTTAAGACACTATTACCAGTTATCTTTAGAATTCCAACATTGCAGGTAATCGAAGTCACGCAATGGTCCATTAGTTACGTTAGATGTACGATTTGTCCTCGAGATATAATTTAGTAACACCTTCAGTGAACACTAATCTTCGTCATAGAAAGTCACCTCTTCCAATTTGGTAAATTATACTTAAGTACCAGCGTCGTTCTAATTTTCTTTATTGGTTGATGTAAGAAGCGAAGATTAAGTAACGTCTCGTGACGAACTTTGAACGAACGTAAGGGTCGTTGACATTGGCTACCTACAGCAACGGCTTTAGTGTTTTGACGCGTATTCTCAAGTATTGGGCTTCGTGTGTTGTTCAACTGTTATTTGTTATAACGTCTAAATTATAAATGCAAATATTGTATGCTTAAACACGATTGCATGCTTTGGCATGAGACTGTGACGAAAGAAAGCATGTTGATAATTTAATGTAATGATGGAAGTGTGTTTAAAAAATACGCGCCAAAACTAGATTCATATAAATCATTACAACCGTTAAATAAGTGCTAATATTTGGTTATTATATGTTACTATGTGAAACTCCGAGGTATGCTGCCGCAGAACTACAATGACTTCGGTCGATCGGTGGAAATGTTTTGTTGTCTTTCAAAATTTGTGTTGTAAACTGGAGGGATTTACAAATTTTGATAAAAATTCGGATAAAAAGCACAACCACTAAACTACAGATAATTATAATAAAACTTTTATTCTAACAGATATTTCGTCTTTGCGGCTTCTTGAAAGTTATCTTATAATTATCTGAAATACAGATTTTTTTCTAACTTTATTCTAAAAATGTGTAAACCTGGTTTCAATGCCCGGGGTGGGCGGAGCACATATATTCCATCGAGCAGTTTTGTGCTTACGTACAAACAAATAAAATGTGTAAACCCTCCCAGTATAGTTGGTAAATATATGGCATATTCAGTTTTTGTTGTTAAAAGCATATATGTGGGACAACAGTACTGTGTAAAATTGTTAAGAACATTTTGTCATTATTTCATTTTTATGGGGATAATTCTTCCATCCCATTACAGAATGTTAATTTTAACACTATGATAATGCTTCAGTGGTCCCTGTTGGCAACTGACTGATCCAGGGTGAGAATACTTATCATTCTTTATAATTGCCATTTACTTGTATCAAGGGCACATCATAAGAGTTCTGCTTGAATCAATATACTGATCAAATTTAGGGTCTGATATAACTGTCGTAGTATCCCACGCAGTGTATTAACTACATGGAAAGATGCTAGGAAGGAGCTAGTATATGATATTAGTATACATTAGAAGAAATCAATTTAAAACCTTCCACAAATAAATCCTGACAAAAACAGTATTTAGAACTACATATTAAGATTTGTAGTCATACTACGGTCTAAAAATAGCGTAGAGAATTATGTCAGTAGAGCAGAGAGCCCGAATAAAAGTTTTACGGGATGCTACTTGAACACTCCAAAAAACTGAACAGATCTGGGAATTGGTAGATCAAAAACTTTACAAATCAAAACTTACTTCCCAAGAGTGTATTAGAGAGACCTGGAGTAAACTCCCAAAGGATACATTGATTAGATATGTTACAGTTATGCCTGAAAGACTGTTTACAGGTATTAAAGCAAAAGGTAGACACACAAACTATTAAATCTAATTTTTTAGCTTTGCCCTAACACTTTTGCACAGTATTGTCCAATGTTAAAATCTGGGGTTCGATTCCCTGTGGTGGGCACATCATATAGCCCAATTTTACGTAAACAAACAAATCCAATTCAAACAGAAGTCACCGGCATGCGTTTTTGAATTCATTTAAGAACAGTTAATATACGGTTATATACTGTAGTGTGTAAAAGAAGCCTAAAGAATACCAAAACCATTTCTCGTGATGACGAGAAACCCACCTGAAAAACAAAAGTATTCTCAAGTTGGCTGGTATGTATATTAAAACTTTAATTAAAACAAAGTACAGAACGACGTTCGAGCTTCTTTAAATACCCATACCAGCCGTCTTGATAATACATAAAAAAATATCTTAAGTTGTCTTTCGACTTTTTTAATATTGTGTATTGTTAAGCATAATATTGGCTAATAATATTTATTCATACAGTATTGTGGAACATAATAATTGTTAATGAATATCTAGAGATGTTATGTTGTTCAATTTAATAACAGGTTGGTTCTAGGCATTATTGTTGTACTATTTGTTTATTATGAAATTGTTTTTTAAAAATTACATAAAAAACACAAACGTTTAACCACACATTGTTCAAGAGTTTATTTCAATCACAACTTCGTTGGTGTAGACCTGAGAGGATTGTTGTAACATTGGTCTTGAAAGCTTGCGCCAAATACCAGTTAAACAGCGTGAGGTGAAACGACTGTGTTTTGTATTTGATTTTATATATAATCTAGATTTCAATACAATTTGGCCAGCATGGCCAAGTGATTAAGGCGCTCGACTCGTAATCTGAGGGTCACGGGTTCAAATTCCCGTCACACTAAACATGCTCACCCTTTCAGCTACGGGCGCATTATAATGTAACGATCAATTCCACTATTCGTTCGTAAAAGAGTAGCTCAAGAGTTGGCGGTGGGTGGTGATGACTATCTGCCTTCCCTCTAGTCTCACACTGGTAAAATAGGGACAACTAGCGCAAATATCCCTAGTGTAACTTTGTGCGAAATTCAAAACAAACAAATAAAATCAGTAGGAATAATCTACAAGGTACTCAAAAGTATGATATGTAATTAGATTTAGGTTAAGAACAATTAGGAAGAAGTAGTGTCGGATATCTTTATTTATATTTTGTTAATTTCCTGTTCATAGGATCATGTCGCAATAATTAATTCTGATAAATGTGGTTTTATGTGTGCATTACGTTTAACGTTCTGACGGCGGAGGGCTTTTATACATTTGTTTGCACAAAATAAAGAACGTGATGAAAATATTTTATATAACTTGGAAAAACCACTAAACTACTACTTAATTTCATCGAAGTTGACATTGCTTTGAGAACCAGGTAACTTTATCTTCTCCTGACCTATAAATCTATCCCTGCATGTGTTCGGTGTTTACATTAACTTTGAATGTGTGTAAAATAATAAAGTTTTAAAGACAGACTAAAGAAGTCATTGCTTAAACAATACCTGTAAAACAGCTCCTGGAAATCAGACTAAAAGTTGGAAACTTCCCCAATAGTTTCAAACTATCACTTGGTGCCAGGAAGGGGAGTTTGCCCAAGGACCTCTAATGACAAATGCTAAAATTTTGAATAAAGCACCTGTAGATACCCTCCCTGCCAGAAATGTGAATATCTGAAGTTACCAGATAATAGGAAGTGGAAATACTTTGGTAAAAATATACCTACCTACATGTGAATCTGTTTGATACAGGTCTTCTTGACGGGTAGTAAAATTGCACACGGTTCAATTCATCTAGCACCTGGAGCAGGTGAGTGTGTACTCTACATAAATCCTCAAAGAGAACCTCTATATCTGAACAAAGAACTCTCTGATGAATGCCGTCAGAGGTCCAGAAAGTTAAGAGGTCGTGATATCTGCTCAGCAGGGTCACGGAATCTTGCAACATGTCATTCTTTATGTTACGATGGCGAGTTCAACTTTATGGCTGTCAAAACAAAGAAAGACTGTGTGGAAGGTTGCTGCCAGTAACTGCTGCTTTCCGGTTTATGTCGCATGATGAAACATTAGCTATATAAACGTCGGGAATGTCGAGAGGTGGATATTCTTCTTAAGATAGGAAGATAAACATTGTAAAATATTCAAATGAAGCATTTTGTATGATAATTACTCTAAACAGACTGGGAAAGTTCGCGCATTAGTAACCCGAGAGACAATGTTTCAAAGCAAATGCAAGCATAACTTCCATATCCTATTTTCTGCTTAATATGTTAAGTTTTCAAATAAAAAAAAACAACAGGAATTGTGCAAAAAAGGAGCTATAATCTTCTAGAGTGAGAGTAGCATAAGCTTCATGTGCTTTACCAGCTAAAACAATCTGTAATAGTAATGACCATTTTTCAGTGGGCCATTCCATGGTTTAGTCAAACTTGTTGGAAGTATTTATCAACCTCATTTTCATTAAATGGTGTTACTGTAATATATCGACAGAGTTAAAAGTTGTCATTTTACCTTGGTCGATCAGTCTTAAGTCTAATTTCCATTTCTTTCTCGCCTTCGATACGGGCTCGTGGCCTGGCATGGCCAAGCGCGTAAGGCGTGCGACTCGTAATCCGAGGGTCGCGGGTTCGCGCCCGCGTCGCGCTAAACATGCTCGCCCTCCCCGCCGTGGGGGTGTATAATGTTACGGTCAATCCCGCTATTCGTTGGTAAAAGAGTAGCCCAAGTGTTGGCGGTGGGTGGTGATGACTAGCTGCCTTCCCTCTAGTCTTACACTGCTAAATTAGGGACGGCTAGCACAGATAGCCCTCGAGTAGCTTAGTGCGAAATTCCAAAACAAACAAACAATCGATACGGGCTTGTTCAAGGTCGATTTGTTAGATTTTTAATTGGATTTTTAACTTACCTTTATCACTCAACGCTGATTGGCCAATGAAAGCGCTAGAGTATTCCTCTAATGCTTCCTCAGACAACAAATCATCATCGACTAATATTTTAACAATAAACTTTTCAGTTCATATTTTCTCATTAATTTTTAACCTCTAATTCTAAGATTTGGGCAATTTCAAGCAATTCACTTTTGTTATTTATATGCAAAAACGGCTCGTTTGGGCTGAGAAAACACTTTATATAGAAGAGCGAACAACGTTTCGACCTTCTTCGGTCATCTTCAGGTTCACAAAGAAAGAGGTAACTGACCGGAAGCTGACCACATGTTTGAAAGGGGTTGTGTAACTGTGTGTCGAAATGTAGAGGGCGGTATTAGATGTTTGAATATATAATTTATTATATTAATATAGGTATAAAGGCGTTCCTTTATATTGGTTTATTTTGGGTTTAAGTTGTTGTATAAGTAAGGCTTCTTTAATTTTACGTTTGTTTATGTTTGTTTCTTTATTTAATATTTGAGTGTTTTCTATGGTTATGTTGTGTTTATTTGACTTGCAGTGTTCGAAAACGTGTGAAGGTGACTTTTTATGTTCTTTGAATCTGGTTTCCATTTTCTACTTGTTTCTCCAATATAGAAGTCGTGGCAGTTATCACATTGTATTTTATAAATAATGTTGGTGTGGTGTTTGTCAGTGTAGTTTTTACTCAGGCATGATCAAATCTTGTTAGCACTGACAAAAATATATTGAATTGAAATTTTAATTTATATCGAATTTTGTCCCTGATTTAGATCTCGAACACCAGCCCCCCAGTTTATTATGTTACGTATTACAATTTATCTTGGACGAGTCTCCGATTTATTATGTTACGTACATTACGTATTACTATTTCAGATAAACGGAAATTTTAAGTTGAACTCAGAAGTCGATTGAACGTCAATATGTACCAAATTTACAATATTGGCCAACAAGATTGATACACAAGTTTCTTTCTTATTATAAATACATTTTAATGTACGAAACAACAATAACATTTGTAATAAATGTTATTATAAATAGTTGTTACAAGTAATAGTTTATATACAAGGGTTTTACAAACTTACATATACTGAGTTTTTTCTACCTGTAACTGAATTTTCTATATCGACGTTCACGGATTGTTTGTTTGTTTCATATTTCGCGCAAAGCTATTCGAGAGCTATCTGTGCTAGCCGTCCCTAATTTAGCAGTGTAAGACTAGAGTGAAGGCGGCTAGTCATCACCACCCACAGCTAACTCATGGGCTACTCTTTTACCAACGAATAGTGAGATTGATCGTAACATTATAACGCTCCCACGGCTGAAAGGGCGAGCATGTTTTGTGCGACCCGGATTCGAACCCGCGACCCTCGGATTACGAGTCGAACGCCTTAACACACTTGGCCATGCCGGGCCTGCGTTCACGGAGAGCGAATTAATTCTATGTTCATACACAGGTACACCTCTCCTGACGGGCTAGCTAGCTTGAAAGCACACGCTAAGTTTTAATCGACGACAATATCTAATGTCTTCATAGAAATACTATTGTCCGAAGTTAAATCATCGAAGTTAAGAAGTTAATTTGTAATGTTCGATAACTATAAATGTTCCTAATCAAATATCTATAGTTTTCCGATTAATAAGCGTTTGCCACAATTAGAGCGTCCCAGATTTATAAGTATACTGACTATATCGACCCAACAATATTAAACTGTCTCTCGATTGGCGTGTCAAGTTATAAACTTCAAGGCAACTTTCATGAAAGTTCAGTGTCAAGTTATAAACTTCAAGGCAACTTTCATGAAAGTTCAGTTGGCAACAGTTACTGGCAATCACTAGTATTACATACACATATTGTAAAATGTTGATTCTTATGCTCAAGAATCTTCTACAAATTTAGAGAACATCCAAGACTTTTGCAATACACGTTTAGTGATATAAGTTACTCACATTTCTAAATATTTATTTACTGAAAGAAACATAGATATTAATATAAATATACATAAATAAGTCTGTTACACGTACTAATGATCTCAGAGGGGAAGAGCGCTTTTGAGGCAAGAGACAGAAGTGACGATCATACACTGTCGATCCGCTTGAAAAATAACAAAATTTTTAATCGTTTATTCAACAATTCTCTGTATGTGTTATTTATTAATTCCATTCACTGGATATCACTAGATAATGTTTCAAGACTAGATTTCAGAAACAGAAAGGGTGCTGACACTTTTTTTCCCATTTTCTCCGAGTTCAAATGACATTCAAACAAAAGAGGAATACGAAGGAAAAATTATACGTCTATTGAACTTATATAATTCGTAAAACTTCAATAAATATTCTACTAAAAAAAAAACGTTAAGTGACTGAAAATTCACAATGTACCTAACTGATAGGCAGATGTTATTGAGATCTGTTATTATATATATATATATATATATGGTATATTATATAAATTATATATCAAGTAACAAATCTGATATGTTCATTAATAAAACTGGAACATAAAACATTTCACGAAACTGAATTATTTTCTCCTATCGGTTCAAGTTTCTGATTGCTTGATATGGAAATATGTTCATATAATTATGGCTAGGTATACATTCTACCTCAATCTACTCTTCCAAATAGCTCCTGAATAAGATAACACTATCTTCCAAATAGCTCCTGAATAAGATAACACCATCTTCCAAATAGCTCCTGAATAAGATAACACCACTTTCTTATCCAGAAAACAAGTAAAAAAAAAGTTCCCCAAAATAATTTTCTCATTAAACATGCACACACATACACAAATGTGGTGTAGTTAAAAGCAACATGCACCATGTAAAGGTTACCTACGTACTTCTACGGTATAGTACGACACCTAGAGATGAGACACTGAATTAAAAACCCCTTTCCCACACACCCCGACTCAATATTATGCGTTTCTGAATATGTATTAATACGTCTCAACTATCAAAAGCATGTGGTAAATGTGATTAAAAAAAATACATTTTTTATGAACTGTACTTTCAGCTTGTTTGATAATTGGCACGGTGGTATATCTGTGGACTCACCCACCTAGAAACTGGGTTTCGATACCCGTGGTAGGCAGAGCACAGATAGCCCGTTGTGTAGCTTTGTGCTTTATTCCAAACAACATTTATCTATTTTACCACTTTGGTAAAAGTTAGATTTCAAATATCGTTCAACATCTTTTTTTAATTAATTTGCAGACAGTCGACAAGGTATTTATATCAAGCTTAGAAACCTTCTTAAGTTGCATTAATGATGTAAGTTCATACCATCTTCAACTCATTCGTTTCTTTTATTATGTTTTTTAGAAATGTAGCAGCATAACCATTTATTTATTTTGTAGATATAAAACGGTCCCCTTAAACACTACCAGCCATTGCGGCATTATCAAAGCTAAGCGATGATGAGCAAAATGCAGCAATATACACTGACCTGATTGAAAGGGTCTTGAAACGCCCCGCATAAAAGGTCAGTCACGGTGACTGATTCTAGTTAATGGCTGTTTTTTAGTCTTATACTCCTGCCATTTAGACAAGGCCTTATGCAAATAGAACGACGGTTCATTTCTAATTGCATTCATCGGCAAATCTTAAATGCACATACACGGTGAGTAGTGGATCCCTGACAGCTTACAGAGCTGTGCTGGTGCGTCTGATTAGCTGCTTAGGTTAACAAAAAAGCTACATTTGTAAACAACTAGTTAATTATTTTAATTTTAAACTTTTTTTTTTCATCAGAATTAAAAGCAATCTCTGTGAATTAATCTTTGTACATTTTGAAGTTTATTATTTAACATTATATTTTTATGTTCTGAATTTGGAAACTGGATCTTTTTGCAAACAGATCTAAGTTATGGTTACATTAACTTATTTTCTTTTCATCAATCGAAGATAATAAGTACACTTTAGGAAATAAAAACGTGTCGGATGGAAAAACAAACAAATTATAACTGACGAGTCACACGCTGTTTACAGCTGGAAAAATAGACTCAAAAAACCCGATAAGAAAAAAAATGTGACGATTGGATGAATTACTAGTATTCCAAACACGTATTCGAGGGTTTAGACGATTTTAAATTTCCTTTCCCAACTAACTATAAGAGTCCCGTTAAGCAATGAAAGGCAGTTCCTTCTTGATCGAGGTTATGGAACAAAAAATGAAGTTCGGGAGAATTTCGTGAACTAAAAATGGATTTTGTGATGACTTTCTTTGACCTGAAGATGACCTAAGAAGGTCGAAACATTGTTCTCTGCTTTATTAGCAAAAGTGTTAATACCAATACCAGCCGTTCTGAGATACATAAAAATGGATTTGGTAACAACTTATTCAATGGAAACTGGAGCTGATGAGAATTTACAGTACTGAAGGAAAAATGGCGCTGGTGAGGTCTTATTGAAATAAAATGTAATTGGTGAGAACTCACTGAAGAAAAAATGAAGTAGGTGATAACTTACTGAACGGAAACTGGAATTTGTGAGGACTTATTGAACTAAAAATGAAATTAGAGAAAACTTATTCAATAAAAATATTAGCAAACGGAAACTAGAGTTAGTGAGACTTACAAAAATAGTATCACTTATTTATGGATTTATAAGCTCACTAATTGTATGATATCGCTTTATGCCTCTTTATTAATGTCACGCCATTGTATCGCTAGATGTCACGATAATGACGGTTACCGTCAGTGCTTCTGTATTCATGAGTAATACAGGTATCTAATTGTAGGTGAATCTTCTTCATTTTTGAAAATAAGAATCTACAGTTGTTTAAATTTAAAGAAACAATAATTAATAATGTTTGGATAAATAGCAATTGATGACATATTTTTACAACAACTCGAACCTTTACATGAAAACCGGGAACGAAATAATATGGTTGTGAATTTTTGAGTAAAACCTGAAAGCACTTGTGTTTTTTTGTTTTTTTTTTATATGAGATTAAGTGAAACATATATGAGAGAACTTTAAATAAATACTGAAAAACCTATAAAAGAAAATAAATATTAGATTGAAATGTATCCAAAAATAAAAAATATATTCTCAGACGGTTTGCGCAAACGGCTCTTTTCAAAGAGGAAAGTTGTTGAGAAGGTCCCTCAGTGGTACAGCGGTATATCGGAGGAGTCACACAGCTATAAATCGGGTTTCGATACTCATGAGGGGGCAGAGCACAGCGAGCCAATTGTGTAGGGTTGCACTTAACTTTAAACAAACATCTAACAGTATTGTGAGATCTTGAAAAACAGAATTTAATTCAAAAGTCTTAAGGTGATACTTATATTTTTATACTGATATGAAATGATACATTACTTTGCATTCAGTTAAAACATTATAAACATCAGGCTATGTTTAATAGCTGATTTCTGAGAGGATAAAAATACATATAATGTTATATTTAATTCTAAGAAAACGAGTTTCTGACACACATGCGATAATTAACATACTTCAAAAATTCTCAATTTATTACGAAGTTTCGTTTATAAAGAGTAAACAACAATATCGCAGAGTTATAATATCCTTGGCTTATCGCAGGCTTGTGTACATATAGAGCAAACATCACCATTTCGAACTTTAATAATCCTTAGGTTCTCGAAAAATCTGTTTGTACATAGGACAACCATACCTCTGAGTTCTGTGTTTGTTATATTTTATATTGTTTTGTAACGCTGTTGTGAGAAAATTCAAGTGGTTCGTGGAAGTTTATCGGATATCAGAACGTGAATCAGAAAACTCCTGAATGTTAAGAGTAAGAAACATTACTTGATACTGTTCCAACTTTTGTGTCACAAAACGTTCCTGGAGGTTAGAACAAGGAACCTCACTTGATACTGTATGAATAATCTTTGCATCATAATTTTTTTTATTACGTCAGGTAATAGTAAAGAAGGTAACTAACCTCATACTACTATGCACAACATACGAAAACTCATTGTATCCGAAGAAGAATCGGAAATGTTGATTAGTATCATAAATGGCTTAGTTTGTTTTGAATTTCGCGCAAAGCTACTCGAGGGATGTCTGCGCTAGCCGTCCCTAATTTAGCAGGTAAGACTAGAGGAAAGGCAGCTAGTCATCACCACCCACCGCCAACTCTTAGGCTACTCTTTTACCAACGAATAGTGGGATTAAGGTCACATTATAACGTTCCCACGGCTGAAAGGGCGAGTATGTTTACTGTGACGGAGATTCGAACCCGCGACCTTCGAATTACGAATCGAGTGCTTTAACCATCTGGCCATGCCGGGCCGGTATTATAAATAATTTCAGAGTTTATGATTGCCTGATGGCTGTATAGTAAAACCTACAAAACGTGAATACTTTAGTGAACTTTATAATATTTCTTTTTAAGACTTCCTTTGAAGCCGTAACTTGAAGGTCGTGGGTTTGATTCCCCGTCGCACCATATATAAAAAAAAGACAAACCAGACTTTTAGTTACTGATAAGGGCCCGGCATGACCAAGCGTGTTAAGACGTTCGACTCGTAATCCGAGGGTCGCGAGTTCGAATCCCCATTGCATCAAACATGCTCGCCCTTTCAGCTATGGAGGTGTTATAATGTGACGGCCAATCCCACTATTCGTTGGTAAAAGAGTAGCCCAAGAGTTGGCGGTGGGTGGTGATGACCAACTGCCTTCCATCTGGTCTTACACTGCTGAATTAAGGACGACTATCGCAAACACCCTTCGTGTAGCTTTGTGCGAAGTTCAAAAACAAATGAACAAACTTTTAATGTTTAAACAAAACATTTCTTTCATATCTGTAATTTCTGAATAATTTCATTCAGAAATATTATTTATAACTTCGACCAAAATACCTGCCCCCCAGTGACGCAGTGGTATGTCTGCGGACTTAAAATGCTAGAAACCGAGTTTCGATACTCATAGTAGGTAGAACACAGGTAACTCTTTGTGTATTTTTGTGCATAACAAAACAAACAAACCAAAATACTCGTAACTTTTCTATACAAATACAACCAACGAAATATTTGATGTACAGAGCGTCAATACGATTTTTTAAATAAGCAAATGACCAAATCACGTCAAAGCCACAGCCGATATACAATCGCGCTGGTAATAAATGTATCATAACTACATTTTAATATTCTATGGCGTTTGTAGGTAGTGTAATTTTGCAAATAACTGATCGTTTTTGCAAAGAGTATATAGCAGTTCTTTACGGCGTATAAAAAAGCATACACCGAAATTCAAACCATGTGTTTAGAGTATGTATTTACAATTTCCAAGATTGAGCTATTTTTTCTGTTTAACAGTGTACGAAAACAGAAGAATAGGGATCGACTTAGGGTACCAAGACCATTCAGATAGAGACTTCTAACAATTTGTACCTCAGCAGTGATAAACAAAGTGCAGCGTCTTGTAACAGGTGAGAATCCACAAACACAAACACAAAGATAAATGACAAAAGTCGTGTACGTGCCCCACACAATAGTAAACAGCATAATAAATGTTTCTTTACGATTGAAGTGTTGAAATAGGCGCTGAAAAACCGTCGTCCTGGGAGAACAGAGTTATTATCAACACGCACGGTCAAATAAAACACGAACATTTGTGGCAACATGAAATGTAACTACGTGGCGATGCTAACAAATCCTTTAATAACCGACTAAACAGTAGCGGATCTAGGATTTTGGAAAGAGGGGTAGGGTCGCTTGGATGGGCACCATACACCACGTATATGGATACTACATCAAACTTACATATAATATTATTGACTAACAATGCGGAATCGTAAGTTTAAGCCTTATCTGAGTTTGCAATGAAATAAAAGAGAAGAAATTATGTGTCCCTTGAACTCACATATTTCGCTAAAAATTCAATAAATATTCTACTCAGAAAGAACAACAGTAGCTAATTGCAAATTCACAGTGTACCTACCTGATATGCATCCTACCTAATTGGTAGATGTTACTGAGATGCATTATTGGATATGGTAAATTATATCAATTATACATCAGGTAACAGATCCGATATATCTATTAATGAAACTGGAACGTAAAATATAAACGGAAACATTAAACTGAGCTACTACCTCCAAATGGCTCAAGTTTCTAATTGCTTGATATGAAAATATGTTCATACAATTAATTTGCTACGAACATGCGCATAGAACTGCAGCAAAACACTACTCTATAATCAAAGTGTACCATATATCCAAGTGTTTTAAAATTACATTTTTATTGGGTTTTATCCTACACTTGATCAATCTATATTCGTTTCATTCCGCATTTCCGTAGTATTGCGTCTAAAATTTTCAAATGTTTTTAGGTCTTTAAAAATTTATACAAACAGAAATGTTACAAGGCATGCTACAAAGATTATTTCCAGATTTATAAATCGTCAGTAGGTTTCTAGAGCAAATAAGAACCTATCAGAGCCAACCGATTTTGCATATTATTTTACTTTCAAAACATTAAAATTACTGGTTGTAGCTAAGAGAGGTAGGAAATAAAATCGCTTATTGAAATTATTCATTATTAAAAGGCGCGCACTTTAGAACATAAGGGAGAAAACTTATAAAGAAAGGGGAGTGCGGCCGTACCTCCCCCATCAATCCGCCAATGATATTCAACCTTCTGTACTGCCACCTGGCGGTTTGTCGCTTTAAACTGACTTTTCTGTGTCATTCATTTCTACGTGGACGTAGGAACCTAAAAGGGGGAACAGAGAGACCCAGTAATTAAATTGGGGATTGAATGTTACCTTCTCAATATTTTATGAAAAAAATATTTGTATTCAACAAAAGGAGACTACAGTTGTTTGGAAACTACTAAACGTGATTCTGGTAATAACTTTTGCACATATATGTAATATATGTACTGGTTATTATCTGTACCATTCTTGTTATTTGTATCACTCGCGATTTTGTCGTTCGCAGTAAACAATTTCATTTGTACGCTTTTGTAAGCCAAATTGAATACGTGATTTTTGTGATAAATTGCTAAATGATATTTAAGGCGTTTTAACTCACTGTTTCTTTTTAATTCGCGTAAAGCTACATGAGAACTATCTGAGCTAGTTGTCCATAATTTAACAGTGTAAGACTAGAGGGAAGGAAGCTAGTCATCACCACCAACAACCGACTCATGGACTACTATTTTACCAACGAATAGGTACATTATAACCCTTCCACGATTGAAAGGGCAATCATATTTGGGTGGGACAATGATTCGAACCCGTGCCCCACAGATTGGGAACCGTATGCTCTAACTTGACCATGCTGGACATCTTCCTGAATCTTTGTCAATTGTTATTGAAAAACCAATGTCCATCCCCCCTTTTTATTGTTTTTTTAACATCCCGACGGACCTTTTATAGAACAATGAAACTCGTAAACGTATAAGAGAACTATGATGATTAGATAGAAAGTCTTGAAACGGACCAAAATATCATCAGAAAAAATAAGGAACAAAGAAGGTAAAACAAAAGTGGCGTTAGTTTAAAAAGCTTCTTACAAACAATAGAAATTATTCTAGAAAAACTTTTTAAGCAATGCTAAAATTACATAGTCATCCATAGATTTAATTAATCGTTTTTCTTTTCTGTTTTTCTAATAATGGTTACACGCATGTTATTTTTTATCATCTGGTGTTATTATTCATATTAACTTCGAATAAGGCCCGGCATGGCCAGGTAGTTAAGGCGCTCGACTCGTAATCTGAGGGTGGTAGATTCGAATCTCCGTCGCACCAAACATGCTCACTCTTTCAGCCGTGGAGGCGCTATAACGTTTCGGTCAATCCCACTATTCGTTGGTGAAAGAGTAGCCCATGAGTTGGCGGTGAGTGGTGATGACTAGCTGTCTTCCCTCTAGTCTTACTCTGCTAAATTAGGGACGGCCAGTTATTTTATTTCACAGCTACTACTAACCATTCCTGTTTATAAATGTATATATATATGTATATGTATAAATTCTGTTACACGTTTTCACATTTGCTCACTTTTACTTCGGATGGGAAAAAAAAAAAGAGACCTTTCAAAACACTCGAGCGATTTTCGATTGCCTCTTTATAAATAACTCCTTACGAAGACACTCGCTTACAATAGAGGATTCAATTCACTCTGTTTATGAATTGTCACGTATGGACTATTGTCAATGTTTCCCGCCTGAGTTGTCGTGGTTGAGTGTTTTATTACTCATAACAAAGAATGATTTTCTTTAGAACTTATTGTTATGCTGTGTGTGACTGTTTCTGTGTAAACAGACGCACTAATTAAAAGTTAAAAATGGTACATCATTTGTTTCGATCGTTATCTCATAATTAGTATATTAACTGTTAGTTACTACTTTTAGTTGTGACAATGATTGATAGCTGTAACCTTACCCTAAAATACTATTGTTCCATTATAAACTTCAATTTCCTACTCACATTTCTTTCCATAGTTACTTAATATAATATCCACACATCAAGCCTAATTCGACCACAAAACAAATATTTACCTCAATATCATAACAAACAAAGTTATTAACAAAACTTGATTCTGTAGATTATTGGCGAAGTCTGTTTCTGTATAGTTTGAATTTCGAGCAAAGCTACACGAGGGCTATCTGCGCTAACAGTTATTAGAGGGAAAGCAGTTAGTCATCACCACTCACCGCCAACTCTTTGCTTATCGTTTATCAAGTAATAATGGGATTGACCGTGCATTATAACGCCTCCACAGCTGAAAGGGCGAGCATGTTTGATGTGACGGGGATTCGAATTCGCGACCCGCAGATTACGAGTCGAGCGCTCTATCCACCTGGTCATGAAGGGCCTCAGGCGAGTTCTGATTCCGCAAAATTACAATACTAATAATTGTTTTAGTTATATAAAGTAACTACAGTATTATTTAAAAAAAATATATAGAATCGTTTTATAATGGACGAAAAAAGTGCTATTATATATCTAAGTACCATACAATCGCCAGTATAATTATAATATCTATAGCATTGAATAAAATATTGTAATAATAACATTGTTTGTAATCAAAATACAAATTCATATTTTATTGTATGATTTGGATGCAAAACTTATTTCAATGAGTAACAAATCGAGGGGAGGAGTCAGTTTTGTGGGAGCTGGTTAACACAATGTTTGTTGTGTTTTAAAGCTGACATACCCTACACGTTTTTGTTTTACCATGTATGTTTTAAAGCTGACATACCATACATGTCCTTGTTTTAACACGTGTATTTTAAGGATGCTATATTCTACATGTCTTTGTTTTAACACGTGTATTTTAAGGATGCTATATTCTACATGTCCTTGTTTTAACACGTGTATTTTAAGGATGCTATATTCTACATGTCCTTGTTTTACCATGTGTATTTTAAGGATGCTATATTCTACATGTCCTTGTTTTACCATGTGTATTTTAAGGATGCTATATTCTACATGTCCTTGTTTTACCTTTTATACTTAAAGGCTGCTATACGTATTTTTCTTTTACCATGTGTATTTCATGAATTGTTCCAAATGCTACAGTTTCTGGAGGTAATACCACCTTGATATTCTTAGAATTACTATGTTGATGTTTCTTAAGCACCTTATACTCCCACCACCACCACCACCACTAGGTAGCTTTTGCTTTCTCCTCCAGTGGCTCAACCCTTTTTCTCCTTATTTATGTACTCAAATACATGTTTGTAATTCTGGCAACACTGAACTGTGCTCTACGACATAACGTTACCAATATTCAACTTCTTTTTATAGAGCAATAATTTACTAAAACTTTAAACCAGCAAGCTATGAATTAATCACATAAAAGAGTACTGTTAATAAATGTAACACTTGAATATATGTGTATTATTAACCATCAAAAGAGTGCTGTTAATAAATGTGATACTTGACTGTGTATGTGTGTGTATTACTTTACCATAGCTACAGATATATATGTGATATCAGATCGCTGCATTTTAGTGTAAGTAATTACTGTCCCAGTATGAATTTTAGTTTCTCACACAATTAGAAACTAGATAAAATAATTATCTTATGGTAGAGCAATCTTTTCCTAATTTTTTAAAGATAGTTACCTAATATATTCTTTTTCTTAAATGTGTTCATAACTACAGATTTGTATGTCACATGAATACGAGTGTGTTATATCAAACTTATACTTTCTAAGTCTTTTTAACTTTATTTTGCCCCATCATTGCTGAAATACTGCGAATCGCTAACTAACTGGTTAGCCTCATGGGTATATACTCTAACAAAAATTGCTTTGATCACTTATTCATCTAGTGTATAACGTTATTTGTCAGTGTTGCAGTCTTTGACCACTTAACTGTCGGCCAGCTGTATACTCTTCTAATTGCAAGTTCATTGATTACGGGGTACAAATTAGTCTTGCTACCACAAATCAATTTCCTGATGCGTACGGGTTGTCCTGATCCTAAATTCGGAGCACTGTATCATTGTAATAATAAAATTCCAGTTTTGAGGCATTGGATGCCCTCTCTGTCGGTCTTCTTCAAAGGAGCACGTGAAAGTAGTCTCGTGTTAGAGGGCGGAGCCGCACATCTGTTGGAACAGCCTGTAACACGTGACGAATGTTGTGGACAGAGAAAACATCACCACAACATCTGTTTGCAGCATGAGAACTGTTGAGAGATAGATGTGACTTCTATTCTCTCTACTGCGGTACTGATAGAAAGAAATATCAGGAACTCGCCTTTGTTATTTATCTGTTTTAAGACTGAACCTAGTGTATCCTGGGTCTTGTTTAACCAAAACTGTTTTGTTTATCGTTCAGTACAAAGCGCATAAAATACTAATTGTGCTGTGCACATCGCAGGGATTAACCTCCGAATTTTAGCTTTATAATAATCAAGCTTACCGCTGCATAACTGGAAAACTAAACATTAGTGAGGCGTAATATATTCGATGACTGCCTAAAATCTATTATTTGTTTTTAATGACTGTTTTTTATTTAAGCACTTTCGTTCTATGTGACTAACGTAGGTACAAAATTACACATAAACGGTTTTTTTCCAGATTTTTTATCGTCTACTGTGTTTACATAACTAAGTTATGTTAAGTAAAAATGGTTTCACAAATGTGAAAAGTTTCGAAAGGAATTAGCAGCACTGAATGTGTTTGACGTAAACATGGCCTGAAAAAATTTGAAGTATATATCAGTGACACGAGGGGCCCGGCATGGCCAGGTGGTTAAGGCGCTCGACTCGTAATCTGAGGGTCGCGGATTCGAATCCCCGTCGCACCAAACATGCTTGCCCGTTCAGCCGTGGGGGCGTTATAAACTGGCGATCAATCCCACTATTCGTTGGTAAAAAGAGTAGCCCAAGGGTTGTAGATGAGTTGTAGTCTTACACTGTTAAATTAGAGACGGCTAGCGTAGATAGCCTTCATGTAGCTTTGCGCGAAATTCAAAAACAAACAAGTAACACGAGGACGCTTCAGAATGAACACAGCAGATAGCCTGATGTGGTTTTGCTATAAGAAAACACACACACGCTTTAGAGCGCCCCTTTCTACTTCCAAACATTGAAGTCCCATGAAGTGGAACTGCTTTCAGTGTCCTTTATTCTTTATCAAAGGTAAAATAACAGAACTGATCATTCATGTTTCATTCTAAAACATTTAACCTTTGAAAGATGGCGTGTATAATAAAGCAAATAAGGTTATCTTAAAAATACATTACTCTTTATACAAGAAACAACAGGGCAATTCAATAATAATACCCTTGCAAGAGACAAATACGTTCTAGAAATAGGTTTGATAAGTAACTCCAAAGTTGAGGATAAAGTTAATAATATAATAAATTGTGCGAGTTGTTTTCATTGTTCGCCATGTTTTTCCTTCTAGTGATAACGAGATGACCTTGAATAAACTTGGAAGGGAAAAAACAGGAGCCGTAATTATATAGGTTTCAAGTAATAAATATCATTGGTTTTTACCTGCGGCGTTGGTCATCTACATCGATGTATAAACTCCTTAAAATAATAATTCCATTGTTTCTTAACATAAAGTAGTTGCTGAGAAGAAAAACCTGGAGGAGGGATGGTCCAAATTTAGAACATCATAATAGTGGCTAACAAAAAAAAAAAAAATCTGTACCTGTATAAAATATTTGAAGCTGATTTAATGGACAAACGTCATCTTACTCGCAGTTGATCTTGATAGGTTTAGGTCAGTCAGTGTGGATTTAATGGGATAACTTTTACATTGATTTTTATTTCCTGGTGAATCAACAATAATTATGTTCACAAACTCTGAGGTTAAAATCTGAGGTTCGATTCAACGTGATAAACAGAGCACGTGCAGCTTAGCACTAAACCGTACCAACAACAGGTAATCTCTTCATCTTAAAGTTATAACTTCTTGTTGATGAGAAACAATAAAAACACATAAATTACACTTTTTAACCCTTCCTCCTCAAGTGACACAATGGCTACGGACTAAACGCTAGAAACCTGGTTTCTATACACTTGTGGGCAGAGCGCAGATAGGCCATTGTGTATCTTTGTGCTTAATTACAAACATACGTTCTTATGCACCATATGTATATATATTGTTTATTTTTCGGCTTTATGAAGACATAAGACACAACGAATAGAACGTTTTAATCGATCGAAACATTCGTTACACATTTAAATGCATATCTTTAGGGATATGAATAATAACATATTTTTTCCCCTTTTCTTTCATTTTTAATAATTAATTATAAAATAATTGCTAAGCTGCACCAGAGGCGTTAGCAAAGTATCGTGGGTTTTGTAAACTTCACCTTTCTTATTTTATTTGTACAGATATATTTAACACTTTTTTTTTAATATTTACCTTGCGGGTAACACCAGTAATATAAAAACAAAACCGTATATATCTTTATGCAAACTATATATATATATGTATAATACTTTTGAGTTAAACATAATTCTTCAGGATCAAAAACCTTCAAATCTGTCAATATATTACTTTTTCCTGATTTTTCTATAACTTAGTGAAAGGCAGTTAATTTGTCTAAAGCTGGGAAGGCAGCTAATCCACAGTACCAACAACATTCAAAATCTTGGACCAGTCTGTCTGAGTAAATAGTAGGATCTGACTATCACATCTGCGTCTACACAGGGCGGAGCGCGTTTTTGTGGCAACAGGACACACTCTCAGTTCAAATAAGTTAGACTTAAACATTACTGAATACAAAGATTCAATACTGTTGAGTGTCAGTTATGACAACTAGTGGCATTATCGTACAACTTTTTGTGATAGCTAGCGGTAGTGCAGTTTTTAAGACAGTCAGTGTCAGGATATAAAGGTATCTATGATTACCATTCTTAGTATCTTTAAAGGTTTCCATGCAAAACAGTGGAAATACTCATAAAAATCTTTCCTGACGACTAGTGGCAGTATCTTTAAAGGTTTCTATGGCAACTAATAGTATTATTTTGAATGTTTCCATGACAACTAATGGCAGCATTTTTAAGGGTTTCTATGACAACTAGTATCAGTATTTTTCATATTTCTATGACAACTAATGGCAGTGTTACGCAAAGTTTCCATGAGACGTAATCGTATTAATCTTGTTAATTTTGATATGAAATTTAATAGCTGAATTCAAACGAGTTTTTGTTCTCACAAATAATCTTATATTACGTGATGTTTTGCGTTGACTCAAGAGCTATGAACAAAGTTAATGATTTAAATCATACTATTGAGGTTATAAACCCGGAATGACTTGAGTAAAATACGTGAAATTATGTAGAAGGTATGTTACATCTCGTTAAGAAGCTATATATTCTTTATTAATTAGCTAACAAGATAACGAATTTGTTTTACGATGTATTGTTGCACTTTATTTACGTTTACACCAGACATTATCCTTCGAAGCTGTCTTTCTATTGTTTTAAGGACACGCGGTGCTTAGTAAAGCATTTCTTCCAAACGTTCTTATCTTCTGCCACTTTCAACGATGTTACACAAACCCAGAAGGCTAGTTTATTGATAAAACTACAACACGAAAGGAATTTTCGTTCCACTGAGATTGGAGCAGAATTCTTCTCTTAAATGTTTTTTTTTTAAACCCAAACCTTCGTCACACACGTATTTGTTAGAGGCAGTCACTGCTTCCAGTCTCCCAGCTTTTATTAGGTTTAAGGTAATGTTGATCGTATTCGTGTTGTATTCTAGATACTATTCTTCTAGTACGCATTTTTGTTTGTTAGTGACACTGACAAACTCTTCGTGGAAGAAAGCAGAAAAAATAAAATAACGGGAAGGTAATTATACCGTGTGTATCTTACTTCTTTGTGATGACTCTCGAATGTTAGACAATTCGAAAACAAAAGCACGTTCAATGACTTTACGTATATAACGGACTTGGTGATATAAAAAAGGTTAAATGTTCAATACTTTTAGTTTGACAGCTAAAAAAAACAAACACCAGACGTAGGACTATTGAAAAATCCAGATGAAAGTGTACATATTTGCATTGCTATAACTTGAAAAACTTGGTCACAATCACTACTAATTGTTTAAAAATATAATGCTCTCTATTTATTTGGTTTTGAAGGTTACATGAGCGCTATGTGCGTTAGCCGTCCATAATTTAGCAGTGTAAGACTAAAGGGAACGCAGCTAGTCATCACCACCCACCCCGAACTCTTGGGCTACTCTTTTACCAAGGAATAGTGGAATTGACGAAAGTTTATAACGCCCCTACAGCTGAAGAGCGAACATGTTTGGTATTATGGGGATTCGAACCCGCGACCCGCAGAGTACGAGTCGAGCTCCAGGCCGAGTCTTACTCTCTGTATATAGCACACATAGAAGGTATCACTTGCTGTTACTTCAATATTTTGGACAAGTATTTATAAGCTTATCACTATTAATGTTTGGCGTGGCTTCTCTAAAATAGACCACGCAATAAAACTGAAATCATGTTTGTTTTGTCTTTCAGTACAACAGCAAATAAAACTCAAAGTCTCAGCCTTCTTTCGGTTGTACTACACTGCTTTGATAAGTTTTTTGTTGTGTGTGTATCATAATGACTACTTTGTGTATTTGAGGGTATATTTATATGTGAATTATTAGGTCACAAACTAACACAACGCATAACAGATCATACACATTCGTACAACGTTGTGCGCAAACACATAACGTATGTAGTTAACGTAAAACTTGCTGAGTTTTATCGTGTTATTTGTGTTTTAAACAAACATAACACACAACACTTCAGCTATAGTATAAGATATGTCACTGTGAAGTTGGGCATTGTCTAATGGTTAGCATGCTCAGACTGTGAACCCGAGGGTTCATGACTCGAGGAAATGCACTCCACATTTGGAACTTTAAATGTGCTATAAGAGTGACATCAGAGCTCGATACATATGTCTGGGCAGTCAAGAGTAGCTCAAGAGTTGGCGGTGAGTGTTGTTGAGTAGCTACTTTTTCTCCAGTATATCAGTTCAAAGTTATGAATGGTTGTGCACAAAAGCCCTTTGTGTAGCTTTGGGAAAAGATCCTGAACAAATGTACTACAGTTCTTAATGTGAGTTTGAGAGGCTACTTTACTCGCACATTGACTAGTGGTTTATATGTATAATAACTGATCCCGGACGAGTCTCCGATTTATTACGTTACGTATTACTCTTTCAAATAATCGGACATTTTAATTCAAAAGTTAATCCAATGTTAATATGTATCAAAGTCTTGGTATTTGCAGACAAGGTTGATACACACAATTTTCTTTCTTAACACAAATATACTTTAACATACAAACATAAAAACAATGCAATTTATAATCACGGCAGTTATTAATAGTTATTACAAATGATGACTTATATACAAGAGTTTTACAAACTTACAAACAACACTGAATCTTTTATCGACTTTCACGGTGAGCAAATTAATTCTATGTTGACACACCTGTACACTTCTTTTGACGGCTAGCTAGCTTGAAGCACCCGTAAGTTTTCACTGGTGACAATATCTAATGTCCTCATAGAACTACTAACGTTTGAAATTACTCACTAAGTTGAACAGTTTGTAATGTTTGAAATCGATAAATGTTTCTGGTCCTGTAGTTTTCCAATTAATAGGCGATAATCACAATTATAGCTTCTGAGGCCTATATACGCAAACTGACTGTAGCTGACTAGTAATAATATATTCTTGATGTATTGGTTTATACAGTGTGAAACGGGATTCTAGAATGTTCAACAATGTTCGCACGCGCTAGCATTTCTGTAAAACAAATGTTGTTGATTCTTACGCTCAAGAATCTTCTACAAATTTAAAAAACAGACGAGAATTGCGCAATATTCAGTCAACACAATGCATCACATTCAAAAACAGAAATCTGTACTGAAGCAGGCGCAACTATAAAAATAAACGTATAACGGTAAATCCGTTAAATGGTTAACCTGTTGGATTGTAGATCCGAGAGTCTGTAATTCGTGACCGGTTATAGCAATATATAAAAATGAGAATAATAATATACTTGCGTTTCACACTTTGGAAAGTCCCCCGCTGGTACAGCGATAAGTCTACGGATTCACAACGCTAAAATCAGCGGTTCGATTCCCCTCGGTGGACTTAGAAGATCGTCCGATGTGGCTTTGCTATAAGAGAACACACACACTTTGGAAAAGTGCGGCATATACATTATATTGTTCAATCTTTAAGAAATTAAGTGCAATAGCCTTAAGCGGCTTATTTCCAGGTTATAACAAACTGATATAATTAGTCAAAAATTTAAATTTACTGTTTTTAACGCACTCTTTCCTTTTGATTTTGTTTACTTAACTTTATCAGTAATAATTTGGTCAAACATATATGTAATAACTATATCGCTCTTTTCTATTACATAGTTCAACCTTCATGAAGTTAAGTGTAATAGCCTTTCCACGGCTTGCTTTTAGATTATAACAAACTTATATATATATATATAAATTCAGACTTCTTTTGCTAGTAATCTTCAGACACTCTAACCCTTATCTTTTTCACTTTTATCTTCGTCCTCAGATTTTTTTTTAAAGTTAGCTAAACATAGAAAGACAAGTAGAATTTGCAAACCCACTCCCATTTCCGCATGCGTGATGAACGCTTTTGTAATTTTAACCTTTTACCTGAATCACGATAAGAATTGTCTTTAAGATCGGAATACGCAAAATGAACCCACGTTAAATATCTAGAATTTTGTCATTTTTTTTATCGAGATATTGACGACCTCGACGTTTTCACCTTATCAATTTAAAGTTGTCTGCAACCCATTACTGTCATGTGATGCATGTTTTAAGGTTGCTTTAGGCTGTATTGATAAACGATCACACATTTAAGCCACACATATACACTAACAAACCACTTTAATGAGAATGTAATAATGTTAGCGACTGCTTTGACGATGTTTGAATTTCGCGCAAAGCTACACGAGGGATATCTGCGCTAGCCGTCCCTAATTTAGCAGTGTAAGACTAGAGGAAAGGCAACTAGTCATCTCTACCCACCGCCAACTCTTCGGCTACTCTTTTACCAACGAATAGTGAGATTATAACGCCCCCACGGCTGAAAGGGCGAGCATGTTTGGTGCGATGGGGATTCGAACCCGCGACTCTCAGATTACGAGTTGAACGCCTTAACATACCTGGCCATGCCGGGCTCATAGTGAAGGGACACAACTTAGAATAAGTGACTTTTAAAACAGACACAAGAGGGCCGTTGCTTTTATTTTATCAAACTTCTTAATCGCTCATGAACAAACAAGTTATTTCCTGGTACTACTTTCTATAGGGCTTACAGTGTAGTTAGAAAATCGATAAAAGGATTTAAAGATCACATGAACGTCTACTTCGATAATTACATTTGTTGTGTTTAGATGTAAATATAAAGTTTTTTTTTAAATAAAATAACTATTACTCTGTATTTACTTGTAGTCAGGACAGAAGTTTCACAATTATTTGTAAGACTAGACTACTAGTTCGTGAGATAACAAGAACAACAAGTTACATTTATGATTTATTACAATTAAATTGAGAAAAAGACCCGTACTAAATTATAAAGTTTTCAAATCTTTGTCAGTCCGTTACTTTAATACTGTTTTTATTATCAGGCTGTTCTTGGTAAGTTTAGACATTTTATAGTAATGGTTTTCCTACACCAGGTGTGAAATTATGAAATTATACAGCGGTAAGTATACAGATTTACAAAGCTAAAATCAGGGGTTCGATTCCACTCGGTGGACTCAGCAGATAGCCCCATGTGGTTTTGCTATAATAAAACACACACTTATGAGACTATATCTAAGCGAGGAAGAATACAAAATAACAGAGATTAGACGGTCAGATATTTTATGATTGATTTTAGTGTTTTCGTAGATATAATATTTTTGTATTTTCACAGTAGGTTTGAATAATGTCATTGAACAATATTGTGGTAAATTTTGGTGTTAATACACGTTAGGTTTGGATAATATTATGGCATAGTTTTTACTTCTACAGGAGGTTTAGATGTTTTCTGGGTACATTGGCACGTCTGCGGATTTATACTGCTCGAAACTGTATCTTAGAAACTAGATTTCCTTGCTAAGCCTACTTTGAAATCCTGCAAGTGAGCTAACCAGCCAGTAATTTATTTCTAACCTTCGCACGTGTCGCTTGTTGTTTGTAAAAATACAAGCGCCATCTCGTCCAACCGGTACTTCAACGTTACTTCAACATATAAATTTATAATATGTTATCTCTATACATCACGTATTCGTTCTGTTTTTGTTTGTAATCATATGAATTTAATTTGTGCAACGAAACCTCTCTCACATGCCTGGAGTCCGCGGTAGCAGCACCGATAAAAAAAAAGACCCTGATAATATTAGTATGGTTGTAGCAATCAACTTGTATAAATATGGACTATAATAATTAAGTCATCTAGATTCCGAGTTTCTTATAACGTTCGTCCAATAAGCACTCTTGTTTGCCCACAGGACATGTCTTGCGTAATTAGTTAACTTTTCAACAATTATTTGATTAATTTCTCAATCTCAGATGTAGGGCTCGGCGCTGATGATAATATAATTCATGAGAGTTAAGCCACCTTAACACAAATGTAATTGTTTTGGTTTTTGAACTCCGAACGTTTCATTTGTGTTTTATTAGGTTAAAGCTGGTTTGACTTTCCAAACGGTCACTCCCCTTTCCTCCCATTATCTACTTAACAAGCAACAAACTTATAAAAGAAAATAACAGAGTAAGGTTAGGCTTACAATGTATTGAGAAATGAAAGACATCTAGTTTGATAAAGACTGCTCTTCTTCTTTCTTTTCATAGTGAGCTGGTAATTTGTTCACTCACTGTGCTAGAAATAAGTGCAGGAAATACATTAACTCGACTTCTCCCTGCTTTACTACTTACAATTGTGATGGAAACATTAGGTCTGGAAACATTAGGTCGAAGATGTCTGGAAAACGAACTTCTCCGTTTAAAGTAAGCTTTCTCTGTGGAGCTGTTGGTGTAGTTTAGCAGTAAACTATTTTTTAATCTCATCAAATCAACAAAGATCGGAAAATACACTTAGAACTTTGTACCAATACCGGTGTATTATTTAGTCCTCTTGTTTGGACCAGTTCTTTCGAAACACCCGAGAGCTCTAGCAGCTGCAGGGAGGGCCCTCGGGTTCCAGGCTGTCAACTAAGTTTAACCTTGGTCAAACCTATCTTAAATTCGTGATCTGTGGGGGTCGTTTTATCACCAATTTCACAATTTCTTTCACTTGGTGCCTTTTTGACTACAAATGGATAGCTTACCTTGGTAGAATGTGGCTTCTGTGAGGAGTTTTTTTTTATATATATTTAAGCTGAAGGAGCTGGTAAGGTAACTAATACCGAACCTAAGCCCCAGGCTAACCAGAAACAGTTTTTCAAACAAAGAACATTATCAAAACCGAATGTATACATGACAAAGGTGATTACACCACTACAAGGCTGAGATACGTCTTGTTTTGTATTCAAGACAGAAGTTCTCTGTCAGTGAAGCTCATTTTAATACCGACCGGTCAAGCATGGAGTTCGTCGTTTTAACTGTGAGTAAACGTTTCTAGTTTTTCTGTATCTAAACTTTGTTATTGGTGATATTTCATAGTTTCTATTTTCGCTTCTAGACGTTCTACTGTAGTATAAGGGCTCTAAGTTACAGAAAAAAAAATCTACTATCATATAGAACGGTCTTAGTTTCATAATAAACGGCTTTTATTTTCCAATGTCTTGTGAGAGAAGAGATATTTGAGAGCTCGATTCTATTCGCACGAGACCTCCAGTGGCACAGCGGTATATTTACGGAATTACAACGCGAGAAACTGGGTTTCGATACCATGGTGGTCAAAGCGCATATAGCCCATTGTATCAATTTTGAATACAATTACGTAGACAGATAAAGTGAATATTTTATTGCGAAGTCAGAAAGCTACAGGGTCGTGTAACAGAAGAAAAAACACGTAGCTTATTAGCAGCTGTGTTTAGTGGGATATTTTAGAATAATAAAATAAAATAAAAATGTCTCTCATGAACATTTGTTTAGCTTTGAAAAACAAAAATTAATCCACATTCAATGATTCGTGTAATTGTGACACATCCTCTATATTACGTTTTGCATTCTCTTCTCGTAAACTTGGAGTTTCAGCCAAGGACTACAATGGCGTAGCCAGGTTTTCACACTCGATGGGGAGATTAGAACAAATTACAATAAATCAAATGTAGTAGTATTTATAGAAGTTTTGTTGTTGTTTGATGATATAAAAGCTGAAAAGTAATATGTGATCAATATGCATATCTTTTCAGGGGAGCTAGACCCCCTTTACTACGCCTCTGAAGGATGAATTGATTATTTTTTATATTAAAAGTAGGTCAAAGTTCACTTTCTTAGCAATAACTTTCCTTATAATGTCAGACTACGGGGATTTAAACAATAACTTAAACCATGATTTAAACCTCTATCAGTCAAATTATTGTAACTAGGGTCAGCGCAATCTGAGATAGAGTTTGGTAATTGTGTGTCATCTTGTGTCATATATACTCAATCATGGCTCTTGATTCATTTTCCGCTGTTGAACAAGGTTGCACTTCGAACTTAGGGTCGTGGGTGCACTATAACATTTACGGTTAAATCTCGCTTTGCGATCACACAAGAGTGGCCTAAATGTTAACAGTGATGGTGTTATCAAGTTGTCTTTACTATTGTTTGTTAATTTAACCCTTTACTTAGGCTGCTTTGAACGACTGTGGAAGTTTTACCAGCCGTACACTGTACACAGTACACCTGTATTTATCTGTCGAAGGCGAACTGTACCGTATATGGCGAATCAGCAGTCAATGGGTTAAAATTAGGAATGGCTTCGCGCCAATTTACAAAATAAACAAACTTCGTATACAGAAGGTGGAATACATTATATTAAAACAATATTAAATATGTAAATCAGCAAGTCACGTGATAATCACAGCCAATATTAAGTCATGATGGAACCTATTGCATCATAACTACATTTTAGTATTTTTATCGTTTATATTTCGAACAGACAATAGTCATACATTCAGATCATAAAGACGTATTGTGTTCGAAGACTTAGAATTTTTAAGACTTAATGGCATTTGGAAAAAAAAAAATATGAATCAACTAGAGCCACCAGGATCATCTAGAAAAAGACCTAAAACAAGTCGTATCTTATTTGTGGTAAACAATATGTAACGTTTTGAGAGACCAGTCGAAACGTTGTGAAAATAATAACACACATAATAAAGACGAAAATAATAACCCGAATAATTATACCATTAGTAACATCTATAAAATTTAATTTTGAAC
Source organism: Tachypleus tridentatus (assembly GCF_004210375.1). Classification (NCBI taxonomy): domain Eukaryota; kingdom Metazoa; phylum Arthropoda; class Merostomata; order Xiphosura; family Limulidae; genus Tachypleus; species Tachypleus tridentatus. The sequence continues at coordinate 136,040,558 of NC_134833.1, read as the reverse complement.
TTTCAAACTTCAGGTGATCTCTTTTCAACCTATTTATATCAGGGTTAGGCAATGTATATACCATTTTAATCACGTGCTAGTGACAACTGTTAAACTTGTTTATCTTCTACATGCCGGGCATGTAGTTTAAGCAAATCAGAAAAAAAATCTTTACTCATCAGCTAAGCTGACATCATCATACGCTTAAACAAAAGCAGGGCAAAAAAAATGATGCATTAATTTCCGGATTTATCACTCTGGTAGAGAATGTGAAAATCTAAATACGTCATCCATGCTAATTTTTTGTTTAAATTTTAACTCACTTTACTTCAGTAATTAAATGAAACGTATTATGACACATCTGTAAATATAATATCCTTTCAAGCAGTTTTAAAAGTTTTTTTTAATATTTTACGTTTTTTTATAAGAACAGTCTAGTGTAGAAGATGTTATTTTTGTTCGGTTGTTTGTAGTTAAACACAAGGCAAAACAGTGAGCTATTTATGCTGTGCTGTGTAGCACTATAAGCCTTCAGACTTATCATTAAGCGACTGAGGGGGGCAGCAAATGTGGAAATATTTTCGTGATTGTTAAACGGATACTTGATACACTTTTACATACGTGTATACACGTATAAGCGAAATTAGTGGAATTCTGAGCACGAATGTTTCGAATACACACCTGCTCTCAGCCTCGTAATATTCTCAAAACAGTGGCTTGTGGTAAATCATAGAGTAATTATTAACGTATAAATTACTTGCTATATATAATGGAAGACCTTTTTGGACCCTGACCCACTTTCGGGTCAGCGCGTGACGGACACAAGGTTGAAGAGAAACACAGGTTGTACGTATTCCCCACAGATGTTATTATTTTGGGTGAACAGAAGCGTGACGGCGGAAATGGGTTTCAAGGCGTAGTCACGTGATACATATAATGCAGAATAATGAATGAGGTGATTTGTAAAGTTTCCATGAAAAATAAGAGCAGCCGAAACTCGTATTAAATAATATCTTTTTGCACTTACTGATTAGATCGTGTGAAAACACACACACACACATATATACATGTTGATACTCACATAATGAAGCATTTCTTGTACTAAATGTATTATTATTAGGTGAAGACCACCTGTCATTAGTTCTTGTCTTTATTTAAAGCCCATTATTTAAGTTTGCGCTTAACAGTCAACACTCAGTCAAACAATTAGAGTTAGGCTTAAGCATTAACTCATCTAAAGAAGGACGTTTCACAAAATGAAAAGAGGCCATCTGTGCTCTCCCCGGGTTCAAGTGATGGAAGTCAAAAGACATGCCGCTGTGCCAATGGGGGTCTAATCGTTTGCAAAATGTAGTTAAATGTTAAATTTCGTGCAAAGCTACTCAAAGACTAGCTGTGGTACATATTCTAATGTAGAAGGAAAGCCAACTAGCTAACACCACCAACCTCCAGCTCCTAGGCTATCCTTTACCAACGAAAGGCATGATTGCTAATGAAATGAAAACACCCCCATGGCTGAAGGGGGTAGCATATTCCGTGACGGGATTCAAGTCCACAACCCTTAAGTTAGGAGTCGAGCGCCCTAACCACCAGCCAGACCTTGCTAGGCCTGTAGTTTAAGTACGTAAGAGCTTTGTTCGACTTAAACGATATATAATCGTTTTATAGTGAGCGGAAAATGTCTTGAAAAGAGGTTTTAATGATTTTATTTCTTTTATCAACCATGACCTGTGTTTGAGTTCAGGACCGCCCTTAATATGATGTTCAATTATAGTGAAACCGAAAGTCAAATACTTTTGCTAGATATTTATTGATATTAAATTTGAGTGCCAGAAAAAAACATAATATAAACAGCATAAACTCTGCGCTCTCGCTTACTTCAATATCCCACAGAAACGTCGTACCATTTAGCTCATGTGGTTTCGGTTTCTTTCTTTGTTTCTTTTGGAATTTCGCACAAAGCTATTCGAGGGCTATCTGTGATAGCCGTCCCTAATTTAGCAGTGTAAGACTAGAGGGAAGGCGGCTAGTCATCACCACCCACCGCCAACTCTTGGGATACTCTTACCAACAAATAGTGGGACTGACCGTAACATTATAACGCCCCCACGGCTGAAAGGGCGAGCATGTTTGGCGCGATGGGGATGCGAACCCGCGACCCTCAGATTACGAGTCGTACGCCTTACACGCTTGGCCATGCCGGGCCCGGTTTCGGTTTCATTGTTTAAGTAGCATATTTTGCATATTATCCTGGGCCTGTTCAGTTAACGAGCGTTTATGTTCATAAACATATACTTATCACTATCCCGATTTAAACATGATACTTGTCTTGACAAGCCTGGATAAGTACATTTTCCTTCTTTCTCTGTGGATGGTATTATAATTATTAATACACTTTCTTGAGGTTGAAACTTTACGAACAATACATCACTAACTAAGAGTCCTCTATTTTTTTTTTCTAATGTATTCCACTCCCTCCCCATAAATAATTTCAACATAACTTTAAAATCTTGTCAGGACAGCTTTTGGCAGTTTTATAAGAAACCTAAAGGAAAGTTGTTGTTTCTTTTACCTCTTGTTATCATGATAAATAGTGGTAATCAGGAATCGTTACTGTTGCCTCGTTGTTCTTAGCCATTTCTCTCTTTCCCCACCCCTCCATACTCACTTGACATGAAGCACACTGTTTCTCTCTCTCTGAATGAGTCACATACCCTTAAGAACCGATTCAAAGTGTCACTAAGATTTTGGGCAATACTGCAAATCCTGCAGTATATATATTTTGCGGTTAACCACAAAACAAAATGTTCTGCAGAAATCCAACCAATTCTTTCTCCAGCACTTTTTGGACGTCTAAATACAGAATGGAAGTATATAAATAACTTTACAACTGCTTTGAGAGTTTTGACATCTGACGTTGACCATTATGACAGAATGGCAGGTTTATACCCTGTTTCTATGAGATAAGAGGCGGTGTGAAACGGTATTTATCCGAAAACGACCCGATATCTTCATTGAAGGTGTCCGTAAAACAGGCAGATGTCAGATTTCTTCTTTCACACTGTGTTCGCTAGCGAGAGTAGAAATGATTTACTGCTTATTGCACAGCTCCCTAGACTTAAGTGTTAACACTACCGAACAATGTATACGGAAGCTCAAAAGGGCCATACAGCTGAATGAAGAACCGCCAAGCGTGCAAGGAATTCATTACATGGAAAGTTGACTGTTTTACTTTGAATGAATTCTTATCTTTAGACAGCATGAAGTTCATAAATTCCACCAAACCCTATGGTCATGAGAGATATCGATAAAGTTATTCGTGATATAACTTAAATACCATAAAAAAACCCCAACAACAACAGAGATTTTACATACTTTTTTTATCTTTAAACTTCGTGCATTAGGCAAGTTTCAATCTAGTATTAGAAACCTTACTCAACCTGTGAAAGATAGGCTTAGAAAGTTGGAACGGTAACGTTCGCTTTGATTTTCAGTGGTTTTATTTTACCACATACGAGGGTAGACAGGAAGAATTGCAAAAAATAGAACTTCCAGGAAAGCTCTTTGGAACAGGATAAACATTTTTCTGATTATTTTCTAAATGTATTTGGATTTATATTCAATAAAGTTTTCTAACAACATCTAATATAACTTCTAAAATATATTGTACGGTTTATGATCATATATAAAGCAGCATTTAATTTCTAACTTGATATAAATTATTTGTTAGGATATCTAAGCAAGTACTTTCGAGAGAATAGTTTAATAAGTTTCTTTGAAGTAATAATTCTTGCTTTATGTTTTCTATTGAACTTTGGAACAGAAATGCTAACCCTAAACCGTACACAACAACGTTATATGTCTTAACGGAACGACCACACCCTCGCGTTCCAAAGAATTATTCAGGTACACTGATTTCCAACTGGTAAGCTATAACTAATGTGCAATAAACAGTTGATGCAAGAAAGGTTTTGGAAAGAAAAAAAAACGAACTCTAACAGCCGAGGTAGATTCAGGTTTAGGTGTAAAACAATGAAATAAGAAAACGTGTTTGTTCACCCAAACAGTGAGGGCGCTGAAGTCTTCCTAAACTAGCCTGTTCAGTTATACATTGTCTAGCCGTTGAAAACAAGGATTGGAGTTAAAATAATGATATATCGCAATCTTAAGTCACAGCCAAAGTTCTTTGTGTGGTATCTCATAATCCTAGGCTACCTACGTCATCGGCCATTATCTTTGTGCACTTATGGAGGATTTTTTTTGTTTGCTTGTATTTAATGAGCTACCTGCACTGTGCCCCAAATGGGTATCAAACCCCGATTTTTAGTATATAAGTTCTGGAAGTACAAAGAGGATGAATCTCGCACAAACCTCTGCGCCATTTCTTAGCTTAAAAACGATCCCACTTCTCGAAGAAAACGATTTTTAAACGGAATCAAACGAATACAGCCCTTTACAGATGAAACATTGACATGTAAAGTTTCCCTGAGTTAAAGGATTAGTCCAAATGTGTGCTGACTAACTACATGTAGAACACCTGCACGAAATGTTGGAAAAATCTACCTAAATATAATGAAATAAAAAAATATATTTTGTTAGTTAATGATAGGTTAAATACAGCAGTTAGTTAATGATATGTTAAATACAGCAGTTAGTTAATGATAGGTTAAATACAGCAGTTAGTTAATGATATGTTAAATACAGCAGTTAGTTAATGATATGTTAAATACAGCAGTTAGTTAATGATAGGTTAAATACAGCAGTTAGTTAATGATAGGTTAAATACAGCAGTTAGTTAACGATAGGTTAAATGCAGTTAGTTAATGATATGTTAAATACAGCAGTTAGTTAATGATAGGTTAAATACAGCAGTTAGTTAATGATATGTTAAATACAGCAGTTAGTTAATGATAGGTTAAATACAGCAGTTCTTTCAATCGCAACATCATAGAGTTTATGACGGCAATCGTGCCGTTAACGATACGAAATACAACAGGCTAAACAAGCACACATACTTTATCATTCACATTTAGTTTCTTTTGTTGGTCGCTCAGTTTGTTTTTTTGTTTTTTAATTTCACACAAAGCTACACCAAGGCTATCTGCGCTAGATGTCCCTAATTTTGCAGGAAGGCAGCTAGCCATCACCACTCACCGCCAACTCTTGGGCTACTCTTTTACAAACGAAAAGTGGGATTGACCGTCACATTATAACGCCCCCAGGGCTGAAAACGAGCACGTTTGGTGTGACGGGGATTTGAATCCGCAAACCTTAGATTACGAGTCGAGTGCCTTTACCACCTGGTCAGGCTGGGCCTTGGTCGTTCAGAACTATTCTATGTCACTATATAAGTAAAAAACTGGTAGAGTATTGTGTGTGTAAGAATTCACCTGCCCAAACTATAAGCCATGAAAACAGATGGCATTTCTGCGTACAGCCTGTCGGCGGCACTGAATAACCTGGGGTCAAATTAATGACTGCTAGGAGCAAGACCATCTGGTAATGATAATATTTTCCAAATCAAACCAGTATATAATTTTCTTGTCCTTTAGTCCTTTACAATCACTTATTTTTAATATAAATGATAATCGTTTGGAATATTACACATATATTGTATGTCGTTATTTAATTTATTTTTTGTTTTATATTTGAAGGTGCGTTAAATTTCGTTTGGACGAAAACGAAATATTTGATTGTTCAAGACACAAATATTACTATGAGTGAAATTGAAAAGCGCCTCCTGTTAGAATATTCTAAAACAGTTTTATGAAAAGAAAATACTTAGGAGGAATATATTTTGAGGAAATTGCAAATTTATTCCAATTCCGTTGTGTATTTTTTACGATAAGACAGGAAATGTGTCAACTTTATAAACATGCAACTGGTTGCCTAAAGAAGAAAATATGTAAAACATACTACATAAAGATATTACAAATGTAAGGGTGAGTAAAGGCGGTCGACTCGTAATCTGAGGGTCGCGGGTTCGAATCCCCATCGCACTAAACATGCTTGCCCTTTCAGCTGTGGGGGATTTATATTGTGACGGTTAATCCCACTATTCGTTGGTAAAAGAGTAGCCTAAGAGTTGTAGATGAGTGGTGATGACTAGCTGCCTTCCCTCTAGTCTTACACTGCTAAATTAGGGACAGCTAGCGCAGACAGCTCTCATGTAGCTTTGCGCGAAATTCAAAACAAAACAAACTGATCTAAAATGCAATTAATTAGCCATTCAGTTTGCGCTCGTAAATAAACTTTTAATAGCTGAAACTTCACATCGATACTATTCGTCACATTTCAGTTCAATATGTAATATAACCGTTACGAGCAGAAAAGTAGCCCGAAACAATGATGCGTGCTTAAAATCGAAATATTGATAAAGTGTTATCATCACTTTTGTAAATGACATATTTTTAGGGCATCTTTAATGACTGAAGCCTCTTGAAGGGATGTGACTGATCTTCCAAAATAATTTATACATACGCGATGTAACTGAACTTTGAAAAATATTCATTAGGTCCGTTTCTTTTTCTTCAAGAGATGTGTTGATCAGTTTAGCAGTGTAACATTCTATAGGCTGAAGATGGAGTTACTTGCACCATCCTATGACATAAGAGGATGAATGAACATGGGATGTAGCTCGTATAATAAGTAGTATCACTCGTCTCATTTGTATTGTTCATGTTTCTTTATGTAAATATGGTTATATTTGGTTACAAATTAAACCTCGACTCAGCTACAGTAAGAATATTGCCCCAGATGTCGTTGGTCTATTGGAGTTGTTCTTGGTCCATTGTTGACAGGCTGTTATTTTGTGTGTGTGAGTGACTCAAATAGACTTCATTTAGCCTTTGACATAAAGACTGATCTTAGGAAATTGTTTGTATGTTTGCGACTACAAACATTTGATTCAGTCTTTGGGCCTACAACTGTGGCGAGCCATAATTGAAAGATAACGGTCATTTGTAAAACAATTTGCTTTTGTCTAAGTGTTTAGCCAGCTGTACCATTGGTTGGGAAACGGTTCGACTGTTATTAACAACACTTTGTGACACCTGAAATCTTCAGAATAATCTGCTACGTTTGGTCAGTTTTAATTCGTCGGATGGCTCGTCTCCATGAGAGTAAAACATCCAAATATATTCTTTTAGGACTAGCAAAATGATTTAAAGCTCTTGAAATCTCGAGATTCACTTTAAAGTGAGGTTGTGAAAAGACAATGTGAAACCCTACATAAATAGCATAAGCTAAATACCTAATTATTTACATTTCAGCTCATCTATAACTTCATTAGATATCTCATTGTTATAACAATGAACTGAGAAAAGTAATCGGTGTCATTCTCTAGGGGACTCTGCCTATCATATCGTTAATGTTACACATTCCAGTTGATTGTTTTGTACATAATAGGTAAAGTGTGCATTCGTTAATAGCTGGCCCCCAGTGACTCAGCAGTATGTCTGCGGACTTACAACGCTAAAAACCGGGTTTCGATACCAGTGGTGAGCAGAACACAGATAACCCATTGTGTAGCTTTATGCTTAATTCAAAACAACAACGTTAATAGCTTTAGAGGGCGTATTTTACATTAAAACGCTTAATATATTGTATAAAGCATTAGGTTATTACTTGATGTAAAAAAAGATTGGTTTATTTAACCATCTGTTGATAGTCGCATAAAATGTATCTGGTTTTAAGTCTAATTTTCGGAAAGAGAGAGATTAAAAAACGACTAAAATAAATTTTTAAATTTACTTTACAGCAAACAAGCTTTACTTTTATTACTAATCGCCAGCTGTTTAACAAAGTACATGCTGCAGAGTATTTGTTGATTAATAAACATTTGACCTTTGTCAAAGAGTTTTTATATGTAAATTTGTAACATCGCAGGTGACTATCAGTCAATCGCACGACAAAAAATAACAGGAAATGACTTAAATAATCATCGCAACCTTGTGCCTACACATGATAAAAAGCCATCATGTAACAAACTGCCTATCTTTTCCACCTGGACGACTTCCCGTACTGGTAAGAGTAACACCTGCGTGGCGTTTATCCTAAAAATGCTTTATTCGCATCATTGCGCTTACCAGAAGATGCGTGTCACCTAAAGAGGCGTACTACTATGTAAACACGATTCTCTATTAGAATGAATAAAAGCTTTTTATAGCTTTATATACTACCACTGACTGCCAGGTGCGCAAGCAAAGGGATCTGTTAGCGATACAAACTTAATAAAAACATCCCCCCACCCGTAGAGGATGTTAATGCTAGAGGTTTAAAGGAAACTTGTGACAAGTTTTGTCCAAAGTTGTGTGCCAGTTGTCGGCTCGCACTTGACCAGACTTGAATGTTATTTAATAACCACTTCGTTAGCTAGAGTTTAGTGGTTTCAAAGATTATTAGCTGTTTGCTGGTAGTTTATAACTTCTACTGAGCCCCCAGTGGCGCAGTGATATATCAACGGACCTTTTACGCCAGAAACCGAGCTTCGATAACTGTGGCGGGCAGAGCACAGATAGTCCTTTCTGTAGCTTTGCCTTAACTACAAACAGAAACTTCATTAGCGTAGTTAGTGTTAAGATAACAAGCCTAAAGCATAAAATTTATCGTGAAATTAGGAACACCGATCTAATTTTAAGCTTAAATCGTTTCTTAATTAAGCTGTTTTTTTTGCTATGTCACCAACGTTTTTAATAAAAACAAATCTGTATAATGAACGGAGACTCCAAACTAAGGCATCAACAAATATTTTTTCCAAAATTTGTAGCGTATGCAAGAGTATTTACACATTTTGATAAAAAATTTAGAAAAAAAAACCCGACAATTACACTCTAGATATATATATTATTATAACCAACGTTTCGCCTCTGAGGCTACCTCGGGTTAATATACTCAACAGTTTGATATTAGGACAGTTATTTTATCAAACTATTTTTGTAGCTTAGTAGTAAATACATTTCATTTCACACCAAACATTCTCATCTTTAAGCCGTGGGATCGTTATAATGTGACGGTCAATCCTACTGTTCGTTGGTAAAAGAGTAGCCCAACAGTTGGCGGTGGGTGGTGATGACTAGCTGCCTTCCCTCTAGTCTTACACTGCTAAATTAAGGACTGCTTGCGCAGATAGCCCTCGTGTAGCTTTGCAAGGAATTCAAAAAATCAAACAAACATTTCGTTTTATACTTTTGATACATAGACTAACAATAATAATACCAGGTTATACTTTTGTTGTCCAGCAACATGACATAAAAGCCATTGTTGGAATGTAGTGTTACCAAAATACACTGGCTTTTCTATATATAAGAATGTGTTAATCTAACTGATTTTTACCAATAATTATCCCATGAATATACCACGAATTTATTTTATAAATTATCTTAATTTTGATTGGCTCACAAAGGACTTTGCTTTGCCTGTGTTTGTCTGCCTCAACTGTACTTTTCTGTCTCTTTGATGGTCAAGCTTGAATTATCAAAATGTATTTACTTCAGATAGCTATGAAATGACAGTTTAGGTCATTTTATACGAGCTATGCAAAAGTATTGATATAACGTAACTGAAATGCTTATCCGTAATGAACTAAGAATATTAAAGACATTTTTTAAAGTGGTAGTTAAATAGTGTTCGCATACAAGTTGTTTTCGTCTTTGTTCTAAGCCAATAAAAACATGGCACCCTTTCAAACATAATGTATGACTTTCTTTCCCCACTTTCTTCCATCCCTCTTGCTCTGTTTTAATTTCTATTTAGCAGTAAAAGTCCAAAAACGCTCATTATCTGCTTTTTCGCCCAAAGGCTTCGCGGGACGGAAAGTCTTTCAACTTTCCGCCAGTGCGTTCCGGAAGATTACCTTAAGACTGTTAAACTCGGACAGGTTTACACTAGCCATAAGGGAAAGATTAGGGGAACAAGGATAGGGGGAGGATGGGGAGTTACTACAGACGATAGGCGCCTACTTCTGATGACAACAGATACCACGGCTGTAAATCCAGTTGTCTTAGACTTCGAGGATATTAGCTTAATTTTTGTATATTTTACTAGTGAAAGCGTTACATTTTGTCGTATTTTCCACATTCAGTATTTACCAACTCCTTACTGGAGCGTTCTGTTCTCTCTTTTCAACTCTTTGCTTTGTCTAGCTTAGTTCTAACCGGATCCCTGTTTTATCAGTGTCAATTAATCCAGTGTTTTCGTACGTTAATTACTAGTCTCTATAAATATATATATATTTAGATCTGGACCAGTCTATATTACGTAATCGTGTTGTCTTTTACTTTTCAGTTTTGTTCCTGGATTTGGACTTTCTCTTTTCTTATTTTCTATGCTTGTTCCACTGTTGCCTTGGTTTCATAGTTAATATTGATTATTTTATGTTATTTTAAAGAATATTGTTTTTATCTAGATGTGTGTAGCTATTTCTGGCACTGTTTTTAGAAAACACCTAATTTTTTTTTTATTCACGCATCTCAGTATTCTGTAAATTTTTACCGAGTTCCTTTTTCGCATTATCTTTGCTTAAAGATGTATTATTCTCGTAAATCATGGTTTTCTTTCTCTTATAATAAGTCCCCTAGTGGCACAGCGGTATGTATGCGGACTCACAACGCTAAAAACTGGATCTCGATACCCTTGGTGGGCAGAGCACAGATAGTCCATTGTGTAGCTTTGTGTGTAATTCTAAACAGTCGCTCTTATATTAATGTTATTGATCTGATTTTGATAATTAAAGAATACAGTCAATATAAGCACAATCAGCTTATAATAATACAAGCGTATTCGCTGAATAAACGGTAAGTTTACAGACCTACAATATCAAAATCCAGGGTTCGATGCCTCGTGATGGACAGAGCTCAGATAATTCATCGTGTAGGTTTACATTAAAAACAAGATTAGTTCAATAATTGTGTTTTGTTATGATATCTGATTTCATCGCACGAGGGTCTGGTAGCGTCGATTAGTCTAAGTAGTGTGTTTTATTATTTTATATAAATATACGCACTCGCTACACTCACGTAAAAGTCAGTAGTGAAAACTTGTAAGGTTTAAAATAAGAGATTTTTAAATACCAATTAACTGCCTGCGTCATTAGTTTGACTTGATTTTCTAGCTGTTGTACTGTTTCATTTGTTTAAGGAGAACATCTCAAATTAATTGAATTAAAGATACATATTTAAGATTATTGATGTATGTGACGAACATAAGTCGACAAGTTAAAGTTTTATCTTTATTAAGTATTTCGTGACAGTCCCTTCTTCGACACTCGCAGATAGCCCTAGAAAAAGAAAAACTCGAAGAAAACCTCCGCCTTGCGGCGCCAATTATATTCGGCTCTCAAAAAATGAGAAAAATGTGTCCATGTGTCCGTCGTTATGAATGGGTACGGACACTTTTAGCAGGACAATGATAAATAATATTTCACGTACGTACACATGTTTCATCATAATCTGATATTTTTTGAGTTATAGAGGAGAAATATAGTATAAAAAATCGATTCCCATATTGACAGAGAGGAATTTTTAGATTTTCGTCATCTTATTTTGACTTTAACCTTTGATCTTGATCATCCAAAACGCATTACTTCTTAGTTGGGTCATAGTCCAGATTTATACCTACTGTCGTGTAAATCCATTCAGCCGTTTTCAAGAAAGCTTGCTGACAAACGTACGTACACAAACAAACATAGCATCCGTCCACCGTCGATAGCGGAGGCAAATCAATAGACGAGCGCCTGCGTTAACAAAATAATAAAATATATAACATTTAGAAAATTAACAGACAACCAGGATAGAAATAGGATAATAATTAGTTCAGTTAAATCCGGTAGGGGATATAAAGTACTGAAATCTAGAACACATCCAATGAATTAAACAAATAAAGTGACGAGAAAGACCAATGAGAGTGGATCGAAAAAGCGAATAGATGATAAACTTTGTGCAATATTACTTCCCACTGCACTTGAACACTCAAACCGCGTTACAGTCCTTGTCTTCTGTCCTATTTAATTACTCATCCACGTCAAAACTATCTTCACTGTTCTAAGACAAATAATGTAATAAGTATTATTACTTGCAGCATTCAGTTGCTAATGGTTTGTTTTTTTGCTTTGGGATCGTGCCAAAACTTGAATTTGGATGAGCAATAGCGAGAAGTACTCGGCTGTAATTCGGTCATGATATATCCTATTTAATTTAGTTGTGATATATCATAGGAAAAGTTGTTTGTTTGTTTTTTGCCGCTTTTCTGGTTTTCGAGATGAACAATGATACATTTCAATAATGTTTATTCTATGAATTTTTAATGAAATTTTTATTCTGCATCTTCTCCTCGACCGAATGTTGAGATTTTCTCTCGACAGGCGATTATTATACGTTAGAGTTAAGTCACTAAAAGTTTGTTCAAATCGTAGTGATTGCGTAAAACATGAATGTATACATATTATCAAGCTTATACGTCTTACGAGAGCTCATGTCTAGCGTATTAAGACGTGCGACTCGTAATCTGAGGGTCGCGGATTCGCATCCAGGTCGCGCCAAACATGCTCGCCCTTTCAGCCGTGGGGGCGTTATAATGTGACGGTCAACCCCACTATTCGTTGGTAAAAGAGTAGCCCAAGAGTTGGCGGTGGGTGGTGATGACTAGCTGCCTTCCCTCTAGTCTTACACTGCTAAATTAGGGACGGCTAGCGTAGATAACCCTCGAGTAGCTTTGTGCGAACAAAACAAAACAAGCTCATGTCTAGAAAAGTATACATTTCATTCAACAACTGAAGTAACAATTCCTTATTGTTTAGAGCTCAGATTGATTAGATCAATTAGAGTTGTTTTTTGTGTGATGTTTACAAGAGTGAGAAAATAGCTGCCAAATATAAATTATTGTTTACAACAACCGGTTTTACTGACTTCAAACACTTTCATACGCAGTTACTATGGTAACGATTTTGTTGAGGCGTCATATTACTGTGATCGAGACGATTAGTAGATGTTTTCTACCACCTACAGACAGATACCTTGTTTGTCGTTGAATAGCTTCACCCGCAGGTCCAAGGATTCTTTGGTTTCGCTTGTTATGAATAATCGCTTAAAGCCACACGAGATCTGTCTGCGCTAGCCCACCTCTGATACAGCAGGGAAAGACTAGAAGGGAGACAACTATTCATTAATACCCACCGCCAACTTTTGGGCTACTCTTTTACCAACGAATAATGGGATTGACCATAATATTATAATATACCCACTGCTGAAAGGACAAACACGTTTAGTAGGACGAAGATTCGAACCAGCGAATTTCAGATTACGAGTCAAGGGCTCCTAACCACCTGGCTATACCAGGCCATCCATAGATTTTATGAACTGTTAGTGGACTTTACAAAAGTTTAGTTCGTTGTCTACTTTATTTACTTTTTCTTAGCTATCAAACAATAAGCAAGGTGTAATTTTTGTATAATCGAGTGTTGTAGTTTGAAATACTAAAAAATGCCAAACTAGCAAGAAGTTGTGAGTTAGCATTTGAGCTCAGTTATTAGAATACTCTCAGCCGGACTGAGGAAAGATTTCGAGTTCGATGCCTGGCTGAGGAAAGAGTAATGATAATAAAACAGATTATCACAGAATAATTGATGACCTACTACTGGTCGTGCCACGAGCTCCTGAGATATAGCTCGAGAACAGGCCTTGTCTGTGATAAAAGAGGAATGTAGTAATTGAATTGTTAAAAAGTACCTTATTCAGAAGTGTTAGTGTATTAGCTTATAAATCAGTTGGTAAAGTATTCTTGTATAGTTCCGGGTTCAATCCTACCTATTATAAAAGGCAAAATTTGTCACAGGAGTATTCTCTTCTGTCTGTCTGTCTCTTCTGTCTCTCTCTCTCTCTTTTTTTTTTTTTGTCGTTTTAACTTCTTATAACAACTCTCGATCTCAAATTTATTAAACCTGACTAATGCAACGCCTTAATAAAGCCACGACTACACTAGTCCTGTTGGTTAGACGTGATATGTAATTCGGGGCAATATATAAGTTTCGAAGCAGTTAATTTTTATATATTACTAGCTAAAATGTCTTATTTCCGATTATGCACAGTACGTTGATTATAGAACAACAATCGCTTCATATGCTAAATTTGTCTCTCATAGCTGGTGTCTTGAGCGTGGATTCCAATACACCATGTGAGCACACCTTGTTTGGTGTTGATTCGTAGACGGTAATGTGTTTAGAACCTTATTATCAAACCACCTCATGAATCTTAAACCTGATCCACGTCTGCTCTCTCTGGTATATTATCAACACTGTTTACTATTTCAAGGGCAACATGCTCTCAGGTAAACTATAATTATCATTTTTTTTTTAACTTTATTCACCATCGTGCTAGTAGTTATTGTTCGCTCACCCTCCTATTAAATCAATTCAGGAAAACACGAGTAAAAAGTTGCACATCAATTTCGTATTCTTAATAGACAATACAGACTCTATTTCCGAAATTCCTATTGCGTGGAATTTAAAATATGAGGTGATGTGATGACGCTGATACAAGATTACATCAAGCAATTTGGTATTTATTAGAAAATTTACTGCAATTTCCTGAAACTGAAAATGTGGCGCTGAAATATTACAACCAAGAAACAAACGTTTCATAAATCGAATGTGGCAATCAGGCTTGAATAAATCCAATTTCACCAAACGTGAAGAATAATGATAGCCTCTCTTCACAATCCATTTACCCTGAAAACAACAACAACAAACAAAATAAACACAATGTCACCTGTATATCTTATTTACATGTTAAACAATACGTGAACAAGTGTGAAACACTTCAGTGAATTGTTGTAATTGTTGTGGTGTTGTTTTTATAAGGTTTGGTTTATTATTTTCTCACAAACAATAGCTATGTACAATACATTGATGTTTTAAACGAACGATAACTTTTGAAATAAAAAACACGAGATAAATGTGTGAAATGGATAAAGATCAGAACTGTTTGATTCTTTAGAGCTGTCAGGAGAAAGTAGATGTGTGTGTGTCACACGTTTATTTACTTCAACCAGACGGCTAACTCCTTCAGCGAGAATAGAGTGTGTGCCACACAATGAACTCCCACAACCAAAAAAAAAAGTGTGTGTCCCATAAAGAGCTTTCTCGGCCAGTAGAGAGTGTGTCACACGATTAACTTTCTCAGCATGAAGAAATTAGGTGTCTGTATTACAAACAACTTCCTTAGCCGAGAGAGACTAGGTGTGTGTTTCATACAAGGAGTCAAGTTAAAGTAAGGGTATATTTAGTAACAACTGTCCATGCCTTACATACATGCTGTAACTACGACAACCAGCGGCCTCATTCGGATTAATTATGTTTTTAGTTTTTGACGGACTTTTAAATGTATGTTTTAATGCTGATTTTAAAAATATAAATAAAAAATTTGTAGAAATGAAAGGAAATATTTTTTTTTATTTTCCTAAAGTAGGTCGCATTATGCAGTTAGATCAAGTTCCACTGATTAGTAAATAATTACATGTTTATTTAAATAAAAAATAAATATAATTAGATGAGCTATTTAAAATTGAAAATATTTTCCCATTTAAAAATCAACTATACAAGGTTTTAGATCAAGTTCCACAATTTAAATAAAAAATAAATATAATTAGATGAGCTATTTAAAATTGAAAATATTTTCCCATTTAAAAATCAACTATACAAGGTTTAATTTATATTTGAAAACTGCAGCAAATTGAAAGAACTTGAAAAAGGCCCAGCGAAGCCAGGTGGTTGAGGTACTCGACTCGTAATCCGAGGGTCGCGAGTTCAAATTCCCATACCGCCAGACATGCTCGCTCTGTCAGCCGTAAGAGCGATATAATGTTACAGTCAGTCCCACTATTCGTTGATAAAAGAGTAGCTCAAGAGTTGGCGGTGGGTGGTGATGACTAGCTAGCTGCCTTCCATCTATCTGCGCTAACCGTCCCTAATTTAGCAGTGTAAGACTAGAGAGAAGGCGGCTAGTCGTCATCACCCACCGCCGATTCTTTGGCTTAATCTTTTAATAACGAATAGTGGGATTGACCGTCACTTTATAACATCCGGCATGGCCAGGTGGGAACAGATGTATGTCAAGCACAATCCAAAGATACTTTAACGAAGTAAACATTTATTTTGTAGTGAAGCGTTTTATTGGTAGTACAATATAATTTCACTATATACATATATATAAATATAATGTAGTCGAAAATACAATATAAGTACTGTATTAAACACCTATGAAACACACACCTCATGCGTTAGTTTCCAATGTAAATTTATTGCATAATAAAAACGACTCGCCTTTAAATCAGTGATGATTAGATAAAAGTAAATGCCAATGTTTAGTAAGGTTTTTATTTCAAAACGGTACGAAACCTGAACGATACTATTAAATTGACAAACATACATAAATTATTACATACTTTTCTCTCGCAGTCATATCCGTAGGTGTGTTGCAGAAAAATACAAACGTTTATAGAAAGCTACAAACACAATGGTTTGCCCTATCTTGGACATAAAAGCACTGTTAGAACGATTATATCACAACTACATGTGTGTAAGTAATTACTTTTGTTGTTGTTTTCTCTGTTCTCAAAATAAAATAATAATAAGAATGTTGACTCTTAATAGCAACCTTTGTTCCTTATCTAAGTGCGTTATTAAAGAAAAGACACTTTACTGGAACGAACAACTCGTTAGGCACGAACTTCTCGGACACTTACGGCTCATCTGGGCAGAACGTGATCTGATGATGTTATAGGAAGGCGTGGTTCCGTAACCAATTCTAAGACCGTGGGCTGATTTTGTAATTCCCAATATTTATAGTAATGATCGACCAGTAGACAAAAAAAAAAGTACAGAAGCTGTCCTGTGACAAGTAAGCTGATTGTTTTCGTATTTCAGTAGCTATGTTATTATGTACACGGATACACAAATGCAATTTCCTACTATAAAGGTCCTGACGTGGCTTAGCAGTTAACAAGTCGGACTGCAAACCCAAGCATCTATGGTTTGCCTCTTGTCTCTGCAAAATCAAGCTCTGTTGTTCAAGACCGTACGTACGTTATAAGAGGGATGGACATATTCCACTGTAACGTTAGAGTAGACCAAGAGTTGGCGGAGGTTGCTGTTGATTAGCTTTTCTATGAGTTCATAATTAGGAACAGCCTTGTGTAACTTTGCGGAAATAACCAAAACAAATAAAAAACTAAATGGTCAGATGTTGTTTGAAAATAAAAGCTGTTTCTGGGTAAATGCATATACATGGTACCAAAAATTAGGAGTTGTTACAATATATATATATGTATGTGTTTGTTAACATGATACAACTACATTAGTATAAAAGAGTAAACTCTAACAGTTGCTCCTTTTATACATCGGTATAACTATTTGTGAGCTGTTTATTTATGTTATAAGGATTTCTACTTTTAGATATCAGTATAACTATTTGTCAGCTGTTTATTTATGTTATAAGGATTTCTATTTTTAGACATCAGTATAACTATTTGTGAGCTGTTTATTTATGTTATAAGGATTTCTCAGTATAACTTTTGTGAGCTGTTTATTTATGTTATAAGGCAGACATAGTATAACTATTTGTGACAATTTGGATGATATCAGCTATTTGTGAGCTGTTTATTTATGTTATAAGGATTTCTTTTTTAGATATCTACAACAATTTGTGAGATTTATGTTATAAGGCATTTTAGACATCAGTATAACTATTTGTGAGCTGTTTATTTATGTTATAAGGCTTTCTACTTTTAGACATCAGTATAACTATTTGTGAGCTGTTTATTCATGTTATAAGGATTTCTACTTTTAGACATCAGTATAACTATTTTTAGCTATTTATTTATGTTATAAGGCTTTCTACTTTTAGACATCAGTATAACTATTTGTAAGCTGTTTATTTATGTTATAAGGATTTCTATTTTTAGACATCAGTATAACTATTTTTGAGCTGTTTATTTATGTTATAAGGATTTCTACTTTTAGACATCAGTATAACTATTTTTGAGCTGTTTATTTATGTTATAAGGATTTCTACTTTTAGACATCAGTATAACTATTTTTGAGCTGTTTATTTATGTTATAAGGATTTCTACTTTTAGACATCGGTATAACTATTTTTGAGCTGTTTATTTATGTCATAAGGATTTCTATTTTTAGACATCAGTATAACTATTTGTGAGCTGTTTGTTTATGTTATAAGGATTTCTATTTTTAGACATCAGTATAACTATTTGTGAGCTGTTTATTTATGTTATAAGGATTTCTATTTTTAGACATCAGTATAACTATTTTTGAGCTGTTTATTTATGTTATAAGGATTTCTACTTTTAGACATCAGTATAACTATTTTTGAGCTGTTTATTTATGTTATAAGGATTTCTACTTTTAGACATCAGTATAACTATTTTTGAGCTGTTTATTTATGTTATAAGGATTTCTACTTTTAGACATCAGTATAACTAATTTTGAGCTGTTTATTTATGTCATAAGGATTTCTATTTTTAGACATCAGTATAACTATTTGTGAGCTGTTTATTTATGTTATAAGGATTTCTACTTTTAGACATCAGTATAACTATTTTTGAGCTGTTTATTTATGTTATAAGGATTTCTACTTTTAGACATCAGTATAACTATTTTTGAGCTGTTTATTTATGTTATAAGGATTTCTACTTTTAGACATCAGTATAACTAATTTTGAGTTGTTTATTTATGTCATAAAATTTCTATTTTTAGACATCAGTATAACTATTTGTGAGCTGTTTATTTATGTTATAAGGATTTCTACTTTTAGACATCAGTATAACTATTTTTGAGCTGTTTATTTATGTTATAAGGATTTCTACTTTTAGACATCAGTATAACTATTTTTGAGCTGTTTATTTATGTTATAAGGATTTCTACTTTTAGACATCAGTATAACTAATTTTGAGCTGTTTATTTATGTCATAAGGATTTCTATTTTAGACATCAGTATAACTATTTGTGAGCTGTTTATTTATGTTATAAGGATTTCTACTTTTTAGACATCAGTATAACTATTTTTGAGCTGTTTATTTATGTTATAAGGATTTCTACTTTTAGACATCAGTATAACTATTTTTGAGCTGTTTATTTATGTTATAAGGATTTCTACTTTTAGACATCAGTATAACTAATTTTGAGCTGTTTATTTATGTCATAAGGATTTCTATTTTTAGACATCAGTATAACTATTTGTGAGCTGTTTATTTATGTTATAAGGATTTCTACTTTTAGACATCAGTATAACTATTTTTGAGCTGTTTATTTATGTTATAAGGATTTCTACTTTTAGACATCAGTATAACTATTTTTGAGCTGTTTATTTATGTTATAAGGATTTCTACTTTTAGACATCAGTATAACTAATTTTGAGCTGTTTATTTATGTCATAAGGATTTCTATTTTTAGACATCAGTATAACTATTTGTGAGCTGTTTATTTATGTTATAAGGATTTCTATTTTAAGATATTAGTATAACTATATGAGAACTATACATGTTTCTTCAGAATGTGAACAGAATAACTCATAATTTTACCAAATTTCCTAAGAAATCCACAGTAATCGCATCTTTTATTGATGTTTGTTCATGCAACATGGAAAGATATAAAAACGTATTCTTTCATATACCCTTCGAAGTTTAAGAAAGTGAATAATATACTATTTTTGAGAATATAGAAAAGAACAAACTTTGAAATTTGAAGCGAGTCATTTTTATCTGAGAAATATGAAAGTAAACTTTAATTATTTTTTTTTTTAAAAAGGAAATAATCTACAATTGTTGACATTCGTTTGTTATAAACCTTTATATGATATAGTTTCATAAAAATGGCGTAATCCATACAGAATTTTATTGTCTCCCAGCGGCTCAGCAGTAAGATTTAGTGCCTATAACACTAAAAAATTGGTTTGATGTTAAAGAGTAACACAGAATATAAAGCCTGCTGTGTGGCTTTCAGCTTAAAAACAAACACAATTAAAATTGTAAAACGTTTCTCTTTGAATATTTATATGTTTACAAATTATCGCAATAGATGGCGCTTTACAGATAACTAAAACTCAAATTGGTATGGTTTTGTAAACGTGATTTAGGAAATCGTTTTACTAAAGACATTCTATATAAGTAGGTGTATTATTTTACTTAAGTTTCAATGACTTTTAGGCTCTGACATTCTTGTTTCTTTTGATGGTTTTGTACAGGATCTTGACAAGATGTATAAGTTGAAAAGAAAAAGTATTTCAAAATGTTGAAAACAGTGTACAGGTGTTGGAAAAACTCCGTGAAGAAAGTTCAGAATCTGCCATTGACTTTAGGCCTAAATTATCTAGAAAAACAAATCTATTCTTAAGCTGAGAAGACTGCTAACTTCTTTCAAACTGAAAAACCATTACAAATCTCCTTTATCGGCAAGATGCCATCAGTGCTAGAGGGTGTGTCGTCCCGCTGGCGAGACAAGCCTTACGCTTCTATCTTGTGAAACTGATAAGGCCTGTCACGTGGATGGCACCAGAAGGCACGCGCCGACAGTATGTACTGTCGCTTACACGCAGAATACGATTTAAGTTTAACTTTTTCTTGTTGAAAAATACTCGTGTTATCGGCCTTAGAGGCACAGTTGTCGAAATCATAGCCGTTCACTAAGCCTACTTAAAATAACAATCATTCCTTATTCAAATACCAAGAGCAATTTTACTCTAAAATTCAAGAATCAACAGTTTTACTTATAACTGTTTTGAAGCTGATATGTTTCAACAGTAATAAACTTGTAAGAGTAAAAGAGCGATGAACCTTCAGTTGTGTTTAGTTTCTATTTTCGAGTAGTGACTCAGAAATTTTGAAACTCAGAAAACTGCATGCCTCTTTTTCCGGTCAGAAACTATTGCTTTAAAGAGTCGGCTGCAAAGTATGTTTTATTTGTGGCATTATAGGAAATTTCGTGAGAGCATCCCTTGTAATTCACGTTCTTTAGGGATCGGTAACTATGACGAGAGTAAGCTTCAGTGGCTGGAGAACAGAGGACGATAACACATATCTTTATTATTCACTCATTTTTCATAGTCGTCCACCCGTCTTTTTCCCAGGTGGGACAGTGGCAATTCCACGGATTTACAACGCTAAAATCCGGGTATTTCCTGCGGTGGACACAGTTGATAGCCCAATGTAGTTTTGGTCTACAGCAAGCCACAACAGCGCCAATTTCTTTTATTCCGATAAAAAATTGTACTTTCTTCTGGTAGACAATATGTCTTTACGAAAGAACTTTAATTTAGGTTCTTATTAACAATTTCAACTAATGAAGTAATGCATTTCCGCCTATTTATTGTGTATCTACTACAGGGGGTAACATCATGAATAACAAACACACTTATATCTATTTATTTTGTACTTACTATAGGAGGTAACATCGTATGTATCAAACATACCTCTACCAATCTATTGTGTACTTAATTCAGGAGGTAACATCGTGGGTAAAAATCATATTTCTGCCTATTTATTTTGTAGGGTAGCAAACATACTTCTATCCATGTATTGTACACTTACTACAGGGGATAATACCGTGGGTAACAAGCATCCTTTACGTATTTCTTGTTTACATAGTACGGAGAATAACAGCACAGGAGGTATTCTTCTACCCATTTGTGGTGTGCATACTACAGAGAGTAACATAATGGGAAACTTGCTTCCACTCATGTATTGTGTGTATAATTAGTGAAGGAGGTAACAGCACGAGTAACTTACCTTTACCTGTTTGGCAGATTCTGTACAGTACGTGAAAAATACTTTTACCGATTTATCATGTAAGTGCTACATATAGTAAAAACACGAGGACGGTTTTCTATAGTCCTGTAGCTGTATTCTAACATAAACACCTAACGATGCTGTGTTTGTTTTTGTATCATTTTATGAAGTATTGTGTTATAAGCTTTGTTTCTTCCAGCAAGTATTATGGACGTTGGATGACATTATACGTAACTGGAAAGATAGTCACATTATATGTAACTGGAAAGATAGTCACATTATACGTAACTGGAAAGATAGTCCTTTGAATTACTCTTCTCTTCTGGAAATGTTTGAAATGTAATTTCGATCATTAAAAAAAAAAAGTCTGTTGTTGAACGGAAAGCTACGCAATGGGCCCATCGCAATTATTGAAACCTAATTTTGAGCGTTATAATATTTGGACTTTTAACTGAGTCACCGTAATAAAATAGGATAAGACACAGCAGGGTTGGTTGTATCACATTATAAGTTCATCTTTAACTCATTTTGCTAATATTGTGAGCCCAACACGCTTACTATCCTGTTTCAGAGATTCCGAGGTCCATGTGTTCGCCACATATTTGAATCTTATCTGGTTATTTGAAAGAGAAGAGTCACATATTTTTATTTGTCGTACTACATAGAAAGTTCGAAATTACATAAAAATTTCATTATTTATTCATTGTAACTTATAAAGTTCAGTTTGTTTTGAATTTCACGAAAAGCTACACAAGGGCTGTTTTGCGCTAAGCCATTTTAATTTAGCAGTGAAAAACTAGAGGGAAAGCAGCTAATCATCACCACCCAACCCCAACTCTTGGGCTACTCTTTTACTAAAGAACAGTTAGATTGACCGTAACATTATAACGCTCCCACGGCTGAAAGGGCGAGCATATTTGGTGTAATGAGGACTCGAACATGGGAACCTCAGATTACGAGTTGAGTGCCCTAAGTACCTGACCATGTCAGGTCTAGGTTTATAAAAAGCTACGATATTATATATATAAAGCTATAAAAGATTTATAAGAGGACTAAAACGCAATATATTTTTGCTTTATAAAAATGAGTTGTTTTTTTTACGTTTGTAGGTTTTAGGTACTCATACATAGCCTTTAAAAAAGAAAGTTGAACAAACTTAAAGCTCATTGAGTGACCGTTGAACGAAGCACTTGTCAGCATACTTCACTTTCTGGGTACAAAACTTCTTATATGATAGAACGATAGCAGCATGCTATAGTGGGTTGTCACGTGGAACAATTAATAATTTAGTCCTCAGATCTGAGTGTATGTAAGGAAAACGGAAGGCGACAACATTTTCACAGCATTGTTCCACAACACGATGGTGGAACCAACGACTTTGTTTAGCAGTGTATGTTCACAGTGAAGATAGTGTTGAACTATTGAAATAAACTACTTATCTCTCTTGGTGATTAATCACCTTCAATGTATGCATACCTGTAATAAACTGTCTGCTTAATGAAGACTATAGTTAATGTTACACGCTACTCTAGGGTCGATAATTTTATAAAACACATATATTTACCCTGAATCTAATTCTAGCGTAACGGGGTACAAACTGCCTGTTGTTGTTCGAAATGGTAATTGTATTTTTTTTTTTTTTTTCATGTAGACATTATAAGCTATCAAAGGACGGAAGTAATTTTACGAACCTATAATAAGGACAGTAGTAAGTAAACATGTAATATAACGAGTTTGTTAAAAAAAAAAACATTATTTTTCTCTGCCATATATGACTACTACATTGCACTTTAAACATAGTGATATTAGGTTACGCTCTGGAAGAAATGGCCGTTGTAGTACTGCTACAGAAAAACCTTTCTTAGGCCTCCCAACAAATCTTTAACAAAAGATAACCAGCCTAGTTTTCGATTCACCCACTCGTGTCTAAACAGAGAGAAATTTCCTCGACTCTGTTTCCAGCAAGGTTAGAAATGATTGATGGATGGAAATGAACTTTCTCTTGACAGAAAAGGAAAACATTCCCAGAGAATTCTGATGTAAGAACTGGATGTTTAGAGAGAAAGTAAACACCCTGACTCTGATGTTTGTACTTCAAAATTCTGATAAATGAGCCACACAAACAACTCTGACTGGTTGGACGTTACAAAGACCACGATGAAACCAATCCAAAGTGATGTTACTCCTCTTTTCTTAAGTTGCGTGATTTTCAGTAACAAAACTTGCTGAATGTGATATTAAGATAGCAACAACGATGAAATATCTAAGTGCACGTGAAGTTAAGTCTGTGACGAGGTCTAGTAAAAGACCGCATAACCGGCTATTCAGTTACACTTTATCTGTTTGTAAGCACTGTCGCACTGTTAAGGTTAAAACGTAAAAGGTTTGTCCCAGTCTTGTCTTAGGCTGTTAATTTTTTATGGTTAAATTAGGAATTGATTAAAGGCCTGACAACAAGAAATAGCAAAGTGAGAGATTGACCACCATATTTTCATTTCATAAAGGAAATCGACTTTATTATTTTGTTTCACTATATATCACATCTAATAAACTTTGTGAAACTTCTTTCGTAACAATATCCATAATATAGTTATATTACTGGAAACCAGATTACAACGAAAAGCATTTACCTTCACTGCGATCTATATTGTTCAAACATGTCAACAGTTATCTGTCATGTCGTACTTAACAACTAAAAATGTTTTCCACTACAATTCATTACGTATAAAATATGTAGCCGTGATATATGCAGTCATGACATTAAACCCATCAAGTATACTGGATAGGTTAATAACGTCGTGAAATTACCTGGCTAACATATTGATCTTACTGTATTAAAATGTAAGCCAACGTATGAATATAAAACACATTATGTAACTAAGTTAGCTACATTTCCATAAATTTTAAGAAGTACAAATTAACCAAGAAACACACCCCATTAATAATGAGCAAACTTACAGAATGCATAAACAGATATAGTCATTTAGTTATAATTTGTTCATCTGTTTGTTTGTAGCTAAGCACAAAGCTACAAGACGAGCTATCTGTGTTCTAATCATCAAGAATATCGAAACCCGGTTTCTAGAGTTGTAATTCCTCAGGCATGCCTCTGTGCCACGGAGGGTGTACTTAGAGAAAGAGACAAAAAATGAGCAATAATGGAATAATAAAGAGTTAAAAAGCATTTGAATGTTCATACATTAGGAAGTACGTTGTTTTAAAGTATTTGAATGTTCATACATTAGGAAGTACGTTGTTTTAAAGGATTTGGATGTTCATATATTAGGAAGTACGTTGTTTTAAAGGATTTGAATGTTCATACATTAGGAAGTACGTTGTTTTAAAGTATTTCAATGTTCATACATTAGGAAGTACGTTGTTTTAAAGTATTTCAATGTTCATACATTATGAAGTACGTTGTTTTAAAGTATTTGAATGTTCATACATTAGGAAGTACGTTGTTTTAAAGGATTTGGATGTTCATACATTAGGAAGTACGTTGTTTTAAAGGATTTGGATGTTCATACATTAGGAGGTACGTTGTTTTAAAGTATTTCAATGTTCATACATTAGGAGGTACGTTGTTTTAAAGTATTTCAATGTTCATACATTAGGAAGTACGTTGTTTTAAAGTATTTCAATGTTCATACATTAGGAAGTACGTTGTTTTAAAGTATTTGAATGTTCATACATTAGGAAGTACGTTGTTTTAAAGGATTTGGATGTTCATACATTAGGAAGTACGTTGTTTTAAAGGATTTGAATGTTCATATATTAGGAAGTACGTTGTTTTAAAGGATTTGGATGTTCATACATTAGGAAGTACGTTGTTTTAAAGGATTTGGATGTTCATATATTAGGAAGTACGTTGTTTTAAAGGATTTGAATGTTAATATATTAGGAAGTACGTTGTTTTAAAGGATTTGGATGTCCATACATTAGGAAGTACGTTGTTTTAAAGGATTTGGATGTTCATATATTAGGAAGTACGTTGTTTTAAAGTATTTGAATGTTCATATATTAGGAAGTACGTTGTTTTAAAGGATTTGAATGTTCATATATTAGGAAGTACATTGTTTTAAAGGATTTGAATGTTCATATACTAGGAAGTACGTTGTTTTAAAGGATTTGGATGTTCATACATTAGGAAGTACGTTGTTTTAAAGTATTTGAATGTTCATACATTAGGAAGTACGTTGTTTTAAAGTATTTGAATGTTCATACATTAGGAAGTACGTTGTTTTAAAGGATTTGGATGTTCATACATTAGGAGGTACGTTGTTTTAAAGTATTTGAATGTTCATACATTAGGAAGTACGTTGTTTTAAAGTATTTGGATGTTCATATATTAGGAAGTACGTTGTTTTAAAGGATTTGGATGTTCATACATTAGGAAGTACGTTGTTTTAAAGTATTTGAATGTTCGTACATTAGGAAGTACGTTGTTTTAAAGGATTTGAATGTTCATATATTAGGAAGTACGTTGTTTTAAAGGATTTGGATGTTCATACATTAGGAAGTACGTTGTTTTAAAGTATTTGAATGTTCGTACATTAGGAAGTACGTTGTTTTAAAGCATTTGTGTGTTCGTACATTAGGAAGTACGTTGTTTTAAAGTATTTCAATGTTCATACATTAGGAAGTACGTTGTTTTAAAGTATTTCAATGTTCATACATTAGGAAGTACGTTGTTTTAAAGGTTGGTATTGCTGTTTTTTTGTTTTTTTTTAAACTTCAGGTAAACGGGAAAGATATTACAACAGCCACTTCTGAGGAAGCGCTCGAAACATTCTGTGTAACGAAAGAACCAATCATAATTGAGGTTTTGAGAAGTCCACCTAACCATACTTTATCTATCTGGAATCCTGTTGACCAAGTGGAAAAAAATCCTCTTCATGGCCATAGCTGTAAAACTGATTGTTTAGACAAAAACTGCGCGTCAAACCTTTCTGTGAAAAAAGTCGAATCAACGGTTTCTTCTAAGCCTAACGACAGCGTAATTTCCACATCTTCAAAATTTCGAGACTCGGCAACTCAAACAGAATGGATAGACGGATGGGATGAATTTTATTTAGAGATTTTTTGTAAGACTTTGGACAGGTACTAGTACAAAATGTATATGAAAAGTAATAAATCATTATTAATTTGGTAAATTAAAAACAACAACAAAATGTATAAAGTAAGTTCTTAATATTTACATTTAATTAATTTCATTTCAAATGTATTTATTGAACATGGCGTACTCGTCAGCAGATTAAGTAGTGCATTTGTTAATGTCATGAGTTGTTGATGATAGGGCCCTAGGTTCGAGACGTGATACATTAAATACATTCCATAGCTGTGAGCACCTTACAGCCTTTATATTTACTCCGTTTAAAAAATCGAATAAAACCATTGATATTGCTAGCTGGCTTCTTTCTGATTAAATTAGAACCCTAAGCGTCTCTGAGCTAGGGTTAAGTTGTCCTTCAGGTTGAAATTTCCAATTCATTTGAGTTTGTTTCTTGTTTATTATCTTAAATTAGTAATAAAATGCATATCTCATAAAATCAATTATTGAAGAAACATATCCTGACACAGCTCTGGGAATAGCAGAAAAACATTTTATTATCTTGCTATACAACGAGAAAGTAATAAGAAAATACTCCTTCTAGTTCATAAAATAAAACAAACAAGGATTATTAAGCCTGTTTTTGTTTACTTAGTGTATCTTAACAGAGATTATTAGGCCTACCACTTACTATTTTTTTACTTAGTTAGTACTTATTTGCAGCTACATTTGGGTGTATTTTAACATAAATATATGTTTCATTATACCTTCACATAATTTATCTCAGTATCTTTAATTTACTTATCGAGAAAGTGCTCTTCTAAATCGTGCTTTTAAAAGTCAGAAGTTGTTTGTATTTTATGTATTCAGTATTCTCTGACTAACGTTTACTCCAATTTTTTTGTTTTACAAAATTATAGTTAGCACACATTTGAGCAGCTCTGTTTTTTTTAATGGCACTTTAGATTTTTGAGTTAGATCAAGACGAACTATCTCTTTTTGTTGAAATTCAATCTGTTGTTTTTTTTTTGTCAACGGCCTCAATCACCGATATAGTTTATGCATTCTTGTTGCAGGTGGCCTGGATCAAATGGAAAAGCAACACTTTGTTGTGAAACCACCAGATGTCCTGCCACAGCTAACAACACACCTCACACGTGTGGAACAAGTACAAATTTGGTACGTAACCCATCCATATTCACCAAAGAAAAGAAAATCACTCGATTTTTCTGTCAGGAGGAAACGTATGATTTCGATCAGTTTGACTGCGTCAATCCCATAAATAGAAACATCTTTATTGACTGTATGACATCTCTCACACTAGTGCTAAACACTGGCATCAGTGTGTAACAAAGACAGGCTGGTAAACGTAAAGATAGGGAAAAGAAATAAAACTTCTTTGGAAAGGGAAGAGGATTTTTAGCTTTTCTTCTCTCTGTGAATAAAAGAAGACAGCTCTGTTATTATTAAACATTAACTCTATATTTGACTATAGTCAATATAGTCTAAATATAGTCTATATTTGGCTATACAGTCAAAGTGTACTGCTCTTTTTCATTATTCTAAAACATAACCTAAGACTAACGAAATACGTATTTGATGTCGTTCAGCCGTTGACAACATTGTCATTGTTTTCATTTTTTTCTGGGAAGTGTTTTCTTTCTTCTGTGGGATAAGAACCCATGATATTGTGTCTTATATTACTTGTGTAGTATATGTAACAGTAGTACTAGTCAAACAAACTGATGTAAATTATCAAATCTTTTCGAAGATAACGGCAGTTTAATAACTTTTTTTATTCTAACATGGAAAACTTTTCGATACAGATATATATTTACTAAGTAAACTGTAAGGATTGTATTAACCATACGGTTTGGAAATTAACTTGTAGCATATTTTTCAATCGCAGTCGCTGTCTGTAAATTGTACTGGCTCTACAAGTGGTGATTAGTGAGAAAATTCAATGTATTCTGTATATTCCAGAAGTCCCCGGTGAGTCACCAATAAGTTTACGGACTTACAACGCTAAAATCCGGGGTTTGATTCTCCGCGGTGGAAAGAGCGCTGATAGCCCATTATTGTGGCTTTGAGCTCATACAAAAACTAACAAATATGTAAGGATGTTCTAAACGAGTAACAAATGAATAAAATTAGAGTATTTTAAAAGAAACACGAAGTATTTATCCTTAAAATAGCTCTGAATATTGAATATATTTTTATTAAAACTGGATCCCAACAATAATGAATAAAATTCATTAGAAATGGAGAAATTGTACCAGTAAAACGATCTTAATGTGTCAGATTACGACGGACTTAACTAGAAATAACTGTTCATTGGATTAAGTTTATTATCATAAAATAAACAGTTTGTTCAGTATTGTAAGTTTTAAATATAGCTGCAGGTGGGTAAAATATGACTAATAAAACTATCAATTCTTGAAATCTTAAAATATTGCACATAATCTTGGTATGGTCCAATGGGTAAGGAATTCTGTGGTGTCTTAACAGCAAGACTCGGGGGTTTGTGGGTAATTAATTGCATCTAACAGAGTTTCCATCGAGTTAGCCGCTATGCCTAAGGTAATAAGATTCAGCCACTCGTGAAATAGATCCAAACGGTTCGATTCCATCAATGATTAATAAATCTTTGCTTGGTGAGAACAGAGATTACTCTAGCAGAGAAAACTGTACTGCTTCAGGCTCTAATACAAGTATTGACCAATCAGTTTGTGTTAGTACAGAACAAGACATAAAATACCACCTGTGTAGATGAAGACAATATTAAAACGAGAAGATACAGTCCCAATATCTTTACCAATTGCTTGATAAACCTAGTGCTTATACGTTGTGCAAAAAACTGTGTGTAGATTCAGGGCGATTCAGTTTTCCAGTTTCTTAATTTTTTTAAAGTTATTAAAACACTAGAACTAAAATATAACTTTCTCCAGCAACGCACATACTGTTTTATTACCACTACTTACTCTGTTTAGGTCTGTTTTCCCTTAGCAACCCCACGTTTATTTTATCGTGAACTATGGATATTGCTTTGGTGCGTTTTCTGGAGTACCCTAGTACATTTTAAAGCTGATATTGGGTATTGCTTTTGTACATTTTTCCCTTAGCAACCTTAAGTTTAATGTATTGTGAGTTTGTTTATCTGGTATTTTTTTAAAGTGACGTCATGCATGTTTCCACTTTATAATGGATCTGTTTTTGTTTGTTTGTTTGTTTTTGAATTTCGCGCAAAGCTACTCGAGGGCTATCTGCGCTAGCCATCCCTAATTTAGTAGTGTAGACTAGATTAAAGGCAACTAGACATTAACATCCACCGCCAATTCTTGGACTACTCTTTTACCAAAGAATAATGAGATTAACCGTCACATTATAACGCCTCTACAGCTGAAAGGACGATCATATTTGGTTAACGGGGATTCGAACTTGCGACCCTCGGATTACGAGTCGAGTGTAGGCCCGGCATAGCCAAGCGTGTTAAGGTGTGCGACTCGTAATCTGAGGGTCGCGGGTTCGCATCCCCGTCGCACCAAACATGCTCGCCCTTTCAGCTGTGGGAGCGTTATAATGTGACGGTCAATCCAACTATTCGTTGGCAAAAGAGTAGCCCAAGAGTTGGCGGTGGGTGGTGATGACTAGTTGCCTTCCCTCTAGTCTTACACTGCTAAATTAGGGACGGCTAGCACAGATAGCTCTCGAATAGCTTTGTACGAAATTCAAAAACAAAACAAACAAACAAACGAGTCCAGTGCCTTGATCACCTGGCCATGCCGAACGGATCTGTTTTCCCCCATTATTGAAACTAGACACTGCTTTTGTCTGTTTTTCTTTGTTTGTGTGTGTGTTTCTTTTTTTTTTTAGCAGCCACAAGTTTATTATTTTATGTATTATGGATACTGATTTGGTTTGTTTTCCTCTTGTACTACCACCAGTGTATATTAGTTTTGATACAGTCTTACAGTCTTGGCTTTTTTTTTTCCTAGTAGCATCGAGATGAGTGATTTAAGTGGTAACACTTTATTAAGTATAGAAAGCATACCAATTAGAAATACGAAACAAATGGTAAGGCTATCGTCAGTGTTTAGTGAAGCTGTTCCTTGCCATATTTAACGTGGAAACTCAATTTTAACTAGTGTGTGATATTCAGGCACACTGATGTCCAAAAGGTGTCCACACTTCCTTACAGCATGAAAAGTCCTTTATGGTGGTTCTGGGTGTTCGGCCATGCAGACATGGTTGTTTTCAAATGAGACTGGAACTGCACTATTATCCTATTCACTATTGAAAGTGATGTTACAAGCGACCCGGAAATGTTTCATTGACTCTGACAGTCAATCCATTGTCCCGCCACATGACCTTGTGGAAATACGGTCAATTCTTGAAATTATTTCATTCGTGAGATGTTTGTGTTCTGTGGTTTTTATTCATACGTGGGAGTTACCTGCGAGTGACGTCATAAAGGTGGTCAGTTTGTGACTTATTGGTAGGTTGTTTAATTAAGGACAAGTTCGATGAAAAGAATGAAGAAACATAAGAGTGTAAGTTATTAGTGAATGACCAAAACCTAAAATTTAGGTAGACATCAAGAGAGAGGTCAGTGAATGCAAGATTGAAGAGACAACATCACAAGTGAATGTACATTTAGCGTGTATTATTATTAATACTGGCTACTACCTTGGGTTGTATTCTTTCACAATTGGATCAAGCCAGTTTTATTTTCATGTTAAATATTGTTATTTTTCTCGTGGAAGCATCAAGGCTATTTCATTTTCGTTTTGAATAATTGCTGTGTGTTTAATCATCTTCTGTATATTGTACTATTGACACTGGAAACTGCTGTCATACATTTTTTTCTCTCTAATTTACTCTAAGGATTTGAATTTTTGATAAGAGATCTTGCTTTGTGGACTGTTTAACTCCACAATGCTCCTTTTTTTGTGATTATAAATACTGTCTCGATCTATTCTTACTAACACCCAATATGTTTGATTGAACGTTTTGGTAATTCATTAATCTGTTGTTTTTTTTGTTATTGTTGTTTTGTTTGTAGTTAAGCACAAAACTACACGATGGGCTATCCATGCTGTGCCCAATACGTGTATCGAAACCCGGTTTGTAGCGTTGTAAGTCCGCAGACGGTGTGCCACTGGGGTTCATATGTGTTTATTGCCAAACACCACAATGTATTCTTGATAAGAGACACTGGTTCGGTTTCCCCAGCTGCTAATGTGTCTTAATTTAAATACTCCATGTTTGTTTGGTGTGGTCCTTTGCTGGTACAGTAGTAAGTCTTCGGATTTACAAAACTAAAACCAAGTGTCCGAGTCCCCTCGGTGAACTCAACAGATAGCCCAAGGTGGCTTTGCTGTAAGAAAAAAACACACACTCTTTGGTGTGATTAATTTTATCAGTAACTTGTTTGTTTGTTTTTTTGAATTTCTCACAAAGCTACTCGAGAGCTATCTGTTCTAGCCGTCCCTAATTTAGCAGTGTAAGACTAGAGGGGAGGCAGCTAGTCATCACCACCCACCGCCAACTCTTGGGCTACTCTTTTACCAACGAATAGTGGGATTGACCGTAACATTATAACGCCCTCACGGCTGAAAGGGCGATCATGTTTGATGCAGTGGGGATTCAAACTCGCGACCCTCGGATTACGAGTCGAACGCCTTAACACGCTTGGCCATGCCGGGCCCTTATCAGTAAGTAAAAGTCTGG
Source organism: Tachypleus tridentatus (assembly GCF_004210375.1). NCBI lineage: Eukaryota > Metazoa > Arthropoda > Merostomata > Xiphosura > Limulidae > Tachypleus > Tachypleus tridentatus. Next base: position 136,008,010 of record NC_134833.1, on the reverse strand, counting down.
TTTGTCTTTTTTTTATATATAACGAATGTTGCTTTGATCGGATTTTTTTCTTAGTATTCCCTTATTATCGAGGAAAAACGACTTATTTACTTGTTTATTTTACCGTACTCTCCATTACTGGAATACTGGTTGGATTTATTTTAATTAGAGTATTTTACTGTTTGTTTTGAATACTGGTTATTTTTTAATACTCTTCACGTGTTTAACTGTTACTTTGTCTCTTTTTTTTCCCCTCTCCCTGTATTTTATTTGCGTGGCTTAATAATACATCCTAGAGCGTTTTATTTTTGTACTGGACACTTTGTCTGTCATCTGGTTTTTCTCAATAACCCCAAATGTGTTTTATTGTTGATTCGTGGTACCGTTTTCCCTAGTAACTACAAATCGGTTTTGTTGTCGAACCTATACACTGCTTTGATCATGTTTTTTTATAGTAACTCCCGTTTTATTATGGTTGACACTGGATATTGCTTTCATAAGATCCCCTGGTAACCGTGTGCTGGGATGAAACTTGATACAACATCGGTCTGTCTTTTCCCAGCATTCCAAGAGTGTATTGCTGTTGATAACAATACTTATGAGTATGTGTGTGTGTGTGTGTGTGTGAGATATAAGTATTTTTATATGTTCTAAAGAATTAATTGCTTTTATTTCTGAATGTCTTTTATTTAGTGATGAATTCTGGTTTAGACAGTAAATCACGCTTAATGACAACAGTGTTGTATGCGATATTAAGAACTTTGGACAATGTACGCACACATAAAAAACACCTAAAACACATTTCGTCTTGTAGCAGTTTTAAATCTTCATTCGTCTATCTATTGAAAGGTCAGCCTCAGCTCGTTAAAAGAGAAGAAACAAGAAAAATAGTGAAACGGTTTTAAATTAATGTCGTTGAACTGACAGTAATCAAAGTCTACTGAGAAGTAAGAGAGACCATGTACGTGTATAGACAGTGTCAAGGAAGTGCCTATGTCAAGTTCTGATCTGTATACATGAAGGGAAAGTGAAGGACCACTTGAACTAACGAGCCCGAGAACGTGTAAATGGTATCAATATACTTAAGAGAAGGATGATTTCGGTTGACATCATCAAAGGGATGACAAAGTCTTCATGATGACTAGTGCCAAAAAAACAACAGATTCCAGTGTGGGAATGTAAGAAAAATATTATACAATAATAGCAGCGAACGTGTTCACGAATATAACACAGTAATTAATCTATTCTATTGAGTAGAAAGTCATAGGTGGAGAATAATAAAAGAAATGTACTTAGATAGACAGACTGATAGATATTTAATAGAAAGATAAAATCTGAAGTTTTAGCTGTTTTATTTGTCTTTTTCTTTTTGCAATACGCAAGAGTGGGAAAGACCGTAAGATGTGGAAAAATAATGAAAAAGAGTGTTCAATATCTATGACAAATAAACTTATTTATTTGCAACTTTTCGGGCAAGAGTTCTTTGTGAAAAAAGGCTTAGACAGAATCGTTGAAGGGTTAGAATATAAAGATATATTAAATTAACACATACGTTCTGCATAGGGCACGTTCTCATAATATATTGGTAGAAGGGAACATTGTTAAAGTGGTTCTATAAACAATTTAAAAAATTGGAAACAAACATTTAAGTGATAGAAACTGAATTTTATAAATTAAAAAAGTGTTTGTTTTTGAATTTCATACAAACCTACTCGAGGGCTATCTGCGCTAGCCGTCCCTAATTTAGCACTATAAGACTAGAGGGAAGGCAGCTAGTCATCACCACCTACCGCGAACTCTTGGGATACTCTTTTACCAACGAATAGGGAGGTTGACCGTCACATTATGATGCCCCCACGGCTGAAAGGGCGAGCATGTTTGGTGTGACGGAGTTGAAAAGATGTTGCAGTACGTGAATCGTATATTTACCACTTATACTATACCTGTATTTATACAGATTTTTATCGGATATAAAAAGCGGATATTCACAGGACAGCCAAGTAAGCTGGAGAAATCTTGTAGCGAGACCCCGAGCCGTTTAGGCACTGCCCCTGCTTACGTGATCAGGTCGGTTGGTAGTAGACAAAAACATTGCTGTTTTTGAAATTTTTTAATTTGTATACCAGAAATGTTAAGGGCCTTTTTAGCGAATTATTATTATATATGTGAATAATATATCGTAACCAATACTTTGAATGGTCAATTTTTTGCTTAGGAATTCGATAGGGTAGTTTTTCTGCGCGTGAATTATCTGGAACTATTTTCCATCCCTATTATTAAGTACTACCGTTCTTAACACAGGAGATATTTAGTGTTGTTTGAAGAACAAGTCTGACTTTTTTGAAATTCCTGGGCAAATCATATTATGAACCACTATCGTAGTTTATGTCATATTCTCTCTCGGAATGAAGACAACTTATTTCTTTGTTTTCCATAACAGACAAGTAGTTATTATGAATTAACATAATAACTGTGTCCTCTGGCTTATGTATTAGAATGTATTAGAATGAAGGCTGAACATTGATTTGAAATGTTCACAAGTGCAACGCATTGTTTGGAAGGGCTACTCTTTGGTTACATAACACTTGTCTCTGAACGTCCTCGTACGTAATACTTTGTTTTAAATAGCTATGTTTTACTTACAGTTGTGTTTCATTAAATGAACTTCCGTTGTAAATAACGGTTAAAATATCCTCTCGGTAATACACTGATGGAAAGAGTTGTTATATTAGTGTGTTTAATAAAGTTATCTTCTGCCGCAGAGAGAGACTCACTTGAATATCTTTTAGTCGTAATGCTTTGTTTATAAGAGTTAACTGGGCCCGTCATGACCAGGTGGTTAGGACGTTCAACTCGTAATCTGTAGGTCACTGATTCGAATCCCTATCGCACCAAACACGCTTGCCCTTTCGGCCATGGATGCGTTATAATGTGATGGTCATTCTCATTATTCTTTGGTAAAAGAGTAGTCCAAGAGTTGGCTAGTCTTACACTGCTAAATTAGGGACAGTTAGCTCAGATAGCTGTAGCTTTGCGCGAAATTCTAAACAAACTAAGAGTCAACTTGTGGTTGAAGTAGAGTTTCAAAAAGTCTTTTGAAGAGATGGATCCATGAAGGTCGCTTTAGCATAATACTTGGTTTCACATATTAATTTCTTATTGCAAACAAGATAGTTTTTTGTCTCTGAGTATGTGTGTGTAAAGTGATCCAACAGTGCATTACTAGCAACAACATATACAAGATATAACAACAAAATATTTGAGACAATTAATATATACTATATGTAGTAAATTTAAAACCATACCATGCCAAACTTTTATACGCGTTACTGACAAATCATACATGTTGCCTGAACATAATGTGGAACGTATAAACGTGTGGATAACGTTGCACGTAGATTAATATTATGTGAACAAACCAGTTCAAGACTAAAAGTTTTCTTGCAACTTTATAGCTTCTATCATTTTGTCTTGGCTCACTTTCTAAAGGAATGCAATAAAAATTTCTTTAGAGCGGACCGTAAAAACGGAGAGTAGGTATGACGTCAGCGTCTTTAATTTTATACCATACCAACCCTGTTAAAAGCCAGAGATGATAAATCTTGCAACCTCTTTCTTAATGCAGTAGCAGGAAGAAGATAGCCACCTCCACAGAAGGATCGGAAGTAATTCCCCGAGATGGTGGGACACTGGTGAAAGACTTGTCAAATAAATTGAGCAAGTCTGGCGATGCGAGCTTTTAACCTTCGCTTGTTCGGAGCTGAAGTCGTCGTCTAGCCATACTCTTGTTTTGGAGTCAGCAGGAAATGCAAAAGGAACATTATACAAGCGGCTTGGTTCGGTTGACTGTCAAAAGCACTTTGAGTCGGTGATGAAAGATATGTGGAGGAAGACGGTTTGACTGGGACTGTTGAAACGACTGTAGTAATCTGTGACGAGCGAGTTATCATAGTATAAGGATGTTACTTTCAATGCCTGGGTTCACCAAACGCTTTGTCCTAAAACGTAATGTATAAGTGTAATTCTGAAAATACACTTTTATGGTTTCACAATTAACTGGGTTTATTTTCTAACAACAGTAGTCTTCAAATCGGGAATTTCCATAAACTTTTGTCGTTTTGTAACGATGTGAAAAATAAATCATTCATTTATCTTTTTCATAACAGAAAGACAACTGTTTAGCAAAAGTTATAGGAGAAAATTGTTTCTCAGAACGCTTGTTGTTTGATTAAAAGACTTTCTGAGGACTAATTTTCATTTTTAGTGCATTTATTTGGTTTTCTCTGTTCTTTAAATTGCAGTAACTGTGTAGTTCCATGTGATTTATCTGCTTGTTTTTGCTATCATGATAATTAAAAGAGTGTGTGTGTGTTTTTCTTATAGCAAAGCCACATCGGGCTATCTGTTCAGCCCACCGAGGGGAATCGAGCCCCTGGATAATTAAAAGAACTATTCAAATAAGCCCATGTTAATTTGCTGCTTTGTCCCAATTAAAATTGAACCAGGTTCTCAGTTTGTTTTTATCCTCGTTATAATTCAAAAACCATTAAAATTGTCCTGTGTTATCTTTGTTTACTGTTATATTCTCATTACAAGTCAAGCATTATTAAACTAGTTCCGCGTTGTTGTTTTTCTTGTTGACATAAGAAGTTTTAAAATGTAGGGCCATTGAACTTCGACCTTTAAATATCCTGGAGAAATAAAATTTTGAGTTCCGAAGGGTATGCATCCAGTTCACAAATCACAGAGTTTACCTGAGTGTGTGTGTGTCCGTGGGTGAAATATACAAATGTAGACTTCATTCGATCGTGTTATAGCATCAGAGTAACTACATAACATTTTATTTTCAACCGCAAGTGGTTTTATATTTATTACAAATGAAAAAAAAACAACAAAAGATTAATTTACGGAAACGTCTCGCGCTTTTCGGTAAAACAATAGCAACAATAAAGCATATTAAACACACATAAATATATTTAAAATCACAATAAGTCAGGTACTGTTTTCAGTTTCGTACTGACGGTATTAGTCTGAATTGAAATATATATTTATGATTATTAATGGGTTTTTTTTATATCTGCGCTCTTTAATCCTTGTGATTCAATAAGATATGCACCCCTAGATCTTCGTGATTCGATAAAAGAACTATATCTTCCTAATATGGTAAACAATATACACCCTTATATTCTCCGAATACAATAAAAGATCTATCTCTTAAATCCTCCCACAACTGTAAAAGATTTACACCTTCAAATCCTCAGGAGATCGATTTATTTGATGATTTTAATCAAAAACTAAATTGTTACAAATTTGTTTTGTTTCTATTTGACTTATGTAATTTTAAACGTAGAGACAGTCATTTCATTTGTAATTGAAGGGCTTTGTGTAAGTTCAGTGGAAAACAAGCAGATATTCAAACGACAAACCTAATCCACATTAATAAAATTATAGCGTTTTTAAATTTTATAAAAGTATTTTGTTTAATGATCACTAGAACATGTCAGGTGTTTAATAAGGAAAACCTATGGTAACCACAGAGCATGCTAATTCTGGTCTCCTGCATCTCTCAGTAAAATATGTGAATAGTTTATTGTATACATTTGTTCACTCACTACAACCACCTATTGAGTGTCAAGGTGGATTAGGAGATTTATATAGGTATGGATTTGTTTTTAGGTGTAGACGTAACGTATGTAAAGATTATTGTGTAGTTTATCTCGATAAATCAACCAGTGGTGAATGAATAGACGGGTGAACTTTTCTGATACGTAAGACTGCCGCGCCCTCTAGATTGTACCCTTTCTGTTTCTTCGATTCCTTCGGTATTTATAAATATTTGATGATTCCATCACCGCTCCTTCTGGCTGTCTTATTCACAAATTCTGTGGCGTAAAAGTAATATTTTCACTTTTGATGTACTTACCAGTTCTGGCAGGAGCTAAGAATGTCATTGTTTGTTTGTTTTTAGGATTCCGCGCAATGCTACAAGAAGGCTATCTGCGCTAGCCGTCCTAAATTTAGCAGTGTTAGACTAGAAGGAAGGCAGCTAGTTATGACCACCCATCGCCAATTCTTGAGTTATTCTTTTACCAACGAATAGTGGGAATGACAGTCACAGTATAACGCCTCCACGGCTGAAAGAGCGAGCATGTTTGGTCTCTAAAATGTCATTAACGTCTTCGCAAGACCCATAGCACAAAAGTAGCAACAAACAAGGCACACAGTGCTTTGTAACCCATCTAATTTAAAAAATGGCTGTTACTGGGTTAAGCCGTTGTCGCACGCTTGTAAGAATTACATATTGACTTACTGTAGCTTTGCTTTAGGTGTAACCATACATTTAAAGCATTGCCTCTAGCAGGTGATTTCACAGAACTTGATTTAAAGTGAAATTCTTTGAGAACTTTTATTCTGTACAGTGATTTAATATCAAGCCACTCATAGTTTATTCTGTTATAAGTCTAACAATATCACAGCTATTACATCATTGATTTGATCTTTTTCCTTTTAAACAAGCAATGGATAAGATCACATTGTTCTCTTTTATGTTCCCTTGCAGGTCATTTAATCTCTCTCTTTATGAGAATAAAAATTCCTGCGTGAACTGCAGAAATTGAATTTGAAGTCGTGATAATACAGGTCCATAGTTCACGAATATGTGTTTTGTTCTACAACAACTTTATATTCTTTGAAAAAATCAATACTTTATTAAAATTGTAGACTCAGTGTTTCTGGGGAAGCACGTAAAAAAATACCATGAAATATATTTTAGAAGATTTTTGTAACTAACTATAAGAGAAAAACAAGAAACATCATAAATCTACAATTCCTTTATACCCACTTAGTGTTACTTAAAGTAATGACTTAATGTTGTTAAACAAATTCGATTAATAATTGATTATGGTATTTTTCTTTCTATAGGCTAGAAACAAAAAATTAACGAATGCTACAATTGCTGCATTAAGACAGGAATATAGTGAAAGAGACAGTGGATTGTGTCGAACCGATGAAAGTATTAAACTTGACAGTGAAAGTGAATATGTTGGCCGTCCCGATTATGAAAAGTCCCAGTGTCCTGAGTACTTGTCAGATAATAGCCTAGACCACGAGATGGAGCTGCTTAGTAAAGAAATGGAAAATATTCAGTTGGAGTGTGAGACACTGATGAAACGCCACCTGGAACGAGAACAAATGATTGATTTGAATAACAAGCTTCCTTGTAATTTTAAAAATCACAAAGATTCTTTGTTGGAATATTTCACAAAGGGACTGGAATCACATCAAGACCAACGAAAAGATGAAAAGTCCAGCTCTAGTGCTTACAGCACTGGGGATAGTTCAGCAGGTGGCGTGTCTAGTTCAGAAAACCAAGGACTAAGTGAGTTACCTATACCTTCAGTGAACCCAGCACCGACAATAAATGCCACTCAAAGTAATCAAATAGATTTTATTGAAGAAAAAGGAGATGATATGGTAAGTAACTCGAGCGTGAGGAGGTCCACGAGCACGCCACCACTTCAGAATGGACGCTTTTCAACAAAACAAACAACTTCCAACAACGCCGAATGTTTTTTGGGTAAAACTATGTACACTAATAGTACTCATCTCAAACATACCATTAAAGTACAGCAGCAACTTCTATTACATTCTATACAGAAAGAGGACACTGTGGTTAGTGAGCATGTAGCCTCTTCCATGAAGAAAAAACACCGCGAGGAAGCCAGAGATACTTCGACTTTCCATTTGATGTCTTTTCCAGTATGTGATCGCTATGGCGTGTTTTGTTTGCCAACGTCTGACTTTCCTAAGGAAATAGAACAAAAGAAAAGATGTTACGATCCGAAATATGCAATCAAGCGCTCGACCAGAAATCGGATTCTTAAAGAGAGAGCTCAGAAGATTTTAGAAGAACGATGCGGATTAACAACAGATGAAGACACCATGAGCGAAATGAAACTGGGGCGCTATTGGCCAAAAGAAGCCAGAAAAATTCATCTACAGCAATCTAAAGAAAGACGAAAGAGGGAGAATAATTTTAAAAAGCTACAGAATAGAAAAATTGGTGATTTCTGTGAAGAATTTGAACTTAATCCGAACGAATCTAGAATTAAACACGACAAAGAATACTCATATCATCATTCTCCAGTGTTAAGTAGGGAATCAGGTGCTTTCCAATTAAGAACATACGATTTATTTTCTGTAACAACAGTTTAATGGCAGATACATACATATATATATGTATATTTCAGTCTTTTCATGATTTTAAGCAGCTTATAGAAGAGTTCAAGACATTTTTTGTAGACCTTCCTGATATCACAATCACGTTATATGGTATATCAAAACCAGACCCTTGTTATAAACACTCTGCAAGCGAAGATATAGAAAATAAAAACTCTTAAGGCTAGTGGTACATAAAACGATTCAGCTAATAGCCTCAGAAGTACCTTTAGAACACTAAAATAATTCTAAATACCATTTTGAGTTTACTTTCTCAACGTTTTAAACGTTTTCATTATATATATAACGATGAGACATTATCAGCCTAAAATCGATATCTTCCTGAACTTTATTTTTATTTATTGATTTGAGTAAAATATGTCTTTGTCTGTATGCGTTATAATGTCGTAGAATATCCTTGAAAAAACACTTCTTTCAGCCGAACTTCAGCACATTTAGTGTATTTAATTTTAACACGTAATATAAAAATCTTTCTTCAGTAACTTGTTCACATTCTGGAGTTAGTGATTATGTGAAAAAAATCTGATTCAGTTATAACTTCTAGGTTATCTTATGTATTTGTGATTTTATGTTCTATAATGGTCATGTTCCTGAAAATATTAGGTTGAGGAATAATTCGTGAGCGTTTTTAAATAATTTCATTCAAGCATCACATGCAAGACTATACAATACTTCAATGCATGAACACATTACACCCAAAACATTTATTATGATACTTTATTTCATGTAATACCTAGGTATATAGTATGCATTGTTGTAAAGAAAATTGCAAGAAATTAAATGCGAAAAGCAGATGGTGTCGAAAATGCTCGATTTTGTCCACTTGACATTCCATTTAATGAGCTGAAAATGAAAGCAAAAATTAAAGACATATGAAAATCAAACACACCATCTATTAGAGCAAAAAATTATCTACCAAATGACATGAAATATTTTACGAAAGCGTTTCATTTATGAATATATTTTTGTAACTTGAAAAAACGCTCACGAATTATTCCTCAACCCAATGTATAAGAAAAACAAAGGTTAAGTGTATAAGTCATGCTTTAGGGTTTAGAATGCATTTTAGATTAAGAAAATGCATAATACCGATGACCTGGTGGAAGATTTGAACTAGCAGTGTTAACCAACCACGAACTGCCAAGTCTTGCCTTAAGGTCTTGCCAACAATACAGTTTTGATCCCATGGACTATATTAGTTGTCATCTAACTGTCTTCACCATTCACTACCTACCTCGGAAGCAGGTTTATGGACTGAAACACTTGGTGATACATATGTTAAACCCGAAACTTACATGAATCACGCTAAACAAACTCCTGAGCTGTGGATATATTCAGGACTGTCGTTTCTTGAAATTCTCACAGACCTACAAGAAGGCCTTCTGCGCTCGCTGTTTCAAATTTGAAGTGATAAACTACAGAGAAGGCAGCTAGTCAGAACAACTCACCGCCAACTCTTGAGCTACTCTAATCAAATAATAGGATTTGTTGGTAACGGGACTCGAGCCACAAAACTTCAAATCCACGATCCGAATGGCTCACCATAAACATGTACGTTCAACCCGTATGCCTATAAGTCTCAGATGTGATTTTATACAGATTAAAGAATTACTCATGAACACGCTGGGTTTCGAACACTGATTTTGCAGCTAAAAGTGCTTGTGTGGGTACATGTGTATATATGTGTGTGTGTGTGTGTGTGTATGAATGCATTAGTTTATCCTGTTGTATAATTGATAGAAGTTATCATGACGCTAAGTCTTCCTTTGAATGATAGTCTTTTAATTTAATAAGCTCCTGCCGTACAATAAAAATAACGCTGTGTAAATAATTCAATATTTTAAAATATTATGGTCCTATGGAATGTCACACTATAACGTTTATCTATGCATCGGCCTGAGATCATAATTTATAGTTATATTGGCTTTGAAACGTAATATAAAATAAACTTAATCTTTATTCAGTAACTTGTTCACATTCTGGAGTTGGTGATTATGTGAAGCAGCAAATAAAATATTATTATTTTGTCTGTTAAGTCTGTGAGCACGCCAGGTATTAGGGCCGGAAGACAGTTTTTATCTACAAACTTAGAAAAATAAATCTAATTTCTTAAAAATAATAATAAACATAAATCCGAAGCCTATAAAATTAAAATATCTATATAATAAATGGATATCTGTATTTTAGTCATAATTTATTAGTGTTTATAACTAATAACAGTGTTCATTATAGTACTTGCTGTGTACGTTCAGAATAACACGTGTTATTTCTGTGGATTAATGTTTTGATATTACATAAACCATAAGTAGTCATGAAATAAATGTCGGAGTCTTTTAAAATATGTATCAAGCTTGTCATGACTCTTTAAAGTCAAACATCTTCATTTATTTTAGTTTTAACTCAAAAATTATAGAACCAATCGATTTGCTTGAAACTGGACTTTAACCAAGAAATTACGTGTGTTGTTGCAATGGGGCTGGCTGTACAACGTATTTATGAATACCGTTATTATGAGACTGATTATATGTTCTTATGAATACGGTTATTCATAAGAATACAGACTTATAAAGTTTAAAACCTGCGGTGGACACAGCAGATAGCCCTGTGTAGCTTTGCTATAACATAAATACAAAAGGACAGGTATTATAATATTGTTATGAATACGATTACAACGAAACTGATTACATGACGTTTTAACGTTTCATGAATAAGTTTACTATGAAACTGACGTTACTGTATTTTCATTTACACGTCTTTCTTGTGATATTCTTATTTTTAATAAAAAATCATTTGAAGATATTACATTTATCTTTCTTTATACACAGGCAACTTCGGAAGAAAACAGAAATAACAAAACATCCATAAACTATTCCACCTTCACCCAGTTCTTATTGAATAGAATTAATTACTTTTCGTTAATTAAACGATAAACAATAGCGATGTATCCATGTAACACTAATCCTTCTCATGCTTGAGTCGTACACTTGTATTACAAGTGCCATTAGAGTAATAAAAGTTCCCACGAGATAAGCCTAAATTCAAGAGCAAGGGTGAGTGAATGTGGAGGAGGGGGTCAAGTAAAGTAAGTACTTTGCAGACAGAATTTGGCCTCGATATACCTACACTTACAGCTATAGCTGTTTTTCTTTCAGGATTCCGTAACTTCCGTTCACAAAGTTATCATTTCCAAACGAGTCACGGTTCGATACACTCATTGATGGATGTCTTCTGGTGGTACAGTGGTAAATCTACAGACTTACAACGCTAAAATCTGAGGTTCGATTCCACGCGGTGGACACAGCAGATAACCCAATGTGGTTTTGCTATAGAAACAAAGAAGTACTCGTTTATGGGCTTCTAATACGTAACTCTAGTCTGAAAAAACTAGCGTATTTTCCTTTCTTTAGAAATAGATGATAATAAACATCTTAAGCAAAGAAATAGCAGAAGAATAAACACATATGTTTGATACTGGGAACTTTTTCATTTAATTTAAGGTTTAAATAGCCTCTGATTATTTTATATACAAAATAAAATAAGGATATTCACATATTTTTGGCCCAACAACTGAGTCCGTAATTTTGACGAGCTGAGTGAACAAAGTACAACATTCAGTATCAAGACAACATCCAAATATGTAGTAACGTCATTTCTTCTTAGAGCACGCTGCGGTCATAAGACTTTGTTGATTTTAATGTGTCTCTCGTGCTACAAGGTTTTCAGAAAGGCAAAATAAAGTGAGGATGTTTTTGATTTATATTAAAGTACAGGGTGTTTGGAAAGTCACTGTGCACTTATATATTTGTTAACAGACAAAACTGCAGAGTGACTTTCCGAACACGCTGTACTATTAGTGATAGCTTAAAATGCGGTATTCCGTTTAAGGAACTAATCAAATTACACAAAATAAAATTTGAAGGATATTATTTGAATCTCTCCAATAGTTTAAGATCTAAAACAACTGCCTAAGGTAAGTTCTTTTAAGTGTGAAATAAATTTTCTACCTTAACAAATATAAAAACATGTTTAAAGGGAACCAGAATAAATTTAGTCTTTTTGTATTCCTATCTAAATCTTATGTATACGTGTAAATATCTAAATCTTATGAATACGTGTAAATATCTAAATCTTATGAATACGTGTAAATAAGCCATGATGGTGTAAAACGTTTGGAACAAAATATTTCTCCAAAGCACTTCATAGGTTATTGTCACAAGTGTTCCTAGTATGTGAAGTGTGTTTCCGTTTCCAATTCTCTGCTTTAAAAATTTTGAGTGGTCTTATATAAGGGTCCTTACATAAATATATAAGGCCGTATTAAATACAACCCAAACAATTCCTTAAATAGCATTTTCTCTAACATTGTTTACAGCAAAATCACGACTGAAACTAATATGATATGAATCATAGAAAAAGAATAATGCTTTCAATACGCAACTGAAAAACCGGTGTGATTTACAGCTATTTCTATGAAACCCAAGTTATTTGTTAGCACATACTAATGGTCAGATAACGTCCATATTAATACAGGACTACCTCTTACCAAATATCAATCGAAACAGATTAGAAAATTATTTAGAATATTCACCTCTGGAACAGCAGACGAATGTTTAGAATATTCACCTCTGGAACAGCAGACGAATGTTTAGAATATTCACCTCTGGAACAGCGTACGAATATTTAGAATATTTACCTCTGAAACAGCAGACGAATGTTTAGAATATTCACCTCTGGAACAGCAGACGAATGTTTAGAATATTCACCTCTGGAACAGCAGACGAATGTTTAGAATATTCACCTCTGGAACAGCGTACGAATATTTAGAATATTTACCTCTGAAACAGCAGACGAATGTTTAGAATATTCACCTCTGGAACAGTAGACGAATGTTTAGAATATTCACCTCTGGAACAGCAGACGAATGTTTAGAATATTCACCTCTGGAACAGCAGACGAATATTTAGAATATTTACCTCTGAAACAGCAGACGAATGTTTAGAATATTCACCTCTGGAACAGCAGACGAATGTTTAGAATATTCACCTCTGGAACAGCAGACGAATGTTTAGAATATTCACCTCTGGAACAGCAGACGAATGTTTAGAATATTCACCTCTGGAACAGCAGACGAATGTTTAGAATATTCACCTCTGGAACAGCGTACGAATATTTAGAATATTTACCTCTGGAACAGCAGACGAATCCATACTTGGCACAGTATGTTGTCGTTACTCTTATTTTACTTTTTGCTAATACTTCTAATAGTTTTTGTCAAATCAGTTTTATTATTATTTTATTTAAATTTTATCCCAAATTTCTACCAGTATCTATAACAATTAATAATTTTAAACTTTATTATTTAAGTTTGGCGTGAACTGATAGACTTAAAACGTTCGCAACACAACATAGTTTGAAATATTTTGTAACCTTCCCACAGGCCCGGCATGACCAGGTGGGTTAAGGCGTTCGACTCGTAACCTGAGGATCGCGGGTTCTAATCCCCGTCGCTCCAGACATTCTCGTCCTTTCAACCGTGGTGGCGTTATAATGTGACGGTCAATTCCATTACTCGTTGGTAAAATAGTAGCCCAAGAGTTGGCGGTGGGTGGTGATGATCAGCTGCTTTCCCTCTAGTCTTACACTGCTAAATGACGGACGGCTAGCGTAGATAGCCCTTGTATAGCTTTGCGCTAAATTCCAAAAAAACAAACAACCCCCATAAAATAAAACAAGAAGTTTCATCAAATATTTATTACTATACCTTAAAAGCTGCTTCTTAAAATGTTTTAAATAATTGTTATTAATTTATTGTGCTTCTCAATAAACTGTTTATACACATTCCAATTCAGAACACGCAGCCTGTGGTGAGAATGTAAAAATACAAAGAAAATATGCTTCTGCCCTGTGATAAATAGTGGCCATTTTATTTCATAATCAACCAGTGCCACGTACTTCTTAGTTCTTTTACATATAATACACCGAATATAGATAATTAATGTCTGTAAGAAGAGTCACCGAAGAGACTTCTTACGACTTTAATACAAATTAGGGAACTTTATAGGAATTTTATAGTGTGTAAAGAATCATGTGGTGTATTTGTTTTTACGGCATGTTTGAGGTCTTAAGCGATACAAATATTTAAGACGTATAAACAGATACATCAGGATCGCAAGACGAAAATTAACAGTGAATCTGTGATAACTAATACTGTAAAAACTGAATAACAATGAAATAAAAGACATATGATTTTAGCTCTAACTCTTAAGTGATGTTAAATGAATTCCACCCAGTTCTTCAGGCCGTATGTTAACTTCGTATTTTCTCCTCAAGTATATATAGGATGTGAAACAGTATAACTACATTAACTCTCAAGTGTTTGGTATTTTCAATGTGATATCACTAGTTCTTATGTGACTCATGGGTTTAAAATAGCAGGCCCAAAACCCCAATGTTCACAGTCAGCCATCTCCAGCTTATTTAACTTTTCAGAGAGACAACAGGTGACAACTAACTTGTAACATTCATCACCTTAACCGAACACAAACTTGTTGTGGATCGAACCTTAGATCTTTCAATCTGCAACTCAGTTCTTTAATCTTGTATCTGATTTGTTACAGTGCTGTCTGATTGTTGAAAACCTTAAAAAAACCAAAAAAAAACGAATGCTTGCAAACTGTTTTCATGCTGATTTATTTTGTTTTGTGTGTGGATGTACGAGTGGCCATGATTTTCATTATTAGATTACCAGTATTTCATCTCTACGGAATTTATAGTTTATTAATTAAAAAAGTCTTCACATACGAGTGTTATCCGTATTGTAGAAAGTGAATGACTTTGCCAGTGCGTGCAATAAAACTTAAGAACGTTGTGGCAGCGGACCTTCTAACACTGGCATAAAGTGTCACTGATTGGATGGAGATCACCGTCGTCATTATGCACAGCCTTCTGAAGTACCCGTATGTAGAGTACCACGTTTTTTAAAAACAAAAACAAGTCACACCATAAGATTAATGAATTTTCGAAAATTTATTTACAGATATTGTTTATAAATAATTATTAGGTAGTATAAACTACTAATTCTGTGCCTAGTCTCAATTGTTACATAAATTCACAAAAAATTAAAACTGCTTTTACATCAGACAAAACGACGTAATTTGTGTTGTCAGGAAATGTTCACAAAAATTAAAATATTTCAAGCGTAAAGGAACAACGAGGAAACCTAAATCACCATTTAAATATATAGTTGATAAATCAACTTTCTCTCCGTGTTTATATATATATCGTTTCAGATAAGCACTAACTTGGAAATGCCTTTCTAACCCAACAGACTTTTATCATATCCACCATTAAACGATAAAAATGTGTACCAACACACGTAATAGTCACGTATTGTTGAAGACATGTGGTTTATAAAACTCTGAATGTTACATATAATTTACCGAAAAAAAATAGTCGTTCCAGAATCTAATACAACAAGGAATTTTGGTAAATTATGGCCGCTAATCCCTATCATGTAACTGTCCTGTACAAAAAGCACACATATACAACACTATTTACACCACTTTCAAACTGTTGTGACCGAAAACAATCCAAATGGCTTGACCCCTCCTGTCTGACCTTTACTACCGTGAGCTAATACCTCCTGGACGGTTGTGAAATTATCCACTCCAGCTTTACTCTTCTTTCTAGTCTGTTTCTTTTGAGAAAGTTCGATGATATTTATCTCTTTTTTAGTTTCATTTGGTTGCTGGCCGCCTTCTTTCTCTTCAACTTGCTCTTTAACAGAACCCATCTTAACACGCATCATCATTTCTCGTCGTTTTCGGTCACGTGCTCTTTCCAGATGACGTTTTCTATCTTCTTTAGACCAATAACGACCAATCTTTAGCTCGCTCATGGCATCATCATCAGTAGTAATCCCACAACGTTCTTCATTAATCTTCATGGCTCGTTCCTTCAGCAGCTTGTTTCTTACTGGCCTACGGGTAATGTATCTTGTTCCATCAGCTCTTCTCTTCACTTTCCATTCCATCTTCACTTCTTCGTCTTCCTTTACAGTACTGAGAGCCATGTTTTTGCAGACACTGCTAAGATAGCTATTGGTGGACACTGAGGCCTGAGGTTTTGAGCCGAATGGGCAGCGTTGGTCAAGAATATCCTTCTTCTTCTGCTGTTTTTGTGCCAAAGCTTGACGGAACAGTTGTTGTTGGAGCAAAATCGTGTGCTGCAGATTCTGTTCGTTAGTGTACATAGTCGTAGAAGGATAGAATGTAACGTAGTTCTGATTCTTTTCTATATGTTCAATATGTTTAGGAAGAGGTCGCTGTCCACTGGGTGTGACTTTATTCACCATCCTCCTATTGCCACTTCGAGAGAGTGTTGAAGGTGGTTTTGGAGAATCACATTTCTGTAAAGGTTCTCTATCACTTTGAAGGACAGTACTACAACACTGGCGACAGCTGTCACAGCTGAAGATGCTGGCCACATCAGACTCTTGAAGTTGTGTGCTTTTATCTTCCATTTTTGGTGTAATTAAGGACATCACGGAGCCATGATGGCTGTTTTGCCGATAAGCTAGAGGCATAGGGTTTAGTTCTAGAGTCAAATGAGTACTGCGCGAGCTCTCACCAGTGTTGTAAGCGCTAGAGCTGTCACCACTAGACCCCCAACTAGTAACTCTCAATTTTTGATTCTGAGATGTGCTTTTCACCCACCTTTCAACGGACTCTTTCTTCCCTACAGTTGGTCGATTTCGACTCTCAGAGAGTATTTTTTGATCTTCTAAGTTGGCATAAATTTCTTCGTTGGAAAATCGAACCTTTTGTTCTTTCGAATGGCGAGTGACAAGAGATTCGCATTCAAGCTGAATACTTTTCATTTCCTGATTTAACAGCGCCATCTCGCGATCTAGGCTAGAATCAGATTGAACACGCTGGAAATCTTCATTTTGGTGAATGTCCACTAAACTGGTGGTGCTAGTACTCGCACATTTCAATTCTAATTCTTCTCGAAATTTTTCGCAGTCCTCAGGAGTGATTTCTCCGCCCATATCGTCTTGCTCGTTAGAATTTACACTATTCTTGGACATATCTATCTCACGTTTCACTCCCAGAGGGCGCGTGGTACTCACACTTCCTGTCGAACCAGCATATTCATTCTCTGCTACCTCGTGTTCAGAGCTTTCATCGTTCCTGGTACTTTCATCGGTCCTTCCAACTCCGCTATCTTTCTCATGTTGGTTGAAACCGTTTTCTCCGGTTCCCGTATCCGTTCCTTCATCATCTTCGTTCACCGCCTGCAGAGGAAACAAGCAATTAGCAACATCAGTAGAATACAAGTTATATTTGAACAAATACTGGAGAGAGAGGAGTAGGTTTTAGAAATACTGACCATTCTTCAGGATACTTATAATAACAATAAAAAAACTTTCCTGAACCTGAAGAAGAGACAAGCAACAAACGTACCAGTAATACATTCTGACTGCTACAGATTGCAATAGGATAGTCCTCCGGATGGTCGTCCAATAGGCAGTCTTCCATCTGGAAACACATGAGAAAGAACCAATTAGATGTTGGTAAAAGGGCATTTATATATACTTTTTATGTACTGACTTACATATACGTTTCGAAATCCACGTATAACTATTCGTTACTGCTACAATTTAATACTTTACCATACTATGTTATTAACCTTTATTCGTAGCATTCATAATAATACTTTATAACGTCTTAAAAATACATATTATTACAGCTTGTCATGTGTGTAACAAGTATAGCTACAACCTATGATCGTCACTAAAAATACGATTTCTTTGAAAAAAATACATCTAGGTTTAGATGATCGGAGATCTGTTGGCCAGACAAACTGTGTTGAAAGGTATCAGTAACAAAACAAATATTTTAAAGAACCACTAAATACATGCACACTATCTTTCACACTGGTTAAAATGAGCAAGGAAGACTAAAGCACTTTGTATGGTCTTCAGATAAAGGGTCCATTTGTAGTGAATTGAAAAGTGTATTTTCACTTGGTTGAAAATCACCTTCGTAAATCGATTTCTGTTTCCCGAGTGAGTGTAGATAAGTTGCCGTAACTCACCTGCAGCTGAGGTCTAGCCACTAAGAGGGTGAAGTCTGGTCGGCTTTCAGAAAACAGGAAAATTGCCTGAGCACGGTTATGGACATCGTTACCATTAATCTGTTTATAAAAAAATCCATTATTTTCACTAACTAAAAGACACTGATATTTGTAATGAAAATCTTAATATACATACCATAAAACTATCAGTAATTTGAAAAAAAAAAAAAAGAGAGATCAAACCAATCAACTTTGTCGCACAGCAAACCCGTGCAGTAACAACAGACACGAGAAATTACATCTAAACAGCTACAAATCACAACGACACAACGATTATACGCTTAAGTCAAGGTCTGCTCGTTCCAAACTCATGACCAGTGGATTTTTTTTTCTTTCTTTAAATACAAAGGACTTGCTGGGTGCACATATGGGTCGATAAAACATGCAGATAAATTTCATCAAACACACCAAAATTTTATATAAAATTACAAATGTTGAGTTCTTTCAGCCAGTTAAACGATAAACTTATATTATTATGTTGCGTAGTAATAATAATTTGCTAAACAACTTTTGTGTTCGGCACAACAAAAACTAGCTTTTGTAAATAACACCAGAACATATACGCCACATGTGTGCCCTCTGGAGAATGAAAGTTAAACAACTGTTACTATTAAAGAGAAGTAAACAAAAACAACAGAAAGCTGGAATTCAAAATCTGTGTTTAATCAATTTACTCAGATCTAAAGTTCAACTTGAAGGAAACGACTCCAATGTTTTTAATTTTATTTTTTTGCCAAATGTCACACCGTTGACGTGACGGGAGATTTTATCGTAAAACTTTCTAAACTTGTTCTTCATGGTAAAAGTTGGAATCGTTTGATAAAATGAATCTCAAAGAGCCGAACACCGAAAATGTTGGGAACGAACAACTTTATAAATAGTTTGGTTGTAGTTAAGCACAAAGTTACACAATGGGCTTTTTGTGCAGTGCCTACTACGGGTATCAAAACCCGGTTTCTAGTATTAAAGTCCACAGACTTACAGATGGGCCCGGCATGGCCAGGTGGTTAACGCACTCGACTCGTAATCCAAGGGTCGTAGGTTCGAATCCCGTCACACCAAACATGCTCGTCCTCTCAGCCATGGGATCGCTATAATGTCACGTTCAATCCCACTATTCGTTTGTAAAAGAGTAGTCCAAGAGTTGGCGGTGTGTGGTGATGACTAGCTGCCTTCCTTCTAGTCTTACACTGCTAAATTAGGGATGGCTAACACAAATAGCCCTCGAGTAGCTATGCGTAAAATTCAAAACAAACCAAAGGTGTGTGTGTGTGTGTGTGTGTGTGTGTGTGTGTGTGTGTGTGTGTGTGTGTACCTTAAAGAAAAATGTATTTATCGTTAACATTTAGCAAAGCTCTATTCACGAAGCATTTCTCTTTAAAATTATTTTCGCGAGCTACGAAACAAAAGTTTCTGTATTTTTTCGTGATTAAGTAGTATATATAACATTAAAAATACAAGATTTTACATACGATAATTCTATCTGTTATAAAGTCCAAAACTACGCAATGGAAGATCTGTGCTGTACCACCGCAGGTATCGAAACTCCATTTTTAGCTTTTAGACTAACCTCGCTTTGCAATAAGAAAATGTATTAATATGAGCGGACAGAAATAGTGTTAACAAATCGTTAAGCTTACTTTGTCCCAATGTATGGTCAATATCACAAAGATTTTATTTGTACAACACAGACCAGAAGACGCGATTAAATGGTAAATTTGCGTTTATTACGACAACCTTCAATAAGTCATATTCTATCGTCTGTCCCTATCATACCAAGTGCCAACTGTTCCCCTTGTAATGCACTTTCATGTGAGCTAATAAAGTACTTGTTTTGACTCATCAACAAAAGACCCGATTTAAAGTTTGTTTGTTTTCAAATTTCGCGCAAAGCTACTCGAGGGCTATCTGCGCTAGTCGTCCCTAATTCAGCAGTGTAAGACTAGAGAGAAGGCAGCTAGTCATAACCACACACCGCCAACTCTTGGGCTACTCTTTTACCAACGAATAGTAGGATTGACCGTCATATTATAACGTCCCCACGGTTAAAGGGGCAAGCATGTTTGGCGCGACGGGGATGCGACCCAGCGACCCTCAGATTACGAGTCGAACGCCTTAACCCACATGGCCATGCCGGGTCCCGATTTAAAGTAAAGTGTAAATTGTAATTTACTCACGAGGTGTGACTATACTTAATATCATAAACATTTTTATGACAATTATTATACTAATAGAAATACGGATACCCGAGAGCTACAAAGAACATAGAGCAATATATTTAAAATAAAAACAATATTCAAATAAACATATGTACACATCAAAATGCATATGAATTTACACTGCAATTTTTTTTTAGAAAAATAAGATTTTGTGATATCACTTGTAATATAACCAGAAGTATCAAGTTAGTGGTGTACTTTCGTTAACAATTAAAACGTTATCTGAAGCATTTGGAAGGTTTTCGCGACATTATCTGTGGTATCTTGTAGGTTGTGACATTAATTACCTGTATAGCATTTCGTGGGTTTTGTTAACAACCCCCTCCACTGGTAGGTTTCGTAACATTACCTGTGGCATATTGTAGATTTTGTAATATTCGTTACCTGTATAGCATCTCGTAGGTCTTGTGACTTTATGTGTGGTATCTGGTAGGATGTGCGACATTACCTGTAATATCTGGTCTCCGGCCTGGATCCTTCCATCTCTCCCTGCAATACTATCGGCTTCAATCTGTAGTAAGAAAAGATTTATACCGTGTGAGAAATCCGACAGAGGTAAAAAAAGGAAGATCCTAATAAGTTATTTTATTACTGTACTCCCGTAAGGATGTTTGGTAAGTAGTAGTTGATTTCAATCAAAATAGTCCAATCATCAAATGATATAAGACGCTGTAGTTAGAAATGATTTGATACGCTGGTGTTTAATTTTTCCTCAACAGAAAACATTGGAATTAGCTTTTTTCAGCTTTTCCAATACATGTGCCAAATGTCAAAAGTCGTA
Organism: Tachypleus tridentatus; assembly: GCF_004210375.1. NCBI lineage: Eukaryota > Metazoa > Arthropoda > Merostomata > Xiphosura > Limulidae > Tachypleus > Tachypleus tridentatus. Next base: position 135,986,656 of record NC_134833.1, on the reverse strand, counting down.
CGGTCTGAGGTATAGCCATTAATATCTTTGAACTGCTTATTAGATGGAGGACAGCCAGTCAGCAGCATCATCCACAAAAAGAGCTTTGTCCGGCATTTGCCCGGAATAAAATGGGATTGTCTGTCACTTTTATAACGCGTCCACTTGAAAATACAGAACGTGTTTACTGGCACCTCGACTTGAACCTCGAACTGATCAATCTGCATCCAAGCAATCCGATCTAACCATTTGGTTATGCTTGGGATTGTCATTGATATATAAACGTAATGCCAGTTTTCGTTTTAAACCAATGTACAGAAAGACCTTCTATTATATACAGCACACAAAAAATATATCTGTGTGTCTGTCTGTTTGTTAGACAAAATTACGAACCTCACTTATAAATATGTCCGTTTCCACTTCCTCTGTTGAATCGTAGCATAGTGTTAGGCCTAACTTTTCTTGACTCCCAGAACGATGCAACGTCACCTCCTGCAAAATATACATTTTTTATGTATTGCGAATGTCTAGTTGTAATTAAATCTAAAATAAGTCTGGGTTTATTGCACTTATTTTAATGTATGAAACAATCTCAAGAAACTGCCAAACGATATTAAAAATAAATTAAGTTTTTGTTTTGATAACATACTTGCTATCGACTTCCCATTATCCAACTGGTTTAAAAGGAATGAAAGACAAATATTACAGATTGACACCTGAAATCATTATTTGGTACGAAGAATGTATCCGGGATCGTACAATTAACTCCAAGCTTTTATAAAGCAGTTCGTAAATATGAAGAAGTAATGCCTAAAGCACATTTTTTTTTAGTTAAAATATGTGTAAATGCTTTGTTTGTTTTTGAAGTTAACAGATATGTTAGCGGTAACTTCACTGACGCTAAAATTCGGGGTCGATTCCTTGCTGTGGAGAGTTTGTTTGTTTGTTTTGGAATTTCGCACAAAGCTACTCAAGGGCTATCTGTGCTAGCCGTCCCTAATTTAGCAGTGTAGGACTAGAGAGAAGACAGCTTGTCATCACCACCCACCGCCAACTCTTGGGCTACTCTTTTACCAACGAAAAGTGTGATTGACTGTCACATTATAACGCCCCCACGGCTGGGAGGGCGAGCATGTTTGGCACGACTCGGGCGCGAACCCGCGACACTCAGATTACGAAGCGCACGCCTTAACGCGCTGCTGTGGAGAGAGTACAAACAACCCATTGTGCAGCTTAACTCTATAAAAAAACAACTATTTTTGAATGTACTGAAAGCGTTTCTCTTTTCGAGAATAATAAACGTTACTGTTTCATTATATATCTAAATTACAATAAAATATTTAGTTTCCATAACTCACTAGTATATTTTGGTATTATTTGCACAAAAATTTTCAGAGCCTACTCGTACATATAAATTTTCGTATACTATTCTAAAACATGAGATATATTTAAATAAAAATTAAATGAAATGTTAACCTAAAGATGACCTAGGTAGGTCGAAACATTGTTCTCTGGTTATCAATAAGAAAAAAAGTGTTCATACCCGTTCCAGCCGTTCTGAGATACATTTTTATTTCAAGTGGGTTTCACGTCATCAAGAAAAGTTAATTCACTTTATAAGGGACAATTCACTCACTTTCGTCGAACTTGCTTGTTTTAATAAAAAAAACTGAGATTTACCTAACTATCTAAAACATGTGAGAAAAGAAAGTTCATTATAAAAAAATAAATTACGAGAAATATTGTGCAGAACAAAAAAATAAACACATTGAAACATGGAAGTTAATAAAATATTTTAATAACATAAAATCCAGCACACGCTTAGTCTAATTTCCCAATAAATTATTTTTAATATGACTGTTACTCACTTATTTTTGTTTCATTAAGTCTTTAACTTTTTATAATATTTTACCTTCTCTCATGTATGTGTGTGCATGTGTGAGATTTTGTCCAACCATGAAGACTGAAAGAAGAGAAAGTCACTTCTCACGCTCTCTCTGTTCCTCGTGCTTCGTCTCATGACCCGACAACAAATCATGATTAGAAAGTCGAATTTCCATACAATTGCAATGAGGCTGTTCACCTGTTCATTGTACAACAGAACACATTGACCAATTCCGCTCAATTGTGTACATTGTGGTCAACTCCCTTAAACCTGATGGTTATCGCTGAACTCGAAGAGAATGAATTTATTGCTAATTAACCTAAGAATTTTGAAGTAGCGTGTTAGTCGTGATTGTTGTCACTTGTTGGGAGTGAGTAATGAATTATTCAACCAACCCCTGTTTGTTGTGACTCCACTGAATTTTGTTACACACTGTCTCATTCGTTATGACTGACTCCAGGAACTTTGCCGAATGCAGAGTTGTTAGAATACATTATGTGTAGCGTTCAAAAATACTCCTTAATTCACAATAAATACGTCTTCATTTCTCAAAGCTGTGTTTCTCTCTGAACTACCTCATGTGCAAAAGAAGTTATGCTGTAAAAACCCTGAACCTCCACTTTCTCTGTCGAGAATTTGTTTATTTTTTGAATTTCGCCCAAAGCTACACGAGGGCTATCTGCGTTAGTCGTCTCTAATTTTGCAGTGTAAGACTAGAGGGAAGGCAGCTAGTTATCATCATCCACCGCCAACTCTTGGGTTACTCTTTTACCCACGAATAGTGGGATTGACCGTCACATTATAACACTCCCATGGCTGAAGGGCGAGCATGTTTGGTGAGACGGGGATTCGAACCCGCGACCCTCGGGCCAATTCTGTCGAGAAAGCCCAAAATATTCATAAACACGACCCAGCAGACCAGTAAACCACAAACTAATATCATTCAGTGGACAAACACTAATCAGTTACACAAGAAGACGCCGTCCAACCCCGTTTTGCGTTTACAATGTGTGCGCACGAAACCTGTATATGTAACATAAATGCAAGCACTCTCAACTTGCTTATACTAAAACGCAAACGTTCACAATTCTTTATTCAAATTAATAACTTAGACGATTTAACTGTGGGACTAACTCAACTCCCACAGATTTTAAGTAGTCTATAATAGGAATGGATATATCAGTAAACTGAGGAAAAAATTTCTAACTAAAACATTAATTAAATTACGAGAAATCGACTACCTTACTTAGCTCTTCGTCTTCGTGAATGGGTTTTTCCCAATACTTTATTTCTGAGTAACGAGCCTATATGCAGCATTCAATTATGATTACTGTCAGTTTCTTTAAAAGTTTTTTCAAAGTTATCGAATTTTTCATTAGTTTAAATGGTCTATTGAAACCGCAGGTTGAGAACGGGTGCCGGAGGCCCGAGCTGTCAGATGACTGCTATTTTTCTGCTCAAATAGTAAAGAAAACTACCTGGAAGCTGAATTAATGGAAGACGAAAAGCGTCAAAACGTTTCATTTACCAAAGCTTTTAACAGAGCATGCAACGAAGGGAAAAACACTTCTCATGATTAGCATTTGAAATAGCGAAAAGTACAGATTCCGAGACCTTATCTTTATGCTAATAAGATGACTGGAAAAGAATTTCTTAACGAAATACCTTCGGATAGTCGACCTCGAATGTCTTTAGGAGACGACATTCTCGACAATAAGACAGATAACAAACCTGACGGAAGGCTTAAGCGGCGCGTCAGTAGAGTAGAATAACTCTTTACCATTTCAATTCGAGGAGGAATTTTTGTGGATGTCATTACGGGGAACTGCTTCTTATTCCAATTGTTTGCATGAAACTGAGGGAGGGTGTGATTTACAAAAATAAAGACACTTCTGATTTTCCTATACTTCCCATCGAGTTTTCGCAAGAATGATTTGAAGGGCACGTCAAATCTATAAGAAACTTATGTTTCTGCTTCAATGCTTTTTTGTTTTTTAAGTAAGCCTTTTAAACATTTAGAGTCACTCTAAATAGGAATATTATATAAACTAATTCTGTTCTAAATTAATTTAAATAGCATCGGGCAAAAGGCAAAAGTAATTATTTTTATACTCTTGACGATAAATGTTTTGAAGTTGCAATGGTTTGAGCAGAAATTGCCAAAGTTAATCATAAAAAAACATATAATTCTGTAAGGTTAAGAACTTGAGACATACATACATATAACGTTTGAAGGATTGTAAATTTTGTTACACAAAAAAAATATGAAACAATGATGATATTGGGCAGTTACTACAGGCTCTACTTACTGTAGCACATTTATTTCTTAAATTTTACTAAAAACGCTAACTTGGAAACAGATACATGTACGCACTGAAATAAACGCTAGTTTTCAGAAGTATGTATATGTTTAGAAACGTGTGTGTGTGTGTGTGTGTACTCTAGAAGACTGATTTGGAGACGAATGTTTTTTAAACGAATCTACCGTTATACATTTATTTTAATAACTACGTTTGTTACAGTATAATCGCTAGTGCAGATAGCCCTTGTGTAGCTTTGCGCAAAATTAAAAAATACAAACAACAATAGAAAGTTTTTTTTCATGCATGTGACATATATTGTTAGATGAGTATTACGTAAATCCCGCATGTCCTCTAAATTTGTAGGAGATTCTTGAGAGTAAGAAACAACAATATTTGTTTTATGAAAACGCTAGCATGTTTGACCATTGTTAAACAATTTAAAATCTTGCTTCACACTATATAAACCAACGCATCAAGAAAATATTGTTGTTAGTCAGCTACAGACAGCTAGCTAGCTATAGCCCTCGGAAGCTATAATTGTGGTTAACGCCTATTAATCGGAAAACTACAGAACAGGACCAGGAACGTTTATAGTTTTCGAACATTAAAAACCGTTCAACTTCAGTGAATTAACTTCAGACTTAGTATTCTTATAAGACCATAAATATCTTCAGAGGTAAAATTCAGCAGTGCGAGTCCAATCAAGCTAGCTAGCTTAAGCAAGATGTGTGCGACAATATCAACTCGGAATTCATTTGCTCGTCGTGGACCTGGATCGTCGATAAAATATTCAGTTATAAGCCTCAGTATTTTCTGTAAATTTGTAAAACTGTTGTATATAAATAATTATATGTAATAACCGTTATCATAAATTGCATTGTTGCTTGTATATTAAAATATATTTGTGTTAAGAAATAAAATTGTGTATATCAATTTTGTTGGCAAATATCATAATTTTAAAAACACATTAACATTTAATCAACTTCTAAATTAAAATGAAAACTTCCGGTAATGTACATAACATAATAAATTGAAGACTTGTTCGAGATAAATTATAATACGTAGCATAATAAACTGGGGACTCGTGTACAAGATCTGAATCTGAAACAAGATTTGATCATGTCTGATTATCAAGGTTTTCTTGAATCACACTTCGTTAAAAAACTAGAATAATATAACAAAAGTTATTTGCTCGATATTGTCAAAATCTTAGATTTAGAGGTTAAAAAAATCAATGAGAAAAATGAACTAAATAATTTATTACTGAACTATTAATCGATGATGATTTGTTGTTTAAGAAAGCATTAGGGGAATAATCTAGTGTATCCACTAGCCAATCAAAATTGAGTGAAATATAAGTTAGAAATCCAATTAAAGCTCAAACAAATCGAGCACGAACAAGCCCGCATTGAAAGCTGAGAAAGAGCAAACCCCTATCGAAGCTGAAAGAGAAAGTAAACGAAGAAATCTGTATTGGAGCCAGGAAAAACAAAATTGATAATTTGAGCTCAATCAGTATATTAAGATTCCGCCATTTAATGAAAATGAGGTTGATGAATATTTCTAACATTTCCAAAAAGTTGTCCAAACCATGGAATGGACCACGAAAAATGATTATTAGTACAAAGTGTTCTAACTGATGAATAACAAGAAACTTATGCCACTTTCTCTCTCTCTGAAATATTGTATCAGTTATGATAAGATTAAAGTAGCTATTCTCAAAGCATACAAGTTAGTACCGGACGTTTATCGCCAAATGCTTCAAGCTTATGTATGGCAAGCAAGGTAGCTATTGTTATATGGAGTCCGCCCACAATGGTATATTTCTATGCATATTGGCAACAGTTTCAAAAAGTTAACACAATAGACGAATTTAAACGCTGTACAAGTGACGACTTATTTGGATGGAAAGAAAGTTGGAACACTACAGGAAACAGCTGTTCTTTTCAATGATTATACACAAAATCACTTTTCATAAAAAGAAAATTCCTGTCATCCCAGTAAAAACCTGTTCAATCTACTAAAGTTGAGGATTCCTCTAAAAAACCAGCTTCTCTAGTTCGAAATCTCTAGAGAGTCAGAATAAACCTTCACCAAAATCAGTCTGCCATTTCTGTAAAAAATGGTCATGTGATGTCATAGTGTTGTGGTTTGAAAAAAAAAAAGTATGGACATAGTTTAACCAGATCACTCGATGTTATTGACTTGGTCACTGTTGAAAAGGTTGATGTAATTAGGGAGGAATTTAACCCTTTTGTATCTGTTGATTCTGTTTTTGACAAATGGCACTGCTAGTTCCATACCTGTAAGTATTTTACATGATACTTTGGCGGCAAAGTCACTGCTGTAAGAAGGTATACTGCTTTTAAATTTGAGTTCTGCCATTTGCGAGTCTGTTATTGTATTAGGGTATTCAGTGTGGATTTGTTAACGTTCCTTTTCATGACATATATTTAACATCAGACCGAGTTTCTGGACCAGTTGTGGTTGGAGCAAGAGACATACTCTGCCAATTAAGGGTATATCATTATGGTTGGAAAATGATTTGGCTGGAAGAAAAGTTGTTGGTCGGCCCAAAATGGCTAACGAGCAAATCATTGTTTGATCTAAGAATGATGTTGTTGTTGAGGAGATTCCACAAGTGATTCTAATCGGGTCCAAAAAATGTCTGAGACAAATCTATAATATCGTCCTCTGAACAAGTCTGGTACTTGTTTATGACTTAATTTCTTCGTCTGAGCTCGAGTCACAGTTCGTCATTGTTAGTCACAAGTGAGGGATCTAGTTCAATTGGTGAAGTACACTTTGCGAGAAGCAAACTGTTCGATGAGCAAGAATATGGTGTGAAGATCTCTACGCTATTTAACTAAGCACTGCCAATGGATGAACTGAGGAAAGTTCTAAATGGTTATTTCTTCAAAAATGGTGTCCTCATGAAAGATGAAGACCACTAAATGTACCAGTTTCAAAGGACTAAGCAGTAGTTTATTAAATCGTTGTTCCAAAAGCATATCCTTCTGGTATATTAAAAGCGGCCCATGAACTTCCTATGGGATGTCATTTAAAAGTAACAAGACGTGTGACAAAATTACGAGCCATTTGTTTCAGCCCAAAATTAAGCAAGATTTTTCTCAGTTCTGTAAAACTTGTCATACATCTCAATTGGCTGGGAAACCTAATAAGAAAATTCCTGTTACTTGTTTTTGAAACCTACCCCAGTTTTAAGAACACCTCAGTCGTGTGATTATTGATTGTGTTAAGTCAAAAAGATAACATTTGTGTTTAAGTACTTTCACGTGCTACATAATTTTATTATCATAAGGTTATTTGTATTGTTGTGTTATACATTGTCATTATTATTTAAGTTGTATAAATTTTGGACAATTTATTTTATTCAACATATTGTTTTCAATATATATGTAATATTTTAGTTACAAAATGGTTTAAAGCCAATTTTTAACTCTCTAAGAAGGGAGGTGTAGAAGATTTACCGCTATATGTTTATTTTAATACATACACTTGTGTCAGTTTAATTTCTTTTATGCATGTGACGTACACTATTGGATGTTTGTTGCGCAAGTCCCGCCTGTTTTCTAAATTTGTAGGAGATTCTTGAGAGCAAGAAACAATAATATTTGTTTTACGAAATCGCTAGGGTGTTCAGGCATTGTTGAACTTTCTAGAAACCCGTTTCACATTATATCATACAACGCATCAAGAGAGTATTATTATTCGTCAGCTACAGTCAGTGTGCTGTAGGCCTAGGAAGCTATAATTGTGATTAACGCCTATTAATCAGTAAAACTACAGAATTGGACAAGGAACGTTTATAGATTTCAAACATTACAAACCGTTTAACTTCACTGAATTACTTCGGACGTTAGTATTTCTATAAAATTCATAAAATGTTTCTCAGAACGACTGAAATATTTTTATTTCAAGTGGGTTTCTCGTTATCAAAAAGGACATTAAATATCTTAGTTGGTAAGGAGCAAGCTTGTTAGAAATGCGAGGCAAAGCTAGCTAGCTTAAGTGAATACATTCAAAAAATGAACAACATCTTATCAGATACAAACAAATTTAAACCAATACACACAAATCCAATTAACCAATTAAACAAAATACTACTACAAATGAAAAAAAAATCAATTCAGTTTCAGAAAACGTATTCTTACATACGTAGGATCGACTCATGCACAACTATACGGCACCCCAAACCTCACAAACCCGATTGTTCACTACGACCCATAATGTCGACCAATGTATCATTTAACTACAACCTCGGTAAATACACTGCATGGGCATTTGCTAAATATGTAACATCAGTCGGGTCCTTTTTTAAAAAATTCTTTTAACTTTAAATCTATTCTTAATCAATTAAATTATAAAGCTTTAATGGCCAGTTTTGATGTTATCTCTCTATTCACAGAAGTCCCAACCACTGAAGCATACAATATAGCTTTTAGAACTTTATATCCAAGACCATAATCCATTGATATACACCCCCAGCAGCCAATAGCAACCTTTACAGAATTCACTACCACCAAAACTTTATGTTCAATGAGCAAAACAACCTACAAATAAACGGCTTAAGTATGGACAATCCCGTGTTACCAGTTCTAGCCAACATTTTTATGACACAGATTGAATTTCAAACGAGCAATTGAGATATACACCCACGGGTCCGGCATGACTAGGTGGTTAAACGGGTGCTTTCATCTGAGATTCGCGGGTTCGAATCCCCATCACACCAAATATGCTCCCCCTTTCAGCAGCGTGAGTGTTATAATGTGACGGTGAATCCCACTATTCGTTGGTAAAAGAGTAGCTCAAGAGTTGGCGTTGAGTGGTGATGACTTGCTGCCTTCCCTCTAGTCTTACACTGATAAATTAGGGACGGCTAGAGCAGATACTCCTCGAGTGGCTTTTCGTAAAATTCAAAACAAACCAAATCAAAATTACACCCACACTAAACTGGTACAGATGGGTTGACGATACAACTGCTGGATTCACATCTACAGAACATATGTTTAGATTTTTCAACCACTATAACTCTCTACACCCCAACATTAAGTACACCTGTGAACAGGAAACAACTAACCAAATAGCATTTCTCAACCTCATGATCACAAAAACAGTTTTATAATTCAAAACAGAAATCCACAAAAAATCATCCATTCTGGATTATACATTTCCTGGGACTTAGCACATGAAATAAAACAAAACTCAACATATTAAAGAAACTAAATAAACACAGGCCACAAAACTGTACTCACCAGATAAAATTAACGATGAAATCAACAAAATAAAACAACACTTCATCAACATCAACAAATTTCCTCCAAAAACCGTTGAAAAAAAATTATATGCGCATTCCTAGATCAACAAACAAACAAACAATAATAAATCCCAAAATACAACATAGTACGAAACCTTACACTGCTGCATACCATATGTTCCCAACATCGGCGAAAAAATAACCAGCACTTGTAACAAAACATTCCAGTAAACACCAACGTAAAAAACTACACTGACCAACACAACACCACCATTTATAAAATACAATGCAACAACTAACACGACTTCTACATTGGAGAAGCAAGCAGAAAATTGGAAGCCAGAATCAAAGAACAAAAAAAAAACAAAAAAAAACACCTTGGCACTTTTTTGAATACTGTAAATCACATAAACACGATAACCACAGAAAACACCCAGACACTAAGTGGGGAAACAAACATTAACAAACGCAAAATCAGAGAAGCCCTATTTATACAACAACTAAAACAAAAAATTAAACAAATATAAAGGAACACCTTTATAACTCTACTAACACTACACAACAATTTTTTGAAAAGTTTTGCTGATTGTGACAGGTACCTGGTGGGTATGCACAAATATAGTTTTGGTTTTGCTTCATCACATAGGAACTCTGAGAAATAAATAGTTAACTGTTTACCGGCAATAACGTATTTAATTACGTTTATGTTTCTAATACGCTATTAAGTTCAATATAATTAAAAGTGTTTTGTTCCTGATTTTCGTTGTTATTCAATGTCTGGTGCATCACGTTGCAGTGTCCAACAGTAGTTAGCGAGCATTGACGGATTCCAGTTGACCTGATATCGTTTTTCCATTGTAGCAATGTCCTGTTGAAACTGAAGATTTCGATGAAACGGTACGTGATGGACAAATTTGAATGTAATTTTCGTAATCAGCAGCCAAAAATCTATGAGGAACACCCAACAGTGTTCAAGAAGCAAAAACTTTGTTGTGCAGTGTAATTAATAATCTAACATCTAACTGCAACGCCTCCTACAATCTCAAACCCGTTTACACACTCGTCCCTAAGGTATGTGCCCTGCAATGGTCACTTGCAAACTCTTTGTTAACCTGAAGATGACCTAAGAAAGTCAAAACATTGTTCTGTACTTTATTTTAATTAATATGCTAATATCATACCAGCCGTCTTGTTTTGAATTTGTTTTTTAATTTCGCGCAAAGCTACTTGAGGGCTATCTGCGCTAGCCGTCCCTAATTTAGCAGTGTAAGACTAGAGGAAAGCAGCTAGTCATCACCACCCACCGCCAATTCTTGGGCTACTCTTTTACCAACGAATAGTGGGATTGACCGTAACATTATAACGCCCCAACAGCTGAAAGGGCGGGCATATTTGATGCGACCGGGATTCGAACCAGCGACCATCGGATTACGACTCGAACGCTTTACACACGCTTAGCCATGCCGGGCCAGTCGTCTTGACAATACAACTCAGAATTAATTTGTTCGTCGTGGACCCGGATCATCGATGAAACATTCAGTTTTAGACCGGATATAAGAGAGAATTTTCTGTAAATTTGTAAAATTGTATATAAATCATTACTTTTAACAGGTATTTGTAATAAGCGTTATTATAAATTATATTGTTCCTTGTATATTTCTGTTAAGAAAAAAATGTGAATAAACCTTGTTGGCAAATATCGTAAATCTAATACATATTAACATTTAATTAACTTTTAAATTAAAGTTTCCGGTTATTTGAAATAGTGATACGTAACGGACGTAGCATAATAGATTGGAGACTCGTTCGAGATAAATTACAATATGTGACTACTCCATATAAACTGAAATACGTGTCAACTAACGGGTAATGTTTAAACTTAATTAAAATAATGTAAGTTTAACAGCAATCATACATTTCAAAGTAATAACTTGAACATAAGCTTTATCTCAAAGTTTTAAAATTATAAACACACCTTTTTCCTAATCACTATTCGCAGTTTGCTTTCCATCTACGAAGCCCTTCAGTGGTATATCTGTGGATTTACAACGCTAGAATTCGGGTTTCGATACCCGTGGGGACAGAGCACAGATAGCCCCATTATGAAATTTTGTGCTTAATTAAAAAACAAAACACACCATCTACCAATAAATAAGGATTTTGAGGTGATCCCACCTTTTGAACACCCAACATCTCATTAACAATGAGTAAAGCAAGACTGTTTGAGAAACAATCCAGTAACTTTCATACTTTGACTTTGAATCCCTTGAGAATATTCAACATTGCCTAAAACTTCAACCTGCCAAGATTGTTTGAGATTGACCCAATAAGCTAGGAGTAATTAATCAACTGGCTTTACAAAATGGAAATGGAGTTAAGACTCATTTAGGACATTTTCCATAGAGTTTATATACAAATTTTGGCTGAGATTGGTCCAATAGGCTCAGAGAAGTTAGGGTGCAAACAAACATTTTATATATATATGTATGTATTAATAGAAACTAGTTTGGAGATAGCTATATATAGATATATATGACATTTTGTCCAGTTGATGTATACATAAGGAGTTTTTGGGTGTGTGTGTGTTTTTTGTTTGTTTTTTTATAACACCACAGTTTACGAGCTACTATAGAAATAAAAAAAAAACAAACTTAAACTCCAAAACGAATTAGTATGACACATTAGGTCAGTTTGGGCTCTAATCTTTCTCTATTACTGCCCTGTGCAATATGTCATTAATGATAGCATAAGTTTCAAAACAAAAAAAGTGTATTACGTCGGTCAGCGTGGCAGTGGTGATCAAGGCTTAAACAAGGTACATCACTGTTTCATGTCACCGTAGTTAACCTTCTTCACAAGGAATTAGTTAGAAACAAGAAGGGTACAGCTGGGCCTTCTTCCTCCTAGTAGGCTAGGATCAAACACAGGAAGCCTATCAATTGAATCTATTTACTAGCGCTAGTTGAAGCTGTCAGTTTATAGAGTCTGGCGTCTCCGTACAACAAATATACTCCTAAATCTCTTGTCTAGACGCCTGCAAGTGTACCACGGATACTACAAGACAGTAAGAGCTGTAGAACTTGTCTAAACTGTTTTGTAGTTGTTGCTATCGTAACTCCCTTGAAGAGCTTTCCAGAACAAACAGGATTGGAAAACACTCTCCTTTCTTCAATCATTAATCACAATCAATCAATCAAGCTTTCAGTCTAATCAATCTCACAGTACTGAAGTCCAACAGTACAAATTACACGGCTTATAATAACACATTGTACGTGGAAACGGACATTAGTCTTACAACATAATTTATTTTACGTGAGAAGTCTTAAAGAGCTGAAAATTAAATCATTACTAACATATAAGGTACGCGTATAATCTAAGTAAAACGTTTGAAACTATAGAGGGGTTACTGAAGTCTTAAGAACTTAGTAGTCGTATACGATAACTATCAGGCCTTCTTTGGAGAACCTTGAAAGATTCAAATAGAACCAAATAACATTTTTACTGCTACTTCAACTTCTTGACCTCTTCATCCTTTTTGCATAATGTCATTCCAGTCTTTCTCTTGATATCATTCAAATGTCACTACAGTTCGTTTTTAACATTTTTATTACAGCTGGATTAACATGAAGAAAATTATTCAGGTTAATTACCGCTAATCCGAACATGAACGATTAAAAATACTTGGAAAACTTGATACATTAAAAACATGTTGTTATTTCATTAACACTGAACTGTTGAAACTGGTTGATTATTAATGATATTTCAGCGATACAGATAACGGATAATGGCACATACCACAACCACTACGCGGTATTGCTGATGGCCAGAAATACCGAAAAAAACGGCGTTAATTAGATGAAATTCAAACTATTATGTAATAAACCAAAGTTTAAAGAGCACTCAAACCTCGTATTCAACGTCACATCTCATATCTTCATCGTCCTGATCCGGATCTCCAGCACTAGGATCAAATTGACCATCCATTACGTCATCTTCTAGAAAAGTCATCTGATAGTGACCACCAGACTGCATCAAGCTGGATCATGCAAAGCAACAGCAAACAAGACTAAAACAAACTGCAAACACTTACTATACAAAAAGTGTGCTTTTAAATATACGAAATGTGATATTTTTGTGTATATGCAATCTATTCAGAAAACTTAATATGCTTGGTTAGATTATAGTCCTTTATTCAGAGCGAATCAAATAATATATTAGGCCTTTACATAATCTTTTCTGTACTAAAATTCACGCTGTGCTGAAGAAAATAAATCTGGAAATAAGTGGACATGTAATATGTCATGACTCAAACACCATTGCCTTTAGAAGTCGTATGAATAAATCTTTTCCATCGAACGTTTCATTATTAACCAACTAGGCGTTTTTATGTATTCGAAATTCTTGAAATCGTGTTTAAGTACGGTGTACGCACTTAAAGTTTTTAATACACGAAATATACGTTTTATTGCAAATTTACAGTTCTCTCGTAAGTAGGATTTACTTTTAGAGTATGTATGACGTTTTAATCATTGGTACCAAATGTTAGCTTTCTTTGCCGTTAAAAATTGTATACTTAAGAATGATCGCACCAATTATCGAAACGTTGTACCTGTTCTGAAAGAAAATATTACTTGCTAGAGAAATATAAATTGTAATAAAACATACTTAATCGATAAGTAAATCAACACGAAACTATAAAACATATATTTAATGTGTTGATAATTTAAAACTGACGAGGGCGTTCACGTACTAGTAATCTAAGAAAAGGTTTAAACGAACACAATCAATTTGTCTTACCTTAACATTAAACTACTACTTTAGGTCAATATTTGAGAGAGTTTGATGTAATATCACAAAATTGCTTCGACAGAATTACATTCGATTTAATATAACTAACCTATTCTTATGTAAGAGCATATACAATCACTAAGACTACATGTCCTGTGCCTTATCTATTGTGCCATCGATTAGCCATTTTCATGTGTAGAATTCTGTATGCAAATAAACTTCGGATTTAGTCACATTTCTTATTTTAGTTTTAATGTCAGAACTGGATTCAATATGTAATTATCATTCATCTAATAAATGAAACAATTTCTGGTTCCTAAAGATGCTTAGAAATTTGGGATCCATATTATAAATATATATAATTTTAGCCTTTTTTCAAATAAAAGTGAATTCCAACAAACTAATAAATATTAAAATATTCACCTTGTTTGTCCAAATGGAAAAAATCCAATGGATGACGTTTCCCACCCCCCTGACCATTCTGTCTGTGTTGAACTATCACAGTAAACTGGTGATGGAGATGACATTACAGTTGATTCAGTGGCCATGTTAGGCTTAAAGCTACTGGAGTTTCGCCGTAGAACTTCAACGATTATTGGTTCTTTCGCTGTTTGGAATGCTTCTACAGCGTCCTCGTGATTGGCCTTGGATAAATCTTTCCCATTAACCTATTACGAACGAGAAATATTTAATATCCTGCACAAGTGATTCTTTCAGTGCATACACACAAGCAATAAAATCATCTCTTATATTGTATAATCTAAAACAGATTTATATTATTGAAACTGATATTTCAATCATGTTGTTTTTATGTGTTTCAAAATTACAGCATTATACAGGAGTGATAAATTAATCACGCTCTCTGACACGTGTACATACATCGGTACTTGTATGTTGTAGATTTTCGCCATCATAGTTTTTCCTGACTGGCATATATCGACGTACGTAGACTTGCATATAATACATATTTAGCATCGTTATACAAACTAATGGAGATAATTAGCTTCCCATTCAGCAGCTTCTAGTCTCAATGCGCCTCATTATTCAACATTTATTATTCTTGGGAACAGCAACCTTGCGCTTTCATGTAAAACAGGACCAATTCTGCAATTTCACCTTCTGTTCAACACTCAACTTTTGGTTATGTACACACACACACATACTGCTTAGTTATTAATTAATTAACTAATTTTTACGTTATTTAAATTATGTATTATTATGTACGAGTTCACATCAAGGTTCCAAAGTAAATAAGAGTGGATTGCACGTTTTAACATATGTTTTAACTGTTAATCTCCGCTGGACACCATAGCAACAGGACAAACAAACCCAAACCCAACCTAGGATCACACAACCTGTTATATCATCGCACAGAATTAGCTAATTAACCTATGTCAGCCAATCTATTCTCAAAATAACTCGAAATTAATTTGAATAGTTATAAGAAACCAAGATTTGTTTCTTTGTATATAAACATAAAGTTACACAATTGACACTCTGTGCTGTGCCTATAACGGGTATCGAAATACAGTTTTTTAGGAAACCGAGAAGGATATTAACACTTAACTGCATCCACTGAAAACAAAGCTTAACTAATCAAGTCAGATGCTTTAAGTTTTTAATTTTATGCAACAACGTTTGAAAGCAGAAAGTTAGGTATTTAGCCTGTGCCTAACAGCAACCGGGCCTAATACTGGTTGTTTCATTTTGCCGTCTTCCCAAACGTTAGTACAACAGTTAACGAATAGGCCTATTCATTCGTTAACTAACGTGTCTACTGACACGATACAATAACACCACAACTTACTACCTACTCAGCACTATAGCAACAGGACAAACAAACATAAACCTAACCTAGAACAAAACTGCACAACCCAAGTAAATTAATTTAAGCTAACAATTGTGTTCTCAGAATAATTCGAAATTAATTATACTATTTGTAAACAATTACGAACGATATTAATTAGGACATAAATGCAAAAATTCTGAGAACCTCGTATTTTGATATTAATACATTTTACAGGTAAGATGTTTCAATTTTTAGGGCTGTTTTACGATACTTATATGGGAGATACGAATGAAGAATTTTTTTATCCTAATTTAATTGTTGTCTTTCCATCATAAGTTTTAGTTCATTTGTCTAGTACTATGAATAGCTCGAAGACGATCTAATGCTTGAAATAATCCTTGTTCTCATTTGTATAATGGAAAGTAAAACGAAAATAAACTAAACAAGGGATAATAAAATATTATAAAAACGAATTAAAATATACATAGACATAAAAATCTTTACATGAAAAAGTAATAATTATAAACTATTTTTCTAGCCTATTCTTGGACAACATTTTGTTTCCATAATTCCTTCCTTGTTTAGCCATAGATACCAATCAGTGTTTCTAATCAGGATGCCATTTTCAT
Organism: Tachypleus tridentatus; assembly: GCF_004210375.1. Lineage (NCBI taxonomy): Eukaryota > Metazoa > Arthropoda > Merostomata > Xiphosura > Limulidae > Tachypleus > Tachypleus tridentatus. The sequence continues at coordinate 135,970,005 of NC_134833.1, read as the reverse complement.
AAAGTTCGAATAAATCCTAATACCACGTTGGTATGACAAAATAATTGTTAATTATAAAGCATAATGGCTGCCAAAGATAAGGCTTGCTGTAATCTCTGACCCGTATAGACTTAATGTAATTAGTCAGGACAGATCTTGTTCCTATCGCTCGTGCTTCCCGTAAATCTCATATTCGAGTGAAGTCCACCCATATAGCTACAGTTGTCTCAGTGTTATGTATCTAAGGAAATTCCGCAGCTTTGAAGCCCATTAGTGTAATTAGAGTGTCATATGGTGTTTGATTCAAATACATGTGAAAGATTAACGTTCGGAAAACTAACGGTATGATGAATTATAGACCATCTGTACATGCGAATAGTAGAGCAACACGTGATACGACATTGAACACTAGTGTTCATAAAGTGGTCTATACATTTTGTTTTTTACGCGAATAGGATTTGTTCAAAATATCGTGGATAATATTAAAATTGTGAGTGTAGTGCCAGTTTACTGTATCCAGGTACTCAGCTAGTTATTTCTGCTAGTCAATTAATAGCGCTAAGTAATTTATGGTACTAATTATTCGGTACCGAGGTACTCTTCCTGATGATAAAAAAATTCATTAGTTCTGAGCACTGATATTAATTTGTTGGAGTGATTTTTGGATAAATGTCGAATTATTTCATTACGGTAAAGGTGTCAGCAACTAATATCTTATATTTATTTTGCTGATTTCAAAAGAACAGGTATATGTAATCAGTGATGTCGAAAAAACCCACTTGTAGAGAAATATATATGTAATAATACTTTTTCATTATGTTGCAAATTATAACAGTTCAAGTATGTTTGGTACTAATTTCTGTTTATTCTACAAGTACGGATTTACATTAGATGCATATTTGAATAATTCAAGTATGTTCGGTTGTATTTGTTTGTTTGTTTTGGAATTTCGCACAAAGCTACTCGAGGGCTATCTGTGCTAGCCGTCCCTAATTTAGCAGTGTAAGACTAGAGGGAAGGCAGCTAGTCATCACCACCCACCGCCAACTCTTGGGCTACTCTTTTACCAACGAAAAGTGGGATTGACCGTCACATTATAACGCCCCCACGGCTGGGAGGGCGAGCATGTTTGGATGTTCGGTTGTAACATTTATTCTGCAGATTTCAAAAGAACAAATAACTTGTGGTACTAATTTTTCTTATAGTATTGAAACTACCATTCATGGTATAACTTGTGGTACTAGTTTACATTTATGGGAGAGATATTATATCAACTAATATATATATATATATATATATATAGTTTCTCTTTTGTTAGTGAATGTGTTATTACTTGTTTCTGTTAGTCTGCATGTTACCACTTCTGTCAGTATTTGCGCCACTAGCACTGTTTGAGTGTTTGCGGGCCTACTTATTTTATTAGTGTCTATGTTACTAGTTCTGTCAGTGTTTGTAGGCCTATTTGTTTCCTTAGTGTTTATGATATTGCTTTGCATGAGTGTTTATGTTACTAGTTCTACTTAAGGATTTGTGGGTCTGTTTGTTTTCATAGTGTTTATAACACTATTTCCATTTGTTTGGAATAATTGGAGCACAAGTTCCCTACGTTAGAAGTTTGTTATACTTACCGTTTGTTTCTCAATTCTTTACGATATTTTTTGTTTAAATGTTTGTAATATTATGCAACATTACTAAAGTGTTTATGATACAAGTTTATGATGGTGTTTTCGGGAAATTATATTCAACAAGATATCATCAGCTCAAATTTTCTTTGTTTTTGCTACTATTACAAAACTACTTATTTCTACTGCGATACTGGAACTAATTTCTTATATTATAGTCTTAGTTTTGCCAGTATCTGTGGTATCTGTTGTTATTGTCTGATTTGGAGACATTATTTTCAACTCCAAAAGTTTACGTCTGAAAGAAAAGGTGATGAATCAAGTTAGACAAATTTGATTCAGGTGTTTTTCATACCTGTATATCTGATTTAAAATAAGTGTTTAGACATTCACACTAGTAACAGAGTGAATTTCACCTTATAAAGTGATAATTCAGTGGCTTGCCACCACTGGTGCTGCCTATATATGACGGAACATATGACATGATTTTACATAACAAGTGTATGTAAGTGTTTTTCACAGTAAAGTCACATCGGGCTGTCTTTTGTATCCACTGAGGGGAACCGAACTCCTGATTTTAGCTTTGTAAATTCATAGACTTGCCGCTGTCCCAGCAGGGGACATAATAACAAATTAAAGTGTAATTAAATAAAAAATAATAAATTTGATAAATTTATACTAATCTATTTTTGAATATTTTTCTAATAAACTTAATTTATACAAAGACTATATTTTACGTTAATAAATTTTGAAAAAATTATGTAATTTAAAATTATTTATGCTTAGCTGAATGTCCTTATTACAGATTCTCTATATTACACCCTGAAGAGTGAACTTGAAAGTCATGGAACCGGTAGAAGAAATCGATAAAGAAGATAAAAACAGAAGAATCTTAAGTATTTTAGTATTATCTTTCACAGTGAATTCTCGATCATTATAGTCCAATACCACCAAGGATAAGCTTATACCCGGAGCCCCTTGTTACAACCGCAACTCAAAAAAAATAAAGATATTCGTATAGTGATACAGAAATCAGAGGTAAGCCTAAATACTCTATTTTCTGTTTGTGTGCCCTTTTTAACACAGTGAATAGTACTGAAAACTTCATCAAACACCACGCCCCCTCATCACCCACACCCGCAAGGCCCCTGCTATAATTACCAAAATTTGCAAATTCCCTTCCACTACAAATACCAAAAAGAACAAACAAGAAGCAATTATTAACAAGTTGTATTCTACCAAATGTGCACAAGATAACCCACAGATATATTACACTTAAAAAGACACAAAGTACACATACAACAGCTGCTTGTCAGATACTGGTGGGTAAGTGTTTAACCGTAGGATAGCACAGCATGAGTACCCTGCACCCAACATGGACGAGGCTAGTCTATTTGAACAGTTGTGGTTGGAACGGTTGATTTGCTACAAACCACAATACGACGAATACTTTTCTCGTATGGTACAGTGAACGTTAAAAAAATATTCGTCGGGTGTTTTGGTTGTCGCAAGGTTTTAAGTAATGGGACATTTAAAGCAAAGTCGAAATCTAGTTCGTACGAGCAGAACGTAGAGGCACCACTCAATCCTACACTGTACGACTAGGATGTTAAGAAGTTATGGTTATATCAGGATAAGGCGACAAGTAACACATCTAATGCTTGGACAACAACATTTTTAAACGAACTAAAGACTTCTGTTGATTTTGTTTGCAAATCGCTTTGGAAGCCGAGGTCCACACGAGTCAGTGGGAAGTTGTTCTGAGATTGACAATAGCCGTACTTTGCAGAAACTTACTACATTGGAAAACACATTATCTGGTAATAATGTGTAAACATGATTATTAATTTGTACATGGTCATCGATAAAGAAACAAAAATCCTTTTATTTAAATGATGCGCAAAGTTCTTGGCGCCATTCCACTTCTAAATATGCGATTTGTTTTTCTTCTGCGTCTTGTCCTTGCACTCAGTATAATTTATTTCGGTGTATGGTGTACACGTCATTTTTCCAATGCCAGAAACTGTTACTGTATCACTTTATAACAATAATATTTGTACGGTAGTTTTTAAAACCTTTAATTTTAAATCTATACTTTCACATATACATATAATTCATATGTTCCTATAGACATAAATATGCTTTCCATGCCGACTTTCCATAGTTTGGAAAGAACGCCTGTAAGAGAACAAACTTTCAGAGTCAAAGCAACAGTTATTATTTAACAAGTTTGGTTCCATAAGTATGAATATAGGACATAACGTTTCTGAATCGTATTATATCGAATACTAGAATCTCTTTCCTCATAAGCTAACATTTCTTTCCTCTTCTTTCAACAACACTAGATTGATGACTTTAATAATGACGCTTTTAAAGGGAAAACAGACGTTAACTTCCTGGTTAGTGAGATACCCGGACATTGTACCAGAAGTGTCTTGAAATATATGTGGGTTTTGAAACATCTTGTACCATGACTTTCCTGAATAAAATATATGATTCTCGGCATGACTGTGGTGGAACTTAGTTCTCCTAAGAGAAACTGTTTTTAAAACAAAATCGTTTTAAAGATGGAATATTTATTTATAAGCACCTTGTTGTTCCTATAGCAACATTGGGCCTGTAATATCGTTCTTATAATGTTAGCTCGTGAGATAGCGCAATTAAAATGCTGAAATCCAGGATTCGATTCTCCGTGGTGGAAACAGTACAGAGCCCAATGTGCCTTTACTATGAAAATAAGCAAACGAATCAATCTCTTTGTTAACCTGAAGATGAACTAAGTAGGTCTAAACTTTGCTCTGTAGTTTATTTTAATTAAAGTTTTAATACCATACCAGCCATCTTGAGAATACAAAAAAAAAAAAAAAACAGCTTTATAAAATGAAATTAACACTGTATTAGCTCCAACTTCCTACATTTTGACAGTATTTATAGAGGAGTTAAAATATGTTAATCCACTACCCTTTTTATAAGCGGCAAACTATAGTTTTAACTCTTACTGAACTTATGAAGATTTAGACGTCACAAGTTGCGTCACGATAACGTTCTAATACATGGAAGTGTTTTAGGAATTCTCTTTTAACAATACACCGAAATTTATTTCTAAATCACATTTCCTTTACTTTATCGGCAGTTTTTCTCCCAAACCACACATACTGCACACGTCTGTAAATAGCCAGCGATCACCAAACATCATACTTCTGTCTCCCTAATCTTTAACTACTCAGAAGGAAGTTAGCCAGCCAATAACACCCATCGTCATAAAATCTTTGTTATGAATAACGATACAGACTATTACTTTCATAACGCACCCACAGCTTAAAGTACAAGACATTTGCAACAGTATCGAACCTCAGACCATTTCAACCCGACGCGCTAGCGAGTAGTCTCCTTGTTTTCTGTCTATCCAGGCAATCACATGTTGTTTTACTGCTTATTGCACACGGCATTGTTTTTTAAAGAAAAACCTGTGTGTCTGTTTATATGACATGTGTATGTTTCACTTACCGGTTGTTGTTTGTAAAATATATATTTGTATGTGCTTGTCTCTAAACCGTGAAACAAGTCCAATGTTTTCATGTATAACTTTACTTCGTTTGAATGATATCACATAAAACTGTTTGATAATTCCTGCTCGTGATGTACTTTTATTTCATGCTGTAGTGCATGTGTGTGTGTGTGTGTGTGTGTGTGTGTTTTAACCAGAGTCACCAAACGTTCGTTAGATATGTGTAGACAAAACCCACTTTTGACACCTCTTAAGCAGTTTAGCTGAATTAACTCCTCGTAGCGAAATACATAAGTGGCTTTAATTCAAACTTCCTAACCATACGTGCTTCTACGTGGCGATACCAAGAGCTGCAATACTAGTTCGCACTAACTTGAATTTCAAGGGCCATGACATGACATTAATGCTGTCCATAATATGCGATTCGCGTACACAGGCCGTTTATGAAGCCTTATCTACGGGTTTCACTGATTTTTGGTGGATTTTAATATCTTGGAAGTTATTCGTGAGAAAGGAGAAGCCATTGTACCGAACACAATCAGTGCGCTAGCATTCCAATATAAATTCAATTCATGGCAAGTTGTTTCAACAGGGCTTCCTAAAAACATTTAACTAGGCACGTCACTTTAAGGGACAAACCTAGAAGAACAGGAGGATTGTTGATACGCACGAAGATAAATTTATATATATAAGCACAGCGACATTCTGAATGTCTGCTTTTATACGTGAAAACGTTTACTTCAACAACTTCGAATGGGAACTTTTGTCTACGAATCACGTTAGAGAGACAAATCTTACTGACTTTAAAAAGTAAAAGCGATAGAGAAAAATGTATCTTATATTAAATATCATGCTGCATTAGGACTGGGCTTCAAAAGCAATGACCGCAGGAAAATACATAGACAAAAGCATGTAAAAAAAACAAAACACCACTGTTATTATTCCTAAATAGTCATAATGTAGGAAAATAGACAGCAAGAAAACTATGCAGGGCTAATACTTATTTTAAAGCTATGATAACTACTCAAAGACATACCTGGCTGTAAAAAAAAAAACAGTGCATGATTAACAATGTTACTCCAAAGCTATGATACTGTTAAAAGACATACCTAACTATAAACCATGCATGGTTGACACTGTTATTCCAAAGCAGAAATAACGTAGAAAAAAAAAAAAAGACATCTGAGTCTAGAGAACCATAAGGGTTTATAATCGTTATTCCTAATCAATTGACCAGGTGGTTAAGAACCCTCGACGCGTAATTTGAGGGTCGCGGGTTCGAATCCCCGTCACACCAAACATGCCTGCCCTTTCAACCATGGGAGCTTTATTATGTTAAGGTCAATCCCACTATTCGTTAGTAAAATAGCCCAAGAGTTGGCGGTGGGTAATGATGATTAGCTGCATTCCATCTTGTCTTACACTGCTAAATTATGGACGACTAGCACAAATAGCCCTCGTGTAGGTTTGCGCGAAATTAAAAAAAAGATCCCAATTAGTGTACTACTTAATTTCCATAACTGTTTAAAACGACTGTCCAGGTGATTAAACGGTTGACAAATTTATAAGAGGGTGTGAGAGAAGGTTCATATACTTTGTATAAAACTAAATAATTATATAACACAGTTAGGATATATATCACACGGCACGAAAAAGTAGTAAGAGCCATTACACGATAATGGAAGAAAATGAGACATAATATAGTAACCCAATGGATCACATTATGTGGGATGCAACCCTCCCCTCCTTTTGAGGGATAATGATATTTTAGAACAGTCTCATAATAAATGAGTTGCTCAAAACTAATATATGAGCCTGGAAGACAACAGGGGTGAGAAAATGGATAGATTAAATGGCCTAAATATTTTCTTACCTTTGCATTACTAGAAGTAGAGAGAATCCTCAACAGCCACGGATGTAGTAATTAGATCTCAAATCACTCAAGAGATGGAAAGTTTGTACTTGAAAAAAAAAATCTAGAGACGTTCTGTTAGCCGTTATGCCGCAGCTAAAAAAAAAAGAGGTAGCGAATAATATAAAGAGATTTTTCACAGATAAATAATCCTCTGTTGTAAGCAGTGTTAGAATCAGATTAGGGGAAAGTGGGCGTAAGTAAAAGTAGTTTCCTGCACGTAAGGAGGGAGGAAAAGTTCAAGTATGGAACGGTAGGGATCGCTGCGTACGCCCAAGTTGTTCAACAAAGTATTTTATAACTATTGCTATAGGGTTAACCCTTTAGCTCAGATAACAAAGAGACAACTTGGCGAACGAAAGGTAATCCAATTTTCTCATAGGATGAACGCTGGATTACTGTAAAGATATAAAGCCCATAGAACACTTACAATATATATACATAGCTCTGTTTCTAGGAGCATTACATTATCCAAAGAATAAGGATTACCGGTGTCCAAATTCTTGAGAAAGGTTTATTCTACGTACTTCCAACACATTACACGATCATAAAATAATTTTGTTACATGTGGATATGTGAACTGAATGTGTGTGTGTGTACGTCAATTCCAAATTGAATTGAGCATATATATATATTCCAGATTTCTTCATGTGAAAAACCAAACTACACTACTGATCGAACTAAAGTTTTATTCGATGACTGAAACGTGATCCTTCCGCTACTCTCCAGCTTCGTCTCACGTCTTACACGTGCCACGCGCCATTTGATCAGCAGCTATTTATTTCTTCCCAACTGTGTTTTACCGACGATAGAGTCAGCCGCGCTAACGAGAGTAGCTCTAACCCTGCTGGGACACTTCATTCCAAGCGCCGCTACGGACCATTTGTCCATACCGGGTTTTCTAGATTTCCCATAATTTACGTCATTAATACTTAGGCCAGTCCTGCCTACTTCAAAGCGAACGCTATATTATACTCTCTGCTGTTTAGACTTCATATAGAGGCTTGTAAAATTAACCGTCAAACACTGTGGTAATTACACATAATTAAATGACGCAGTCTTAGGCCTTAAACATCAATTTCTGTCGGCTCCTCCCGTCACCAGTTAACCATTCTGAAAATGTACCTATTTATTATATAAATTATCTACAAGCACGTTTGCTGATCTAGTTAAGCCTATCAAGAGAGAATCAAGGGCGTCACTTAGCCAGTAAACTTTGATTAAGCAAATCACGTCAGAATGACGAAGCACATAGTAAAGCTCAATGCTTCAGGAATGCGTTTATTTTATAAAGTTACATAAAACTAATGAGTTTCTACTGAAATACTCATTTCCGAGAGCCACCTAAATTAGTCGTCGTTTAGCTCTGGGATTACAAAAGGTTAAGATGTGTGAAGAACAAGATGAGTTTGTCACAAAAGGTCTACGAAGTTATTACTTCTCACATGACATGTTGTCAGTTTCTTGACAGAAATTGATCACTAGTGATAAAAACCATTACCACAAATCGGACATTAAAATTTTAATTATATCTTTAACCTAATTCCCTGAACAAATTAAGTAAACTTGTACTTCCCTTTGTTATATTTTACTGCTAAATTTTACGTAGCGAAACAACATACACGGTGAATCTAAACGCTCGTGCCCGTATGAAGTAGTTACTATTAAAATATTATTTGCTAAATAATGTAGACTTTATCAAAGCTGGCTTTGGTGTTATTTACCAAGAATCGTAGTTTTTATTAATATATTATGTTACCAAGAGACGTGGATTTTGAAGTTGTTGGCTTTCGTTCTCCCCATCAACCCTGGTAATATATCTTAATATGTTATGGTCTTAATTAACGCGAATTTTGATGTTGCTGACTTTAGTTTACGAGTAATTCTATTCAGATGTTATGTTGCTAGATAACATAGAGTTTGGTGGTGGTGTTTTGCTGGTTTAGTTCTATGGTAATTATATAAAAATATTACACAATCAATTAACATGGCTTTGATGCTGTTGTTTTTGTGCCCCCTATCAACCTTGGTAATTTCTCTTAAACTTATCGAGTCCTTTCTAAGCCTAACAATTTCTTTTAACGTATTACGTTGTAGAATAAATTTAATTTTAATATTGTTGGCGTCCGCGCTTTTCTTACCAAGAAATTTATATCGAAGCATTACGTTGCTAGTAACGTAAATATTAATAAATTCACTTTGGTACTCTTTACTAACTATTTCTCATTAAAGCTTACTGTTTGTAAGCTAAGTAGATTTTAATATTGTAAACGTGTTTCCCTTTACGTGGTATTTTATTATCAATACATGTCGGCATCGTAGTGGTTAATTTAATCATTAATTTTACCAACTTACAATAAGACCTCGATTATTTTTAATCACCCTCCACCCCCCAGTGGCACAAGGGTAAACCTGAGGACTTATAACGGTAGAACCCAGCTTTCTATACCCGTGGTGGGCACAGCACATATAACATTGTACACCTTTCCAGTGAACTACAAACAAACAAATTAGTTTCATGTTAAAGAAGGCAAAAAAAATGTTGACCGTTGCATTTCATGGACCAATTTTTAAAAGAAAATTTAAATAGAAATATTCAAATACTTACTCTAAGCTAATCGAATATAAAATACATGTAAATCAACAAACTATAGTAACAATGATCAGCTGATATCATATAAAATAATTTCCTTGGTCCGAATCATATTTCACAATATTTCCAACAATCTTTTTTTTTTTTAAATATATATAGGAATTATACGAAACTGAATAGATCTCAGCAAACCAATAAAAGACTGAGAAATAAAGCATTTTTATCCAAATAAAACACTTAAAACATATTTGAAGAAAATGTTTGCCATAAACAAAAAAAAAATACTCGCTTGATTATTCTATATCCAATCATTAGTTAACGCAAAAATACAATACCCTATAACCCGGAGGCTTTCGAAAGATGGACCTTTCTTCTTTATCTGTGAACCAAAGTAGCTGGTTCGAAAGAAATCTATATCGAAATGACCGAAACATGTTAAAACCCTAGCGGTGAATATTTCAATTACATGCAGTAGAAATAAATGGAAATTAGCGAGATTCTGAAACAAAAATGAATTATGTAGTTCCTCAGTCACTTCGATTTTATTACTTCGACTTACAACTAATAAGGGTTTAACGATTTTTCTAAGAAGAGAAATTCCGTAGTTCACAGATTACATTGTTCGTGTGTGTGTGTGTGTGTGTGTGTGTGTGTGTGTGTTTTTACTTTCTTTACAATGGTGGTTATTTCTTGTCGGTTGTCGTTAATTGCAGGTGTTCTTATTTGTAAGCCTACATTTAATAACAGTTTAAAAACTCGGTTAAAGCAAATAAAAACTTTGAACTCATTTGCTCACAATGACAAAATTTGAAGCAGAAATCCACTGTGCCACTGTCAAAACTCTTGAGTAAAACCAAGTGCCATTAGCACGCCATGGATTTTACAAACTCGTCTTGTTGACAGGTTTAGTAGTTAATGACTTGTTTCCCCCACATCAAAGACGGCAGTATAACACTAAAGCCAAAGAGAAAAACAAAACAAAAAAACGTTCTACTGAACCATAGTAGAACAGCAGAAATTCCTCTCCACACACTCCATTAACAGAACATTTCTTTCATTTCAACAGCTACCGTCTTCTGTTAGATAGCTCGTACAAATCTTGCTACTACCAGATGGCGTCGTAAACGAAAACGTTGGACATAAAGCAATGTACATGATAGTTTTAATACCAGACATATGGGTAGTAAAATCGAAGGAACATATATGACCAAACAACTGCGTCTTTTTCAAGTTGTCACAATTGTCTACAAATCATATTAAGCTAATTCATACTATCAAATAAGCACTAATTAATAGTAATACACACACACACATACAAACACATATAAGTATGCGAGTGTCAATGAATTAATATTACCTACACGAACAAAACTGTGGAAGTTACACTTAAAGTGAGCAAATGTTACTTGCAAAGGTGCACAAAGAGATGAGTTTTATAAATGCGCACACATTTATCTGCATAAATTAGGTTTCTTTGTCCGCATATATAGCCTTTTTATTTCGTTAATATTTAAAACATTATAAAGTTTTTTCTTGTTCTCTGTTCTTATGCCCAACATTGAAGTAATCCATTAGAGAAGTAGCGTGAGGTATCGTAATCCAGTTGTACTTTACTCTACCTTAGAAGACCTTAGCCTCGTCGACGCTTCAATTCGTCACAGCTGTAAGTCAAACTGAAAGCTCGCTGGGCCAGTAAATTTGAATTCTTTACGGAAGACTGCACTCATCTTTTACTCCAATCTCCAACATCCGAGGTGCAGTACGGCGAAGGAAAGAGGATGATGCTACACGAGAAGCCTGTAGAAGAAATCCTCAGTACGTTCTTACTCTGAACAATGTACGAATTCCCCAGAGACCACTCTGTGTGGTTCTAACTTCAGACACTGTGCCTGATACTTTCCTTCTCTACAAGAGGCCAAATTTTCTTACGATATCTAGCGAATGTAAACATTTCCTGAAGTATTTTACTGGCACGTGCCTAACGTCATCAGCAGGACTCTCGTGATAATTGGAACCTGACACAACACTATGAAGGTTAAATGCACACACACACACACACTCAAACAGGGGCGGCTTTCAAGCAGACGTATATCGTTGCTATAGTAACCTATTGTACCTTAAGGGCTGACACCTGGTCTACACTGCTATACGAGTATTTCTGAGAAGGTTTTCGCTGATGGAAGTGCCAGCCACCTCTGATCGAAATGCGGATGCTATCGAACGAATCTGTGTGTTTACAATGGCCTGTTATTACACTTCAGGAGTTTTACGTAAATATGTAAAGCCTGTAATGTGCCAAGGAAACAATTAATTATTATTTAAATGACAAACCTTTAACATAAGATACAATATCAAACATCGAAATATTTCTTAATATATCTCATAACATGAAACAAAACTATTTTCTTTTGAAAGACAAGAAAAACCGACAGGAAATATTATGCTTTACTAAGGTTATAGATACAAAGCTCGCTGTATATAGAAAATAATGAACTTTAAACAAAACAGTGTAGTATAACAACATTTCAGAAACCAATGTTTACTTTCATATATATATAACGCGATGATAACAGTCGTTTTCAGAACCCAGACAAAGCAAGAAGGCTCATTTCAGCTGTTATTAGTAGTGTTAACAACAGAATATTAAATCTCTGTTGTAGACGAAATTTTTTAATTGAGAAAATAATTTGCCACTGACATTTTATCAAAAACATACAAATTACTCTTTTCTTTATTACAACATGTATTTGATTCTAGCTAGAGGAGAAATAATGATATTTATTCAGCATCTTCAGTATTTCTAATCATAACCAGTAATACCTGATTTGCTGTGCAACCGGCTTTTGTCTTCAATATGGCGATAAAATAAAGCTACTGGGAACACTCAAGGACGCTTTCAAACGGTTTGGTTTGTTTTGAACTTCGCGCAAAGCTACACGAGGGCTGTCTGTGCTAGTCGTCCCTAACTTAGCAGTGTAAAACTAGAGGGAAGACAGCTAGTCATCACTACCCACCGCCGACTCTTAGGCTACTCTTTTACCAACGAATAGTGGGACTGACTGTGCCATTATAACGCCTCTACGGTAGAAAGGGCAAGCATGTTTGGTGTGACGGGGATTCGAACCCGCGATCTTCACATTTCGAGTCGAACGCCTTAACCAACCTGGCCATGCCGAGCCGTTTTCAAACGGAAGTTCGAAAACAGATAGCTGTGATCAAGAATTACAGTCCACATGCCACGAGACGGAGCCATTAATCAGAAAAGCCGGTCTTTTTTTCCCATACACTGTTAAGTGTATAGGCATTAAATTAACTCTGTTCAAAATACTTCTCTATATTGAAAAGCAATAAATTAATCAGAGTAACTGTGTGTCTGTGTTTTTCTTATAGCAAACCCACACCGGGTTATCAGCTGTGTCTACTGAGAAGAATCGAGCCCCTTATTTTAGAGTTATTAATCCGTAGACTAACCTCTGTTCCAACGAAGGGCAAAGTAACAACGAAAATCACATAATATGAAAAGCAAAAGACACTCCTGTTATTATTGTTTACATTATTATTTTAACCCTTCAATCTTAACAAAGTTGTCCCACCAGTTATGTCATAGGTATGTCAATCCGACAATAAGCTTTTGTTGACACGAACAGAGTTACACAATAGGCTATCTCTGTTATATCTATCAGGGTATCGAACCCAGATTTTTCTTAGGATTACAAGTCTCTATCTAGACTTACCACTGGACGTCTGGAGTCCCGACAATAAGTGTTGTACATTAAAAAAAAAAAGTGCATTCTAGAACTATGCACGAGAAAGTTAGTTCGAACTAAAATTAAATGCGTAATCAAACCTGCTTTAAAAGTATCAGTTATCCTACTGAGACATTCACATGCGCTACATCATCATAAGAATAATTCCCTGGTGGCGCACTCAGTCGATGCATGAGGTATCACTTTTAGAGTAACTTTATGAAAATAGACGTAAAATCGTGGAAGCAAACCAGTGCTCTCCACTTGATAAACCACTAGGTAGAGAGAACAACTGCAACAATAAGCCAACATTAAGAAGTCTAGGCGACGTCTTTAAAGCAGACCTTATGATTTGCTACAGCTATTGTATATGTAAACAAAGGCCATTGAAAGTTTGCTCGCTGGGTAAACAACTGCTCTTTATTATCCTCGTCACAGCTCCGTCATCATATAATCACTCACCGACTTCTAATTTGAAGATAAGCACCTCAGCTTTTCCCCCTGAAGCACAGTTCGTGGCAGATAACGAGTCTATGATATTGATTTCTAACTTGGAGCTTACATTACATGAAGAACCATGAAAGACAACTTCATTTCTTCCAGATTAATAGCGCGGCTTTAAACTGTTCGGTCTCCTCAGACGTCGAGTTGAAGAAAATGCAAAACGGGGATCGTTCCAAAAGCTTAGAGGAGAAACATTTTTTTTTAGATCCTAACCCTAACGTTTTCATACGTTAACCCTTCTTCTCATTCTTAACCCTAACGTTTTCATACGTTAACCCTTCTTCTCATTCTTAACCCTAACGTTTTCATACGTTAACCCTTCTTCTCATTGTAAACCCTAACGTTTTCATACGTTAACCCTTCTTCTCATTGTAAACCCTAACGTTTTCATACGTTAACCCTTCTTTGTCCCTAACGTTCTCATAACCCTAACGTTTTCATACGTTAACCCTTCTTCTCATTCTTAACAGTTACTTTCGTGTTTTACACTCAGTAAATTACTCTCATTTTCCTCCCTTTCTCACCTTTAAAAGAGTAAATAAAAATGTTTCTGATTTTTTTCTCTGACGCTCAATTTAGAAACTTGATTTCTATTTTCCAAATCCCACGTTTCACTCCAGTAAATTCTCAAACCTGACTTCCATCGTGAAATTCTACATCCAAGTCTTTTTTTTTTTTCGAAACTTGACTTCTACTCTCCAATACCCACACTTCAGTCTTTTTACAAACTTGACTATCAATGTTCAAATCTTCCCAGATTTAACTTAAACTCTCGAAACTCTACATTTCATCAGTCTAAAAATTTTTCAAACTTGGCTTCCATTGTTCAAATCCGGTTGTTCACCCCAATCTCTTCTCAAGCTATACCTTCCAGACTTTTTCCTTAATCTCTATGTAAACTTGATTCTCATTTGTTAGATCTCACAGTTTGTCCAATATTTTTGGAACCCTCGTTATTATTTTCCAAACCTCACACTTGACCATAATCTCTTTGAAAATTCAACCCCACCCTCCACGCCATCTCACTTTATTTTCAAAATTTACTTTTATTCTCCGAATTCTACATTTACGCTCTAAGCCTTTTCCATTTTTACTTCTACTTTTTTCGAATTTCCGTCTTCACTTTCCTTCTAAACAGTTTTATATGTCCGTCTCCTAACACTAAATTATAACTTCTTTAAGTTTATAATTTCCCTTCTTTTCTATAGCACAATATTTACTGTATATACACATATAGAGAGAGATATGGGGGTATAATAAATTTTTAGCCTTAAAAAAAAAATACCAGTCGCGAATATGTACAGTTAAGTATACATCTTAATGTAGTGCCGTAATTATCAAACTAACATGTACTAAAGTAGTAACTTTACACTACATAGAAATTGCTAAGAAACAGGGAAACAAAGTCACTCTGCTCGTAACTGGCTACATAAAAGGGTGTTAACACAATTTTCTTTCAAAATGATAAAAACTGGAATGTGAAAAATTACATTTGATATGACAGGGTATAATTCGAGATTTATACATATAAATGTTTTCAATCGTCAGAGTACTGATACGTACAAGAACCACGTGTTATTTTTACATCGAAAATAAATGTCTACAAAATACCAAAATATATTTGCTTATTTATACGTAAAACATATTTCTAATCATCCGCGACTAATACTTTGAAGGGTCTCAGACTTACACTTTTAATAAAAATAGCTAAACTGATTTGAAACTTTAAATTTATGTACCTAAAATATGTTCATAAAATGGGAAAACAGATATATCTAACTAAATTATTTTCATCTTCGTAGTGTTTTATATAAATACCTGTACAACAAATATACAGCCATTTTACAACATGAGAAATTTAGTTTCGTCCTTTATTATGTCATAAAAAATTCTTATTTTAAAGTATCATTTATTATTCAACAAACCAGTTTTAAGGAAGACATATCTCTTTACTTGTACTAAATACATATTTAAAAAATCTTTTAAAACTTAGTGAATTGAACGAACGTCTATGAAGCTTTCTGCTCTGATCAGTTCAGCAGTAACGAGAAAAAGATCACAGACTGGGAAAATAACAGCCGGGTGAACTCGAACAACTGTCTTATCTTGGTTTCGTTTTGTTTTTAGTAATGTCAAGTTTCCAAGCAGGAGTTTGTTTTTCATGGGTAACATTCTAACTGGAAGTTAAAGCATCTCGGGAAGAAAAGGACATAATAAACATGAAAACTTCAAGAAAATATTGCCCCACAACATTACAGGCACATTCGAAGTGAGGCAACGTGTGCTAAGATTAAGAAAGTCTCTAGAAATATTAACCTCCATAACCAGAAAGAATTTAAAAAAGTCAGTAAACCTTACTTTCTCCCTATCTACTAAAGAAAGTCTCTAGAAATATTAACCTCCATAACCAGAAATAATTTTAAAAGTCAGTAAACCTTACTTTCTCCCTATCTACTAAAGAAAGTCTCTAGAAATATTAACCTCCATAACCAGAAATAATTTTAAAAGTCAGTAAACCTTACTTTCTCCCTATCTACTAAAGAAAGTCTCTAGAAATATTAACCTCCATAACCAGAAATAATTTTAAAAGTCAGTAAACCTTACTTTCTCCCTATCTACTAAAGAAAGTCTCTGGAAATATTAACCTCCATAACCAGAAAGAATTTAAAAAGTCAGTAAACCTTACGTTTTCCCTATCTACTAACTGCAAACTTGGAAGTAAGGTCACGTTCATATCGACATACGATAAACACTATTCTTTAAATAAAAAAAGAAGGAAACTTTAAGTAGTTTTTAAACTAACGTACTTAAGGTGCCATTAAATATTCTATACCGTGTAGAGAGATGATATTTAATAGCGTTGGTTTAATTGAGATGGGCATATTAAATGTTCATCTGAACTTCGTTGTACAATGTTAACTTTTACAACTGACTGTTGCATCTTGTCATTTCAATTACTATACACACATATATCTACAATAATTGCGAAAGCACACCAACTTGAACAAGTTTACAGTTCTTATTGACAATAAGGCCAGTAGCACAATCACTTGAATACAGTTCTACACCTCCGTTAGTTATGGAAACATAAGGAAAACTCATATCCTGTAGTGTGCTCTAAACTGTTGTGTGCCTGAGCTACTCGCTATTGTTTAAACAATGCTAATATGTCAGATTTAGTGGGTTTATTCAAATACAAATAGTATAGCAAACCTGCAAAATCCTGTGCCCGTCAGTGATTCCTGATGGTCACCGTCACCAAGGCACCTCACGAGGTCTCCTCGCGCTATACTCGTACTCCTCGTGACTAGTCGTTCCGAAGACATTTATTGTAGCGTAGAACGGATTAAGCCCAAGTTCTGCAGGAGAAGGGGGGGAGGGAAGGCCGTCATGCGCTTATTTCAATTCGAGTTGCTACTCGACGAACGCTAGTATTGGAGCATACTTTAAGTTCTACAATAGCATGTAAGATAGCAAGTCGTTTCTCTTTGTACTCAATTCAGCCACGCAAGGTCTTGTTAAGCCATTTCTGAAGAAAAGTTAAAAGAAGCACAATTAATGGGAGACAGCGAGTTCTTTATCTCCTCCCTTCCTAACACTAACTTACTGCCTAACTCCCGCATAAGTCAAAGGAAAGCTGAACGTATTCACAAACAACTTTGAGTTTCCTGATCGTTACTACACAGACGACCCCTCGCGTGCTATCTGTCGACGTTTTGTTGGAAGATCAATTCGACCTATGAAAGCAGACATTGCCCTAGTGATTCTTAATGTCGACGGTGTTGTTAAATCCCCGAGGCTTGAGTGTTTTAACACTGACTATGAAATCCTGTGTAAGTCACGTATTGCTAGGGCCTTATTTATACCCTATTTTATACAATGAAAGCAAACTATTCTGAATGTACAAAGTTTCTACTTTGTATAACGAATAGACAAAACGTTGACATAGCCTGCTACTCACAAATGTACCTTTTTATGCTATATTACCTTTTACTGTTAGCTAATTAGTGTTAAGAGTAATATGAATCCATTTTAACCCAGTCAAGAAAAGCATTTTCTTTTATTTGATTATTTTTTACCCATCTCTTTTACTTTGCATTGTTTCAACTACAACAGGAAAACAAAATATTTTGTTCGATGTTTGCTTAGTTTTGTTCCTTTAACATTGATTTATTTTCTTCCCAAATGTATTTTAAAGTAAATTGCTTTATTTTAATTCACATTAACTGAGCAGTTTACAGAGAACTGCGTACCCTATATTAAACATTTTTGGAGCATCACCACGTCGTTACAGTCACTGTCGACACGTCAGTCGTGCTCTATCTGACGACCGTTCAGCGTGATAATAGTCCTAAAGCGTACTTTCTATTACAAAAGACTCCATTGTAAAGCTATCATGTCCAAAGCATGCCATTTCTGCATGAAATGTTTTCCGTAATTTATCTAGCATAACAGAACGACGGTTTTATGGTGCTCGTTTAAACAGTTCAGTTCCACAGAAATTCTTACGTAATGCGACATTACCGTTATGCTTTCATATGGAATATCATGAATACCTGTTTTGTACTCGGTCTACATGAAGCCTTATACTGGTCAATTCGTACCCAGCAACTCTTGGGCTACTCTTTTACCAACGAATACTGGGATTGACTGTAATATTATAACGCTTCCGCGGTTGAAAGGCTAGTATGTTTGTTCTGATGGCAATTTGAACCCGTGATCATCAGATTATGAGTCGAGCGACCAAACCACTTAGTCATGCCGGGTCTTTCAAACTTTAGGTTTTGATGGATGGTTACGAAGATACAGTCATAATATTTTTGAAGTGTCTAATAGTGTTTAGATAAACTTTTGTTTTTCAATTGTGGTCGCGTTTGAATGAATAAAACTCTCTCAAACCAGTACAACAATTAGATTATTCACATCGTATGAGGCATCATTACTGAACAGTCTCCCAATTCCGATGAGCTAGTTTTTTGGTGAACAGCAATTACAATGTAACAAAACTAACTGTCAAAAGTTCTATTCTGAATGTATGGCATGCATAGATTGCTTTTAATAACATTATCAAATATATAGACATATCTGTGCGTGTGCTGTTTCGTAACACCCATTTTCAAATATCACGCACTTGAAGTCGCTTCAAAGCAAAATGGACATGTAATTTCAGAAAACTGTGGAAGGAGATTGAGATAACGAGAAAATTGATGGGGCAGAGTATTTATTGACTCTTTTTGTTCTAGAACAAACTTTTGGCTATTAACGTAGCAAGGGAATAGCTGATGCCCACCCTAGAAAAGTAATACTGAATCAATAGAAATGTCGAGTTACATGTTTAACAAGAAACATCATTTTTATCTTAGTGAGGAGTTATAGTAGTCCTCCCAAATATACTTAGTTTTTCTTCATTGTCTATTAACATTTTCCTTTAAAAATGATAAATCTAAACCTCCGTTTTCTTTTGCTTTATTTGCCTGAGATATAAATATTTGCGAATATTTTATGTTTCTATTTTTAAATTATTAACTAGTTCATTTATTTATTGCACTGATGTCGCATTTGTTATTTTATTGAAAAAAAGATTTAAACACAAACTAAACAAGAAATATGAATACACATTATTAAATGTTTGTAAAAATCATTAAGCCCTGGAGAGCTGTATGTACATTTAATAATTTAAGTCTTTCAACATTTCGTTTTTCCTTTTCCTTCTGGTTCTCGGTGTAAACCAGGTTTTCTGATGTTAAAGGGTAAGTCGGAGTGCAGCGGTCTTCATTAAATAAACTTTGTCCGAATTCTAAGCCATCTGTCAGATAATGATTTGTCAGATATTTTACTTTGTTCCCATTAATGACCTTAATTATTGTTATTAAATATCATTCGTTTCGAAATAGTTCGACATCTTTCATGTCTATGTCAAAGTCGTTAAGCTTCAGTAAAATTTTAACATAAAATTATGTTCCATGCAAGGTTTTTATTTTCTCTTTAAAATATGAACAATTGATGACTTTCTTCCCATATCTTCGATACGGCATTCAAATCCACTAACCGAACGTATTCATGTAAAAGTCTAAGTTTCAAACTTATACAAAGGAGCCGCGAGAGGTGAAATTTACGAAAAGATTAAATTCGATCATTTACTCGGCGATTATTTCATAAATATTAATAATATACAGTAATATTTTTATCCACGTATTGCACAAATAAACTTCAGTGGAAGAAAGCATCGCGATTTTCATCTAGCTCACATGAACGTTGGAACTACAGTCACAGAATGTAAAATTAAATGTACTGTTTTATATCTAGCTCACATGAACGTTGGAACTACAATCACAGAATGTAAAATTAAATGTACTGTTTTATATCTAGCTCTAATGAACGTTGGAACAACAGTCACAGAATGTAAAATTAAATGTACTGTTTTATATCTAGCTCTAATGAACCTTGGAATAACAGTCACAGAATGTAAAATTAAATGTACTGTTTTATATCTAGCTCACATGAACTTTGGAACTACAGTCACAGAATGTAGTAAAATTAAATGTACTGTTTTATATCTAGCTCTAATGAACGTTGGAACAACAGTCACAGAATGTAAAATTAAATGTACTGTTTTATATCTAGCTCACATGAACTTTGGAACTACAGTCACAGAATGTAGTAAAATTAAATGTACTGTTTTATATCTAGCTCTAATGAACGTTGGAACAACAGTCACAGAATGTAAAATTAAATGTACTGTTTTATATCTAGCTCTAATGAACGTTGGAATAACAGTCACAGAATGTAAAATTAAATGTACTGTTTTATATCTAGCTCACATGAACTTTGGAACTACAGTCACAGAATGTAGTAAAATTAAATGTACTGTTTTATATCTTGCTCACATGAACGTTGAAACTACAGTCATAGAATTTAAAATTAAATGTACTGTTTTATATCTAGCTCACATGAACTTTGGAACTACAGTCACAGAATGTAGTAAAATTAAATGTACTATTTTATATCTAGCTCACATGAACGTTGAAACTATAGTCACAGAATGTAAAATTAAATGTACTGTTTTATATCTAGCTCACATGAACGTTGAAACTACAGTCACAGAATGTAGTAAAATTAAATGTACTGTTTTATATCTAGCTCTAATGAACGTTGGAACAACAGTCACAGAATGTAGAATTAAATGTACTGTTTTATATCTAGCTCACATGAACTTTGGAACTACAGTCACAGAATGTAGTAAAATTAAATGTACTATTTTATATCTAGCTCACATGAACGTTGAAACTACAGTCACAGAATGTAAAATTAAATGTACTGTTTTATATCTGGCTCACATGAACGTTGGAGCAACAGTCACAGAATGTAAAATTAAATGTACTGTTGTATATCTGGCTCACATGAACGTTGAAACTACAGTCACAGAATGTAAAATTAAATGTACTGTTTTATATCTAGCTCATATGAATGTCGGAAGTACTGTCACAGAATGTAAAATTAAATGTACTGTTTTTTATCTGACACACATGAACGTTGGAACAACAGTCACAGAATGTAAAATTAAATGTACTGTTTTATATCTAGCTCACATGAACGTCGGAACTACAGTCACAGAATGTAAAATTAAACGTAACGTCTTCTATCTAACACACATGAACCTTCAACAATTGTCACACACTGTGAAATTAAACGCAACGTCTTCTATCTATCGAACTCACGCGCACGGTGAACGACTATCACAGAATGTGAAAGTAAACGAAACGTATTTTCACACGAAAGTTCAACGACTGTCACAGAATGTGAAATTAAACGTAAGATTTCGTTCAGAACCACTCACTCAAACGTTGCTTGAAACTCAAAACATTGAGGCTAGTACACACTGAAGTTAATCTCCACAAAACTGTATTACTAAGATAAGATATATAGTTACTTCAAGTTTGTTTTTATCCAGTAAGTACAAGCGCTTATTTGGTACAGTAGAAACATAAGGTACATTATTTCAGAATATGAAACTCAACTCAAAATGTACAATAAGTCCATATCAGTATCGGTAATAAAAAGGTATCACATAGGGTTAACAAGTCCATACCGGTGTTTATTTTAGACAGAGTATCACAAAGTGGAATGCTCCCTACCACTTGTTCATTGTTGACAAAGTATTATACAATTGAACATTTCTGCAGTACTCCCCATTATCAGCAGAGTATATTTGGTGGAAGTTTGTGTACTACAGCTCATTGTTAACAGCGTATCACACAAAAAAATATATCTATACTATTATCAGTTATAAACAGAGTATATTAGGTGAAAGATTCTGTATTGCTTTTCATTGTTAACAGAAAATAACACAATGAAATATTTCTGTACCACTGTCTATTATAAACAAAATATCACAGTATAGAATATGTCTGTAATAATATTAAAGTGATTCGCTTATGTAAGATTTTTGACAATAATACAAATATCTGTACGCCATCTTTCTCGATTTTGTAAGATTTGAAAAAGAATCAGACTGTCCACGTGCCATCCTGCTCGAATATGTACGGTTCTAATTGGCTGTGTTAAGTTCTGACAAAAACCTGGCTATCTGCACACCATCCTGCTCTATTTTTAATGCTTTCTAATGAGACTTAATTATCTGTGAGTCACTCTGGTAAACTGTGTAAAGTTGTGGTAAAAAAATAGACTTGGCTGTCTGTACACCATCCTGTTCGACTTTTTAATATTTCTGAGAGTTGATTGTCTGAGAGTCACTCTGCTCGACAATGTGAAGTCCTGACAAAAACCTGGTTGTCTACTATTAAGGAAAGTAAATACCAGTCAAGAGATAAATGTACACACTAATAAGTGTGATAGAATTTGAAAATTATTATAAAGAAAAAAGTCAAAAGTTTCAACATCAATACTTTCTTTCATTTCATTTTCTCAATAGAGCAACATAACATTTCACCGGAGTGTCATTAAACCCTGCTGAAGGAGGCGCATGGCCACAGGAGTGTAGTAGGGAGCCTGCTCGCCTAGTCGGGAAACTTTACAGCCCAGTGGGAGGTATCAGTCACGTGCACTATTAACCCCGTAGAGGGCGTGCACGTTCTTCACGAGATGTTATCTCAGAATGATACCTGTGTCTGTATATAGGTTGCCTCCACAACGCGCAATAAAATCGAAAACACAGAACTTTTTAGAACTGTGTTTCTCGATTTTAGTGTTCTCTAGCTGGAATTAACTAAGCACCTAACTTTTAGCAAATTGCTTTCCAATTCCATGGCGGTCTCTATCCTCCTTCACTAATCCAAGCATTTCTGTTTCCTTAAAGATAATTAAAGTCGGTTACATTTTCTCGATTTTTACCAAGTCTACTAATGAAACGCTCTTATTTTGTGAAACCTAGGGTCCTGGTGGTTCTCCCTTTAAAGCTCAGAAAATTGTCGAGTACTCTTCTTTGCACATAAGACGAAGATTTTCTGATTAAAAGCCTTAAGGGACTCTAAATCCTATCGTCTGAAGATCTGTTAAAGGCCTAACTTCCTGTTTTGAGTTTTTTTCTTCACTCACTTATTTGTATTTTCGTTTGTACTTTTCATCCTCCTCATTTTTCTGCTCCCTCCCCAGTGGCACAGCGGAATATCTGCGGAGTTACAACGCTAGAAACCGGATTTCGATACCTGTCGTTAGGTAGAGCATAGATAGCCCGTTGTGTAGTTTTGTGCTTAATTTCAAACAAACAATCTTATGAAGAAGGTGAAAAATGCTAACCCTTATACGAAACCAAGACACAGTCACCATTCTTTTTGGAATAGTCTTTAGTATATGGAGAGTTACGGGTTTTTATTTTGTTTATTAGTATAAAATGTTGTTTGGCGTTGTTAATTCAATATCTGTACTTAAGGCTTATCTCTCTCTTAAGATTGCCGAAATTCGCCAGATATTATACAGTTAAATCCGACAAATCGATAAATGCAACCGTAAAGTTGGCGGTAAGTGCTATTGGCTAGGTGCTTTTCCTTTAGTAAATAATTTTAAAATTAAGGGCACAGATAGCTCTTATGTATCTATCTATGTGCGAAAGGATAACAGAACATTAAAAAAAATGGAACTAATCTTTTGTTTTGTGATGATGACGTGTCTGTTCTAGCTGCACAACTACTCTGTATAAATAAATTATATACTTTTGTAATAGATCCTAGATGTCATATCTGTATTGGCTACATTGTGTAAATACTTAATGTATTTTTATAATAGGTCTCAGATGTCATGGTGATTTTAACTCCACACCTACATTGTATAAATATTAATATATTTTTATAATAAGTTCTAGAATAAAACTACCTGCCAGTTAGGATCACTATTCTTATTTAGGGTACGTGAGTTACACAAAGTGTAAAATACGAATTGATTCAAAAGTTAAATTTCATTTGAAAGCCGTTGGAATATTTGTATTCAGAGAAATCATTATTGTCAGAAAGATTAGTTCCACAAGAAGTCGCCTGGGGGCTTTATTAGAAGCTACATGTTTGTAGTCTAGACATTTGTATGTTACACAAGTATCGTTCATCTTATTCAATATTTCCAAACATTCGTGTGTGTAAGAAATATGAGTAAAAATAGAAAAAGAAGTTATTTATGACTACATAAGTTTACTGTCAAATTAGTATGCGGATCTACCTATTTGAAACCATAACTGTTTCATACGTACACGCACACTAATAAGATACTGTACAATATTCGAAGTTCTCGGTGTTTCAGAGAGTGCCTTTATAAACACTAAAAGTGTTATGGATACTCTTCCTGAGAAGTAACATTTTTGGAGAACACGTTGAAGTTTGTTTATAGGAGATCCTGTAATTATTTCTTTTTTTTTTCAAAGTTTATAATCAGGATTACATATTTAGATGTTTGCCAATAGCTGTAACATTGATAAAGACTGAAAGCCGAAGTATCAGACAATACGTAAGAGGAAAAATGTTTTCCTACTTATGATAATTTGTTACCAATGATTTAACCTTACGTCACCATTATGAACTGGAGATAGTTTACTAATTAATCTTAAGTTAATATCTTGTCAAAATGATCAAGCACACAAACTTTTACCTTACTATTAACTTTACCCAGGCTATTTTAATTGTGAAAATTAAAATCACTACGTAGAGATGTGGACTCACTTTATTTTACGCTCAACCTGTTCATTTCGTACATTATTCAAATTTAACAAAGTCACGCGTACTCTGACTAAGCAATTTGCTTGTTTACTCTCGCTACAATGATACCTTCGGTATCCTTGATTTCATAGAATTAAATCTAATTAGACTAAAACTACAATCCTCTATTTATTCTGAAGTTCTACTATTGAAGTTTTGGTGGTGAGAAATTTACGGGTGTTAGATTTTAATTTTTCGTTAACATAAATTAGACGAGAAGCTATATATATATATACACCATTACATTATTCTACGAAAACAAAAGCTTCATCTATAAAGAATTGAACCAAGAAGGCTTAGAAAGAATGTTTGTCCAAGGTAGTTTTTGTAAGGGAGTTTTCAATCTTCTGCTATGTGAGATAATCTCTTAACTTGATTCTTCTATCAGATATCATTTATTGCACCAGTTCCAGTGTCTTTTAACTTGATTCTTCTATCAGATATCATTTATTACACCAGTTCTAGTGTCTCTTAACTTGATTCTTCTATCAGATATCATTTATTACACCAGTTCTAGTGTCTCTTAACTTGATTCTTCTATCAGACATCATTTATTACACCAGTTCTAGTGTCTCTTAACTTGATTCTTCTATCAGATATCATTTATTACACCGGTTCTAGAGTCTCTTAACTTGATTCTTCTATCAGATATCATTTATTGCACCAGTTCTAGTGTCTTTTAACTTGATTCTTCTATCAGATATCATTTATTACACCAGTTCTAGTGTCTCTTAACTTGATTCTTCTATCAGATATTATTTATTACACCAGTTCTAGTGTCTCTTAACTTGATTCTTCTATCAGATATTATTTATTACACCAGTTCTAGTGTCTCTTAACTTGATTCTTCTATTAGATATCATTTATTACACCGGTTCTAGAGTCTCTTAACTTGATTCTTCTATCAGATATCATTTATTGCACCAGTTCTAGTGTCTTTTAACTTGATTCTTCTATCAGATATCATTTATTGCACCAGTTCTAGTGTCTTTTAACTTGATTCTTCTATCAGATATCATTTATTACACCAGTTCTAGTGTCTCTTAACTTGATTCTTCTATCAGATATTATTTATTACACCAGTTCTAGTGTCTCTTAACTTGATTCTTCTATTAGATATCATTTATTACACCGGTTCTAGAGTCTCTTAACTTGATTCTTCTATCAGATATCATTTATTGCACCAGTTCTAGTATCTATTAACTTGATTCTTCTATCAGATATTATTTACTGCATCAGTTCTAGTATCTCTTAACTTGATTCTTCTATCAGATATAATTACTTGTACCGATTGTAGTATCTCTTGACTTCATGTTTCTGTTAAATATCATTTCTTATACTAGTTCTAACATGATAATATTTGGACCCTTTTTCTAGGCGATTATCTTTGTATTTAGTGCCCGTACATTCCTCATTATGGGTTCATGGTTATGCGCGATTAAAGGTATCTTTACAAACTTAGAGATGCTTACAATGTTTCATGCCTGGAGTACTGCAATTCATGTAATCACACACACACACGTGTATACTACTGAAGAGCTGAATATATCCTTCTACTTTAACAATTCAAAATTGAAGACTGCAAAAGCAGACAGCCCTCGTGTAGCCTAACCCGAAACAAACAACTAATAAACAAAACACTTTTCTAAGATACACAGAATATCAACTAACCTGTATAGCTTGGCCACGCTATTTTTTCTTTTTCTTTATGATACTTAAAAACTTTCATTGTATACGAGATGAGCATTTGAAAATTCCAGGTTATTTAAACATAATATAAATAAACTTAACTATAGTGACCATCCCATTTTCTACTGAAACACTATGCTTTCTGTTTTCTGCTAGTATTGCCAATATTGTAGTGACAGTCACATAACAACCACTGACCAGTTATTGTACGTTAGTGCTTTAACAAGAGGCCAGGTTGTTAGTGTGCTCGATTTCCAATCCGAGGGTCGAGGGTTAGAATCCCCGTCACACGAAACATGCTCGTCCTTTCAGCCGTGGGGACGTTATAATGTGACGGTCAAAGAGTAGCCCAAAAGTTGGCGGTGGGTGGTGATAACTAGCTGTATTCCCACTAGTCTTATACTGCTAAATTAGGGAGAGCTCTTGTATAACTTTGTGCGAAATTCACACAAAAAAATCAAACTTTAACACGGAGACATTCACAACAACAAAAATTACAGTAAGTAAATTACTTCCTTGTTTTAGCCATATTCTTATGGTAAAGTGGCGATTTTCATCTAGATGTACGATGCTTATAGTAAGTTTAGAATTTTTGCACAAAGCTGCACAGGAGGTACCTGCACATCCTCGTCTCTTTATTATGACCTGGTGAACTAGAGGGAAGATAACTTATCAACAGCGCTGTCAACTCTAAGTTTACTTGCATCTAATTGAATAGCTGGAATTAACCACGTAAAGTACTTTTTATATGAACACAACCTGCCATATACAATGAATGCCCTGTAGTTCGGCCATCTGACAGTCATCGTGTGATGTCACAACTGCTTTCTTCTAGCCGCAAAGAAACAGCGACATAGGTCTGTTGTCATAGTGACACGTGGATAACTTTAACCACGATCGTAATGATACAAACCTCATTAACTCGTTATCATCTGTCAATAAACTTTTATACATCATTTTTTGTCAACAAACATTTAGTTCCAATCGTGTACGATTGTGATGGTTATTAAAGCTGGAGATTTACTGTAATACTTCGTTCAGGTATTATTTTACGGTATATATATATATTATCGTGCTAGACTGGAATGTAGACACAGATTAAGCGTTTGAAATCACTCTAAGAGATTTTGAAAGCTTGAGAACTGGAATTTTTGTCCTTCACCAGACATTCAAGACTTTATCATCAAAGTTTCCCGTGTAATCTGAAAAGCGGCACCAATCATCTGAAGTAAGTAACACGGGCTTCCTTCTGTGTGCGTACTGACCGGATTGTGTTTAACTTTAGTTCGGTACTGACCACTCGGGTTTCAGCTTTAATTCTCTGTTGGCCAGTCGAGTTTACCTCTTTTTTTTTTTTGTAATATCCACCAGTTTGGTGTAGAAAATTATTTTTAAAACTGGTCAGTTAGGTTTAGTCTTCTGTATAAAAATAGTGAATTTTCTTATAATAATTATTCTTTCAATTAATCCATTTGTTAAAGTCACTTCTCTGGATTTATTCGTTCTTTATTTTCCACTTCGTTTTCAGCTCAGTTCACTTTATACTTATTAAAGATAATATATCAGTTTCATTAATATAAAAATAAAAGGCCCGACATAGCCAGGTGGGTTAAGGCGTTCGACTCGTAATCTGAGGGTCGCGGATTCGAATCCCAGTCACACCAAACATGCTCGCCCTTTCAGCCGTGGAGGCGTTATAATGTGACGGTCAATCCCACTATTCGTTGGTAAAAGAGTAGCCCAAGAGTTGGCAGTGAGTGGTGATGACTAGCTGCCTTCCCTCTAGTCTTTCAGTGCTAAATTAGGGACGGCTAACGCAGATAGCCATCGAGTAACTTTGCGCGAAATAAAAACAACAACAAAAATAACAGCTTTCCAGCAGATATTGGACAAATGTTCAATAACATAAACTTTACAAGACTAGGTGTAAAAATTATTCCTAACAAACTTTAACAAGGAGACATTCACAACAATACAAAATATCAGTAAGTATATTACTTCCTTTGTTTCAGCCATATTCTTATGGTGAAGTGGTGATTTTCTGATTTGAATGCGACAAAATAACGAATAATGATTTTGTCACAAGACTTTCAATATTGTATTGTAACACATGCTTTTAGTTGTTTATTATTCCTTGTGGTTTACACAATCAAAACAGAGGAAACATTTTTTTTTGAATGACTGAAAATTACATTCATTATAAATGTTGATGTCTTTTGTTTATGTAAAAAAAAAAAGGAAATGTTGGGCGTGGTCAGTCAGTTAGCATACCGTCCTGTAAATTCATAGGTCCACGGTTTGTGTTCCGTTACCGTAAAATCGCCCTCCATAAATTGAAGTTATGGGTGCTTTATAAGACCGACAGTCAAGTTCCACTGTTCAGTTGGAGTACCCCGAGGGTTTGTGGTAGTTCTTGTTGACTCTATCAATTCAAAATTGGGGGCAGCTCTTATCTTCTGGTAGTTTTGAACTAAATTATAAAATAAATAGAACGAACCCCAAGAAGAAACGTTTCAAGAGCTCAAACATACCCAACAGCACTTGTTAAGATATAAAAAATAGAACATGTTTTGAGCAAAATTTGGCAATAGAGAAGACTATGGGGGAGGTAGTTGTGGGGGAATTAGCGGCTAGCTTGTGGAATAGATAGATTACTTGCGTTTCATTTGAGGCGGAACGTGTGAAATAGGATACATCGGTTTGTACGAAAACAGCCACCGACCGAACAGATGGAGGGGAAAAAACTTATTGGTTATTCCAGCTGGTGTCCCCCCACCCTTCCATTTTGGAAGACAAGACGATAGAAGTACGCGACAGACTACACGACTCAGGAGAAGTGGAGGGATTGGTAACAGCGAGTACATGGAGTTTTGACTGACACTGACGAACGCTAAAAAGAGGCTGAATGACATGTTCATCGTGATCCGTTGTGGTGTAGTTTGATGAAAAACAACAGTTAGCTGCTGGGAAGCAGAAACGTGACGCGCGTAGCCAGCGTAATCCGAGTCGCAGGCTTTGTTCGGGAAACTTTACACCGCAATCGGAGGGAACAAACAAAAATGTTATATTCAAACACACCATAGATCTAGGTGTTTTTTTTTTGGTTTTGTTCTCGTATTTTATGCTGTTAATATTGCTCAGTTAATCGAAGAAAATCTTTTGAACGACGTGATACATATGAAACCTACATTAATACTTTAGGCTTAAATTTTAACCAAGGCAATTGAGTCTTTGTATACGTTAAAGCTCAATTTTCAGTCATGTTTCCAATAATAATTTTTGCGTTGTTGTTATTTTTTCAATGAGAATTTGACGTTGCGTTGAATTCTGTTCCTTTCTATTTTTTTGGTTAAAGTGCTTTCATTTTATATTTACGTTGAAGCCATCGCGAAATTAACAAGTTAAAAGACGCGTATTGTCTGAAATCTGATTAATAAACAAACTACAGCGCGTTACTAATCGTCAAAGTTTAGTTAGACACGTGTTCCACATTACGTAAACTTGAAATACAGGTAACAAAGTGCTCTGTTTTTGCAGGGAAGTCACGGTAAAAGAGCCAGTGAGAGTGAAAATTGACCCAAGTTTGAATACCGTTCTGTAATCTGTTAAGATATGAAAACGTAATCATATCGATTAACATACATATACTCTCTCCTCACTAAATATGTCAAATAATAGCCAACCTTTGAATCCACTGTGCGCGTAACAAGTTAATGTAGTATTATATTGTTCGCGTAAAGAAACATCAGACACGCACTCTTGACAAATGTACAAACCATGATTATATACATGCAGTGGCCCTGCATGGTCAGATGGTTAAGGCACTCGACTCGTAATCCGAGGGTTCAAATCCTGGTCGCAACAAACATACTCGCCCTTTCAGCCATGGGAACTTTATAATGTTACGGTCAATCCCACTATTCGTATGTAAAAGAGTACCCCAATGGTTGTCTCTGGGTGTTGATGACTAGCTGCCTTCTCTCTCGCCTTACACTGCTGCAGTAGGGACGGCTAGAGCAGATTAGTCTCGTGTAGCTTTCTGCGAAATCATAAAACATAAAAATATAGTTCATTAAAAGCTTAATCCAAACAACATTCAAGCCGCTGAGAATGGTGAGACTGCCACAACCAATGACTAAAAGAACTCAATAAAAGCAGCCCTTACCTACTAAAATAAACTGTCAAGCTTTCCCTTCAGATGGCCTTTATGAATAGGTAACTTAACTAAACAGAATATTCTTACAAGTCAACAAGTTTTTGTACAATCTACTCGTGGTCATTTACTAAAATACGTGGAAATAGGGGGAAGGGGTATGCTGCCAACTAACGGGAAACACGTGTCAGTTGGGAAATAAAGAGAGAACGTGCCTACAAAAACCATCGCGTGCATTCCCGTTTTCTTTTTCTTTTGTGTGTGTGTGTTAGGGAGGGAAATTGGAAAAATGTTCCATTATAGAATAAAGAATAAAAGGACCAACATGAACACCTTAGAATATTAGCTTGAATATAAACAGTGGCACGCGGGGATTTGAAGGGAGGAATGTTTGGAGGTCCTTCGAACAGGTGACCTGAATTTCAAAGAACCGCTAAAAGAGGGACAAACTATAATGTAATACGACCTTTGCACCAGAGGTCTTGTTGATAATTTGAATATTTTGACTCTCTGAAATCTCCTAGATGTGTTATCTTCAAATATTTTAGAAAAACAAAATTAATATTTTCACATTTTTCTTTTCTCACCCAATGGTTAAAGACGCCATTTTCTGTTCACATACTGACTGACGTTAAACCATGTCACACCGTTAGATATAAAAAAAAAAATCCATACTTGTAATGTTGGCGTCTTATACCATGGACACAATTTTGAATCAGAATCTCTATGTATAGTTTTAGCTTTCAAACCGATGCGTCATTCCAGAAAACAAATCTTCTTTTCAATTTTGATGTTCAACCATACAAATCGTTCAGGAAAACATCAGTGCTTGTAATTTTGATTTCCAACAATCCATGACAATCAATGTTGGTTTAGAATTTCCTACCACCGTGTCCATCACATGGAAAACTGCGTTTGTGAAATATGTTTCTAACAATTGTGTTTATAACGTCCCCCGGTGGGACAGTAATAAATCACTAAGATCTGAGGTTCGATTCCCCGCGCTGGATGAAGCAGATAGCCAGAGATGACTTTGCGTTAAAACGAACAATAAAAACTGTTTATAATTTACGAAACAATAATTCATATTATATATCACAATATTAATACTTCAGAACTGCGTTCTTAATAAGTATAAATAATAAATATACACATAGGGGCTACCCGTGCTCTGCCTACCACGGGTATCGAAATCCGATTTCTAGAAGTATAAGTGCGCAGACATACCACTGTGCCAGCTTCTGGACTGTCACTCCTATCACTATTTCTGTCAATCATCCTTAGTCATAGTTTTAACATTCTCTAAAACTTTCCAGATATGATTCTTTTAGATTATTATTTATTATTAAATGTTACAAATCGTTACTTCCAGTGATTTGATCTTCTTCAGGTGTCTCTCTTTTTTAATTCCACAAAAATTCACAAATTATATTTATAATTAATCTTATTTTTCAAATTCGTGAAACCGATTCCTAAGCTACACGTTTTGGCATGTAACCAAATGTGAATTTAGTGTTTAGCTTTTAACATCCTTCCACAAATGGTTACAACATACATACATACTCACGCGCAAGCATGGCGCGTGCACCTTAGCACTGTTAAAAAAAATAACCAAATATAATTATACTCGTGGCCTTATTCGAATTAAACAATTTTATTGGTTGACAACTTCGTGAACTTTCGTTTGAAACTCAGACTTAAAGTTAAAGCTAAAATGATAAAAACGTGATAACTCCTTTAACAGTGGTGTCAATTTAATTATACGCAGTGGTTAGAAGAGAAGAAACCCTTTAAAATATCCATATATATATATATAGAAATACATATGCTTTTAAAACCATAAAGACAAACACTATTTGCTTAAAAAAGCGTGGATTTAAATCATAACCGTGCCTCTGCTACAAGGAGCGCACGATTTGGATTTTGTAAGAACCTGACATCACTCTGATGCAGGGTAGGGACAGAATGGTTTCCCTTTGGGGTCACATTATCTTATAAGTAGGTGGTAATTCTTGTTCGGAATATTCGTGACTGGATTAGAAACTAAAAAAATTAAGCCCCCCGAGTACTCCAGAAGTAGCGGGTTTTTGTAATTTTTTAGAAACACAGGAAACGTTTGTGTACAAGAGTAATACGAACAGCAGTGTGTGAGCTGAACATGCAGAAAAATATTCTTATCTCCATCTTCAATGAAAATTTGTTTTTGTAGACACAGTATTAAGGTTAAAAAAGTACCAACTGAGAATGTAGCAAAGTATTCTTATCTCCATCTTCAATGAAAATTTGTTTTTGTAGACAGAGTATTAAGGTTAAAAAAGTACCAACTGAACATGCAGCAAAGTATTCTTATCTCCATCTTCAATGAAAATTTGTTTTTGTAGACAGAGTATTAAGGTTAAAAAAGTACCAACTGAGAATGTAGCAAAGTATTCTTATCTCCATCTTCAATGAAAATTTGTTTTTGTAGACAGAGTATTAAGGTTAAAAAAGTACCAACTGAACATGCAGAAAAATATTCTTATCTCCATCTTCAATGAAAATTTGTTTTTGTAGACACAGTATTAAGGTTAAAAAAGTACCAACTGAGAATGTAGCAAAGTATTCTTATCTCCATCTTCAATGAAAATTTGTTATTGTAGACAGAGTATTAAGGTTAAAAATGTACCAACTGAGAATGTAGCAAAGTATTCTTATCTCCATCTTCAATGAAAATTTGTTTTTGTAGACACAGTATTAAGGTTAAAAAAGTACCAACTGAGAATGTAGCAAAGTATTCTTATCTCCATCTTCAATGAAAATTTGTTTTTGTAGACACAGTATTAAGGTTAAAAATGTACCAACTGAGGATTTAGCAAAGTATTCTTATCTCCATCTTCAAGGAAAATTTGTTTTTGTAGACACAGTATTAAAGTTAAAAAAGTACCAACTGAGCATGCAGCAAAGTATTCTTATATTTCTCTTTTTTTTTGTGTTCTACAAAACATTTCTTTTTTCTTAAGACAAATACAATAGGCAAATAATCACTCAGCAGACCATCTGTTTATGTCGATTCTCCAACAAAATGTTATCATAAATACAAACATAGGTATATACTTCTGTTTAAAAGCAAAGCTTTTAAAAAATTAAAACTTCCTTTTAGTGCTTAAGCCTCAAAAATAATCTTGAACAGTCCAAAGAACACTTTATGAACTATACAGTATTCCAGAAAAACATCATCTCATAATAAATACGCATATTATCTTTTTACCTTTAGATTATTTGCTAGGTTATACAATACCTTACAACTTCTAAAGGTTTTTTTTAATATTTTTTTTCGTTTAAATGTAAATCTACGCAATATCAGCTGTGGTCACTAAAGGGATTGGTGGGCCGGCATGGCCAGGTGAGCTAAGGCGTTTGACTCGTAATCCGAGGGTCGCGGGTTCGAATCCCGGTCGCACCAAACACGCTCGCCCTTTCAGCCGTGGGGGCGTTATAATGTGACGGTCAATCTCATTATTCGTTGGTAAAAGAGTAGCCCAAGAGTTGGCGGTGGGTGATGATGACTAGCTGCCTTCTCTCTAGTCTTACACTGCTAAATTAGGGACGGCTAGCGCAGATAGCCCTTGAGTAGCTTTGCGCGAAATTCAAAATAACAAATAACCAAAGGGATAGAACATCGATATTTAGCAACATTATTAATTCCAGACTTACCGCTGAGCTACAGGGAAATTATTTGATTTTTGAATTTCGCGCAAAGCTACTCGAGGGCTATCTGCGCATACCGTCCCTAATTTAGCAGTGAAAGACTAAAGGGAAGGCAGCTAGTCATCACCACCCACCGCCAACTCTTGGGCTACTCTTTTACCAACGAATAGTGGGATTGACCGTCACATTATAACGCCTCCACGGCTGAAAGGGCGAGCATGTTTGGTGCGACCGGGATTCGAACCCGTGACCCTCGAATTACGAGTCGAAATAGGGAAATGAATCACTGTTATTAAGAAAGTGTTGATTGCTTTTATATATATTTATTTATGTTAACGTGCATGAAAGTCTGCATGTTCGATCTTGACAACTTATTTGTTACAGTCACTTTCGAGAATACCCTTATGTAACGCTCTGAATAGATACACAGTAAACAAGTTCATTACAAAGTTAGTTTCAGGTGTGACGTCACACCTCCATAACCGCCTTCTACCGCCTCCATATTGTTAAACTACGATATAATAGCGAAGTCAAACAACACTTAATAATGTCAGTGGCGGACCGCGAAAATAAATGATAGACGCTGAAGACTATGAAAATTAAGCATTTTAACACCAACATTCTAAGAATTAGCGGTAAAGGTGGAAAAGACGAAATGGGAGTGCCTTAGGAAATGTTAAGATTACACGAATTAAACAGTTGGATAATTACGACAGGGGGTATGTGCTGTTTCACCGCAAACCTTGGGGGTATATGCCAATCTTTGGATTTTAGATCAATCTCTTATGCTGTACGTTTCAGAAGGGGACGCCCTCTGTAGGAATGACAATAAATCTTGATATTCTAGAGGTGGACGTCTATGTCTCTCTCTAGGGTTCCTTCAACGACGAAACTTTTCGACTTTGAAATCGACACTTAAAATTAAAATCACGTATTTTCTATCTCATCATGAATTTTCATCAGTTAACCATTATACTCAGTAACTTGAACACGACAAAACAACCTTTGAAATCTGCTATAATTTATTAATTTGGGTAAATCTGATCATCATATGATTGTTGTAGCGTGGTGATTACTCGTTGACTTTCGGTTTTATTTCTTTTCTAAGATAATTTTACTCGATCCATAAAGCTGGAAAACTAAGCCGTAGAATAATCATTCTTATACTAAGAGATATAAAAAAAATCGTAAAAATTTCTCATGATAGAGTACGTATAAAGACTAACAAACCACGTTAAGTAAGTATTTTGGACCAGAGATAACGAACAAAAAGATTTACCTCCACTGGTTTGTGTTTTATTCCACGCCGTCACCAACACTCAAAACGTGACACTTTATCATCTGTAATTAAACCAATGTTTAGACTTGTTCTCAAATAATAGCCTAACGGTCGCGGCGACCTAACGTGGCAACGCTTAATCACCTGGGTTGAAAGCAATTTCTGTCACACCCTAAGTTGGCGAAAAAGGCAACAATAGAACAAACGCACACATACACAAAGATGTGTGCACGGGTAGATAGAGCATGCTCAGATGTCTGGAGTTTCTCAATATAAACTCTGTGTACTGAACCAAGGTACATATGTATACAAACGAGAATTAAAAACCTAACTTTGTTGAAAATGACTTCTTATTTCTTGTTCAGTCTCTGACCGGCTGAACTGAGGAAAATATTCAAACTGGATCTGAATACTTAGTTTAACTCTACACAGCTCTGATTCTATTGTTATTATTCTCAAAGGATCTTTTATTTTTTATGTTTGCCCACAATAAAAATTCAGAAACGACCAGATACTAGATATCTATTGAGATCGTGTTTACTGCCTCACGAAACGAGATTTAACAGTAACGGTAACTGATCACAAATATTTTCATTAAAATTGATGTCACAAACCTGACATGAGAAAGAATAAAGTAAACAAATAAACCCGATGAGTAAAAAAACACTGAAATAAATTACTGTTTCACGAACAATGACTATTTGATTTTAAGTTTGAAAAACTATAGTTTCTTTAATGGTAATCATGTTTTCAGAGTTGAGCTAATTAATTAATTAGTTATTTTCTGTCAATCAACAGAACTCGCGGTGCCTTTAGTCGTACCGCCGGATAAAAACAAACTCAGTCAAGTTCCATAACAAGCTACAAACAAACAAAAAAATCTATCATGACGCCTCTAAGTTTTTTAAACTATGCTGCTAAGT
Organism: Tachypleus tridentatus; assembly: GCF_004210375.1. Classification (NCBI taxonomy): domain Eukaryota; kingdom Metazoa; phylum Arthropoda; class Merostomata; order Xiphosura; family Limulidae; genus Tachypleus; species Tachypleus tridentatus. Next base: position 135,933,212 of record NC_134833.1, on the reverse strand, counting down.
TAGAAAAAGTCGACCGCTGGTACAACAGTAAGTCTTCGTATTTATAACGCTAAAATCAGAGGTTCGATTCCTCTCGGTGGACTCAGCAGATGGCCCGATGAGGTTTCGCTCTAAGAAAATACACACACATAATTTAGGAGAAAAAACCAACTTATAAAGTGAATATTTAAATTTTTATTTTTCTGCTAAATTTCAAACTGGTAGTTTTCCCATCAAATAAAAGAAACAGGAAGTAAAGTTTCAACTAGAACAACAACGTGAGCTAAATATCACGCTTATTTGTTCATGTATTCGAGCAGACCTGCACAAGGTTTATTTGCCCTAGACCTCTCTAGTATTTGTTTGTTTGTTGTTGTTTTTTAATTTCGCACAAAGCTACTCGAGGGCTATCTGTGCTAGCCGTCCCTAATTTAGCAGTGTAGGACTAGAGAGAAGATAGCTAGTCATCACCACCCACCGCCAACTGTTGGGCTTCTCTTTTACCAACGAATATTGGGATTGACTGTCACATTATAACGCCCCCACGGCGAGCATGTTTAGCGCGACGGGGATGCGAACCCGCGACCCTCAGATTACGAGTCGCACGCCTTAACACGCTTGGCCATGCCGGGCCCCTCTCTAGAATCGAACTGATAGATCAGGGGAACGCAGCTAGTTAAAAGCACCCTCCGCCGACTATTGACCAATTCTCATCTGGCTCGACCAGATGAAAGACAACCAGTAGCACCTGTCGGACACAATAACTCTATCTGGCTCTTAAAACTGAATAACTGGATTCACTGTGATTTTTATATAACGCACACAGATAAAAATGCGAGGCGTGTTCAGAAGTTTAATTTCACAAACCTTGGACCATTCGATCCGACACACTAAACCATTGTACCATCAAAGTTAGGAAGAGGCAAATTTTTATCATTACCTTTCTAAGGAAGAAAAATATAGCAATAATTGTAGAAAATTTTAATTCATTTTCCGACTTCCTTTTCATGATATCCTAAAAATATTTAACAATGAACGTAAAACATTCCAATTAATGTTTCGATATTTTTCTCGTGGTGTTTTTTTAAAAAAAGCATAGCAATAAATATGTAACATGTTAACTGATTTTTCCACATTCCTTTCACGGTATCCTAACTTCTAATCTCAGCTGAAGTTTTGGGTAAAATATAATATATTCCTTGATACTGCCTTGTTAATGTAACCATCCGTCCTGGAAACACACATATGAAGAAAACGGATTTCGGGTTCAACTCTGGACCACCCAGTACAGAAAATTTCCTAGTCAATCGGTAATTTACAAGCCAGCGAATAGCATCATTTTCTTGGCACTGTGCCATAGTGTTCTGTTTCTTTTCAAATTCGAGTTCAACATGCATTTTGGTTAATAAACTGCGCAGTATGCATAAGAAAAAACAAACAGAATAAGGACTGGTTTTGAGCAGCTCATGTATGCCATTTTGAGACATACTCAGCAATAACTAACAGTCTTAATGTTCAACGTAATCGTGGTCAAAGCCCCCCTTAATAAATGAATTTCAAGAAATTGAAATGCTTTACTGAATCAACAGTTTTAAATTATTTTCTGAATTTAGTCTCCTAAAACAAACAATCAAAAAGTAAACTAAAAATGTATTTTTTAATATAATAAAATTTTCAACATAATTCTAAATTAAAAATAACAAAATAATCAATTTATCAGCGAAACGATTTTTTTTTCTCTGTAGCAGTTTCAGTTTTGATATCAATAAATTGGTCACACTCTAGCTGCCTTGTTATCCAATGGAAAAACAACAAGTTAAAAATATCATATCTTTATAATATCAACCGTTGGAAGAGATATGACGAAATATAAGGAAGCGGTTACGTCACTTGATGTAAGGAACTCCGATACTAACAGTAATCTGGTGAAGCGAGAAACATTTTCTAAGGTATATATTAAGGAACGGTCCCTCTCAAAGAAGGACAAGAAGTGCAGTTTCGGATTCTACGTTTGTATACTGTGAGTCGTATAACAGCTGCAGAATGCAAGTTTAAAGCTACTGATCCTGAGACGGATTACTGACTGTTATAAAGGTTGCAGAAAGCCAATACGAACAGATTCACTTGTTTACGTATTGTACTGTAGAACTACACGAGTCTGCAAACAGATTCGTTTGTCACAACCAATCACATCGTCCTCCGACATCTTCGGAATATTTACTATTGATTGATAGCGAGAAAGAAAAAAAAAATATTGTTTGTTTTTTTTATTTCGCGCAAAGCTACACGTGGGCTATCTGCGCTAGCCGTCCCTAATTTAGCAGTGTAAGACTAGAGGGAAGGCAGGCATTCAACACCACCCACCGCCACCTCTTGAGCTACTCTTTTACCAATGAATAGTGGGATTGACCGTCACATAACGCTTCCACAGCTGAAAAGGCGAGGATATTTGGTATGACGGGTGTTCGAACCCGCGACCCTCAGATTACAAGTCAAGTGCCTTAAAACCACTTGGCCATGCTGGGCCTAGCAAAAATATAGCTTAGAATGAGTTGTTTTTTGTGGGTTTTTTTCACACGAGTGAGTTGCTTGTGAAGTATATTAAGCGAACTTTCAAACAATAACCGCACACCACTGGTCAGGAAAAACCATAAACTTAAAAAAAAAAAACAGAAAACAAAAATGAAAAAAAAGTAAAATTCCCACCGCTCTAAATGTTATTAAACATATGGATAGAAACAGTATGTGTGTGTATGCGTTTTTTTATAGCAAAGACACATCGGGCTATGTTGAGTCCACGGAGGGAAATCGAACCCTAATTTTAGCGTTATAAATCCGTAGACTTATACCAGCGGGGGACTAGAAACAGTAAACTAGCAAAAGCCTGTTTTGTGCTTAAGTCTGGTTACACGATCACATGATCGTACGGAAAACTGTCAAGATGTAACTAACTGTACAGTAATAATTATTACAATATACATATATTGCAATCTGTGGCGTGTTTTGGTAGGAGCTAAAAGGGTCCTCAGTCCCAGAGCCTATGATCTTAATGGGAGCCCATCGATAATTCTATTCTATGTAAAAATTACAAGGGATGTAGGATCCAAATATTTTTAGCCCCTGGGCCAACACAAACTTTAAAATCCGCCACAGAGTGCAATCGCAACTTTGATTTCACAACAACAAAGACATTTATTTTACTGGAACATGTATGATAAAAAATACCTGATGTCTTAGATTAATTTGGAATATTTTCCCGTAATATAGTAAATGTGTGCATCCACAGAAACCATTTGGAATATTTTTCCGTAATATACTAAATGTGTGCATCTACAGAAACTATTTGGAATATTTCCCGTAATATACTAAATGTGTGCATCTACAGAAACTATTTGGAATATTTCCCGTAATATACTAAAGGTATGCATCCACAAAAACCATTTGGAATATTTTCCTGTAATATACTAAATGTATGCATCCACGGAAACCATTTGGAATAGTTTCCCGTAATATACTAAATGTGTGCGTCCACAGAAACTGTTTGGAATATTTTCTCGTAATATACTAAATGTGTGCATCAACAGAAATTGTTTGGAATATTTTCTGGCATCACGTGATTTTTTTTTTTCTCTCGAACCCTGCACTTAACACCCAAGTTCATAAACAAAGATCGTTTATCAATTTTGGTTCTACAAAAATAGCCGAAAGTCGGCGAAGGGTAAACAAAGTGAGCTGTATAAACACACTATCTTCTTCCACGTTTCTGTAAAGATATAGCTTTCTGGTAATCATTTTCCACTCCGTGTCTACTTAGCTATCTCTGTTGCATAAAGTACAGGGTTCAGATCCTCTCGATGGCCAAACTAACATCAGGTATATAATCTCGTCCCGAGTTAATTGGACAAGGCGGCCGACTGAAAGCTTTGAAGTTGTCAATCACTGTAGCTACACACCAGGAGGCGCTTGCCGCCAGACCCCCCCGAACATGTATACCTATTTATTTAATTTCAGGAACTTTATCTTTGACAAGATTCCCATGCAGCCACAATCTTCATGAATTCTTTATGTATATACAGAATGAATACGTACACAGATTGCTGAAAAAATACACATAGATACAAAAAGCAGAATTTTGTATGTCACTGACTTTAGTGGCATTTTATTAATAAATAAGGGTAATGTAGGAAGTTGATTATAACCAATCTTTAAATGATTCATGGAATTAGGAGCTTACTGAATCGCACCTTCACGACTCTTAACACGTCTTCACTGGTATTTGTTAGTTGTTGCTACGTGATAGCACAGGAAGATATCACACATCACATGATAAACAAGTATTAGTGATGCGACAGCGCCATCTTCTTTTCAGTCGATATAAATAGAAAAAAAACAAAACAGTAACCGTATTGTTCATTTTTTGTGTGCTGTATATATAAAACATAATAGTCACATTCGTTATAAAACACATTAGAAATCGAGCATAAAAACATATTATTCAAGATAATATTTTAACCCTCTAGACATAAGATGAAAACATTCTACTTTTTGGGCTCTAAAATGTTTTTACAGTTTCACGAAAAACTTTTGAGCATTTCCATTATTTTTTTAATTAGAGTAACGTTCTGTAATACTACTAAATATATTTGTTTGGCCTAGTCTGAAAAGTTATAGGTGCATAAATATTTATACACACACGTATATACAGTACTGGTCATAAATTTGAGTCCAACAAGAAGAGAGAGAGAGAGAAAAAAAAAGGCGAAGCATAGTGGTGGGTCTATATCGGTGGGGGAATGTATCATGCTGCCAGAGTGAGAGGTTCTGTCTAAACTGATGGCATTATGAAGAAGGAGATGCATAATATGACCATCCTGGGTCGTCAGGCAAAACCACGTGGGTGACCTTTGCAAAACCACGTGGGTGACCTTAAATTGGGCCTAGCTTTGAATTTCCACATTATAATGATCTAACAAGGAGGTATTTGAAGAAGGTGCTGATAAAAAACTGATGATAAGTTAGGTAATAAAACAGCCCAAAGTCTCTGTGCTAATAAAAATGTGTAACACTAGTAGGTAAGTAATGTTAAGAAAAAGAATAGGTAATCCGTGACAGCATTGAAAGATCGTACGAAGGAAAGTTCTTTTTGATAGTGAACAAAAAAACAACAACTGATATCATCTACAATTGATCAAGGCAGTTGTGCAGCAAAGGCAAAATAACCTAATAAATAAGATTTGTTAATTTGTATTGTCCCAAAACTAACTCGTTACGTCTTATAGTGTAAAACAGTGCAAATGTAACCCTTAAGCAAAGAAACAACACCTTTCTTATGCAACCTATTATTCAAACATGATTGCTGATACCAGACTTCTGACCAGTTCTGTATGTATATATTGCTAATCATTGCTGAGGTAAGTAGAACATACAATGAATAGCAAGATCACTGTGTGCCAAACAATTAGATTACTCATACTAATGATCTGCTGTGTTTAACAGAAACAAACCAAGTTACTAATGGCCTTTACATTATGTACATAGAACTGAAACCACGTTCAATGCTCTAAATGATTGCTTTCTATACGCGTAAAAGTAACTTATAGTTGTTTGTTCACTGCTTCTATAGAAAACTGTTTATACAAACAAAATAAAATAACACTTGCTGCTGTTCAATGTGTATAGTAAAACAACTTACTAGTAGTTTTAACGTGCCATGATAATAACACTTGCTGCTGTCCACTGTGTATAGTAAAACAACTTACTAGTAGTTTTAACGTGCCATGATAATAACACTTGCTGCTGTCCACTGTGTATAGTAAAACAACTTACTAGTAGTTTTAACGTGCCATGACAATAACACTTGCTGCTGTCCACTGTGTATAGTAAAACAACTTACTAGTAGTTTTAACGTGCCATGATAATAACACTTGCTGCTGTCCACTGTGTATAGTAAAACAACTTACTAGTAGTTTTAACGTGCCATGATAATAACACTTGCTGCTGTCCACTGTGTATAGTAAAACAACTTACTAGTTTTTAACGTGCCATGACAATAACACTTGCTGCTGTCCACTGTGTATAGTAAAACAACTTACTAGTAGTTTTAACGTGCCATGATAATAACACTTGCTGCTGTCCACTGTGTATAGTAAAACAACTTACTAGTAGTTTTAACGTGCCATGACAATAACACTTGCTGCTGTCCACTGTGTATAGTAAAACAACTTACTAGTAGTTTTAACGTGCCATGATAATAACACTTGCTGCTGTCCACTGTGTATAGTAAAACAACTTACTAGTAGTTTTAACGTGCCATGATAATAACATTTGCTGCTGTCCACTGTGTATAGTAAAACAACTTACTAGTAGTTTTAACGTGCCATGATAATAACACTTGCTGCTGTCCACTGTGTATAGTCAAACAACTTACTAGTAGTTTTAACGTGCCATGATAATAACACTTGCTGCTGTCCACTGTGTATAGTAAAACTACTTACTAGTAGTTTTAACGTGCCATGATAATAACACTTGCTGCTGTCCACTGTGTATAATAAAACAACTTACTAGTAGTTTTAACGTGCCATGACAATAACACTTGCTGCTGTCCACTGTGTATAGTAAAACAACTTACTAGTAGTTTTAACGTGCCATGATAATAACACTTGCTGCTGTCATCTGTGTATAGTAAAACAACTTACTAGTAGTTTTAACGTGCCATGATAATAACACTTGCTGCTGTCCACTGTGTATAGTCAAACAACTTACTAGTAGTTTTAACGTGCCATGATAATAACACTTGCTGCTGTCCACTGTGTATAGTAAAACAACTTACTAGTAGTTTTAACGTGCCATGATAATAACACTTGCTGCTGTCCACTGTGTATAGTAAAACTACTTACTAGTAGTTTTAACGTGTCATGATAATAACACTTGCTGCTGTCCACTGTGTATAGTAAAACAACTTACTAGTAGTTTTAACGTGCCATGATAATAACACTTGCTGCTGTTCACTGTGTATAGTAAAACAACTTACTAGTAGTTTTAACGTGCCATGATAATAACACTTGCTGCTGTCCACTGTGTATAGTCAAACAACTTACTAGTAGTTTTAACGTACCATGATAGTTAAAAAACTCCATCTTCTCATAATCTTTTTTTTCAGATAGTAAAGTATCCTATGTATTATGATTAAATTTAAACATAAAAAAGAAATAACTTCATGAACCAACTTACCTTCAGTACAATAAAATCCATTTTGTTAAGTCTTATTTGTTGTTGTTATCTTTTTGAACAAGGTTTGTTATTCGACAAATGTTCCAAGAAGGTGTTATGTGGAGTGAAATTATGTTTTATAAGAAAATCATATTTTACGTACGACGCACAAGTGAGTCCTCAAGGCGGTTGACGTTAGCTGTGACGGTCTGTACACAGAGTGGTGATTACGCTATAGTTAACAGAAGAGATATGTCTTGATAAACAAACTGAAGTTTTCAACCTGTCACTTCTGGCGTCTACAGTGAGTGAGTCAGCTAATCACTATATAACTAAGGCCAAAGATCGAGGTGAAAGTTCAGGTGAACCTTCAAACAGTTTGCGGGACGTACAGGAAAAACTTAATTAACAGAATTTCGATCAAGTAATGAGCTAGTTAGATAAAATAAATAAGTAGCTGGCAGACTGTTTTTTCAACAGCCAAGTTTTTCACAGCTCCAAATGTCATAGTTTTTGTTAGTGCGATCGAACGAGTACGTCAAGTTGTTATTCCATAACACGGTCCGTCTCAGGACTCCGTTATACTAGTATGTTACAGGATGAACGAGCGACTAGAATTCCCAAAACCCAGGAGACATATTAAAACGAAAAGACATTAGAGGGCGAGGTTCGTAAACCCTCCTATTTCACAGAATTACCAGTGAATCCGGTTGGAGGACTTAGGAAAAAAAATAATAACAAAATAAAGAAATAAAAACGAGAAACGTTAAAGATTTATTTAGTTAAATCTAGCTGTCGGTCATACGTGTTCGAGAGTCACAGTTCAGCCTATTTCGTGACCACTTGCCTTGCTGGGAATTAATAATAATCTACATCAGTGCAGGAGTTCTGACTACTCGAGCTTATAATTCATGGCTTTAACTTTTCGTCGTTGTGAATTTCACATTAAAGAATCTGATACTGGCATTCATCTGTTTTCAGGTTAAGTTGTAACAAGTTTTCAGAGCGTAAAACATATAAACCTAACTATTATTCCTCCAGTTCCCAGAATACGCCTGCACTCAAGCATTAACGGGGCAACAGGCTGACAGGCGGAAGAACATGACTCGCAATGGTGAAACACACACTCGTATACAGCTCTGCATGTCGGACAGTCACTCCTGCCTAAGTGTGCCCGCTGTATCCAAGAGAACACAACTAAATACAGAGGTACCGTCCCGACCTCACTACCACCCCTTCTTTCCCTCCCGCGCACAGGCTCACGGGAGAAGTGCCCGACGCCAGTATGAAAGTAACGCCCAAAAGCACGCCGCACGTGTCAGAGATGGCTGGTAAAAGAAAATTTTCAGAGAAAGTACACTTCTGAAAGTCGTTTTATTTGCAAATGGCCATTCAGTCAATAGCTTTGTTAGCTGAGTACCTTCTGTAGTATGCTTATTAAGTGAAAGGTCACATTTCGCATCTTAATTTTTAGACCTTACTTCAATATTAAAATATCAGAACGTAAAAACCTGGGAAGTATTTGATAAAACGTATTTATTTGTCTTGGGTGTTCAGCGGATTTCGTATAACTTGTAAGTTCAGACCTTCATTATCAGGTTTAAGAAGTTTTCTAGTACATATTCACATACTCTGGTTTAGCAGTTTTGATCTATCTGAATAACGAAAACCTTTCGATTTGCTAGTGTTGATATTTATCACGCAAGTCAATAAGGTTCATCCACCCGACTGCGTTCAGCAACGTTAACAAAGCCTGTTTAAGATGTGCCACGTGCATCCCGAAGTTTTCTCGTTGCTCGTTACGAGAGCTCGGCGAAGATTATAGGTTAGCAAACTCAGAATATGAACCTCAGGATTCGTGGTTCACGTCTCGTTGCCGCAAAAAAACATTTCTGCGTTCTACATTTTAGGACCGGGTATGCGTTGTAATGATAACAAAACCCAAAAGAGAGTAGCTTAAAAGTTGGCGGTGGGTGCTATTGAGTAGCTGCGTTCTCTCTAGCCTGTCATTTCAAAATTGGGATCGGATATGTGTAGACAGCAATTTTCGTAGCCTTGCGAGAAAATTCTGGAACAACAAGATTATTTTATTTATTTTTCTCGTGATACCGTGCCAAGTAATTATCTGAAAACTTTTTTTTTTCTCTTTACTCTTAGTAATTTGCTCAACTTGAGAAATTCTCAGAGATTAGGCCTTACTAGCAATTATCAATCGAAGAATGGCACTAAACAAGTTATTAGTGAGAATCAGCTGAGCTTTGATTAGACATCCAGCTCTTTCCCTCTCTACCACTCGTGAGCTTTTTCAATCTTCCATATAATTTATAGGCTTAAAATAACGGAAAAACATATGTAAATTTTGTTTATCGAAAACATTATTCTTATGAAAATTATTTTACCTTTTACATCCAATCTGAATATAGAATAAAACTCAAAAGCGATCTGTATCTGTCTTTCTCTTAGATCATCAGGCAAAATGGGGGTTATCTATATGGCTCCAAATGTTGTCCATAAAGCTTATTTTTTATATGAACCAACTTAGATAAATAATTAAAAAAACTGCGATCTTCTTGTTAAGGGTGCAACTGTGATGAAACACATAGAGAAATAAAGACTGGAGCCAGTTTAAAGGCCATGTGTACGATATTTAATACGAACTTCTTTAAACATAGGTTTCGTTTGCGTGAAGAAAAATATTCTGTTGAAAGCTTCACGTTCGCTATTTCCCATGTGTCTTACAGGTGTGTTCAACGAGTTATTTACGAGGGCATAGACGTCATCCACAGCACACCCAAGGAATCATTGCTTATTCGCCACATAGCGGTAAATTTGACAATTAAAGTGAAAAAAAACACAAAAAAATAAGAAACAGCACCTTCACGAGTAAACAGTTGTTAATTTTCCCAACTGTGAGACTTGTTTTGGAACCTCACTAAATGAAAGGAAAGAAGTCGTAATGATACGTGATTTTTAGTTAAATTAATTAGAGAAAACATATATTACAGCATATCAAAAAATAATATATATATATGTGTACAGGAATTCTGTGTCTTTAGTATATAATTGTAAAAATTCAATAGCGACAACATAATATTTGTCGATCAAGTTTGATTAGTTATTTCTAGACATAATGGCAGGACACACAAGCTAATCACACACGTAAAATGCATGGGTGTGACAAAAATTTACGAAAATAAAACGAAGCCATGTATGGGGAAGGATGATTCTTCAAAAGTAACACTAAGAAGAAAAGGTTACCCCTTCTATATTGTGTTTTTTAGTGGTTCAACAATGTTTAAAAATTTAACAAATGGAGGTGGGTAGGAGGAGTGTTTGTTTGTTTGGAAGTTAGCACAAAAATACACAACGGGATATCTGTGTTCTGCCCACCAAGGGTATCGAAACCTGGTTTATAGGGGTGTGAGTCCGTAGACATGCCGCTGTGCCACTGAGGGAAGGGAAAGTTATAAGGTACAGTATATGGCAATCTAAACAGAGTCATAACAAAATACAGAGCCAATCACTGTGGCTTCGAGGCTAGTAACGTATGACCTTCCAGAATGAACTACAAAATGTATGTAGAGGAGTTACTCTGTGTTGAATGGCATCAGTCATTTTGATTGACTCACTTTAACTCACTACAGCAGCAATGCTGTAATAACAATACTAAGAAATAATTAACAAGTATACGTACTGCTACTGTATAACTGTTTTCAGCCATTCTGCAATAACAGTATTAATTAATAATAAGACATAAGTACTGCTACTACAATGTTTCAATCATTATATCATTAGCAAACATTACCTCCACTTGAAAGGAAATTTACTTCCTAGAAATATAATATTAAACACGATCCATAAAGTTCTAAGTAAACACTGTAACTGTTCTACAAGTTAATTTTCCTAGACAGAAAACATTATGATAAAAAAAAAGTACATGTCATTTTATGATTCTTGGTTTCAAGTACAGTTAATTTTGTATTAAGTACAACGGTAAGCCTTTAAATAAATACATATTAATAACTGAATATCATGTGCATAATATTATTCATAGTTTTCCCTAATACATTATTTCCTTTGACAATTGTAATGTTGACATTTAGACTGAACGTTGGTGAAAATAAACCTTGTGCTGCCACCTTCTGGGCCTTCTTCAAACCATGAAACTTTTTTGTTGTTCTTTATAAAAATTATCCGTTAAAACATTTAATTGTTACGAAACAAGGCTGTCTATATATCAAACACATTAATCATAAAATCCTTGAGGATTTAATTTGGAAGCAACCAAGTAATTCTATTTTAAATTAACGACTATTAACGCCTCAAAAGGGAGAAATGTTCATAAAAATGTGATTAAAGATAAATCAACTTAGATTTTTACACAGTACATAAAACACGTGCCATTCGTATCATGTAACGTACTAAAAAAAAATCGCAATCTGTAATTAGCATTGATCGAAAAATTGCCCCTAACAAAGCTTCTTTGGTTCGTTTTCATTTTCATAAGAAGTAACATATATATATAACTTGTTTACAAAAAAGTGAAACTTAACAATTATAACTTCACCTCCTGTATCACTCTCAAAAATGGTTGGTTTCTCAGAATAAATAATCTGTGCGCTCGTAAAGTTGTCTCTAGGATTACTATACTGCCAGCTTTAAACACGTTCCATCGTAAAACTGTCCGTGAGAATGACTAGTTTCAAATACTGAGAGTGGAATATATTGTACTCTCAGTAATGTCACGGTTCTTCATAGTAAACGACTTGATGACCCCATTCCATAGCTACGAATTGTTATTTTCGCAACGAAAAATCTATGTATTGAAATGATGCTGTAGCCTAACATATAAATATCCAGTGTGCGTGTGTTATGTGTTTTTCTTATAGTAAAGCCACATCAGGCTATCGCTGTGTCCACCGACGGGAATCCAGCCCTTGATTTTAGCATTGGAAATCCGTAGACTGAATGAGTGGGAGTTACAGTAAGCTCTACAAGAACACATCTATCCCATGTACCCTCTGTTTCAACTAGTAGTTGGAGTTAATTTCTGCTGGACCCTTGTGCGACTAGTATTGTTGAATTTCTCGCAAAGCTACATAAGGGCTATCTGCGCTAGCCGTCCCTAACTGAACAGTGTAAGACTAGACGAAAGGCAGTTAGTAATCACTACCCACCGCCAACTCTTGGGCTACTCTTTTACCAACGAATAGTGCGATTGACCGTCACATTATAACGCCCCCACGGCTGATAGGGAGAGCATGTTTAATGTGACAAGGTCTTAAATCCATGACCCTCAGCTTTCGAGTTGAGCGCCTTAACCGCCTGAGCATGCCAGTTCCCACTGGTAAGTTCTTTAACCCATGATGTAAAATATATTATTATTGTTGAAATGTGATGGGAACAATTCCCCGTTATACTGAGGCGAGGAAACTTATCTCCCATTCTCCATACGATTAATGTCCATTAAACTGTCAGACTTTAGATTATTCTAAACGTTTCAGATTGATTCAATAATTATTGTATAATTTATTATAGACTGTTTAATAATAATTTTATTTCACACAGATTTGAAAAACGAACTACACTAAATAAGCATAAATATTATGATTTCCTGTGCCTGGCGACAGCTTTGCAGTAATTCTGAGGGCTTATAATATTAAAAATTAGGTTTTGATACTTGCAGAAGGTAGAGCGCAAATATTTCTTTGTGTAACTTTTTTGTGCAAAACAAACAATAATCAATTTAATTGTAGTGGTTTGCCCAAAGTGTGAAACTGAGAAAAATTTAAACCCGTGCACGGGTTTAATTATAAACGGCATTACAGTAATTATAAAATCGAATGTGTGCATATTTATTATTGAAAAAAACAACAACAATAACAGCTGATATTTGATCTAGATGTAAGTTTTTCTGAAGAAGGTGGAACCTGAAATGAGCGAAATTCGAATCCGTGTAACAGCTGTTTTAATTATAAAAGGTATTACAGAAATCTAACGTGCACATTTTCGAGTGTAATAATACATCTATATATGACATAGATGTGAGAGAATATTTTTGTTTTCGGTGAAATTAACTAAACAATTAGTGTTCACAGCCATTACACACCAAACCGTTTCTAAATTTTTTGAGAAATTTTGATTTTGCATACCACAATAGTTTTGTGTTAACATCTGTGAATCTATTTCTCACGTGTTTCATATAAATCACCTTATAGATCGATATTTTAGACTGGCACGTACAACGCATCATTACCCATGCAATAAAACTGTGAATAACATGAACAAATCAAAAGTGGCTTTGATAAATATCAAATTCAATGAGTCATGTTAGGCCAGTGGAGAAAACCGTAGCTTTCGAACCTTTAGGACTTTTTTTCGTATGATCAGCAAGTTTTTTGCTTCGTTGTCGTAGAATGAGAAATTACGGATAAAGCATAATAAAGTTACAAAAACCTAAAATATAAAAATAACTGCCCCCTAGTGGTACAGCGGTATGTCTGCGGACTCACAACGCTAAAAACCGGGTTGCGATACCTGTAGTGGGAAAAGAACAGAGAGCTTAATGTGAAGTTTTGTGATTAACTTCAAACAAAGTTTCTTTGTTGATTTTTTTTTTATATAAAAACATTGTCTTGTATATTTATATTCACTAATCATTATTCATATAAAACTGTGTTTTAATGCCGAAAGTTCATAGAAATGAGGTGATAATACAACTTTTGAACCCGTCGGGTTCGAGCCCAGTGCTTCTCGCACGCCAAATAAAAGCTATCTCTCTAAATTAAAATGTTCAGTCACCCTGTGTATTGAAAACTTGATTGCGACTTTGCTTACGTGTTAATGTATGAACGTACAAACAAATTAACCCCCACAATAACAGGATAATCGAAAGGTTTGCTCGGTGGAGTAAACAAGTGAACGAGTTGTGATTAGTGTAAGTAGCAGAACAGGATTAAGGTGAGGAAACAAAAGAACAGCCGAAGCTCGCAAGCACAGCGGTAAATAGCTTCAGGTAAATAACCACGTCTTTACAATACGTATGACTTTATACGCACCTAACAGTAACGATTAGTAAGACGTTTCTTTATATCATAAGGTACTTGTCAGCTGTCATCCAACTCTAAACATAAACTTCAAGAACGATAAATAAAATAATACTTTAATAATTCATAACATGACCAGTTTTATAACTAAATATATATATATATTCACAATATTTTACCCTCTGGCGGATTTAAAGAAAAACACAATAAAACTATCATTTTATAAAGAACTCAGCAATGGCTTGGTTATAAAGAATTCAAAACGACACATCAAAGAAAAAATTAAGTCTCAGTAAACGTTTCACTTCAACTGTCATTACCTCGAGTGTTCCTATTTTGGTTTGCATAATGAGATCCTATTTACATGTTTAGCATAAATGTACCCCAAAGCTATGCATGAATTTATTATAGTTTTGTTTTACAAAGTGGATAGATTTACCACTCACAATTTCTTACACTGAATAATACATTAACCAGCAATACACACACCCCTTATTGAAAATGTATAAGATACCAGAGCTCTTCCCATTGTCATGCTTACTATAAGTTGTTATAAGTAAATCTGTGAGTGTACTTTGTATAGCTTTAGTGAATAAGTTTCTTTATTGGTTGTCATACATCACTTTACAATACGTCACGGAATATTAGAGAACTTTTCTTGACAGAAAATGTTACATATGAATTATCTATAGCAGTGCTGACAGAATTTCACGTGAATTTTACAAATGTGTTTTATTAACCCATACAACGCCATGCAATATCTTACTAAACTTTCTTTCGACAGGCGTTAGGATGGCTAAAAAAAAAAAAAAGACCTGTTTCAATACTGGTAAAATTTAGTGGTTTATGTTAAAGCAACTACTTCTAAGTATGTGTAAGCTAAACTGTATTTTAGTTATGTAAAAAACTACACTTGACTTTCAAGACTTTGTTCGTCTTTTTATACGCGACACCATTTTTTCTTTCGATGAGTGGGGGGGGGCTTTGTTGTGAAAGTTTTTAAAACGCCACAAATATAATTTTGTCGTGTTAACACTAACTAATCTGTTATGAAATATGTATTACCATATTATATGCTGTTTTCTTACCATTTTATATTAAGTTTGTAAAAATATTAACACCAAACCCAGGTATTAGTGACTTGGATTTTTAAAAAATTCAAATTGATTCATTCTGAGATGCCAGCTGTCTCATAACAATTATTAACAGTGTCAAAAGTGTGACAGAGATGGGAAAAAATATACATATTTTGTGTTTTCACAGGAATTTGGATAACATCTCATCTCGAGTGACAGTTATAGAGGGAGTTTATGTCACGTCACAGCCGTGGTCTTTGATTTGAAACCAGGAAAGCAAGGAAATTATCAACAGTAACATTAAGCACGCATGCGTAATGTTTGATTGGTGTACAAACGGATGAATACTCGGTTAGGATTTTTAAAAACAACAACAATGGTACTGAATGGTACTGAAACCTGATGAAAAGCAACACAGAATAAACGTAGTATTGAAACCAAATAAAAAAACAATGATACAGATAAAAATGAAATATTGAAACCAAAAGAAAAGAAAACGACATAAAACAAATAAATCGTCATATTGAGATAATGACGAAAACCGAAAAAAACTAAAGAGAATAAAAGGACTTCACAAAACAAAACGCGAAGAAGAAATGGAAAGAGGAAATACATAAAGCATGTGTACACGTGCAGGAAGAGTTAATGTGAATCACGAGAAAGGCGTTTTATTACTTTCTAATAAATTCAGTATAGTTAAGAGAGGAAAAGCAAGGCAGACAGGCATAAGAGACGTGAAATAGTCAACCACTACCCAAAAAACCGTGGTGTTTGGAGAAGTCCCCCCCCCCCGATGATATGTTATACTTGAATTGTATACGTACTGCACAGTTTATTGCACGCTAACACTCCCCCCCCCTTTCGGTGGCTCAGTGATATACTCGAGGGCTTATGTCGCTATAATTCAGACATAGCACAGATAGCTCATTCATTGTCCAGCTTTCTGTCTGGCAAATAAACAAACAACCCGTATTTTATTTTTAGATTCTTCATGTATAGACATAATATATTCACATAGAGATTAATACAGCTGATTAACAACTCCTAAGGAAGGAGAGAGACAAGAGTAAAGATATAGGAAATATTTAGGCTTAGCACGCAAGGAATGTGGTTTTGTTGTTAGAAATTTTAATGAGTGATGACGAGAAAACCCACTTGTAAAGAAAAATATATATGTAAAAACGGCTGGTTTGGGTTGAAAAAATTTTTATGTAGAGGAGCGAACAACGTTTCAACCTTCTCCGGTCATCGTCAGCTTCACAAAGAGAGAAAGAGGTAACTGACTGATAGCTGACCACATGTTTGAAGGGGGTTGTGTAGCTGAGTGTAGGAATGTAGAGGGCGTGCTTAGATGTTTGATTATAATATAGGTTCAGCCTAAAATAAACCAATATATAGGAACACCTCTATACCTAACCTAAATTAATAAATATAATCAAACACCTAGGCACGCCCTCTACATTTCTACACTCAGTTACACAACCCCTTCAAACATGTGGTCAGCTATCGGTCAGTTACCTCTTTCTCTCTTTGTGAACCTGACGATGACTGAAGAAGGTCGAAACGTTGTTCGCTCTTCTACATACAAATTTTCTCAACCCAAACCAGCTGTTTTTACAAATATCGGTTAAAAACTTTGTGAGTTTTATAATGTAGAACAGAGCTTAAATTCAGCATCTATTGCAGTATACGTGACAAACAGGCCGAGAAGCAGGGACACATAAAGAGGAAGATAAGACACAAATATCATTAATGGGGAATTGAAAAGGGCTTCCATGGTATCATGTGTACAATATTTCACTCTACTTACAGCGTCCTTAATTAGGAACAGTATGTATTTCTTGGTACTGGTTTGTGTCTCGTTCACTAATCGACATCACAGTTGATAGAAGGTAATGACTTTTATCTGGGCTCTAGCTTGACGTTTTTGTTTGCTAACACAACACAGATTATTTGGAGTAAGGATGTCATTAATTCCAGATTATCATTCTATAGGGCAAGATAAACAATTCTCATAATAACGAAGGCACAGAACACGACGGCTTGTGTCAGACGTTTCCGCCTAAAGCAGCCTACAGGGGGAAGAAAACCTACCGATGTCGCACATCTAATGTTACTACGTATAATCATAGTAAAATTTACGTTTGCAGCTATATATATATATATAAGGTGAATATAAAATATATTAGTAGCTTTTAATATTCTGTATACGTTTATTCAATCTCTCTGTCGGTCTAGTCTTTGATTAGAAATAAAACAGATTTCAGAGTGAGTTAGACAAATGATATATACGAAATACCATGATTTATTTGTTTGTTTAGAATTAAGCAAAAAGCTACACAATGGGCTATCTGTGCTCTGCCCACCTCGCGTATCGAGACCCGGATTTTAGCGGCGTGAATTCGCAAACATATCGCTGTGCCACTGGGGGGCGAAATACCATGGTCTCACACTTTCGATTTGAAAACCTGAAGAATGTGTGATTATCACGGATATCAGGCTTCACCAGCTTTTAAATGGCGTTTAAGTTTTAGCACTGAAAGTTTGAGAAGCATGCACGTGCATTTAAGACTTCTGAATAATACGAACTTCAGTAAGAAACACGACTTCGACTCATTGTTTATAGAATAGGATTTTCAGGTTAGTGAGTATTGATTATCTGCTATATCGCAAGTCAGAAGATACGATTTACAGCAAAAATACTGTAAACTGCACAAGTTGGAAAATGTATAATAATATGTACTTTATATATGAAAAGGACCAAGGAAACTGTAATGTTCACGTGAAGAAGACCTGGAGCTACAAATGTTTTAGCGATATGTATGTATATATATATATGTATGTGTATCAATAGATAAAGGAGTAGAAGGCAATTTAATCGTAGCTTCTTTTAAAGCTAAGGTATAAATGAACTTTTCATGAAATATATCTAAATGTTTCTTCTCTAACTTGTTTCGGCCCGGTATGGCCAAGCTTGTTAAGGCGTTCGACTCGTAATCCAAGGGTCGCATTAAACATGCTCGCCCTTTCAGCCGTGGGGGCGTTATAATGTTACGGTCAATCCAACTATTCGTTGGTAAAAGAGTAGCCCAAGAGTTGGAGGTGGGTGGTGATGACTAGCTGCCTACCCTCCAGTCTTACACTGCTAAATTAGGGACGACTAGCGCAGATAGCCCTCGAGTAGCTTTGCGCGAAATTCAGAACAAACAAGTCTAACTTGTTATTGGTACTAGTACATTTAAAAAGTGCTAAGCTTTCTAGATTTATATTTTTGGGTTTGTTCACCTCGAATATTTATTATTACTAGCTGTTCTACCTTTGCTCTTCGCTATTAGAAAGTAACCGGTCCAAGAATGGTTACATTTACTAGAAGACCTTCATTGGGTTTGTGTAACAAATTAATGAAGATGTTTGTGCTATTTATTCTTCATTCAGTGACGTTGAATTTATTATGGGCTGTGATACAAAGTAAAGTAGATCACTTGCCTTGTATAGATAGAGAAATCTGTCCTTCCATGGAACTCCCCATCCATCATACACACGCGCTAAACCACCAATAATATACTTATATGCGTCCAAATATCTACAAGCCAGCAATGACTGCCCAGTATAGTGGAATGGGCTTTTACCAAGTAATTGTATGTATCTAGCTACTAAAGGTTTAACATTTATCCAGTAATATAAATAATATTTCTAATAGATCTATGGATCAGCTACCCGAGGAAGTTTTAATTTAGCAGTATAACCATTTTTTAGATACGTCATCTAAACTTTCTGTTAGACGAGATACAGTGTAAGCGTTTTACTTGTAGCACTTGGTAGATTTAGTATTATGTGGTATTTGTTCAGAGATGCTGAAATTAGGTGCAATATGGCGTTTAAACTTTGACTTACGTCGTACTAACACGTGGGTGAAAATCTCTACTAGATAGAAGAGTGCACATTTTCTTTTTTTTCCATTGACGTTACGAGATTTAATACAAAATTCAGTAGATCACTAATATTTTGCTGCAAAAATAATTTAGTTTCATTCTTACTCTTAATTATAATCGAAATTATTTACGATTACAGGAAACTGTACTGACAAGAAATGATTACTACAAGTCAAAGTTAGTAGTACTACGAGAGAAATTCAGGGATGTTGAGTTAACGAGTTCCTCGGAATTAATATGGTGAAGATGAATTATGTCTAAAGTGCTATTAAAAGGAATTCTTCCGTTACACTTTCGTCAAATGTGAATGTATAATGTCAAGGGATAAATAAGCTTGACAATAAATTCATGCCACTTTACGTACACAAGTTACATACTGCTTTGCTACTATTTAATTTGAAACCAAACCTAATTTTACTGTCAATAGAAGTATTTGAATTTTAATATACGAGTTACGAATTGCTTTGCTAATCTTTGGGGTTGTCAACAGAAGTATTTAATTATCTTCAATAAACGAGTTGCAAATTGGTTTGCTAATCTTTGAAGTTGTCAGTTGAAATGTTCAGTTTTTAATACAAATTAATTTCCCTATGTTTGGAGTTGTACCGTGCTGGTACAGAGGGTAAGTCTAAGGATTTTCAACGCTAAAATCAGGGGTTCGATTCTCCTTGGTAGACTCAACAGATAGCCTGATAAGAAAACACACACACGTTTGGAGTTGTCAACAGAAGTATTTGATTTTTAATAAAAGAGTCACAGTTTGGTTTGTTAATCTTTGGAGTTATCAAAAGACATATTTAGTTTTTAGTATACAACTTACAAGTTGCTTTGCTAACCTTTGGGAATAATGTTTATATCTATCGTCAGTCGGATTATTTTATACATTGGTCTGTTCTATTTGTTTTGTCAGTCAAATACGTCTATTTGTTTGTATCTTTCATAAAATTTTCACGAAAACTGTACAAAGAGTTATCTGCGAATAACCGTTCCCAATTTTGAATTGATAGAGGGAAGATAATTGGCCAAACAGCACTCGTCATCAATCCGGGCTACTCTTTTCTGACCAATTAATGGAGTTTTATTGTCGCAGCTAAAACTCAAAGGTGCAGAACTCCTTTTCTCTTTTTTCCGCCAACGAGCTGCACACCATGAATCCTCGAATTCATGGGCCGAGTATACTAACCGCTAAACCACGACCAGCTAGTTAAGATTAAAAAAACAATAACTCAGAACCTATTTAGTTTGGAGGAAATGAGTGAGCCAATTCTTAACTGAAAATTCATGAATGTTAAACTTTAGTTTTATAAACCCTTCAATCTTTCTACAGGTCAAAGTTGGCCATGCACAAATAACAAGAATTATAAAGGTTTATAAAAAAATGAAAGAGCTAAGATATCTTTGCTTTCGCACACACAGAAACACGTTTTCACTCCAATGATATCAATCGCCAGTCCATTTCTAGTCTTAACGGTATGGCCACGTTAAAATTTTAAAAAAACAACAACTTCTAAATTTGTAATGATTTTATTGCTACAGAGAAGTTCAATCACATGTAGGAAGGTTTTTCATTAATTATACATCAAACGTGGGGTGGTAAAACAAAGCGATGACGTATATTACGTCCCTGATATACTCGGAAATCTTACAACCTTGTAGAACTGAATCTCTCAGTATTCGTGTATTAAGTACAATACAAATAACTATTGACATTAAACTCTATGTCACTAAGAACTCTAAGTTTTATAAGTAATAGTAAACTGTGAAGTATAAAAACATGTTCTATTATTACTGTCTATTATAAAGAATAAACATAGAGATCTTTGTAGCTTGTATCACGCTGGTAATAGTAAAGTTATTCATGGAATTGTTGCTCTCTTACACCCATTTATACTAAAATCTAGACCCGGCATGGCCAGGTGGTTAAGGCACTCGACTCGTAATCCGAAGGTCGCGGGTTCGAATCCCGACCACTCCAAACATGCTCGCCCGTGGAGGCGTTATAATGCGACAGTCAATCCCACTATTTGTTGGTAAAAGAGTAGCCCAAGATTTGATGGTGGGTGGTGATGACTAGCTGCCTTCCCTCTAGTCTTACACTGCTAAATTAGGGACGGTTAGCGGAGATAGCCCTCGTGTATATTTGCGCGAAATTCTAAACAAAACAAACCAATTCAAAATCTCAGTGACTAATACAATTTCTTTGATTTAACAACAGTAATCTAATTTTCGTTGATTAACAAAATTAGATTACTAGAAACTCCGATAATTTTTATTGCTTTAATAACATAGAATTTACAAAGGATGGTAACGGATTTTGTAAAAAGTAAGTAAAAATATTTTTAGGTTTAATTAGTTCTTGAGACATTTTTCTTAGACTAACTGCAGTTAAAACAAGAGACAATGGTCCATTTCAGTGTCTACTTTCATTGAGTTAATTAAAACAAAGGATTTTAAAATAATCATACATGTATAACACTTAAAATTGCACTGTTAAAATTATAAATGTTAAAATGATCGTGTAAATAAAATAACACACTGAGAAATTTGTATAAATCTTGGGTTAAAGCTAAGGATCTTGAAATATTTCTGTATACAAAATTAGTTATGATGGAGCATTTATTTATATTTACCGTGTTAAAACTAAGGGTCATAAAATGCTCGTGTACAACAGGTCATAATGAGTCATCCATATGAATATTTTCGGGTTAAAAGTTTTGTTTGTTTAGAGTTAAGCACAAATCTACACAATGGGATATCTGTGCTTTGCCCACCACGGGTATCGAAACGCGGTATTTAACGGTAAAAGTCCGCATACTACTGTGTTAAGAGGAAAGAATAAATTCGGATTTGTGTGAATGAGAGATAACTTATGTGATTTTTGTCATAGTTAATATTAATAAATTAACCTAAAGGGACAACAATAATACCAAGGTATGAACGCATGTTTTTGTAACTACACCAAGGCTAAAATTAAAGGGTAGTATAGTGATGTTAAAGTAAAAACGAGATGAATACAGCATTAACTTTCATTAGATTAAAACGTGTTTAATTTAGTATTTTAATAGTTATTAAGAAGTAAATATTAACAAGGATTTCAATGCGTTGGAAACTAGGAATAAATGGATGTTTACAAATAGTTTGTTAAGTAACAGCTTAAAAGGTGACTTTACAATGAAAGAGTACTGTGGAAGTCGGGTTCGAGACCGGCATAGCCAGGTAGTTAAAGCACGCGACTCGTAATCCGAGGGTCGCTGGTTCGAATCCCGATCACACCAAACATGCTTTCAGCCGTGGGGGCGTTATAATGTTACGGTCAATCCCACTTTTCGTTGGTAAATGAATAGCCCAAGAGTTAGCGGTGGGTGGTGTTGACTAGCTGCCCCCCTCTTGTCTTACACTGCTAAATTAGGGACGACTAGCGCAGATAGCCCTCGAGTAGCTTTGTGTGAAATTCAAAAGAAATCCGTTAGTCGTGTTCGAAATTATGTATTTTTGAATAGTTTATATACATAGCTTAGTACGAGATATGATAAAGAATAAAGTGTGTGTGTGTTTTCTTTTAACAAAGCCACAACGGACTATCTGCGGAGCCCACCGAGGGGCATGGAACCCCAGATTTTAGCGTTGCAAATCTGTAGACTTACTGCTGTACTAGCGGGGGACGAAGGATAAAGAGGTAAAACAGTTTATATAAAGTTAAATAAGTGTTAATAGGTTATAATATAAGATATAATAGTTTGTATAGGTAGATTTTGAATGGCTTATGGGAAACGTATGAGTCTTTCACAGGTTTTAATATGCTAATACAAAAATAAAAGATTTATTAGTTGTCGGTTTTTTTCATACACGAGCTTATATTCATGTTTTATAACAGTATTAGTGATTCTGTAAAGAACTACACATCACAAAATGTGAAAAGTCATGTAAAACAGGCGTTGTTTCATTGTGATGGAATTAGATAATGACAACTCAAATAAACTGATTCAATTTGACCACAAAGATCTGCTTTTTAAATGTTATATGATGATATATGCTCTTCCTCTAAATGCTGCTCTGTGGTACTGTCATTTCTATTAATAAAACAGAGCAATGTAGTCAAAATAGATTATAAAGTTGGAACACGTAGCTAAAACCTTGAAATATTGCTTTTACAAACGTATAAAAGTATTGCATTGCACGCTTTTAAATCAACCTTCATTTGGATAAAATTATTTTGTTATATGATTGGTAGATGTACAATGCTAGAAAATAAGAAAAATAAATTCAAAGATGTGTCAGTCAAATTAATAGACGTTCAGGTGAGAACAAATCACAGATACTTTAGTTAAAGAAAAACAGAACAGAAACACAGTGAAAAAAGCCAAACAACGAAGCTGAGAAGGAGAGAAAATTAGAAACTTTGATACTAAGAGAGAAAATTTGTAGAAACATTAGTGGAAAAAAGAAGCAATCCAATGAGAAATGAAAAATATTATGTAAGCTTTTGTAACGAAACAGAAACTCGGATCTTGTCATGTTAGAAGTCGTTGTGGTTATAAGAGTAACAGTCAAAAATCACTATTCTATTGGAATAGTCCAAGAATTGTCAGTTAATGCTGTTTACTAGCTGCCTTACTTCTGTCTAGTCTATTAGTTCAAAATTAGAGGGAAATAGCGCAGATATCCCTTGTGTAGGTTTACGCAAACATTCGATTATAAAATTTATTATTCTAAAGAAACTATACACTTTAAAAACACTGTGAAAATATCATGATATACTTTTTAACATTTACAACCAGACATTGGGTGAAAATCGAAAATGAAGATCATTGAAACTTTAATGTTTATTTCTGTTAAGACTGGAAATTTAACACATCCATAACGAACCACAGGAAGGACTTGGATAAGTAAGCCCGCACAGTCAAAGCATTTTATATGATCTCGCAGAGATAAAATACATATATATATATATATATATATATATTTATTTATTTATTTTTCAATTTGAGAAAATTAGAGTATAGGGGTTAAAACACACGAGTCTCAATTACCTAATTAAAGTAGAGTTTGAATCTAAAACTGTTTTTAGTTAGAATAACTAAAATAATCTTAAGAAAAGTAAACAATTTATGTTATTTCAAGAAACAAATTGACAAAATCAAAATGTCACTTGCTTCTTAACTGACTGTTTGTCTCTCAAACTTTCGGATTTGGTGCCAAAATGCTGCATAAAACTTTGTTATAAAAATGTACATGTTTTATATAAATATGTAATATTACTTAAGAATTCACTTGTTTGTTTGTACATGTTTTATATAAATATGTAATATTACTGAAGAATTCACTTGTTTGTTATGTACATGTTTTATATAAATATGTAATATTACTTAAGAATTCACTTGTTTGTTATGTACATGTTTTATATAAATATGTAATATTACTGAAGAATTCACTTGTTTGTTTGTACATGTTTTATATAAATATGTAATATTACTTAAGAATTCACTTGTTTGTTATGTACATGTTTTATATAAATATGTAATATTACTTAAGAATTCACTTGTTTGTTATGTACATGTTTTATATAAATATGTAATATTACTTAAGAATTCACTTGTTTGTTATGTACATGTTTTATATAAATATGTAATATTACTTAGAATTCACTTGTTTGTTATGTACATGTTTTATATAAGTATGTAATATTACTTAAGAATTCACTTGTTTGTTATGTACATGTTTTATATAAATATGTAATATTACTTAAGAATTCACTTGTTTGTTATGTACATGTTTTATATAAATATGTAATATTACTTAAGAATTCACTTGTTTGTTATGTACATGTTTTATATAAGTATGTAACATTACTTAAGAATTCACTTGTTTGTTATGTACATGTTTTATATAAGTATGTAATATTACTTAAGAATTCACTTGTTTGTTATGTACATGTTTTATATAAATATGTAATATTACTTAAGAATTCACTTGTTTGTTATGTACATGTTTTATATAAATATGTAATATTACTTAAGAATTCACTTGTTTGTTATGTACATGTTTTATATAAATATGTAATATTACTGAAGAATTCACTTGTTTGTTATGTACATGTTTTATATAAATATGTAATATTACTTAAGAATTCACTTGTTTGTTATGTACATGTTTTATATAAATATGTAATATTACTTAAGAATTCACTTGTTTGTTATGTACATGTTTTATATAAATATGTAATATTACTTAAGAATTCACTTGTTTGTTATGTACATGTTTTATATAAATATGTAATATTACTTAAGAATTCACTTGTTTGTTATGTACATGTTTTATATAAATATGTAATATTACTTAAGAATTCACTTGTTTGTTATGTACATGTTTTATATAAATATGTAATATTACTTAAGAATTCACTTGTTTGTTATGTACATGTTTTATATAAATATGTAATATTACTTAAGAATTCACTTGTTTGTTATGTACATGTTTTATATAAATATGTAATATTACTTAAGAATTCACTTGTTATTTATGTACATGTTTTATATAAATATGTAATATTACTTAAGAATTCACTTGTTTGTTATGTACATGTTTTATATAAATATGTAATATTACTTAAGAATTCACTTGTTTGTTATGTACATGTTTTATATAAATATGTAATATTACTTAAGAATTCACTTGTTTGTTATGTACATGTTTTATATAAATATGTAATATTACTTAAGAATTCACTTGTTTGTTATGTACATGTTTTATATAAATATGTAATATTACTTAAGAATTCACTTGTTTGTTATGTACATGTTTTATATAAATATGTAATATTACTTAAGAATTCACTTGTTTGTTATGTACATGTTTTATATAAATATGTAATATTACTTAAGAATTCACTTGTTTGTTATGTACATGTTTTATATAAATATGTAATATTACTTAAGAATTCACTTGTTTGTTATGTACATGTTTTATATAAGTATGTAATATTACTTAAGAATTCACTTGTTTGTTATGTACATGTTTTATATAAGTATGTAATATTACTTAAGAATTCACTTGTTTGTTATGTACATGTTTTATATAAGTATGTAATATTACTTAAGAATTCACTTGTTTGTTATGTACATGTTTTATATAAATATGTAATATTACTTAAGAATTCACTTGTTTGTTATGTACATGTTTTATATAAATATGTAATATTACTGAAGAATTCACTTGTTTGTTATGTACATGTTTTATATAAATATGTAATATTACTAAGAATTCACTTGTTTGTTATGTACATGTTTTATATAAATATGTAATATTACTTAAGAATTCACTTGTTTGTTATGTACATGTTTTATATAAATATGTAATATTACTTAAGAATTCACTTGTTTGTTATGTACATGTTTTATATAAATATGTAATATTACTTAAGAATTCACTTGTTTGTTATGTACATGTTTTATATAAATATGTAATATTACTTAAGAATTTACTTGTTTGTTATGTACATGTTTTATATAAATATGTAATATTACTTAAGAATTCACTTGTTTGTTATGTACATGTTTTATATAAATATGTAATATTACTTAAGAATTCACTTGTTATTTATGTACATGTTTTATATAAATATGTAATATTACTTAAGAATTCACTTGTTTGTTATGTACATGTTTTATATAAATATGTAATATTACTTAAGAATTCACTTGTTTGTTATGTACATGTTTTATATAAATATGTAATATTACTTAAGAATTCACTTGTTTGTTATGTACATGTTTTATATAAATATGTAATATTACTTAAGAATTCACTTGTTTGTTATGTACATGTTTTATATAAATATGTAATATTACTTAAGAATTCACTTGTTTGTTATGTACATGTTTTATATAAATATGTAATATTACTTAAGAATTCACTTGTTTGTTATGTACATGTTTTATATAAATATGTAATATTACTTAAGAATTCACTTGTTTGTTATGTACATGTTTTATATAAATATGTAATATTACTAAGAATTCACTTGTTTGTTATGTACATGTTTTATATAAATATGTAATATTACTTAAGAATTCACTTGTTTGTTATGTACATGTTTTATATAAATATGTAATATTACTTAAGAATTCACTTGTTTGTTTACTTACCAGTACAAAGCTCTGTCCCCCTTGGGAAAATGAGCCCCTGATTTTAACGTTGCTAGCCAGTGAAATTATCGCTGACCTATCGGGGGATTAAATTACTTAAGAATTGCTATAAGTAATTCTTAAGTAATTTAGAAAGTAACCATATTGTTTTCTATTTTTGGATGAACAGAATGAGCTCTATTTTGCACTCCTAGAGAGAGAGAAATTTTTGACATCATAACACTGATAGTCCCCTGCTGGGACAGCTGTAAGTCTACGGAGATACGATGCTAAAATCAGGAGTTCGATTCCCCTCGGTGGGCACAGCAGATAGCCCGATAAGCTTTGCTACAACAAAACACAAACAAACACAATAACACTGATAACCAATTACTGAGATGAACTTAATTTGTTATCTGTTAGGCAGTGTTTTAAACTTTTATTGAGGATATAAGTCAGTGGCATGAGAGAGAATATTTCTTGCATATTACGTATATAAAAACTCTAAAAATGAATTCAAAGAGAAACTCAGAAAAAGTATGAGATTCCGAGCAAACTCGCTTATTTTGCGTTAAAGTAGCGAATGACCTGTCCCGAGAAAAATTATGCGAACGATCCTTCTAGTGGAGGTGTTAAAGTCTGCTCATTGGGAAGAAAAAGAAAGTAAGATGGCTTATCAAATGTTTACAGGAACTCTGAATGATTCATTGAGTGGAGAAGTTAAAGATGGCCCACTGGGTGGGAGGGGTATGTTAGAGATCTCTTTAATCCCTCGAATGGAGAAACTAAAATAGGCCCAATGTGTAGAGGAGGTAAAGATGATTTATCCATCTTATGTTGGAGATCTGTATAATCCATCAAGTGGAAAAGCTAAATATGTGACCCAATGTGTAGAGGACGTAAAGATGGTTTATAACACAACATAATGTTTAGGGACAATAAGGGACCTATTGATCTAACTCAGCTGTCCCATCCTCTAAGAAAAGCTAAAACATAAAAGTTAAAACCAACACTTTTATTCATATATCTATCATGCTTTATTTTACGTTTACTCGTATTTATTGCCTCCACGACATTCGAAGGCCATTTCATAGGCCAACCACCCTATTTTTAAAATAAAATTGTTTTAGCTGGAAACGGCTTTTATTTTGCCTAAACCTACATTTGTCCCACCTAGTTTCATAATTATCAATATTAAGTATGACAAACGTAATGCACCAATATTATTAATTATTTTTACAATCTTAAAACACTTCAATCAGATCCCCACTAATTCTTCTTTTTTTAAGACAGAAAAATTTTAAGTATCTTAATCTCTCCTCATGACAATCACTCCATCCTAGGTACCAATCTAGTAACAATCCTCTAAATCCTTTCCAACGATTCAATGTCTTTCCTAAGGAAAAGAGCCCAAGACTAATCGCAATATTCCAAATGTGGTCTAATCAATGACCTATACGACGAAATTATTATGTCTTTAGACTTGTATTGAATATTTCTGTAGATATAACCCCAAATTCTAGTTGCCCTATCACTAGAAACTACACACTGCTTTGCATGCCTTAAGAAACTGTTTAACCATTACACCAAGATTATTTTCTTTCATGGTACTGTTAAGGTTATTCACATCAAAATTATATTTATAATTAAAAGTATGAAAACCTACATGCAACATCTTGCATTTATTATAGTTAAAATCCATTTCTCATTTACTTTCCCAAATCTCTAAATGATCAAAATCCTTTTCTAAATCAGCACCATCCTATTCACAGCCAGCAACACCGAAGACCTTGATGTCGTCAGCAAACTTAAGTCATTTATTGACCATTCATTCATCTATGTCATTAACGTAAATAAAAAAAAGAGCAGTGGTCCTAAGACTGAGCCATGAGGTACACCACTTGCAACATTAATCCATTTTGACTGAGCTCCATTTATAATAACCCTCTGCTTTCTTCCATCTAGCCACTCTTCCATTCAATTAATTAACTTATTACACACACCAATAGACGTAAGTTTCTTTAAAAACCTTTTATGTGACACTTTGTCAAATGTTTTCTGAAAGTCCAGATACACCAAATCTACACAATTACCCTCATCTACATCTGAAGAAACATTTTCAAGACATCCATCGTAAATTGGAGATCCACATAATCCATCAAATGAAGAGAAGCTAAATATGACCCAATGTGTGAAGGAGGTAAGGATGGTTTATCAAACATATATATATAATTCAGGAATGATCTTTGATCCTTCAAGACTCTTCTTGTATATCCATCTCTATAAAACAAAGTAAAAATAAAAAGTTGATGTCACCATTCATTTTTCAGAAATCCATCGATTCTCCCGCCCTTCCATTAAAGTGACGTAAGTTGAAGGCCACTACTATCAATGACACCTCATTTCAGACGCGAATCATCTTATTACAAAACACAATATAACTAGTCTCTATTTTCCAAATCTTAGCTTGTGTCCAGCTAAGACATAACTAGTGATTTGCATAGAGAGATAATTATTTAATTTGACTTGTGATCATTATGTCTATAAATTCGCCTAAAATTCTATAAGTTTTACTACAAGTAACAGAGTACTGCCCTCATGGCTTATGTGGCTTACTGACCACTATGCCAAGATCAACGTTTTGAACTTTCTAGGTTATCTTCAGGTTAACCTTTGCTAAAGTTTGCTGATGGCATGAAATTATTTGGTATTTTTAGTTGTATCAAGAACTTTGAGATACTAAAAAGTAATTTGACTTGGCTTGTAAGTTGGACAAATACTTAGCAAGTAACCTTTAATTACGATAAGTGCAAGGGTTATAATGATATGAACAACACGTCAGTATTGATAGGAACTGACACAAAACTGACATGTTACTCATATTGTGATAAACCTTGCACTTATCGTAATTAAAGGTTATTTGCAAAGTATTTGTTTAACTTACAAGCCGAGTCAAATTACTATATAGTACCTCAAAATCCTTGATACAATTAAAAATACCAAATAATTTCATGCCATCAGCAAACTTTACTGATTTACTAATTACACTCTTATCAAAATCATTGTAAGACGGAAAACGCAAAGGCCCGCGCACTGTCATCTTGAGGTACACCGCTAGTAACACGTCCAATTAGATTAAATTACATTAACAACACCATTTTGTTTTCTCAGCTGGTACCGTAGAATACAATTAATCAGTCTTTCACCAATCCTTACCGAAGTTATTTTCTTAACTAATCTTCTGTAGGGTTCCTTATCAGTTTGTTGTTGTTTTTTTTATCTAAACACAAGCACAAATTCACACAATTTCTATAATACAGATAACAAGCATCCTAAAAAAGCAACAGACCACTATGGTAAAACTTCACTTCAATGAATCAGTTTTTACTGCCTTTTATAATAACGTATTTCACTGACCGATTTAGTAAAGTTTATTTTATCAGACTTTAGAGGGCTTACCACTACAGATGTAAAACTAATAAACCTATAATTTTCAGAGTAACTCTTATCTCCTCTTTTAAAAATACGAATAGCATCAGCAAAAGCTTCAGACACCTACGTATTATCTATTGATCAATGTAAAATGGATTAATATTCCCTGTTATTACTCTCCACCTTTTTTGAAGAACATGATTATTTTAAATTAAAAACAATTCATTTTTTTTAAATTAAAATCTATTTCACCTTTTAACCCGTTGTCGCATTTCACTGATAATAAATTCATGGCCTAAGAACTGGCTTTCAGAACATTAGGAACAGAAATTTAATTTTTCTTGATTTAATCAAACCTAAATATGCAATGGTTGTTCCCCACATATTTCATCACTTAAACTTTTGTCATTATATTTTCTTTAGTGATTAATAATAAAAATGAAATGGAATATCTTCTGGTTGACTCACAGAATATTATATGAAGTCATTTTGAATCAGTTCAAGAAAAGTTTTCTCCACAATATTTGACTCCACACAACCCTAATCACTTACTCTGTTCTTCCCTAGGCCCGGCATGGCCAAGCGAGTTAAGGCGTGCGACTCGTAATCTGAGGGTCGCGGGTTCGCATCCCTGTCGCGCCAAACATGCTCGCCCTCCCAGCCATGGGGGCGTTATAATGATACGGTCAATCCCACTATTCGTTGGTAAAAGAGTAGCCCAAGATTTGGCGGTGGGTGATGATGACTAGCTGCCTTCCCTCTAGTCTTACACTGCTAAATTAAGGACGGCTAGCACAGATAGCCCTCGAGTAGCTTTGTGCGAAACTAAAAAAATAAACAAACTGTTCTCCCCTCCTGGTGGACTCAGCAAATAGCCCGATGGGGCTTTGCTATAAGAAAAACAAACAAACAAACAAACAAACTTTTCTCCCCTATAATTATTACATCAGAATCCAGTTTTAGTAACAGCCCTGATCTCACTATACAATTTCTCGTGCCTAATTAAAAGCTTTCTATCTTTAAAACTTCTTATTGTAATACATACAGATTCAACCTTTTGAGTATAAGTTTTTATGTCTTCAGCCTTAACAGGCTACACCTCATCCTTTATATGTGTGGCCGGGTGGTTAAAGCACTCGACTCATAATCCGAGAGGCGCGGGTTCCAATCCTCGTCACACCAAATATGCTCGCCCTTTCAGCTATGGGGGCGTCATAATGTGACGGTTAATCCCACTATTCTTTGGTAAAAGAGTAGTTCAACAGTTGGCGGTGGGTGGTGATGACTAGCTGTCTTCTCTCTAGTCTTACACTGCTAAATTAGGGACGTCTAGCACGGATAGCCCTCGTGTAGCTTTGCGCGAAATTCAAACAAACAAACTTATATACGAAGAACCACACCAACTCTATTTTAAAATTTTATTGCTGTTGAACAACATGTAATCTGGGATCCTATAATAATTGATCTTATCAGTGCTCTCCAAATACAACAAATGTTCAGTATTTTGCAATATATCATAATATTTCATTTAACTCGAATCCTTAGGTCGTCCATTTTTTCCACAATATTCCCAATATTAAAGTAATAACAATTAAACTCATTCTTTAAAAAATACTATTTTTATTTTAAATGTAATAAACCAATTTTAAAAATATAGAGAATTGAGTACATTATATTAAGAATATTTTGAATATGCAAATCAGCAAGTCGTTTGACGGTCATAGACGATATCTAGTCGTGGGGGAACGGCATACATCTGAACTACATTTTGACACAGTTTGACGTTTGTTAATAGTGTGATACCACTGAAAATTGATCGCTTCTGGAAAGTTATATAATAATCCTTTTCGATGTAAAATATTTATTTGAATTTTCACAAAGGGGATACCTCTTCTACTTAATGGCGTCAGAAAACAAAGAAATATATATCAACTTGTGATCGAGGATCAACTACAATGAGACTTGCAACAAGTCGTAACCCAGTCGTGATAGGTGAAGTGAGATATCTCGCAACGGGTGGAAATACACGAACACAAAGGTCAGGGGTTAAAGCCATCATTGTTCCCCATACATCAGTATGCAAATAATAATAATAAAAAAGGATTTCCATCTGGAATAGCGACTCGATTCGCACTTCCACAAGTTACTTCTATGACATATTTGTTTAACCATATATACCTCAAATAGCTGAAGAATGAAACAGGAATCGGTGCTATTACACCGGATTATAATCCGAGGGTCGCAGGTTCGAATCCCGGTCGCACCCAAACATGCTCGCTATTTCAGCCGTGGGGGCGATATAATGTTACTGTCAATCCCACTATTCGTTGGTAAAATAGTAGCCCAAGAGTTGGCGGTGGGTGGTGATGACTAGCTGCCTTCCCTCTAGTCTTACACTCCCTAAATTATGGACGGCTAGCGCAGATAGTCCTTGTGTAGCTTTGCACGAAATACAAACAAATTTAACCTTTTTAACATAATATACTTGATATTTGTATTATTAAGCCAGTTATGCTATAAAATACTTTTTCTGAAATTCTCTTGCTCCCAGCTATCCCAGTTTTATATTTTTTTATGTATGAGTCGCTTCTACGTGCACTTAAAATAATATTTCATACTACCAACAATTAAACTATCAATACGCTCTATAATATCTCTTACTTAAACAGCTGTCAAACAAATTATTATCGTATTAATTATACGATCCTACTAAGTAAACCTATTTATCACGTTCTTCTTTCTCGATGCAGTCAACGAAAAGTTCAAACCTATTAAAAATAGATATGTAAGAGTTAACTGAGCCTGGTTCTATAGTTTAAACGTATTGTACTTTTGCGTACCTTTGTAAACAACACTGCCTTTCTTACCTTCTCACAAAGCAGCCTCTGCTCTAATGCTGTATATATGTATATATATATCCTGTCTTGTTTACTTGGATTCTGTTATTAATATTTCCCACCTCAAATGGAACAATTTTCCCTACAGATATCTCTAACTTATCATCTGTTAAGCATGATCTGCATATGAAATGCACTTTGTCACTCCAAATCTCCAAGTCTCATCGCAATCAAGATCAAAATTCCCAAACATAATCCAATTTTGTGCCCATCGTACCTCTATAAACTCCAGTTATCTCTGAACTACCTCTAACTATAACGAAGTTTTGCTAGTGTTAATTCTCTGTAAAGAGACTGAAGGTGGTCCATTGTTAGTGGGAGATAAAGTTAGTTACTCATTCGTGTATAGGAGCTTTTAATGATCTATTTGGCAGGAAAAACACACCAAATCATCGTAAATAGAATGTAAGAAGGATTAATGTAAAAAAAAATTAAAACGGTTCATGTGGGAGTTATAGATGATTCATCTGACGGAGATATTAAATAAAAATACATCTTTAGAAGGAATTTCAAACTATTCATTTAGTATAAACCTACTAAAACAACAACATAACAATGCATGAAAATGTTCCAATTGGAAGAAAGTTTGAGTTATTTTACTAACAAAGCTACGCGGAGAAATCTATCCAATGAAACAGAAAGTAAATGTCTAGCAACAGAATTTGATAACTTCTTTCTGTACAGCTCTTAGAATACAAACTGTATCACGACTAAGCAGCAGAACAATACACGTATAATATATTGTGTTCCACCCATACAAGTCATTTTTTACGAACCAGGGTGGAATGGTGATGTTTAAGAGAACTTGGCCCAAAAAGTACACGACTCTTCACCACCCTTGAACCTATCCCTGGCTAATGACCATTTCCAAGGAGTCCGTGCCAGGATTTTACAGAGCAGATTACTTAACACAATATTAGGCTAAGTTGTTATTGTAACAGTTCCTTGAGATAAGTGCTTAACAACTATAATGAATACATATGTGATTGCGTTATTTAATCTCCACCCTATGATATAGAATCTAAGCCTGATTATTAACATCACAAACATAATTTCGTATCCTGTTTTGTTTTCAAGTGAATCAGGATTATAAAACTAATTTTAGAAATAAAGAAACAATAAAATAATTTAATTTCACCATATTTTATAGCTACTTTCGTTTTTTTGTATATTTTTTAAGAGAATGCTTCTTTAATATTTAAATGTGTTGGGCGAATACATTTAAATTTTATTTTAACCTCGTCTGTTTCTTATTATCAAAAGCAATTTATAAAAATTGTCGCAGTTCGAAAATATGTTTTTTATTAAACAAAAAATCATAAAATGATCATTCATCCTTAAATTAGAACACATTTACTCTTAATATTCCTTCACCAATTACAAGATAATAATATTTCACACTTAAATATGGATGATTCTAGTCGTAACATACTTTTTATTTAGCATTAAAATATTTGTTTGTTTTCAGATACCAGATATGAAAAAGGAAAATATATTCACAATCATTCATCCTAAATCATGAATATTCACTAATCTTGTACGAGTGACTCAAACCCAATAAATTAGCGTCGAAAAAAGTTGAAATTCACTTTAACTTACAAAACTCGCTTACAAATACAATAGTCTCAAGAGATGTTAGTGCACGCAAAAGAAAGCACAAACATAACTATAATCGAATCAATTAGTTATCTTATTAGTGAACAAACACTTCTAAAAATACTGGATTTTTTTTCCCTTTAACCTAAACTGTAAATCACGTAGAATTTTATGTTAAAATATTTTCTTTTTCTGGTATTCGCTACATTCACAAACTTTGTAAAATCGAAGGGAAAGAAGAAGCTTTAAGATATTGAATATATATATATCGGCTTTAAAAATGTTCCCTAGTTTCATGACATAATATTTAGAGAAGTGAAAAGTGGTGCTTAAGGTTGTTGTTTTTTAATCTGGGTTCATGTTATTCTCCGTTAGAAAGTAACACGTGATTGAAGTGTTCATAACCAACTGATTTAGTGAATCTATGTTTAGATTATTTTTCTTAAAAATTTG
The DNA here is from genome assembly GCF_004210375.1 of Tachypleus tridentatus. NCBI lineage: Eukaryota > Metazoa > Arthropoda > Merostomata > Xiphosura > Limulidae > Tachypleus > Tachypleus tridentatus. The sequence goes on along the minus strand of NC_134833.1, from coordinate 135,897,469 downwards.
AAACAAAAACACAAAAAGACGGAGAAAACTGTACCACATTTGTCGCTAAAAAGGCTAACGTTATCTAAGACAACATTTTCATGTGTATATTATTATTTTACTAGTGTATTGTTTTTTGTTTAAACAAAGGAAAAATACCAATATATAAAAATATCACTCATAGAAAAGCTTCTTTCAATCAGATATGACACTTACAGTATTATTTTTGTATCTATAATATACAATATTAAAATGATTTGCATGTATGGAAAAACAATAACATTCTTGTGATCATATAAGAATGATCTGTGAAAAAAGTATACGATTGGCTAAAATCTAACTAGGAAAAGGTCATTATTATATGGAAATATAATTATCATCGGATTATGCTAATGATTTTGTATTAACCACGAATTTATAATGTTAATCAGGTGAAATTATAAATTCGCTTAAGTTTGTTTTTTGAATTTCGCGCAAAGCTACACGAGGGCTATCTGCGCTAGCCGTCCCTAATTTAGCAGTGTAAGACTAGAGGGAAGGCAGTTAGTCATCACTATTTACCGCCACTCTTTGGTTACTCTTTTACCAACGAATAGTGGGATTGGCCGTCGCATTATAACACCCCCACAGCTGAAAGGGCCAGCATGTTTGGTGTGACGGTGATTCGAATCCGCGACCCTCAGATTGCAAATCGAACGCCTTAACAACCTAGTCATCCCGGGCATTCGCTTAACTAGTAGTGTTTGTAAGCTGAACACATATGAGGTCTGTTCAAAAAATACGCGGACTGTTTGAATTGCGCGGCTCCAGTTGGCTCCAGGGGAATCCGCTTGGTGTCGCTCGGTTCGCACAGACCAGCTGATTACGACGCCATTTCCCGATTGCAGATATCTTCATTTGTGTATTAGCTACGCGGTTTTAAGTGAAATGCGATTTTTTCGTTTGGCGGATTTCAGAATGAATGACCTGAAAGAGCAACGACTTGCTGTGAAATTTTGTGTTAAACTTTGAAAAGCTGCGACTGAAACTTTTGCTATGCTTAACACGGCTTACGGTGATGTTGCTATGAAGCGTACGGCATGTTTCAAGTGGCATGAACGTTTTAAGGATGGTCGACAGTCCATGAAAGATGATGAGCGTCCTGGACGTCCTTCCACGTCAACTGACGACCCACACGTCGACAAAATCAACACCATGGTGCGGGCAAATCGACGTCTGACTATCAGGGAGCTTGCTGAAGAGTGTGGGATATCAGTTGGATCTTGTTACGGGATTTTGACCGAAAAATTGAAGATGCACCGCGTTGCTGCGAAATTCAGCCCTCAGAACTCGTGAGTTTTTTGGCCAAACACTCGATCACTGTTCTTCCCCCCCCCCTACTCACCTGACCTTGCTCCTTGCGATTTTTTCTTGTTCCCCAAACTCAAAAGACCCTTGAAAGGAAGAAGATTTGAGACGATTCCCGAGATTTAGGCAAATGCGACGAAGGAGCTGGAGGACATTACAAAAGAAGCGTACCAGGACTGTTTCAACAAGTGGAAACACCGTTGGGATAAGTGTGTGCGTTGGGGAGAAGAGTACTTTGAAGGGGTCCCAGACCTGTAACTTCTAAATAAAGTACATTTTGTTTTATGACGTCAGTCCGCGTATTTTTTGAACAGCCCTCGTATACAAAACGCAAAGACAACATAAAACTGGGTGTCATTAGATCACATCCGTGCGTAAGTAGGATACTGCAAAGTTAAGTGGAGAGAGTTCGTATCAAATACAAACACACTTCAAATCAGATGATGAATGTGTGTTACCATCAAGTGAATTTTAAACTGACAAAACTTATAAATCAAGACTAGCTATCGGTTGTTTGCTTGTAATCAAGCACAAGCTACAGGATAATCTATCTATGCTCTGCCCACCACAAGTATCGAGCCCCTGTTTCTAGCGTTCTAAGTACGAAGACACGCCGCTGGGCCACTGGAGAGCCAAGCTGTCGAAATCCAGCTCATTAACAATATATTTGTTTTTATTTCTAACAAGAGCTTCAAAAAATACAATTTTGTTTTTGCATTTTAACTTCATAACATTTTTGGTATTCACATTCTTACTTGACAATAATAATACATTATTAGCGCTTGAACTACACGATAGTCAACAAAATGGCATACAATTTTCATTGATCATAAAACAATTGAACCAAACGAATGCAGTCAGAAAAATAAATGCTGATAACATCACATAAATCAACTCGTACAATGTCCATTTTCACGTGACATTCTAATAGCTGTACCTTTCATTCATTTCATGTCGGTCATCGCTTTTATGTCGAAGAAAACGTTATTAATAGTCCATCTCTTCTTTAAACGTCACGTGGCGTGGGACGGTCACGATGTGTTGGATTGTATCGAAACTGATCAAAACTATTAACTTGTTTCATACACAAACTCGTTAATGAACCATGGTTTCAGAAAATTTACAGTATAGTAAAAGAGATACAGGTATAATGAAAATGGACAAGTAACATTCTACATATTGCATACCAGTTCCCCCCCCCCAATAAAAACTGCAAAGTTTTCAACATTATTTTCGACATTCTGCATACTTTTACACGAAATCACGATAATAACAAAAATTAGTTGCAAGGAAAATGTGTGTGTTTTTATTATAGCAAAACCACATTGGGCTGTCTGCTGTGTCCACCGAGGGGAATCGAGCCCCTCATTTTAGCGTTGTAAATCCGAAGATTTATGGTTGTTCCAGCGGGGAACTGCAAGGAAAGTAAAAGAACGATAGAATGAGGTAACATAGCTCATTCTCAGCACAGAATATTGTTAATTATTGTAACTGTTCGTAGTTGAATAAATTAACTGATGTGAAAGATTTTCGATTACCTCACTTTCCCTGCATCTGGCCCTCCAGATTCAAAACACTTACCTATAGAAAATAAAGAGAAATAGAACGCATCAGTAAAAGAAAAACAGTTTTAAAAACTTGTTTAAATATTTCATTTTCTCTGCATGTTAATGGTAAAGTTTAAAAAGGAACCGCATCACCCAGCATCTATAAATCGATTTTAGCCCTCCCTTTTGTGTATGCATTTTAATCATTTTAAACGTCTCTGTAAATAACCTGACTTGCTTCCTAAAAAAATTCGCGTTGGACAAACACTCGGACACCAATCAATGTCTCAGTGTTTGTGGACTGGACATGTGTAATCTATTGGTTTAGGGAGACAAGAATTGAGTGCATGTGCAATGTTTTGGTATAATGTTATGTGTTACGCTACGTCAGGATGTATAATGTTTATTTAAAATTAATAAACAAAAACTAAATAAGCCAACAAAAGTTAAACCTCGGTTTTGGTTTCATTAGAGCAACCTCTTTTATACATAATGACATGTAGAGATGAATACATATTTACAGAGAAAACGTCGTACATATCATTACCGATAAAAATGGAAGATGATTGGCAATATTCAGAGCTCGTCTTGTTTAGATAAAATACAAAGCAGTTCTTACATACTGAAAACCATACATGTAATAGCTAGGGACGAAGCATCAAGTTTTTCGTGCTGCCTTTCAAAACAGGACAAGATAAAGAATATGTCTTCACCATCTTTTATTCTACCCCACCATGCCTTGGGGGACAACGGACAACATCCATCTTTTAACAGGACATGTACACCTAATGGTAGGTGTAGGGGCGCGTCCATCAATCTCTCAACTCCTCCTATCAGCTACTAACCTGCAACTTTCAAAATAAGCTACTTAGTGCTAGGCCTAATCCCACAGACCACGCTTCTCGTTTCTAACTCAGAATGTAATCTGTCATTCCGAAAAGATGGGCTTTTCTGATCACTTCACAACATCGTTAGGTCTCAAAGGCTTTCTACTATGATGTACTCTAGTGCCTTCTATTTTTGTTGCCATGGAAACAAAACAACTGCACGAGACTCAGAAGATATCAGTTGGCCATTATAGGTGGTTTTTGGCGTATCTTACAGATTAGTTGTGAAAGGAGAAACGGTTCTTTACAGAAACCTCCTATCCATCTATCTTTACTGTGTCTCAAGGCTCCCATTTTCCAAATGAAAGCCTATATCAAAGAAACGTCGTGACATAATTAAAGACGTTACAGTCGAAGACTTGGGAATTATACATTAATGGTCACATATCGCTTTTTTAACGTGATTGCGGTAGATCCATCCTGGAATCAGCTATTATGATTTACATACACAACGAGGAATAACATGAAAGACGAGTTTCATTAATCAATGTTAGCCCTTAATGCATTTAAGTTATCATTTTCTTTCATCTAGAGAATCTTCAAACGGTTTTACTTTAAGCGCTGTATGTTACTAACTTGGAATTTCGTCGTGGTTAAGATTAAAATTCTGTGGACTAAATTTGTACAAATGAGACATTTTACTAGTACGTACGAGTAGAAATAAAGTAGAAATAATTATTCTGTTAAAGTTCCCGAAGTTGAGCTTTACCTTTTATTTTGACATTATTTTCTATTAATAGTGGTTAACTTTTCTAACGCTTGACACAAATGAATATTTCAAACCGGGAGTTACCAAATCAAATGGAATAAAACGTTTTGCATGTTCTGAGGAATAAATGTATGAATTTTCTGTTGGTTTGTATGGCTATATGTCTTCAGGGCGAGGGAAGGAATAGGAGACAGCTACAATGGAGGGTTGTAACATGATTAATACTTTAGAAAATTGATGTGGAAAAACACATACACGCACACACCAAAGAAAAACATTCTTCTTTCTTGGCTCATTTGTCAATCTCCAACAGCGAGAATACTGTCTGTCTGTCTGTTATCTAGTCGAAGTATATCAACAGAGAAAACTCTTCAGTTTTCTCTTCGAGGAAATCGAACATAAGCGAGCTACATGTAGATTAGTATTAGCAAATCCGCTTTCTTATGACAGATCATTAATAATAAGAGTTTGAAGCTGACTATTTTTATGTATTGTAAACAGGTCATTTTGAATGGTATTGTTTGGTATCTGGCTATAAAGCTGACATTTTTTGTATACTGTAAACAGTGCGTCCAAAATGCCAATTTTTGATTTCTGGCTATGAAGTTGATATCTTTATATGATTGTAAACTGATCGTTTTGAATGCTTTTATTTGATTTCGGGCTATGAAGCTGATATCTTTATATGAATATAAACAGAACGTTTTGAATAGAAAGGTGTGATTTTTGGCCACAAAGATGACAATTTCCTATACTGTAAAGAGTTCCTTCTAAATGCCAATTTTCGATTACTGGCTATGAAGCTGATACTGTATATAATTACCAGTACGTTGTTTAGGAATGGTAGTGTTTGAGTTCTGGCTTATATTATTTTAAATACAATAAAAATCTTAATTCTATAAAGGCAAGTAGAGATCGGTACCTAACTATCTATAGTAATATAGAAAGTTTTAATACTACAAAAAGTATTGAAACAAGAAATTCAAAACAACAGAAACAGAAAATTCCTTGAAATAAATACATTTTGATTCAGTGTATATTAGTTTATGCGGCTTTATAAGTAGAATAAGCTTTAGTGTTGCCCAACCAATGCTGTAAAATAGTCATTGTAATATTCAAACATTTTAAAATGGTTTTAAATGGACGAGTTTTATAATCATTTTCTTTTACTACGATCTCTATTATTAAGTACTACTGTACTTAATGAAATATTGCAAACAGGTCATTTTTAATTTATAGTTTTATTTCTGGCTATAAAGCTGATATTTTATATAACTGTGAACAGTACGCTTTAAACACCAACGACTGTTTTCCGTGTACGAAGCAGTTTTTTGTTATATGCTCGTAAACAGGCTGTTTCGAATGTCAGTGTTTGACTTCTGTTTATGAAGGTAACGCTTTTTACACGATTGTAAAAATTGTTGAGAATACTAATATTTGATTTATTTTTATGAAGTTAACACTTTTTATATGATTGTAGATAGGTTGTTTTGAACGCAAGTGTTTTATTATTAGTTACTGAAGGCAAAGAGCTAACGTTCATCTACTTGCTGATATAACACTACATTTCAATAAAGATGATATATAAAGTCAACTAATTCGACCAGTTCAATTTATATACGTAGAAAGATATATAACTTAAGTTAATGCGATAAGAATAATATACATATTAAATTACTGTTGTCAGTACAATTCAATGAGGAGGATAAGCAGCCTAAATTATTGAAATCAATATAATTGAAAAAAGAAAATATATAACCTTAAATAGTAAGTGCATTTAGAGTTAATATAGGTAATATATAAATCAGATTAGCTGTGTTAAAACTAGTTAACAGTGGAGAAAACATGTTTTTGCTTAATCTCAACATACGAGGAACCAAACAATCCTACGATTTAAAAAAATACAGGTTCTAAAGAGTAGTAATGGTAACCAAGGTAACCTACATGACCGAAAAGTTCAATACTTATGTTTTATTTCGTACATTTAAAACAATTCAGACAGACATGCGCGAAATGGATTTTCTATACTGCTTGTAACCAGCAGCAGTCATTAACTTACAACCCACGTTAATAATATTTCCAATTATGTATAATTACGAAAAAAAAGTAATTTAGGGACAAGTAGTTAGTTACGTATTAAATCTTTACGACGCAATAAGTTAATTCTACGATTCCACGCCGATGATTAGAATTGAGGTTACTATAGAGAAAGTTCCCTTATTACGATAATCTATTCAAAAAATTAATTTAACAACGCCAAAAACTGAAACGTTTTGCATATACTAAAATAAGCTACTTATGAAACGAAAGATGTTTTTAAGAAAACTTTGAATAACGTGTTTCCAAGAGTCAGGACTGCTCAAGCGCTATACATTCTGGTTAGAACGTTTAGGTTTCCTTGACGTCAGTTGACGACCACTGGATTTATGCATCAACTTAGAGGTAGTGATCAAAGGACCAAACCATAGATTTAACAGATTTCGAATAACAAAACTGTTATTAACCAGCATTCTAAAACTGCCTTAAAAACATTAGCATGCAAATTTCCTCATACAAAACTGTTTTTAACAGGACCATACAAGATCCCATCTACAGTTTTGAAGTTCGAATTAAACACGCTGGATATGTATTTTTAAAACAAGAAGTGAATTTGCATATATTGAAGGGATATTATTTGCGAATTTTATTTTTATTTTTTTCCCCTGAATTCTACAAGGCAAGTATCCATAATGCATCGTATGGTAAGAACACCAAGTTACGAAAAAAAGAATAAGGGATAATGATCCCTAGGTTTCCCACCAGGGGGCTGAGCAGTATTTTCATGAATTCCTCTTTATTTCATGGCGTAACGACTCGAGAAATTTCGATATTTGATTTATATGTGGTGACAGAGTCAACTATACTGCATGTGTCATGGTTATTAATACCGCGGTTGTGATATCTTTATAAGCTGCGTTTTCGTACCACACACACAAAATTTGCGCTACAGTAAAAGTTTATAAACGTTTTTTTTAAATAAATCACGTAGTGATCAGGTATTTTTATGAAACACTAACACTGATTGGCCATGCGTAGTGATCGGGTATTTTTATGAAACACTAACACTGATTGGCCATGCGTAGTGATCGGGTATTTTTATGAAACACTAACACTGATTGGCCATGCGTAGTGATCGGGTATTTTTATGAAACACTAACACTGATTGACCATGCGTAGTGATCAGGTATTTTTATGAAACACTAACACTGATTGACCATGCGTAGTGACAGGGTATTTTTATGAAACACTAACACTGATTGACCATGCATAGTGATAGGGTATTTTTATGAAACACTAACACTAATTGACCATGCATAGTGACAGGGTATTTTTATGAAACACTAACACTGATTGACCATGCGTAGTGATAGGGTATTTTTATGAAACACTAACACTGATTGACCATGCGTAGTGACAGGGTATTTTTATGAAACACTAACACTGATTGACCATGCGTAGTGACAGGGTATTTTTATGAAACACTAACACTGATTGACCATTCGTAGTGATCGGGTATTTTTATGAAACACTAACACTGAACGACCATGCGTAGTGATCGGGTATTTTTATGAAACACTAACACTGATTGACCATGCGTAGTGATCGGGTATTTTTATAAAACACTAACAGTGAGAGACCACGTTGAGAATCTTAAGAGTAAATATAATGAGATCTAAACATTTTTGACTAAGATACTGATGAGTAAGAGCCTGTCTTTATTAGAATTATATGCACCAGAAGATATTCAAAAAGAAAATTAGAATACCAAAATCAGGTAAGAATTCTAGACAAAAAACGTTTTCCTTTCTTATTTACTTCTCGACTAACAACTTCGGTATATGACTATTTCACACCATTCTTATCAATTAACGGACAAATGGGCAAATAAATAAGTATATTACGTCACGTTCAATAAAGTGAATGTTCAATATAAATTACTGTTAATTTTTCACCATGTAATAGCTAACGACAGGCCATTCAAGAAGGGAGATTTTCCACGAGTTCAAATATACGTTTTATTAAACTGTTTACCTTCACAACATACAACAAATGTGTAGATTAATTAAGAGCCTACTATCTTTCTTCGTGTAAGAGTCACGTTTCATTTGATTAGTTGACACCTTAAGTTTTCGTCTAATAAAACTTCGCCAATTAACCTTCCAGCATTCTTTCTCAGCAGGAACTTCACTGTACCAACTTCTACCTGTGGTCTGTCCTCTCTTCCAGAAGTGACAGATTTATAGTATCATAACTTGCTTTTATGGACAATTCTTCTCTGTTCACGCCTTTCTGAGTCTGCTTTATATGGAGATAATCCTTTATGTGCGGTCTGGCCGGAAATCGATTTCCGCGTCTTTATGCCTCGCTCGTGAGCGATTTAAGAAGGTTTTTATTTGAACAGAAAGAAAGTAGGGCAACATTTCTCCTGGCTACAGCGTTGGAATTAGTTCCAGCAAGTTGTTTCTTGTATAAAAACTGTAACTGGTCGTCTTAATAAATCGTTTTTTTTTTCCCCTGATCTCGTCCTCTCCTCTTTCCGATTATTCTCGACAACAGCAACAAGAAACAAACAAATCGTATTATCATTCAATCTTGTGGATCTAAAAAATACAACAAGAGTTGATTTAAGATGTAACCAACGGATACTGCTACAGAAGGAAATGATGACATAAACCAACCTACAGAGAAATGTGCTGCCTCACTATAGCATTGTATCTGTGAATCAACATTATGTCTACATATTGCACACAATCCTCTCCAAATCCTTTGACACATCCTCTTGTTGACAAAACCATGAATCAGTAGAACCCACAGGGCAAATCCCAGATGAAACAGTATCTACTGCTCTCAGACTCAGTCCTAGTGTTATATATATATATATAATAAGGGACCTCTTACAAACACACCAGTTTGTGACTGTTTATTGTGACGTGTACAGCTTCTCAAGTACATCACCAACTTTTCCCTAAATAAGGTTTTAATAACTTAGACTCTGCTGTGAAATTGAACACATGGTAATGTGCAAGTAACTGAGTTTCGGTATGGTCGTTTTGTAAATTTTGAGATACTCCCTGAAGAGTCGTGATGGGTTTGGAGTTGTAGCGTAAGCGACGAAAAGTGAGTGGAGATAACAGAACGCCTGGATGTAGGCAAAAAAAAAAAAAAAAAAAAAGCGAGCTGAAAAAAATAAAAAAACCACCAAATAAACTAAAGACACAAAGTCCGAGATTTTTGTAACTACAACGTGACCAACTCGGTTCACCTGTACAGTTTTCAACACTTCCAAATAACCTTACAAAAACAAATTGCATAACGCCAAATAAGTATTTATTCTTATCCCATTATCCAAATATATTAAACAGCCTTTACAATATTGATTAATTACGGATCAGCTATCAGTAATATAATAAAAATGTTAGTTTTACAATGTTCAATGTTAGTTTTACAATGTTCAGCATATAAAAGTATCGAAACAAATTTTTAAGGTTTTTTTTGCACTAATTTTTTTGTTTCAAAAGAGTTACTTGTTTAGTTACATAGGAGAAAAACAGGTTCTGATGTGAAAAATGACAAAATAAGGCTTAAATCAAACATAATAGGCCCAGCATGGCCAAGCGTGTTAAGGCGTGCGACTTGTAATCTGAGGGTCGCGGGTTCGTATCCCCGTCGCGCCAAACATGCTCGCCCTTTCAGCCGTGGGGGCATTATAATGTGACAGTCAATCCCAATATTCGTTGGTAAAAGAGAAGCCCAACAGTTGGCGGTGGGTGGTGATGACTAGCTGTCTTCTCTCTAGTCCTACAGTGCTAAATTAGGGACGGCTAGCACAGATAGCCCTCGAGTAGCTTTGAGCGAAATTAAAAAAAAAACAAACAATCAAACATAATAAGAACTGTAAAGCTTACACAATATACCTTTATATATAAAATGTTTATTGTACTGATTACAGACTATAATACACGTTACATACCGAGTATTGCTATTTGCGTTTATAAACAGTGTAAAACAGCATAGAATAATGCAATTATATACTGCTGAGTGCAGTACGTAACGTACATTGACGTTGTAAAATTTCGTAGAATAGTGGGATTATATAACGAGTATAGATACATTCGTGAATTAACTTTGATTTACGAAGTGTATATGTAGAGAACCTCTGCATCAGTGAAACTCTATTTATTGACTACATTATGCAAAACGATGAGCCACGTAACTAGAGAGCGTCGAAAGATCCAATCCCTTCTGGTTCAAAGACTTATTACAATAAATCCAGGATTCGATTCTCCTTAGTGGATAGCTCATTGTGTATCTACACACTTAGCCAGTTTCGTTGGCAGATTTTAAACGTTAGGCACTATGCTTAGTGTTTTAATTGGCTTATCAGCCATGCCAAAACACCTCTGTTTTATTCAACTTATATATTGACGTATTTCATAAATTTGTTTTTGTTTGGCTTTGTTTGAATTTCGCGCAAAGTTTGTTTGTTTGTTTTTGAATTTCGCGCAAAGCTACACGAGGGCTACCTGCGTTAGCCGTCCCTAATTTAGCAGTGTAAGACTAAAGGGAAGGCAGCTAGTCATCACCACCCACCGCCAACTCTTGGGCTACTCTTTAACAACGAATAATAAGATTGACCGTCACATTATAACGCCCCCACGGCTGAAAGGGCGAGCATGTTTGGTGCGACCTGGATTCGAACCCGCGACTCTCGGATTACGAGTCGAACGCCTTAACACACTTGGCCATGCCAGACCTATTTCATAAATAACAGGACATGTTTTAAATAAAAATTACATCATATACATATTACCATAATAAATCATTTATACATCAGGGTAAGATTCTTACTACGCGATTGTACCCCAGTGACTTAGGTGTACATCTGTCCACTTATAATGCTAAATAGTGTGTTTCGATACCCGTGTCAGCCACAGCACAGACAACACATTATGAAACTTTGTGGTTAACTGCAAAGAAACAAATACATGAAAGTTGAGCGATAAGCTAATTCTTAAACATTATATCTTTCGAATATTCTGGCAATACGAAACAGTTACACCTACAATATGCGAGCATTTTTTGGTGGTTTCATACTACCAATAGAGGGCGTATTTCTCAATTATATGAACTCGCGCGTAAAACGTTCCCTCAAACGGTTATACATTCGACTTGTTCAACATGTTTCACTGACTCCTTTACAAAACAGACTCGGCCGGCATGGCCAGGTGGTTAAAGAGTTAGACTGGCAATTTGAGGGTTGCGGGCTCAAATCCCTGTCACACTAAACATGCTCGCCCTTTCAGTCGTGGGGCCGTTATTGTAATGGTCAAGTCAATACCACTATTCGTTGGTAAAAGAGTAGCCCAATAATTGGTGGTGGGTGCTGATAACTAGCTGCCTTCCCTCTAGTCTTACACTCCTAAATAAGGGACAGCTCGCCCAAATAGCCTTGTGCAGCTTTGCGCGAAATTCACAAACAAACATTTACATGAGTCACTCTATTAATTCACTCTACTCCTGAATACTTTGGGAAACTTTATAGTTAAGAAACTTACAAAACTGTTTTATGAGTAAATAGAAGCAAAAAAGAAAACTTAGTTTATAATTAAGAAACTTACAAAACTTTTTATGAGTAAACAGAAGCATAAAACTGAGCTTATATATCCTAAATAAATAGCTTAGCTTCCGACGGTGGCCGTTGTATCCTTGTCTCGAAGAATTTCGCAAAAGAAGTAATCATATCTTCACTACATGCACTTCACACTTACACACTTATCTCTAATAAAGTGGTAGTCTTAAGTGTTAATCTAAAATAAAACTTGTCACTCCAAATGTAATACTTCTCTTAAATTTAATTGGTGGAGATATATTTCGAATTATATATATATATATACACACACACAAATATATAGTTGGGTTTGTTTCTAATTAAGCACAAACTTACTTGATGAGCTATCTGTGCTTTGCCCACCACAGGTATCGCAACCTGGATTCTAGAGTTGTAAGTCTGCAGATGTACCGCTGTTCTACTGGGAGGGGGCGGGTAAATAGTGGGGACAGGTGTATTATCACAAAACTGTGTGAAACAGTTTTACTACATTATATATTCTATAAATTTGTATATATAAATATATGCTATAAATATGTTACATACATTGATATTATTATAAATTAATTAATTCTAGCTTTGCTTTGCCGTTTTATTTGAAATGTGTCAGAGTTAATGAGACCTGTTTGTTTCTTTAGAATTAAGCGCAAAGCTACACAATGGGCTATCTGTGTTCTCCCCACTACGGGTATCGAAACCCGGATTTTAGCGGTGTGAGTCTGCAGACACACCGTTGTGCCACTGAGGGGCAAATACGAAGAGTTTGGTTTAGTTTGTTTTGAATTTCACACTAAGCTACTCAAAGGTTACTTGCGCTAAACGTCCCTAATTTAGGATGTGTATTTTCTTACAGTAAAGCCACATCGGACCATCTCCTGGTCCACCGATGGGAGTCGAAACCCTGATTTTAGAGTTGTAAATCCGAGGACTTACCACTGTCCTAGCGGTGGACCCCAATGATAAGTGATCCTTGACAATTAATATTGTATACCACTGTCTGGGGATGGAATGATAAGACCTTTTCTTAGAACTGAATATTAAGTTCATTGTCGGGGAGTAAAGGACTTCTTCAGGACTACTAACATTACATATATCACTGATAAGCAGAACTGAATATTAAGTTCATTGTTGGGGAGTAAAGGACTTCTTCAGGACTACTAACATTACATGTATCACTGATAAGCAGAACTGAATATTAAGTTTACTGTTGGGGAGTAAAGGACTCTGAGAAGTTCTTCAGGACTACTAACATTACATATATCACTGATAAGCAGAACTGAATATTAAGTTCATTGTCGGGGAGTAAAGGACTCTGAGAAGTTCTTCAGGACTACTAACATTACATATATCACTGATAAGCAGAACTGAATATTAAGTTCACTGTCGCGGAGTAAAGGACTCTGAGAAGTTCTTCAGGACTATTAACATTACATATATCACTGATAAATAGAACTGATAAACAGGGCATCTAACTAGAGACATTGTGATTTATTCGGAGCTTAATGTGTTGTGTCTTGGTAATTATAATTTTACAGACATTTGAGTCAAATGTAAAGCTAAATTTATTCGTTATATTTCTATGTTGTTGTATATAATCAAGGTAGATCATTTTTCCATGAATTTCTGTCAAGCTGGAAATTGTTATTTTAAAACCGTAGGAGTTGAAGGGAATCTAAAAAGGTGGACGGATGTAATTAAGACGATGTTTTGTCCAGAAAAGCTCACGAATATTCTAATAAAAGAGAAGAATTTATGTATAGACCATTAGAGAAAGCTGTTGTATCTTTACGTTTGAGACTAGTGAGAAAATCGATTTACGACACTTACAACTCCTTGTAATTTCTGCAGTACACATACACTAAACGTACTTGAAGAACCACGTAGCGTACCATTCTATCCAGAAAGTTTTATGCTGCCTTAAAGTAACTTTAAAATAGTCAATTGGACAATTCCGACTGTGATGTTAGGTAGGAACAGTGTCGCCGTTCTGTGCAAGGTACAAACAGCCATCTGACATCTCGAGTTGTCGTTCTGGCCAAACAGGATTTTTGTGACAAGGACAGAGATGACAGGTACTACGGAAGAAATACGACCGTGTACGTAATAGCATCACCAAAATCCGCTGACAATGTCACCACCCCACACCCCGAGACGAGGCGACAACAGTAACATGTGTGTTTGGATAATACTTCTATAACCACCGCAAAAATTCGTCCAATATAAAGCGAAAATTTCTGCGAAAGCAAATTACTAACAACAACAAAGTATATCAACACTAATTAAAGCTAGTTAAACACCACAGTTAACTTTGTGTGGCCTAAGTAATTATAATAACGAACTACAAATGTTCCTTACGGATCAAAAAAATACAAAACTTTCTCAAAAAAAGGAATAAAAAGCTCTATTGAGTAGCATTTTCACCATCAGTTAGGAAGATACCAAAGCTATTCCACCTGTGAATATATGGGTGCAGATAATTAAAAAAAACAGCTAAACAGCAAATGGGTGGTATGAATCAACCAATATTTTAAATTTTGTTTGTTTGAAATTAAGCACAAAGTTAAAAAATGGGCTATTTATGTTCTGTCCACCACGGGTATCGAAACCCACTTTCTAGCAGTCTAAGTTCGTTTTGCCACTGGAGGACTAATATCATAATAAATACGTGATCAGGGGCTAAGTGGAAAAGGCGACGATTTTTAGCTAAAGCATCCATTAATGTTGATACGTTTTTGTTCTGTCGTTTTCCAGCAGTCAAACAGCTAATTACATCTTACAAAATATATGTATACATATAAACCGAGAAGCAGAGTCAGTAATGAGAAGAAACATAAGGTTTATAATAGATAATCATTTGTTCGCTGGAAACTTTTAACCTTTTTTTATTGTTGTTGCTGTTCTCCTTATTCCAGTAAAAGATTTTACTCTGGAACATTAATTTAAGCCACTGATTTAGCAAGAATATTAGTTTTAAGCTGCGATTGTCCTTTTTGCAGAGAAATTCAATTAAAAACAATACGCAAAGCTGGCTGCATTCCATGGAGAAGTTATTATAAAAGCTGTCAACCGATTATGTTCCTTGTTTTGGAGTACAACGAGGATGCAGGGTAAGTAGCTTAGATATTGAATTAAACTTCAAAAACACAGGGTTAATTCGCTGATATTGGCGGCATGGGGGAAGTCTATAAAAGGTCTGGTGTACCAATTATTACTTATACAAAGAAAGTGCATCGCGTGTTTAAATTGAAATATTGATGTTAAAAAGAAGCTTCATAAATTTTGCATTAAGCCTTTCCTATCCGCTTATTTTCTATTTTAGAGAAATCAGCATTTATTATTAAGCAGATATATTACATACAGATACAGGGTTGTTTAAGAGAAACCTTTGTTGAAGTCGTATAAAATCTCTTTTAGAAAACATTAAAAGAAAATCTTACTTGAAATGATTGTAAAATAATCTTATGGAATGATGCGAAAGTGAATGAGCCGAGTGCACATGAATTAGTTATCGATCACTACACATTGTTTATAAAAATGATTCTGTTCATGATGTTGTTGTTTTGTTTTTATCTACTGGAGTACAGGTAGAATGGAATTCGTTTTTCAGTGTCTTTTCTCGATTCGATACGGGAACCATAAGTGTGTAAATTTCTAGCCGTTGTTTGTGATTTCAGTGTGAAAACTGTATTCTTGTTGATGTGAGTAGTGTTATATCTACTTATACTCACCAGCTGTATAGATTAGTTTCAGATCAATATCTCGAGCATGTAAAGTGTTCTCAAGTTATAACACTTCCTTAGGTAAAAGAATAGCTGAAGTAATTGAAATCCTCACAGCCAGTGACATATGGTTACATCGATTTCACTTAGAGTGTATTCTGTGTGAAAAGAAGAACTCTGGAAGGACGAGATCTTGAATCCTTAATAGTTAATGCAATTTTTAGATCGTCACATAGCTTCGAAGGTAAATCAGATTAACCGGACTAAAGACGGATTTTTTCAAACCAAGAAAATATTTTAAAAAAAATTCCTACAAGTAAAACATCGAAAATCCAAACTTGTTTAGAAAAGAAAAATATATTCTTTTTAAACATTACGATGTGTTGCGAGATAAGCTATACAGAAGAAATTTTTAAATATTGGTACATACTGAATTTTGTTTATGTACCTAACCATAAAGACTACGTTAAGTCAAGGGAATTTGACATGTTTAGTGTATTTTGCGCTATTTATCTATTGAGTTCGATCTGTCTATGTCGTTTTATATCCATTAGTCTCTTTCGTCTATCTATTTGTGTTATTCCCTTTATATCAATAAAACTAGCTTGTCTAGAAATGATTACATTCTACTGAAAATTCATTCTATCAAATAAACCTAGACAATTTTAGATCCAAGAAGCTTTTACTGTTCATGTGTTGTTGTTTTTTTTTTCAATGTCCGCGGAGTGCTGTGTTCAAAAGGATAATGGATCCTGAACCAAACGAATCTCATGGGATCTATCTGACATCAAAGAAACAACCATGTCTTATAATCGTCACCAGCTGGGAGAATCTTGAAACGTTGCACAAGATTCCGAAGTTTCGTTAAAGCGTGTTTATTCTTTTCTATCTCTCTTTTTAAATTTTTTTTTCATTTTTATCTTTCTTTGTTGCTTATACGTTGCATTTACGAAAACATTTATACAAGAAAGTTCTCAGCTCATTATCAAGACTAATGTATATTTTATATTTCATCTGATTAATTTTAGCAGGTTGCGTGAACAACCATAATTTTAAATCACGAACACAGAGCTTGGAACACGTTTTTTAATTGCATAAAATAAAAAAAACCATTAATTTTTTACATAATACCATTCTGAGTTACAAAAACTTTTTTGCGACGGATTTAAACAAACAAAATTTTTGAGAGGAACATTATTTAGCTTTACAACATGTTTTGTGTTTGTTTTCAGATAAAACCTCGGCACATTGGGCCCAGAGTTCATATGACTATGCCTGATTTTAAACTTTCTTATTCTATAAACTTAATTTAAAATAAAATTCTGGAAAGTCAACAGCCTCTTCAAAAGAACCAAAAATTAAACTAGAGTTTCAATATGACTACTTGTATATTTTCGCTATTTTAAAAATCGGGCTTGGTTTTTTTCTTTCACGAAAACTAAAGAAACCAAAGTGGCTGAATCGATATTTCATCTCAAATTGTTCCTCTTCATTCTAATGTATATTTGAAATTTTTTTGATTACTCGAGTAAAAAAATCGATGTGTTGATTAATTAATACCAACGTTTCTTTTTATCCTAGACTTCTTGAATTAACTGAATAGTTTTATACTGTGGAGTTAATATATAAGACGATTTCTTAACGTTGTCTGTGGGATTCAATTAGGTTTATTTTTTGGTCGATAATTCATAATTTGTTCCGTATTATTTATTATTTGCTAAAGACAAAAAAAACATGAATTAGAATATTTATTTTTCATTTTTTAATAACAACAAATCAGAATTATTTTTAAACCAGCGAAGTCTAGCAGTCATTTGAAAGAAGTCATCATTTATCAAGTCAATACATGTGGCTTTATGTAATATCTACTTATCAATAATGTACACCTTAAGTTCAACGACGCCAAACTGTACATTAGCATCTATAATTATCTTATAAATAATGATTGTTCCACTTTTGTTCATGATGAAACCGATAGAACGAATAATTTAGCCAGTATTCTTGTAGACATTAGCAATTGACTTTAGTTTGTTTTTTGAATTTCGCGCAAAGCTACTCGAGGGCCATTTGCGCTAGCCGTCCCTAATTTAGCAGTGTAAGACTAAAGGGAAGGCAACTAGTCGTCATCACCCACCGCCAACTCTTGAGCTACTCTTTTACCAACGAATAGTGGGATTGACTGTCACATTATAACGCCATTACGGCTGAAAGGGCAAGCGTGTTTGGTGCGATCGGGATTTGAACCCGCAACCCTCAGATTACCAGCCGAACCCCTTAACCCACCTGGCCATTTGACTTTAGTAAATGGATTACTTTTGTCTGCGGTTATTGTTAAATAATTAGCGATTTTCAAATCTTGGTCGTTTATTTACATAGCATATTTCATCATTTAAGGGTACCAAACATAAATGATTAAAAAGTCCCTATACGTAGATGTAAAACTAAAGACCTTTCTAATATATTAAGACTCTTGGTGTTTTTTAGATAAAAACGATTTTTTTTCAAACTTTTCGGTGTTATTAAAAGTAACAAGGTCACAATAATGTAACATTATCCACAAAAGAAGTCACATTTATCTAGTAATGTTTAACAAAATGTCACAGTAACTCAACAATAAACAATATATAAAAAAGTTAAACAATCAACTTCCACGTGCCGTTGTAAGTAAGAAAAAATCACAATGACGTAAACATTTATTTAAATGAAGTCACAAATAAACTGATGAATGTACTTTCAAGTACGATTTTAAGATCAAAAACGCAATAACGTAACAATCTGTGAATAAGGTTACAAAATGCATGTATAAATACCTAATACAATTTCACAAATAAACTTACGTGTGTTATTGTATTAAATGACATAATTTATTATAAAAGGCCGAGATCCAACTTTCAGATAACTGCATGGCCAAGTGGCTAAGGCACTTGACTCGTAACCTGAGGGTCACGGGTTAGAATCCCTATCGCACCAGACATGTTCGCCCTATCAGCCGTGGAGGCGTTATAACGTAAAGATTAATCCCATTATTCATTAGTAAAAGAGTAGCCCAAACGTTGGCGGTGTGTGGTGATAACTAGCTGCCTTTCTTCTAGTCTTACACTGCTAAATTAGGGATATCTAGCGCAGATAGCCATCGTGCAGCTTTGTGCAAAATTCAAAAACAAACAATACCTCTCAGATGACGTTTTAAGTGACGAACGATCATGATTCAAAGTTCAGAGTCACTGTTGCTTAAAGATTTATTTTTAAAGTTTTAATGACCCTAGCGACAGCGTAAGATCACCCTAAAGCTGCTATTGAAAAGTTCGTTTTATTACATAAAATAAAAAACTGTGAATTAACCCTCGCTGCAAATTCTTTTACAAGTAATAACAGCCTGTGTTGAAATCCATACTATCACTATTTATCCATATTACTCGTTCGCTGAGCAAAGAATTTCTATACAAAAACACTAAAAAAATTTGATCCTTCAAAGCTGTGTCAAGCAGTCATTTACATATTACAATCAATCCATATTTAATTCCAAAAAAATGGCCAAGTTTCTTGAAAAAATAGCACAATATTTCCATGGTGACTCAGAAATATCAAAATAAACGAGCATCTTGTGTACTATTACTACTTTCTATTTACTAATTCCAGTTCGATAATTTCAACTTCAATAACAAAATAAATATTTTAAAATTAGCATTTGTTTATAAACTTGCTTTTCTCGTAACGTCAAAAGACTTGCTTGTAATGGCCGTTAATCGTGCAAAGAAACCGTTTTAACAGGGCGGAGACAACTGCGCCACCTAATCTGTACAAGGAGTTTGGGTTTTAAAAAATTCACATTTATGAGTCTAACTGGTTTTTAAATATTACAATTTTTATAATTGAGCGAGAGGTTCTTTTGTTAAAATGAAATTCTTTCCGCGTTTACTTGAAGCTTGAAATGATCGATTAGTACCGTTACACAGCTATGTTTATCTAGTAATGACACACAAAGAAAACTGAGCAGTGCCATTTAAATGGCATATTCTAATTTTTAAAACGTTTTTTTGGCTATACTGTTTCTTAAATGTTCTAGGGCTATACTATTTATTTCGAAGTGTATTCTGGCGTTACGTTTCTCTCGAATGTTTTATTTCTATACCAATTTTTAATATGTTTTCTGGCTATATTATTTGTTATATGCTTCCTAGCTTTACGGTTTTTTAAGACACTGGTAAGACACTTTCTTTGGTAAAACACTTTCTTTGGTAAAACACTTTCTTTGGTAAGACACTTTCTTTGGTAAAACACTTTCTTTGGTAAGACACTTTCTTTGGTAAAAGTGTGTAATCATCTGATCCTAAGAGAAGCATAACAAATTTATATTGGTTTGAAAAACCTAATACTGGCTGAATTAATATATTCTGATAATGTAAAAAGATCATTTTTTATTTTCCATGCCTACACAAACTTTTGTACTACTTTGTGTGCGTTTTTTATCGTTAGTAAAGCTTGCCCACTTTGTTTGTTGGCTTTATCACACCTACACAAGCGTGATCATTACTTTGTGTGTGTTTTTTATTGTCAGTAAAGTTACCTACTTTGTTTGTTTGCTTCATTACAACTACGCAAGCTTGTTCATTACTTTGTGTGTGTTTTTTTATTGTTAATAAAGCTTGCCTACCTTGTTTGTTTGCTCTATCACACCTACACAAGCTGGCTAGCGACTATGTTCGCCTTTTATCGTTAGGAAAGCTTGCCTACCTTATTTATTGGCTTTACCACAACTACACAAGCTTGCTCATTACTTTGTGTGTCTTTTTATTGTTAGTAAAGCTTGCCTACCTTGTTTGCTGGCTTCAGATGTGGAAGTGGCCAAATACTAGAACAACAGAAAGCTTGACAATCAGTGAAGAGAGACGGTTTCGGGTAGCTTCGTTTCGTTAGAGCTTTTGATTTTTTAGGCGTTTCCATTTCATATATAACACAATATCGATAAGTAATTAGAAGCGCGTGAAAATAGAAACTTTAATATGAGAAAGCTGAAAATTTTAATATGGTTTCAACAAAAATTTGAATAATTGTTTTTCAGTTTTTCCAATGAAACATGCCAGTTTCAAAATAATAACTTCTGTGAAAGTTATTTATATATATGTTACTCCAGTTTTCTATAAACATTAGGAACTTAGTGGATCATGAAGTTGCATCTGCCGATAAAATGGCCATTGTTGCTTTCTTCAAACTCAAGTAGAACTCCCTAACCTTCCATCTCCACGAACTAGTGTCTCTATTGATTACAGAGCACGTGCTACGAGGTGCGTTCACGAGAAAGTTCCATCTCAGTCTGACTGCTGTTACCGAGTGTAGATATTCAGTTCGTTATAAAAACCACCTGGTGGTGAATCGTGGGATAAATAAACTTTCAAAATATACTTTTCTCTTCCGCCTTTTTTATATAACTTGTTAATAAAACCTTGCAAACTGTCGCCAGTTAGGATGTTTTTCAACAATATTAAACTGTTTGAAATTCATGCATTTTATGTTACTGGAAATCTATTCAGCATCCCAGCCACCTAGTGAGAAGTCTTAATTTATTTATAATGTTTATCATTCTCAAGACAATTAGTCTACGTTATTAAAAAACTTGTTTAGTAAATTGAAATTGGTATAACGTTTTTTTTTCTGAAGCACAGATTGAAATATTGTAATAATACCTATTAAAAGAAAAATTATACGTTTTCACATTATTCTATTATTGTTTTCTTGAAGTTACAATTTTTAGTGCACTGATTACGTAGATATACGAATCTCTGCGAAATCGTACTGCCTTAAACTTACACGATTACTACTGTGAGATCACAGCTATTGAACAACTATAAATCATTAACATTTGCACACAACAACGTTTGTGATGACAGTCAAATGTGATTTATACATATAACTTGATTGTTTGTTTTCATTGCTAGATTAGTCTTACTTCTTACAATGCCTTATAGCCTGATATGTGATTGGATATGCATCGTTATGTGAGATTCAAATAGCATGATATTTGTATCAGAGTGCAAAAGACACGAATAAATATATATTTTTTTAATTATTGGTGCAAAACGAAATTCAGTTTCGTGTCAATTTTTGGAACTGACTGCAAAATATCTCTAACTTCCAAGCCTTATCTAGCGTGGTAATTCATAAATAAGTTGTTTCACAAAACATAACGGAAACTGGGGAGCAAATAGATTTGTTCGCTTTCAATACAGGTGAATCACTTATGAATTGGAACAAGGCAGTAAACGTATCTGCTGGATTACTAGTTTCACTACAAAACAATTTATTTTCTTTGTAACATGCTTGGCACATTGTCAAGCCCTCACTCGGTTTCAGTCTTTCATCAAACATTCTAATGCCAGGACTTCAACATTATGGCTACAAACGTGAAGTTTAGTGAAAAACGGAAATGGAGGGTAGAGCGATGTTATTAAGGTAAGTCCCACGCCGGTACAGTGGTATGTCTACGGATGTACAACGCTAAAATAAGGAGTTCGATTCCCCTAGGTGGACTCAGCAGATAGCCCGATGTGGCTTTGCTACAAAAAACACACACACATTAAGGTAAGAAAAAGCAAAATGGGACTTTTAATAACTAACATGTGAATTTATTCACCGTAATACGAACACAGATCGCTTCGATATGATCCAGCAATGATCAGCATATTTCTTACCAAAACTCCTTCAATGATCAGCATATTTCTTACCAAAACTCCTTCAATGATCAGCATATTTCTTACCAAAACTCCTTCAATGATCAGCATATTTCTTACCAAAACTCCTTCAATGATCAGCATATTTCTTACCAAAACTCCTTCAATGATCAGCATATTTCTTACCAAAACTCCTTCAATGATCAGCACATTTCTTACCAAAACTCCTTCAATGATCAGCGTATTTCTTACCAAAACTCCTTCAATGATCAGCATATTTCTTACCAAAACTCCTTCAATGATCAGCGTATTTCTTACCAAAACTTCTTATTTTCGTATTAATGTGACATTTTGGATCTGGATCTTTAAAATAACTAACAACAGACAGCAGAGTAGTAATTTATCAAATGATACATTAATGTGTCACAAAGTGAAACACACAGTTCATGATACTTTATCTCTCGTGTATTGAAAATGAGACATAAAAATCGAAAATAAATACTTCCAAATCTAGTTTTCGTATCCTAAGGAAACATTCCAGGAATCAAATTCATAACTAACTTACTGAAAAACGTTTAAAATTATAATTAAATGTAACCCTAATTCTATTATGCTTCCTCAAACTAACAATTCTAACGGAACTATGAAATTTGAAAGTTATAGAAAGGGTGCAAAATTGCAATACAAAATATGATTCGATTTACCCATCTAGACTATATTTCATGTTTCTTTGGTAGGTAGTTCGACCGTCGGAATCATTGATGAGTGATAAGGTTTCTTTCCCCTAACTTCCCTCCCTACCTTATCTCTAAGATCAGAACCATTCTAGCTTTGATTAGTGACTTCCGTTAACAAGATGATTCATTCTCATGCTAAGAGCTCAGAGGTAGGGTGGGGTGGATGAAGCTGACAGCTGTCAAATAGGGTGAGCTTGATGTAGAATATCATGTTCAGACGTGTGTTGAAGAATAATCAAGACAGAAAGATAAATGAGTAACCAATAGACATATGAACATAGGGGCATATAGATGGACAGACATATTAATACAAGTGTGGTTAAACAGAAGAGAAGAATGCTATATATATATTCACAAACAGAGAACTATGTTAAAAATGACTATTTCCTGGGAGTAATTACATGTTAACAGAGCTTTCATCGTTTAAAATAGTTCTTAAACTTGTCTTTTCTGACGTCACACTCGGAAGAAACCGATATATCCAATACACATCACGTTGATATGAAATACATCATCGCACGTGAGAGGCACTAGGAATGTTAGAGCCCTTCCCAGAAGGTTATGCTGCACTTGAAATAGCAAAGTACCAGAAACACAAAACGTGGATTTTTTTTTTGTTTTTACATATAAGTTTTGAGCATGAACATTTTTTTTTTCGGAATTACATCTGATGAAGGTAAGTTTGAATTGTATAGGAAACCTTTAGTATAAGTATGAATGTTACTTATGAATGAAGAAAAGAGTTTACAACACTTAAACTTTACCCTAATAAAGCTTAAATCACAGTCCTGTACTTTAGTAGTTGCTGCTGACAGGTTAATGGCCACTTCAAAGGCTTGATGGCTTCCTTCTATGTTTTACTTCGTTACAAACAGATTACTTTACATGGTTAAAAACGAAATATTTTACTGCACGTGGCTGACATCTTTTTATAAATGCCACAAAAATACTTCAATGTTTTATGTCCTAAAATGAGAATCAAATGGATACTGATGCTGTAAAGTTACTGAAAATCGCATTAAAATAAATATATTTTTTAAAACTCAAACCCAACCTTAGCTAATAATTTAAAATGTCCCGACATTTATCTGCTCTGTTTACACTCAGCACAGCTGCTCTAACGCATGGGTGGTGGGAATTCATCGTATTCGTAGTTTTAAAGAATGAATAAACGCATCATGCACATGATATTAACCTCAAATAAATATTATTTCAGATATTTCTGTTTAAAACTACATAGAGTGTACGCATGTAGAACTTATATGGTAAAGCTTCATTATTTAACTGAAAAAAACAACAACAATAATTCCTGGCATGGATTTAATGTATACACCAAAAGTGTAAATGAACACGAAGACCAGTCTATCATTCGATTCGCCACTTGTCACCGAGTTATACTGAGTTTCGGGAAATTTTACCTCATCACCAGTAACATAGGACAAAGGTAAACCCATAGAAGACTCGACCTCATAGAGGGTAAAGAATGTGTTATACGTATGACTAACTCAAAGGAATATATTAGTAACATCAGTGTTACATATAATGTGGTGACAAAAAGACAACTCAAAACTACACACTTATATATATATAATTACTACACTGTGTGTACTATGATTACTACACTGAAATGTACTATGATTACTATACTGTATGTACTACGATTACTACACTGAAATGTACTATGATTACTATACTGTATGTACTATGATTACTACATTGGCATGCACTATAATTACTACACTGGAATGTATTATGGTTATTACATTGGCATGCACTATAATTACTACACTGGAATGTATTATGATTACTACATTGGAATGCATTATGATTACTATACTGTACGTACTATGATTACTACACTGGAATGTACTATGATTACTACATTGGCATGCACTATAATTACTACACTGGAATGTATTATGATTACTACATTGGAACGCATTATGATTACTATACTGTACGTACTATGATTACTACACTGGAATGTATTATGATTACTACACTGGGATACACTATGATTACTACACTGAAATGTACTATGATTACTACACTGGAATGTATTATGATTACTGCACTGGAATGTATTATGATTACTGCACTGGAATGTATTATGATTATTGCACTGTTAAATGTTCATTATCAGGTAGAACATTCAACTCAACTGACAGAAGACTGTGTTAATGTGAATATTAAATCAAGAATGACAACGTGAGAACAGTAGTGTTGTGAATGAAAGAATCACATCTTTATAAATGAAAAAAACAACAACTGTACAATAATACCAAACAGTAGACGATTATACAAAATTAGTCTGAATATAAGAATTTAGTAAAAATATAAATATTTAGAAAAGCATCTAAATGCAATGAAGGAAAAAATCACTTATACTAGCGATAATTACTTTAAAATCAGATCTGAAGTGATAATAATGTAGTAAAACATCTAGCCCAGCTTCAAAAACTAGAATGAACATCAAAAATTCCGAAACATTTAATAATAAGACGAAAGATATAGTAATTAAAAAGAGAGTAACTACCTTTGATACAGTGTCTCTAGAAAACAACTTTAATGATTAGTTCCAAAAACTTCAGAACGATAACGCACCTGCAACCACGAGAGGTATACGTACAGCTCCTAGATGTGAAACTTCTGTTTCTCTACATCTTACTTTATTTTGAAAAAAAAAACAACCACTAAATATGCGTTTATATCTACCAGCCGACATATGGCACCACCCTTAAATCTTACGTTTTCTTACTATATGTAAAATTATCCTACAAGAGCTAGAAAATAATGCATTGCTCTCAGACATAAAGAAACTTTAAAATCGGCGAGCCCCCCAGTGACTCAGCGGTATGTCTGAGGATTTACAACGCTAAAAACCGGGTTTCGATACCCGTGGTGGGTAGAGCACAGATAGCCCATTGAATAGCTTTGTGCTTAATTCAAAACAACAACAACAAAACCGGCGAATCTTTGTTCATTACGACTGAACCCTGACCGAACAATGCTAAATGATTCTTTTTTTCCTCCACACAAGTCACCCTGGAAATATAACACAACGAACACCTTTCACTTCTGTCACAGTAACTGGTGAAACTTTCTTTACTCGTACATATAGATATCAAACACAAAGTGACTTCATCTCTTCTCGTGGCACCCTTCAGATGTTGAGTAAGGTATTATGAGCTGCTCTTGAAACTTGTGATACTCAGCTCATTTACACTGAATTTTAACACTTGAAAAAAGTGTTAAAACAAGATTGGTTACACCAAAATCACAAGAAGATAAACTTTCTACACCTGTGTTTTCTTACATACCATAACTTCATTCTAAAACACATCAAACATGCTGGAACACAAAATTTAAATATCGTTTAGAAGAAAAAACACAACATTTCTAAATCAACGTAAAAACAGTTTCAAGAGCTAAAGAAACCACAAAAGAATGTTGTATACTGATCTACGCACATTTGTAGCAAAAATACAACATTACTACACTAGTATATACCAAAATACTACCCTAGTACGTATTATGATTACTCCACTGGTACTATGAGTAGAACACTAGTACGTACTGTGATAACTGTTATGTGTATTTGCTATGATTAGTAGACTGGTATATACTATAATTATTGCACTAGTATATACTATGATTACTATACTGGTACAATGAGTACTACACTAGTACTTAAAGTGTTACTATATAGGTGTGTGCTATGATTATTACACTGAAATGTACTATGGTTACTATACTGGTATGTACTATGATTACTGGAGTCAGAGTTCGCACT
Source organism: Tachypleus tridentatus (assembly GCF_004210375.1). Classification (NCBI taxonomy): domain Eukaryota; kingdom Metazoa; phylum Arthropoda; class Merostomata; order Xiphosura; family Limulidae; genus Tachypleus; species Tachypleus tridentatus. The sequence continues at coordinate 135,870,435 of NC_134833.1, read as the reverse complement.
AAGGTCCCATAGTGAAAGGTCCCGGATATTCAGTTCTTATTCTTCAAGAGTCGCAGTGAGGTTTTTCCAGGGTCCCATAAGTAGAATTTAATAAATTCATAAAAGAAGGTATTTCAGTGTCAATGACAATGGTTACTTGCATAACCATTATAGCCTCTGAAATAAAAATCAACTATTTTAAAGAAAACTTTATATTTTATGTGTTTTTCCCTCACTCTATATAAGGTTGGTTGGAGTAATTCGTGCTGATGAGACAACAACCTGAATAAAAATGTATCTCAAGACCGCTGGTATGGTTATTAAAACTTTTATTAAAATAAAGTAAACAACAACGTTTCGACCTCCAGAGTGGAAGACGACCTAAGAAGATAGAAACGTTGATCTCTACTTTATTTTAATAAAAGTTTTAATACTCATACCAGCCGTCTTGAGATACATAATGTCGGTTGAATCGACCGTCCTCGTAACCACAATATAAAATTAGAAAATGTATTCTACTTTCTTTCTGGAATGACTGCAAACTGTGACAAAAAACTATAATTGTTTATTTTAAGTGGCTTAAAACGTGGAGCAGTATACATCTATTTACACTTACATTTTATTGTTTTATTTCCCTTTCAACCGTGTCTAACTACTATTTGCGCTATATAAATTGCAAATCACATGGCGAACATGTATTTAACATTAGCAGTATCGAATTACATAACGCACAAACTAGTCGCAAGCATACTTCATAAAAATTCACTAACTAGTTTATTTTATCTAACATAAAAAGTTTTAAATACTTACATTTTAGTTATTTTTATAATAATTATTCAAATATGCACATAAAAACAAGAAACAAAGTACATATCTTGGTTTTTTTGTTTTTATTTACTCTCGACTGTCGATGAAACTTAACCTTTCCTTTCATAATAATTGTATTACTGCATTAAATAATTTCTATTTAATTAGATAATGCACTAAATCACACAGAATAATAACATACAAAAAGAAAACAATGTTCCACAACTATCATATTTTTTCTAATTCCTTAACTGAGTGCCAACAGCTGTTAAAAATTCAACTAAACTCATAGATGTGTTTCCAGTGTACAGAAAATGGAGAAAACTTTGTTTTTCAATTGGTTAAAATAATATAGTCTTAAATGTCAGAAAGAATTATCGGTAAGTTCTCATGAAAATATTATAATAAGTAATTTACATTAAATTTCGTAGTCCTCAGAGGGGTGTAAAAAGCTGAGAACAGGAAAGACATAAATAACAAAAGTCACATTTTTCACATTTTTTTAAAAATATTTCTTCATAAAACTTAAATAATTCTGAATTTTCATTTATTATATACGTTATGATACCAAGTTTATTCACATACATTGATAATAAAGTAGTTTAATTAACTTTTGAATGTAACTATGTGGTTTGAATTTTGCGCAAAGCTACGTAACTTTGTGAAAGATTGTGGCATGCAGAATTTGACCTACTCTAGGTGAAAGGGTTAATTAAATATATGGTACTATCACGTTGCTTTGTTTTCGTGCAATTTATTGCCATTGATGGAACTACATAGTTAGAAATTGAGTGTGGACAGTTATGTGCAACCTGCATGCTGTTTTGTTTGTTATGGTACAAAGTTCGAAGCAAAGTACTTGTGCTTGTTTTGTGTATGGAGCATTTTGTGGTGCGTATCCAGTACCTGAGAGGTCAAATCTCATGCGTCCCGACAAATTCTCGTGCGTATGGAACCTGGGAATTTAGATATACTAAACCCCTGTACACTATATGTACTATGAATACTACATTGGTTTCTATTTTGATTACTACAGAGGTATGTTCTACGATTAATATACAGGTATATTCTATGTTTACTGTACAGGTATGTTTTTGATTGTTATACTAGTATATACCGTGATTATTATGTACGTATGTAGTATGTATTTTTTTTATAGTTTAATAATTGCCATTTTATATCACTGGGATAAGTTGTTTCACTTTAAATTCGAGAGGCGGCGCTATAATATATATAACCGAAGCATTCATTAAAACAGTATTGCTATAAAAATAACAAGTGCACATGAAACAATTAGACTTAAGCCTGTGGAACTGTATGTCTCCAGAAGAAATTCAAATCATCAGTTAACTAAGTATTAAAACCTTTGTTTTCAAACGATAATGAACAGGGATCTTCAAATTATAATAACGCATACCCATACATTTTTTAAAATAACAAAGAAAGAAGAGGTCTTCAAATTATGGTTGCTCAATTACACATATTTTGAAAAGCATAGAAACATGGGGTATTTAATTCATCATAATTGAATAACACATGTTTTAAACAATAAATAAACAGAGGGTATCCTTCCATACCATAGTTGCTCAATTTTACATGTTTTAAACAAAGAAGAAGCAGAGAATCTCCAGATTATGGTTGTTCATTTATACGTTTTAAGCAACAAATAAGGAGACGGTTTCAAGCTATGGCAATGAATAACATATCTGTTAAACAACACGAGAACAGAGGATCTTCAAACTCAATCACACATGATTCAAACAACAAAGAAACAGAAGGTCTTTAAGTTATGGTTATTGTTAGTAAACCCTAAGTTTGTAAAAAAATGAAAATCGGTAGCCTTTCATTCTGACATAGATTTTGAACGAATACATGAAATCTGTTAATTTAAGAAAACGTTAAGCAAGAAAAATGATTGTTTGTTTGTTTTTGAATTTCGCAGAAAACTACTCAAGGGCTATCTGTGCTAGCCGTCCCTAATTTAGCAGTGTAAGACTAGAAGGAAGGCAGCTAGTCATTACCACCCATCGCCAACTCTTGAGCTACTCTTTTATCAACAAATAGTGGGATTGACCATCACATTATAACGCTCCCACGACTGAAAGTGCGAGCATGTTTGGGATTCGAACCCGCGACCCTCAGATTACGAGTCGCACGCCTTAACACGTTTGGCCATGCCGACCCAGAAGAAAAAGATAAAATAAAAACAAAATTCTAAGCGGCCGATATTACTATATATATTTAAACAAAGTGTAATTTTTTTTCCACCAGATCACGCTTATTAGGTCGCATGTGTTGTCCTGTCAGTGTAAGAACAAAGTAGGCGAGAAATTCATATTGCTCGACTTTAATCAAAACTCCTTTATAACTAGGACTCCCAATTTAAAAGTTTGCATTTCAGTGTTTAAAAAAGGCCTGGTGGTTATGGGACTTAACTCACAATCTACGGGTCGAAGTTTTGAATTCCGTTAGAAAACATGTTCGCCTTTTCAGTCGTGAGGGCGTTATAATAGAACAGTCAATCCCACTATTCGTTGGCAAAAGAGTTGCCCAAGAGTTGGCGGTGAGTGATGTTGACTAGCTGCCTTCCGTGTAGTTTATCACTGCTAAATTAATGACGGCTACTATAAATAAGCCCTCATGTTGTTTTGCGCAAAATTAAAAACAAACAGAACCCAATATTTAAAAAAAAACAAAACATTTTAATATAAATATAAAAAGAGTATTTATCAACAATAATCTGCAGGTTATTTATTTTAAAGATTCCAATTTGAATACACGATATAAGTCGAAGTTTCTCAGCTGGTTCCAGTTCTACATGAATACTTTAGGTCGTTGTTATTGTTATTAAGCTTCAGTCGTGATCTTTCAACCTCATAATCTTCCATCTTGTATTTTTTGTTTTCAGTGAACTTTATATCCCAAACACCATATAAGTACGTCTACTGACAGTAAATAAAATCTGCATACAGAGTGGTTCATTCCCGCGGTCCGCCATGACTCATGGACACAAACTTAAAACCAATTTAGCTCTAATAACTCTGACCTAGGTCTGTGGTGTGGGAGGTCACGTGGGGTCTGGTTAGCTGTGTACATGAAGCCAAGGCGGATCTAGATCTCTACTGCGATAACAGAGGGCAGGACTGTACAACTGAAGCACGAACAGCTTTTACAAATGCTCGAACAACATCATTCGGTCGTGAGGAAGTAATAACATTGCCCTAAACCAGTCTAAAATACAGTGGACGACAGGAATATTTCTCTTCTTTATTTTTATTCCTGTTTCCTGATACTCATGATAAAAATTCACCAAAACTCATGGTTGAACGTCCCCGGTAACGCCTGTTTTTGTGCCTATATCTGAATTTTATATTGACAGTTTGAATTTATCAGTACTGTGAAACGAAAAGTGTCAAATGCGCTTATGCAAATACTATTTAACAATACGATAACGATTTTATCAGACTGGTGTAGTTGCCCGTTATAAAAACAGAGATAAAAAAAACGAGTCATAATGGTGTGGATATTTACAAATAACAAAGAACACATTACTGCTTCTTCAGCGAACAAAGGTTAAACACTTTTATGGACACGAACATTAATAATGCGTATCAACTGATGGAAGTACATTTAAAAAAACGACGGATGTCAAAATCTTGTCAATGTTTCTTGTTACATAACTAGAATATAAAACAATGATAAGAGACATTGATGTAAATTCAAAAACAAACAGAATAACAAAGTGAAATAACCAGAACTTAGCTACAAGTTTCCAGCGTCAGATAGTAAACCTATAAAACAATGGATTCATTTATTTCGGTCGATCTATAAATATTGCACTTATTATAAGATCAGTCATAAGTCTTTGTTCATCTACAGACAGTAAACCTATAAACAAACTTCTGCGAGTTTTGTTCCATATACATATGGTAAACCAATAAATAGAAATGATTAGTGTGTTTTAGCCCTTGTATAGATAGTAAATCTATAATCAAAACAAAGTCAGGAGTCTTGGTTCACCGACAGAAAAGAAACAAAAAAAAACTAACTTAAGAACCTATTAATAGATTGAAGTCATGAATCTAGATCTACCTACAAATGATAAAACCTAAAATATAGAATGGGGTAATGAATATTTGTCCATCTGTACATGGTAAAAACCTATAAAAAGAAGAGTTACGAGTCCATTAAAACTGGATTGGAGAGTCTTCTACAAACGATACTAGAAGAATAGGTTAAAACTAGACTACGTCCCTGTACAAATGTTACCAAAATAATGGTTAAAATTGTTTGTATTATATAGTTAACATCTTCAGGTGGACCAAATATAATGACTTCTGACTATATGTTTACCATTTGTGAACTGGAGTACAGTTCTGTACTAACATTACTTGAGTAATGAAGAATAGCTTAAAACTGAGCCGAAGAATTCTGCACAAACAAGAATTAGTTTGAAACTAGACAGTTATCTGTGGAATAGTTTAGAGTTGTACTAAAGTCATGGACGTTTGTTATCTGAAGAATGACCTAAATTTTACTAGATTTCCGCAAGAGCTTTAACGGAGCAGTTAATTACAGTTTAACTAAATAGAGCTCTCTGTGCATTTTCTGAAGTACTGATTAAGACTGGACCGGAAACTCTTGCATGTAAATTAACTAAAGATTTTTTCTTAAATCGACACTAAAACGAATTTGAGGAGTAGTTAATGGAAAGTCCTACCAGTACTAAATGGAGTATTGTTTAAAACCTGGGAATAGTGCAGGTACACCGAGGTATTGTTTAAGATTTGACTGTAGAGCCTTGAAACTGTCCGAAAAGTTGTTTTAAACTACCAACTAAGCCTTACTATCGGATACAGCTGCTTGATCAATCCTGGTAAATCAGTATGAGATATAACAATTAGCGAGCTGGAGATTGGATGATATTAGAATGAGGATTGGTATGCATTTGGAGACTGAGTTAATTACGGCTTTGCGTTCTCAGTCTACTAAATGAGATGCTCTCCCAGGAAGTATATCAGATTCTAGTTCAGCTACAGTAACACATATACGATAATCATCAATGTACCATTCTTCATCCCCTTGTCTACAATCAGATTTATCTACATTCGGGGCGGGAAGCACACACGTGTCCATAGTAAATTCTCCAAATAACTACCATCCACACATAGCCGCCTTCTTGCTACTACTTAGTCTGTTGCTTATTTACATTCCCACGTGTACCGTGGACAAGGGTCAAGCATATGGCACGTGCTCTAGAATCAAAACAAAAGATCTAGCGATCCGTGAAACATGGGCTCGCTCACAGCTAGAGCGGAGAGACAGTGAAACAAAATACAGTACAAAGTAAACCTAGTCATGGTGTTGTTGTGGGCAGAAAGCATCAGTCACTCCCGCATGTCAGGAACACAGGGCTCCACTGCACGAAGATTTCGACACAAGCGGGTGTGGTCAGGTTAGTCAGTAACCTCTCTAAATCGCCACACACGAGCTGTGATGTCAGGATATGACACATCCATTCTCAAGACTCGACGAACCGAGTACGTGGTAAACGACATAACGAAGATTAGGTGACATTGGGATAAATATAGGGTTGGATGTTGTGAGACACTTATTAGACCAGAACATTTAATAATATTGCGACTTACTGCACCCATCAATTTCACTTTTAAGTTGAACGGTAACTTTAAAAGATAACAAGAGCTTTTAGGTAGATAGACAGATATCGATAGATAGATCTACTTATATAAAGAACAATAACACTTGTTAACAAAATAATCATAATTTTATCTTACAACGTGAAGCTCCCTAGTGGCAAGGCGGTAGGTATGCGAATTTACAACGCTAAAAATCGGGTTTCGATATCCCTGGTGGGCAGAACGCAGATATCCTATTGTGTAGGTTTATGCTTAACTTCAAACAATGAAAAATATAGTGTGAAGAAAATTCCTCAAGGAACGATCCACGATTCTTTATTTCTTTTCAGTCCAGATACTGCGACAAACTGGAATCTTTGTGTATGTGTGTGCTCACGTAAATCATATTTATACCAATGAATAAATGTGTATGTTGTTTTTAACATTATATCATAAAGTTTTTCTTCGTATCACTCCTTGCATAACAATAAATATATACAGAAGTTTCTTCTGTGTTTTACTCCTTCCTCAGTGTTATGTCATGAAGTACGTTCTGAGTGTCATTCGTTATTTCTTAATATTATCTCGTGAAGTTTGTTCCTTGTATAATTTTTTCTTAATACTCGTTACTAATTACTCTTACAATACACGTTTAAGGTATAGCAGTTACTATTTACTCTTACAATACACGTTTAAGGTATAACAGTTACGATTTACTTTTACAATACACGTTTAAGGTATAACAGTTACTATTTACTCTTACAATACATGTTTATGGTATAGCAGTTACTATTTACTCTTACAATACATGTTTAAGGTATAGCAGTTACTATTTACTCTTACAATACATGTTTAAGGTATAGCATTGTCATCATGTTCATCTGTTAGTGATGCATATGCTTGTTATGACGTAACAATAAGTTTGAAACGTTTAGTCCGACAACTTTCATCAATGTTTGTCAGTTTTAAAACATTTAATCCTACAGCTTACATCAATGTTTGTCAGTTTTAAAACGTTTAGTCCTACAACTTACATCAATGTTTGCCAGTTTTAAAACGTTTAGTCCTACAACTTTCATCAATGTTTGTCAGTTTTAAAACGTTTAGTCCTACAACTTTCATCAATGTTTGCCAGTTTTAAAACGTTTAGTCCTACAACTTTCATCAATGTTTGCCAGTTTTAAAACGTTTAGTCCTACAACTTACATCAATGTTTGCCAGTTTTAAAACGTTTAGTCCTACAACTTTCATCAATGTTTGTAAGTTTTAAAACGTTTAGTCCTACAACTTTCATCAATGTTTGCCAGTTTTAAAACGTTTAGTCCTACAACTTACATCAATGTTTGCCAGTTTTAAAACGTTTAGTCCTACAACTTTCATCAATGTTTGTCAGTTTTAAAACGTTTAGTCCTACAACTTTCATCAATGTTTGCCAGTTTTAAAACGTTTAGTCCTACAACTTTCATCAATGTTTGCCAGTTTTAAAACGTTTAGTCCTACAACTTACATCAATGTTTGTCAGTTTTAAAACGTTTAGTCCTACAACTTTCATCAATGTTTGTCAGTTTTAAAACGTTTAGTCCTACAACAAGTAGTATGATTCGTGGAAAACCCACAATCCAGCAGCAGAATGCTTGAGATTATCTAATTTCCTTTTTCTTTTCTTTTCTGGGGAGGGGCACTTCATAGTCGGCGTTTCCCAGGTAACTAAACTGCTTTGTTTGGTCTCACGAGTGTAACACTGAATAGTTTTCAGTAGTCATGTTGCGTAGCAGCTAACAAAATGTAATTTCTATGAGTCGTATAGCATGAAACACAATGTTTTTACTAGTTCGATTTAAGCAGCACACCTTTATATAGCACTTATAAAATCTATAAATTTCCCTGTAACGCAAATGTTGTCGTTCAATCTACGTCATACAGATCTCTCACAAACAGGAAATTTAGAGTTACGTTCTGATTTCACTCTCAGCAAAACAAGTCTTTTCCATCAATCACTTTATTCGGTCACTTCTTAGTTGGCGTTTTTTCTTTCGAAAACCAAGCAGAAAAGCTGCACCAAATTCATTAGTTACAAGCTTCAAGCTGTTTGACACGTCTACCATATGCTTGTTGTATAATAAATTAAAATGACTCAGCATATCTGTTCTACAAAGCTCTTTCCACACAGGCTGAAGCCACAACCCTTTGTGTCTTTAACTAGACTTCTGTCAGTGAACTTTCAGCTAAACATGAAGGTTTTTTTATTATGTCTAGCTTTCCTAATTAGAAACCCCTTCAACTCCGCCTTCACCCATAATACTAATAGAAAGATCCAGTTTAACTGAGGAGAAACAGAATTCTATAGAATTTGCATTTTAATCCGTCCTGACGAGAGAATGATTGAGTTGTTTCATTCCGGTACCATCAATACAGCTACTGATTTAATTTTTTCACCTCCTGCCGCGCAATGAATCATATCCTGTGAATTAAACCAGTTACTTTGAATGCTATGTATTTTGAGAGTTAAATCTGTCCCTTTTAGTTGTGTATGTTGTTGATTGTTATGAAATAAACCAGTCCTTTTGAGTAGTATGTGTTGTTAACTGTTATGAATTAAATCAGTTTCTGTCACTAGTACATGTTGTTGTTTTTATAGGTTAAATCAGTCCCTTTCAGTAGTTTACGCTGTTGATGGTTGTGAGTTAAATCACTCCTTTAGTAGTTTAAGTTGTTGATTATTATGAATTAACCAACCAGTCCCTTTCAGTTGTGTAGTGTGTGTTGCTGATTGTTGTGGTTGAAGTTAGTCCCTTTTGGTAGAATGTGTTGTCGATGTTTTTACAGGAAGATAAAATGACGAACTTTGCAGATAAAAACCCAAACACCAATGACTATTATTTTAAAAAGCTGTAGTTAAAATGGATATATTACACATCTAACATGATTTAATCCACGAAATGCATCTTAAAGTTCCTAATCTAAATTGTAATAACCTAAATTATCTTTCTGGAGCACACAGATTCATAAATTAAGACAGTGCCTTACAACGATTTGATTTGAAACTAAATCTTCGATACATTAAACTACTGCAAAAGGAGATTGTTTGACTTATGTTGTAATAATGAAAGCAATGCTCATCTCTAGCAAAGTACTTGATATTAAGTTTTCTTACTGCAAACAACTCTATACACTATACCAGCTGTTACAGAATTATTTTACGATAAATCACACAGAAGTTCAGTAAAAAAAAGGAATAGTGGATGATCACATTTCATAAAGTTAGCCCCTCACCCTGAACCTGTAGGTACTATTAATATTTTCAATAAATCAATTTATTTATCTTTTTTTTCACTTGAATCGTCACTTTTGGTCCTTATGAAATTAATACGAAAGCAAAGCTGTCTTTTAACATAAAAATATATGAGTATTAGAAAACATGCAGGGTGTACACTCACAAATAACAAACTTATTTATTCCACAGGTTAATGTAAAAATGTCAAATACGTAGAAAAATTACAACACGCGTGCTAGAAGTGACTCAGTCTCGTTCTTGAAAGGCCAACATAAAATTTTCAAATATATAAAAAAACTTGCGTGATGTTTTGCTACAGCCTGTATTCATCTATATAGTCATATACACAAGATACCTTCGAATACAATTCGCTCAGGAGTTTGTTTCATTGTCATTATGATTCCATACGGAGTGCTCAGAACATTTCGACGCAAGTTCACAATAATGATAGAGTAATCAAGTAAATATCATAATGACGTGTATTCTTTCAGATTTGAAAAGTAGCTGGTAAGTCTCATGCCAAGTGCATCACATACAATCTAAGGAAAGTAGCTGGTAAGTCTCATGCCAAGTGCATCTCACACAATCTAAGGAAAGTAACTGGTAAACTTCATACCAAGTGCATTACACACAATCTAAGGAAAGTAGCTGGTAAGTCTCATGCCAAGTGCATCTCACACAATCTAAGGAAAGTAGCTGAAAAACGTCATGCCAAATGCATCTCACACAATCTAAGGAAAGTAACTGGTAAACTTCATACCAAGTGCATTACACACAATCTAAGGAAAGTAGCTGGTAAGTCTCATGCCAAGTGCATCTCACACAATCTAAGGAAAGTAGCTGATAAACTTCATGCCAAATGCATCTCACACAATCTAAGGAAAGTAACTGGTAAACTTCATACCAAGTGCATTACACACAATCTAAGGAAAGTAGCTGGTAAGTCTCATGCCAAGTGCATCACACATAATCTAAGAAAAGTAGCTGGCAAACTTCATGTAAAGTGCATCACACATAATCTAAGGAAAGTAGCTAGTAAACTGCATGCCAAGTGCATCTCACACAATCTAAGGAAAGTAGCTGGTAAACCTCATGCCAAGTGCATCTCACACAATCTAAGGAAAGTAGCTGAAAAACGTCATGCCAAATGCATCTCACACAATCTAAGGAAAGTAACTGGTAAACTTCATACCAAGTGCATCACATACAATCTAAGGAAAGTAGCTGGTAAGTCTCATGCCAAGTGCATCTCACACAATCTAAGGAAAGTAGCTGAAAAACGTCATGCCAAATGCATCTCACACAATCTAAGGAAAGTAACTGGTAAACTTCATACCAAGTGCATTACACACAATCTAAGGAAAGTAGCTGGTAAGTCTCATGCCAAGTGCATCTCACACAATCTAAGGAAAGTAGCTGATAAACTTCATGCCAAATGCATCTCACACAATCTAAGGAAAGTAACTGGTAAACTTCATACCAAGTGCATTACACACAATCTAAGGAAAGTAGCTGGTAAGTCTCATGCCAAGTGCATCACACATAATCTAAGGAAAGTAGCTAGTAAACTGCATGCCAAGTGCATCTCACACAATCTAGTGAAAGTAGCTGGTAAGTCTCATGCCAAGTGCATCACACACAATCTAAGGAAAGTAGCTGGTAAACCTCATGCCAAGTGCATCACACACAATCTAAGGAAAGTAGCTGGTAAACCTCATGCCAAGTGCATCACACACAATCTAAGGAAAGTAGCTGGTAAACCTCATGCCAAGTGCATCACACACAATCTAGTGAAAGTAGCTGGCAAACTTCATGCCAAGTGCATCACACACAATCTAAGGAAAGTAGCTGGTAAACCTCATGCCAAGTGCATCACACACAATCTAAGGAAAGTAGCTGGTAAACCTCATGCCAAGTGCATCACACACAATCTAGTGAAAGTAGCTGGTAAACCTCATGCCAAGTGCATCTCACACAATCTAAGGAAAGTAGCTGGCAAACTTCATGCCAAGTGCATCACACATAATCTAAGGAAAGTAGCTAGTAAACTTCATGCCAAGTGCATCTCACACAATCTAAGGAAAGTAGCTGGTAAAATTCATGCCAAGTGCATCTCACACAATCTAAGGAAAGTAGCTAGTAAACCTCATGCCAAGTGCATCTCACACAATCTAAGGAAAGTAGCTGGCAAACTTCATGCCAAGTGCATCACACACAATCTAGTGAAAGTAGCTGGTAAACCTCATACCAAGTGCATCTCACACAATCTAAGGAAAGTAGCTGGCAAACTTCATGCCAAGTGCATCACACATAATCTAAGGAAAGTAGCTAGTAAACTTCATGCCAAGTGCATCTCACACAATCTAAGGAAAGTAGCTGTTAAAATTCATGCCAAGTGCATCTCACACAATCTAAGGAAAGTAGCTGGTAAACCTCATGCCATGTGCATCTCACACAATCTAAGGAAAGTAGCTGGCAAACTTCATGCCAAGTGCATCACACATAATCTAAGGAAAGTAGCTAGTAAACTTCATGCCAAGTGCATCTCACACAATCTAAGGAAAGTAGCTGGTAAACCTCATGCTAAGTACATCTCACACAATCTAAGGAAAGTAGCTGGTAAGTCTCATACCAAGTGCATCACACACAATCTAAGGAAAGTAGCTGGTAAGTCTCATACCAAGTGCATCACACACAATCTAAACAGACTTTTTACTTACTATAATTTGGAGTAAAAGCCACTTTCCTTTAATTAGAAGCCAATTAACACTTTAGAAAATGAAGTTTTGTGAGAAAAAAATACCACTGTTTCACAGAAAGACGATTTTCGAAATGTTACTTTTGACTTCACCTCAGAGATGCGTGTGTGTTTTCTTATAGCAATGCCACATCGGTCTATCTGCTGTGTACAAAGATGGGAATCGAACCCTTGATTTTAGCGTGGTAAATCCGTACACTTGCCATTGTACCAGCGGGGTACCTTCTCAACAAGCTTATCATATTAATCCTGCATAACACAGAAGATGTTTGAAATTGAAACTCCCCTAAAATAGGTTTTTAGAATACGGCATGTTTCATATATTTTAAAACAAAATGGACTTTTGTCGAATGAAGTTATATACGGTTTACAGTTACGACAGAAAGTGTTCGTACCCCTGCGTCGTGAGTAGTTTTTTCCTCATAACTTAAAAAGTATCACGCTTAGGATAATAAAATTATAGTGTATTATAAATATTATACTAACATACATCTACATAAATTTCTATGTAAATTGAATGAAAAGTAACCAAACATAGGAGGGGCAGAAAGTGTTCGTGCGTCTACTTTAATGGTCAGTTGTGTAGCCTTTCAGGTGAATTACTTGGCGCAATCTCTCCTCATAGCCCTCCATGATCGTTTGACAGTACTTAACTGGTATTTTCTTCCATTCTTCTTTACAGAAGGCCTCCAACTCTTTCAAGTTTTTCGGATGACGCTAATGAACCCTGGTTTTCAACTCATGCCAAACGTTTTCAATTGGGTTGAGATCGGGTGACTGCGATGGCCACTCCAAAACGCTTATATGGTTTCTCTGCAAACAGGATTGCACATATTTCGATGTATGCTTAGGGTTATTGTCGTGCTGGAAGATCCAACGACGCCCAAGCCGCAAGTTCCGAGCATCATTCTTGATACAAGTGCCTAATATATCAACGTACTGTTCTTTTTTGTGATTCCATTGACGCGGTGAAGTCTGCTTACACCAGAAGAGCTGAAGGAACCCCATATCATGATACAGTGTTTAACTGTAGGGACGGTGTTGTTTGGAAGATTTCGTTCCCCCTTCTTATGGAAAGTATAGCGAACATCATTATGGCCGAAAAGCTCGATTTTAGTCTCGTCTGACCAAAGAATACGTTTCCAATAGCTAAAGGATTTATCTACATGCTTTCTTGCATACCTTAATCGTGCTTCTAAATGAACAGGTTTTAAATATGGAGTTCTACGAGAACGGCATGCTTTGAACCCAGAAGAGCGTAACATGTTCGTAACTGTAGAGGTGCTTACTTCAACCCCAGTTGCCCTTACCAGTTTCTGTATGTCATTACATGTTAAACGAAGGTTCCTACTAACTTCTCTGAGAACCTTCCTCTGGTTCTCTCTGGAATTTTGGTGGGGCGTCTGGAACGAGGGAGGTTAGCAGTTGACCCTCTAAGCTTAAACTTGGGCAATTATGCTTTGAACAGTAGATTTCTTCACGTTAAGTTGTATAGCAATACCGGAAAGAGACACACGAGACTTGTATTTTACAATAATTCGATTTTTTAAATCACTGAACAGTTGTTTCTTATTCGCCATGATGACTAAGCAGATAATGACGGAGACGGCGCTAAATTGCCGTAAGTACATTTTTTGTTTGCTAAATTCCAATAATTATGAACCCAGTGTCTAGTTCTGGAATGGTATAATGTAGTTTATTTGCCAAACTAAACAAATGTTTTACGGGAATATCAGTTTTTTTCACACATTCTGAAATGTACGAACACTTTCTGCTCCTCGTATTTTTGGTTATTTGTTTATAAACAGTTTATTTGTCGTTTAATTTACATAAAAATTTATTTAGATGTGTGTTAGTATAATATGTATAATATACTATACTTTCATTATCCTACTCGTGATACTTTTTAAGTTATGAGAAAAAAATACTCACGACGCAGGGGTACGAACACTTTCTGTCGTAACTGTGTATATTTTACGTCGTAACAAAACTTTTGCTTTCCTTTTCACAGCATCGATCATTTTTTGACGGGTTTTACAGCTAGCATTGCATTCCCTCCCACTGGAAATCCAAATGTTACGTAATGTCTGGAAGGTATGCTCATAGTTGCAACATTCTATATTCAAGAATCATAGTCACAATGTAAGCATGGCGAACTTCAGGAGACGCCTGGAAAACTTCGAGTTAATCACCATTCTTAGGAAGCACACGCTCAATAATTCAGGTGTTTGTATTGATAAAAATGGCGGACAACAGAAAAACAAATTTCATTTTCCCCCTGTTTAAACTATTATTTAAAGTTGGATATTCGTACAGTATTGTTTAAAGACGCAAATCCATACTATATTTAAAGTTGAAAATACGTACAGTATTTTTTAAAAGCTTAATGAACTTCACTTGAAATTCGAATAAACATCGTATATGGATTCAATCAAAATCTGAAAGATACCAACTAGGAACTACAAATAAGCATTCTAGTTTTTCTTTGTTTCGATTTTCGCACAAAATTACTCAAGAGCTATTTACCTTAGCCGTTTCTAATTCAGCATTAAGAGACTAGAGGGAACACATTTAGTCAATATCACCTCTACTAATAGGGCTACTCTTTTACTAATGAATAGTAAGATTGACCAGAAGTTCATAACATCCCCACGGCTGAAATGGGGAGCATGTTTGGTGTCTGGGATTCGAACCTGAGGCAAGAAGATTCTGAATTGAGCGCCATAACCAACAAGAAATTCTAAGCCTAAGCCTTCTAGGATTTTAGCGTTGAAAGTCGTTTAAATGTTAAATGTTTCGTAACATCATGTAACATCTAAAATTATTATATCTGAACGAATTAAATGTTCTGTACTGTTATAAGTCGTTTAGGTTTTATGATCTGTGTATCTGTAATTATTATTTGAACTAAAGTTTTACAAATCAGAACGAATTATTTTTAAAAAGTGAACAAACCAATTTTAAACAAAAATAAAGGATTGAACAAAACTTCAAGAAAGTAAAACAAAGTGAGCTGAAATGGGACTTATTTTTATGCACAAACCAATTATCCAGAAAAACTGGAAAAATGAAATATTTACTCACAGCGACACAGACGGATAGATAATACAAAAGAAGTAACGTTCGTGCTTTAGCGACTTCAAACAAAATTAATTATTTCACGAGTTTTCCGAAGGAAAATACTATCAAACTCCTATAAAAAAATCTTTATACAATTATAAGAATGGCGTGGTTTTTTAAAAACACTGATCAACACAGATTAGCAGAGTCTACAGAAGTTCTTTGTATGAACTTTTTGATGCGTCATTACATTGGTAAGACATCACACCGGGAAATGACATGCAAGCCGAGTTAGACAGTGGAAAGAATTGTGGTAATTACCTTTGTTCTGCTGGGATCGAAGATACACAGCAGGTTCATTTAACCGAGTTAATGAAGCTTGGAAATCATAGAGAACCATTCGTTTCCTGTTAGTCTCGAAAAGATTGAGAACCATCTATAAGTGATATTACCTTCATTATATTGGGGAAAAAGTGTTTCTAGAATAGCAATTATAACTAATAATACAACCAATGAAAGTGTACGTGTATATATATGATTTATACAGCCATTATTAGCTCTACCCTGTTTAATTAACAACAACGCCTCCACGCTCTTTTAGACCTAGTTAAGAGAAGGCCATTCTTTGAAAGCGCTGCATACTTTAGGCCTTTAAACAATAACAAAAATGTTCGTTGTTAACGGTTTCCTCAGTTCAGTTTAAACTTTTGTTATCAAGTTTTTTTGGTTTTTTTTAGTTATCGACACTGCAGGATGAGTTTTTGATATATAACAACACTTTTGTGCCTTTAAATGCTTTTGGAGTGTGTTTTTCTTATAGCAAAGCCACATCGGGCTATCTGCTGAGCCCACCAAGGGGAATCGAACCCCTGATTTTAGCGTTGTACATCCGGAGACTTACCGCTGTACAAGCGGGGGGCAAAATGATTTTGGAATATGTAAATATCTTGTAGTGGTTTCCAAGCACGTCCGGTTTTGTATCAATTTTTCTGTTACTTTAACGGAGGGAAAGTGTGTGTCAAATTATTCCGTCACATTCAATCTCGTTGAGCAAGTTCTATAGGTGTGTTAACAATGCCGCTATTCAACATTGTTAGCGCAAAGAGGTGACCTTTCCCACTGAATGAAACAAATTAAAACGAAGAAAAACTATTTGAGCTTAGAAATAATCAACGTTAAAAATAAGAAGCGTTATGCATTCTTAATATATTAAAATGTTCGGCGTGTTACAACAGAACAGATTGAACAATGAAAATTCGTATTGTCATTTTTAAATACATTCTACTACAGGTTACCGCATTCATTTTATAGATTATTCTTATCAACAAAATATGACACCTTTAAAATTGATGACTAACCCTGCAGTTCTTTATTCAGTGTAGAAAACATGCCACAGTTAAGGTAATTGACTAATAAACATACTTTATGATTTCGATTCCAGTTCTAGAAAATGTGGTTGTTTTTAGTCACGATACGGGGGCTCATAAAACAGCTTGGAGTTGTTGTTTGTTATTTAGCACAAAGCAACACAAAGATCTATCTTTGCTCCGCCCAACACGGGTATCGTAACCCGGTTTTAACACTATAAGTTTGCAGACATGGCGCTGCACCACGGGAGGAGGGGCAGGCTCTGAGTTTTTGGTGTTTTTTTTAAGGACAATCTTCTGGCTCATAACTCCATCTCTTGACCGATTTGTAATAATATAATTACACCTGCAGCTATTCAGGATTCCTTCTTGTTTCTGCTTTTTCTTTTTTTTTTTGGCATCTTGAATTGGTTGACGAAATATAAAAGTGCAAAGGATTTACTGTTGTACGTTTCTCTCAATTTGATGCATGTGACATATATTGTTGAATGTGTATTGCACTAGTCCCACCTGTTCTCTAACTTTGTAGAATATTCTTGAAAATAAGAATCAACAATATTTGTTTCACGAAAACGCTAGCGTGTCTTCGAATATTGTTGAACATTCGAGAATGTCGCCTTAAACTATGTAAACCAACGCGCTAAAAGACAGAATGTTATTGGTTAGCTACAGTCAGTATACTATAAGCTCCGGAAGCTATACTTCTGATCAACACTTGTTAATTGTGGAAAACTACAGAATTTGACGAGGAACGTTTACAAATTTCGAAGGTTACGAACCGTTCAACTTCAGAGAGTTAACTTGGACGTTAATGTTTCTATAAGAACATTAGATATCTTCCTCAGTATAAAGGGAGCTTGTAAACGTTGTTAGATCAAACAAGAATAATGCTAACCAGCATTTCTGTCAAGTGTAGAGCATCTGTGTATCAACATAACAGTAATGTGTGCCTTGTAGACCTAAACCGTTGATAAAGTATTCAGTTTCAGACCAGATAGAATATTGAATATTGTTTGTAAGTTTGTAAAACTGTTGTATGTAAATAATTATTTTAATAACCGTTGTTATAAATTGTATTGTTTTTATATATTAAAACATATTTGTCTTAAGACAGAAAATTGTGTGTATCAATCTTGTTGAGAAATACCATAACTCTAATAGATATAAATATTTAATTAACATCTAAATTAAAATTAATATTATCGGGTGTTTGAAATTATAATGTGTAACATATGTAACATAATAAATCGGAGATAAATTATAATAAGTAACAAAAGGCGTTAATCAACAGTGCTTGCTAGAAATCTACGTGATAATTTTGTTTTAAGTTCGATACATTTTTATAATTGTTTTTATAAGTGTAATAAAGAAAACAAATTGTTCCTTCTATTAATTATCCAATCAGCTGACAGTTACCCAAGTATACGTTTTTTATTGCTATTAAGAACCCGGCTATTTTTAAAAGAAACTTTTGGATTGAAATAAAGTCCGTAAGCAAGTGTTTTTGTCCTAGTTTCTGACTGACTGGCATTGAATTCACTACGCAAGTTTTTGTAGAAAGACGTTGTTGGGAAGTTTCTTTAGTGAAGCTTGGTTTCTCTCCTGCGACGTAGTGGTTATTCGTCGTATACTGGAAACTCAATGTACAGAACTCTACAATTTATGCGAACGTTTCTTTTTACGAATAACTATTATTAGAGTGAACGTATTGATAATTTGAGTTGAACTGCTCTTATTTGACCTCCAGAAATATTTACTTGTTACACTTGCTACGACATAATTAACGGATGCTTTTAGACCACTTCCAAGACTTACCCTCGTGAGATTTCTTTGCATAATGCAACAGGGCATTTGAGTATTTCTTAGGCGCCATCTGCTGGCCTGTTGATACGACTCGTATCTGTCACAGTTGGACGTCGTTGCACGTACAGTTCATGCATGCCATCCACATGGGCGAGTACTAATCAAGCGCATCCATTAGTCGGCTAAGATTAGGTATGCCTCGACTCTCATGTTGTAGAAAACAAGTACCAGATGGTAATGTCCAAAACCACATCCGTTTGTTAAACCATTTTGATTTGCAATTCTCGACTCAGGTGTTGACCCCTAAAGTGGAAGAAATTTAGTGTGCGGGTACTTACTCAGAAGTCGCAGCGTGAAGCCCTGAGTAGGATTTTTTGTACAAAGTAATTACAAAGTATTCCGTTTTCTAACAGTCCTGCTTGCCCAATAACGTGTTAATAATTTTCTGTCTTTTTATTTTGTAAGCTTCCTTTTTTGTATCACTTCATATAAACCAGGAACAGTTTACTCAAGCGTAAACTCAAATACTTAAAAAAAACTAACCTAAATTTTTATTTTTGTAAAAATCTACGTTCACAGCGCGAGTGATGTTTCATTCTTTTACATTTCACTAAAAGTCACTTTTTCGGTCGAATCTGACACTAAATACGTGCAACAGGTGGTGTATCGCTTTAAACTCACAACCGCAGATTTAACAACGTGACAAACGAGCTACACTGTGTCACTTGCTCACAAATCCTTCTCAGTAAATACCATATGAACAGACGAGCCCTAAACTGGCTCTCCAATGGAAAGCAAAATAAAAAGCAGTAAATAAAAAAAAAGGTTGGTTGGTATTTGAACTTACGTCAAACGTAAAAATTGATAAGTTGAAAAAAAATTGAAATATTTTTTAAAAAGTGCATGCGTTGTTAGAATACTCCCATATATATACTATATTCACTGTAATCTATATTTACATATATTCATTCAAGACATCCAAGACGGAATATTGTAGGATCGAACATGAGCTACGTTTACTAGAGATCGTATGTCTGAACATGAGTTATGTTATTAGAAATCGTAAGACTGAACGTGAATTATGTTATTACAGATCATATGTTTGAACATGAGTTATGTTATTAGAGATCGTATGTCTGAACATGAGTTACGTTATTAGATAGAGATCGTATGTCTGAACATGAGTTACGTTATTAGAGATCGTATGTCTGAACATGAGTTATGTTATTAGAGATCGTAAGACTGAACATGAGTTATGTTATAAGAGATCGTATATCTGAACATGAGTTATGTTATTAGAGATCGTATGTCTGAACATGAGTTATGTTATTATAAATCGTAAGACTGAACATGAGTTACGTTATTAGAAATCGTAAGATTGAACATGAGTTATGTTATTAGAGATCGTATGTCTGAACATGAGTTATGTTATTAGAGATCGTATGTCTGAACATGAGTTATGTTATTAGAGATCGTATGTCTGAACATGAGTTACGTTATTAGAAATCGTAAGACTGAACATGAGTTATGTTATTAGATAGAGATCGTATGTCTGAACATGAGTTATGTTATTAGAGATCGTATGTCTGAACATGAGTTACGTTATTAGAAATCGTAAGACTGAACATGAGTTATGTCATAAGAGATCGTATGTCTGAACATGAGTTATGTTATTAGAGATCGTATGTCTGAACATGAGTTATGTTATTAGAGATCGTATGTCTGAACATGAGTTACGTTATTAGAAATCGTAAGACTGAACATGAGTTATGTTATAAGAGATCGTATGTCTGAACATGAGTTATGTTATTAGAGATCGTATGTCTGAACATGAGTTATGTTATTACAGATCGTATGTTTGAACATGAGTTATGTTATTAGAGATCGTATGTCTGAACATGAGTTACGTTATTAGATAGAGATCGTATGTCTGAACATGAGTTACGTTATTAGAGATCGTATGTCTGAACATGAGTTTATGTTATTAGAGATCGTAAGACTGAACATGAGTTATGTTATTAGAAATCGTAAGACTGAACACGAGTTATGTTATCAGAGATCGTATGTCTGAACGTGAGTTATGTTATTAGAAATCGTAAGACTGAACGTGAATTATGTTATTACAGATCATATGTTTGAACATGAGTTATGTTATTAGAGATCGTATGTCTGAACATGAGTTATGTTATTAGATAGAGATCGTATGTCTGAACATGAGTTATGTTATTAGAGATCGTATGTCTGAACATGAGTTATGTTATTAGATAGAGACCGTATGTTTGAACATGAGTTATGTCATAAGAGATCGTATGTCTGAACATGAGTTACGTTATTAGAAATCGTAAGACTGAACATGAGTTACGTTATAAGAGATCGTATGTCTGAACATGAGTTATGTTATTAGAGATCGTATGTCTGAACATGAGTTATGTTATTATAAATCGTAAGACTGAACATGAGTTACGTTATTAGAAATCGTAAGATTGAACATGAGTTATGTTATTAGAGATCGTATGTCTGAACATGAGTTATGTTATTAGAGATCGTATATCTGAACATGAGTTACGTTATTAGAAATCGTAAGACTGAACATAAATTATGTTACTGTAGATCGTAGGCCTGAATATAAGCTTTGTTTTAATTTGTAAACAGCACTGTTTTAAATACAAATCTTTTTTTTTTCTAAAACTGAGATGAAGGTTTAGTCAAAACCCTAATATAAAGGGAAAATCAGCAGCGACAGTTGTTAGGGTCAAACATTTCGCTGTTATTAACCTGCCATCACCAGATAACGAAAGTACCATGAAAATAAAGTTGATATAATGCCATTTTTTGCAATCATCGTTTCACGAAAATATAAAGAAGAGAGGAAAACACCATCGAGGCTTTTAGAAAATTTAATTTTCATTTCTTTAACTTCTCCTTTCGTCAGTTCCTTGATCTTTCTCGAACATTCATCACCTGATGAGGTCAGGTTAACACAACCACCTTCGTGGTTGTTTGAATGTGCTGTTGCAATACTTCAAACACTCGTGATAAAAACGTTGATTAACATTGATTCTTTTGATGCTTAAAATATGATTCGTTTCACACATTCAGCTTCTTGAAATAATTTGTTCTTTAACCTATCAATATTTTTTTACTCAGTTTATTCCGCCTTATAATTTCTACAGTCAGTACTGTTCTTGTTATTTGTTATCAAGCACAAAATACAAAAAAAGCTATCGGTGCTTAGTTTACTACGAGTATCGAAACCCGGTTTCTAACTGTGTAAGTCCGCTGCATCACTGGTGTACGTCCGACATGGCCGAATGTTTGGGGCACTAGACTCGTAATTTGGATGTCGCTTGTTCGAATCCCCGTCACACCAAACATGCTCGTCCTTTCAACCAATGAGGGGTTATAATGTTACGGTCAATCTCACTATTCTTTGTTAAAAGAGTAACACAGGAGTTGACGGTGGGTGGTGATGACTAGGTGCTTTCACTTTATTCCTTCACTTTTAAATTAGGGACTGCTAGCGCATGTAGCTTTACGCGAAATTCAAAAACAAACAAACAGTCACTGGGAGACCTGCAGTCAATGACATAACGAGAAACAAACGTAGGCTTTAGTCTCACTATTTATAAATAAATAGTTTTAATGACGCGATTTCACGATCCAAAAGGACTCAGTAGCAATTCTTAAGATTTGTTTTAACATCTGTCATGTATTTCAAATTCAATTTTGTTAAAACTTAATCAAATGTAAGGTAAAAAATGAAATTTCTGCTCAAGAATATCGAAACTGTATTTGTAACATGTTCATACATACATGTTTGAACCGTATTTGTAATATGTTCACACATACATGTTTGAACTGTATTTGTAACATGTTTATACATACGTGTTTGAAACAGTCTCCTTTCCCATTTGAAACAGTTTAAATATATATTTAAACATATTAATCAGTTTTACCTTCATATATATACACCGGATGTTTGTTATACAAGTAATGCATTCTTATGCTGTAATAAAAGTGTAATAAAGTGTTCTGATAATGCTAGGTGTCGTGAATCTTTCCGTCTGATTTACAGAAAAACAAAAACACTAAATCGCTATCTTCAGGCATGTGCTTCCATCTCTTGATATATTTAAACAAGGTGAATACTAATAACTAATGATTAAAGTCTAAGTGTCCATAATATAAGCGTGAGAGTAAAACCAAAACTCACCACACGACATATTGACCCAATTTAGTATTTCCAGTATGTTGAAACGTACGAAGCTCCTAGGTGGCGTTAAATGGTGACACTTCAACATAACAACCAGGCAGTTGATAATAAATATGGCAGACGTACAGGAAATCGATTCTCTGGTAGACTAGCGGCAAATATGCATTTAATTCAAGCTTGATGAACGAGTAAGTGACTCACCACGCTGGAAAAGTAAGTTCCCGAAGGAATTCGCGTCTGGATATATATATATATATATATACAAGTTCCAGTCAGGAGGTTGTTGATTATCGAAAAATTTAATTTCATTTAAAACGAATACAAGTCACTTTTTTTCATCATATTGCATCCAAACGGAATAATATGATGGAAAAAGTGAAATGACATGTTATTACTTTACTTCGGTTCTTTGTTATTACATTTTGTGAAACTTAATTTACTAAAAACCTTATGTTACTTCTCTCTTTTTAAAATGTATATATATATATACATATATCCATCCTTATAAACATAATAAGGTTTAAAATGTATTAAACATTGTTTGTCTGTCTGTTTTATCGCAATAGATTATCTACGCTCTATCCACCAAGTGGAGTCGAACATCATGTTTTAGCGTTTTACATTTACTGTTGACTCACCGAAAGGCCGTATTTAATACACATTTAGAGTGTGTATCAGAACAATGTCGGTGATGGAACTTTGGGCCGTCAAGACGTGGACGCCATCTCATGTACCAAGTTTAGGTCCTTGTGGCATTTGTCTTTGTACCCTTCAATTATCTAACTACGGATGGGATCCAGGACGTTGTTGCATTTCTGAACACTTTTTTTTTTCTTAAATATTTACACAAAACTGCTTGCGGGTCGACGACAACACATAAGGCACACTAGAGTGAGTGTTACAGGCAAAAATGGAAAATTTCTCAACCTGATACAATATATAATGCTCATGGTAGTGAACTGTATAAAAGTTGATAAGTTGAAATGTTTAATGGTAATTCATATTTTTCTGTTAAGAAAACAAATAATAAAGATTTCTGCACAAAATGAAGAGTAAATTTATTAATTAGATCGAGTAGAGACTCAATAACTATAGACTCAATGTAACTACAGACTCAATGTAACTATAGACTCAATGTAACTATAGACTCAATGTAACTAGAAGTAAGTATTAAACTTTGATATTTTCATATATAAAAGCCTCTTTTGTTTATTTTAATTTCATTCGCTTGCTGTCATAATTTAAAACAAAAAAACGAAAATCTGATGATCTATTTTGTTGAGCGTGATGATACCTGAATGTACACACAGAAAATTGTTAATAAACTTATCTCCCTCTGGCGACAAAATGTAAATAAACTGTAAGGCAAAAATAGTTAAATTTAAAGAAAATACCAGCAGCATCAGTGTGTTTTGAAAGCAGCAATAGATGGACATTTTGCAGAGAGTTTCCTTATCTCCAAGTCTGGCCAGGTTTCATAAGAAGTAAAGCTGTACACACGAGAAAAGGAAAGTGTGTTACGAGATAAGGTTTGAGAGCGCCACATGGCCCAGTGTTTACTTTTGTTGAGACCGAGCTATTTGCGGAAGAAAGAAAACGAACGTACACCTTTCTCTCCAGAGCCTTGACGAGATTCTTTTCTGCGCATGAGTTATGCCATATACCCGTTTATAATATTGTGTTTGTACACCACTTTAACCCTAAATCATAGTTTATTCTTCTGTGCACACAGTTATTTACAAGCTTACCAAGGTCAAAAAATCACAAAAAAATACACGTTGTTTTTGTATCCATTAAATCTGGTATGAAAATAACAAAAAGACTTTATGTTTAGTCGTTCTTCGGTATCGCAAGGCAACTGCATGTCATCAGAGAAGATGAACAAAAGATAATTCTTAAGATTGTATTAAGAAATCAATATATGGAAAAATTCTTGGAATTTTTTATATACATAATATAAAACCTACGTTCAGTGATTTTAAAACAGTGTAATTAACGTAGCTGTGCACAAAGACCCAATGTGAATTCAGATAATGAACCCGTTACTTAAAGCGATTATTAATAAACCACGAACCACCGATTTTAATACGGATTTGTCAAAGACACATTCAGTTGTCAACAGTAATCTTTAAGGGACGAGCTAAGGATTTCAATCAATAAAGGTGGTCACCTGAATTTATTTTACGACAAGCTGATGTACCAGTCCTTTGTTCAGGTTATCAACTTTAAAAATGTGTGGGTGGATGACATGATAAATAACACAAACATTTTCACTTTAACAGAATTTATTTATAACATACCATATTGTTACTGTATTTGTTATTGCCTTATCAAAAGTATTGTATAAGCTTTATGATCTTATAGTTTAAAATATAGTATACACTGTGTGGTGACTTTGTAGGAAGAGGTAGCGACAAAATAGTGGCGAAAGGGGTGCTTTCTGTTACCCGCTTTCAATACCGAACTCTTAACGTCCTTTCCCAGTGTTTCACATGATTAATTAATAGACAGTAATTTGTTGTAGAAGTGTCTTGCAGGTTGAAGTTGAAAAGCCACGGGTCAAAGTAAGAAGCTGGTGAAACTCAGAAAAGGGCTCTTCACATCGTCCTTATGATGGCTATTGGAATGGAAACTTCAGCTGAGTTTATGTATTATTGCAATAACGTCGGCCATTTGTTTCATTACATTCCCCCCATATAGAATTCCAGCGCACTATCTGAGATGTGTTAGACATTTGTGTATTCGCCCTACACTGTGAGTATCTTATTATATAATAAAAATTTGATTATTTTTTCTGTGTAAGGACATAGTGCTATGTATGGATGTAGTTAACATTACCTTACGGCAAAGATAATAAATACTCAATAACAGCAATAGTGGGAAATATAAGTGGTTGTGAATCCTCCATTAACATGCTCCTTGTCCCAAACTGTCATATAACAAAGCTTGGTTCAGGTTGGTCTAGCAATTTTGGAGTAGTAATATAACGAACAAACAGACAAACACACAGATGTGTGATTTAAATATAGAGAATATTGTTAATGTATTTTATTTAAGCTATAGCAATATTAATTAATGAATTCCAGTCAGCATTCCCACTAAACAAAAGGAAAGTAAAATAAAAACAAACACATTGAATTTTAGATCAAGTTGCTCAGCGAAGTGTAAGCACAATTCTATTAGGTTGAGGAATAATTCGTGAGCATTTTTAAATAATTTCATTCAAGCATTACATGCAAG
This sequence comes from Tachypleus tridentatus, assembly GCF_004210375.1. Classification (NCBI taxonomy): domain Eukaryota; kingdom Metazoa; phylum Arthropoda; class Merostomata; order Xiphosura; family Limulidae; genus Tachypleus; species Tachypleus tridentatus. The sequence goes on along the minus strand of NC_134833.1, from coordinate 135,844,298 downwards.
ACTATACAATACTTCAATGCATGAACACATTACACCCAAAATATTTATTATGATACTTTATTTCATGTAATAACTAGGTATATTGTATGCATTGTTTTAAACGAAATTGCAAGATATTAAATGCGAAAAGCAGATGGTGTCGAAAATGCTCGATTTTGTCCACTTGACATTCCATTTAATGAGCTGAAAATGAAAGCAAAAATTAAAGACATATGAAAATCAAACACACCATCTATTAGAGCAAAAAATTATCTACCAAATGACATGAAATATTTTGCGAAAGCGTTTCATTTATGAATATATTTTGTTAACTTGAAAAAACGCTCACGAATTATTCCTCAACCCAATACATGTGGGTTGTCTGTGCTATATACACCGTGTTATTCTAATTCTGAATTTAAGTGTTATAAGTCCTGACGCTCTTCGCTGAGCTGTCGAGGGACTACACTCTCCTATCGAACAAATAATTAAATACGACTTTATTTAATAACAATATATAGCTATATCGTGATAAAAATTTAAATGTGCATTTGTAAATAAATGGGAAAGATGACGCATTATTACGTGGAGTGACTTAAGCCTAAAATACTGGTTAGTCAAAACAAAATCAGAAGTAAATTTAAGTCGTTTCCAGAGGGCCAGTAAAGCATGATGCTATTCAAATCATTATTAGTTTTGATTGTTAAATAATACTACAAATATTATGTGTTAATTACACTTATAGTATTGGGATTTACATACAATTAAACCTTTGATTTTGTACATACCATTGGTAGTTTAGACCTATAAAGATACAAACTCCTATACTTAAAACAAGCTCATCGACTTATTACATAGTAATACATTAGTATTACATAGTTTTGTTTGTAATTAAAAAGCCAATATCTGATTTTACGAACTGCTCAAGACTAGACGTTGCTACGTTCTTATTACGAGATCTCTCAACATCTGGACTTCCGCGCTCAACAAACAAACTAATTATTTATTCCATATAATATAGGAAATATAAAGTCCGCGTCTTTGTTTCACGCGTGTTCTCCTTTCTAGCGTGGGGTGAGGGGGTCAGGTCTCGTTCAGTTCTGGTCGTTGGTCAAAATCACTAAAAATTCCAAAGTTCACTCAAAACTTTATATCACGAGCGATCATAGCAGACTGCCCCTCGCTAGTACAGCGGTATGTCTCCGGATTTACAACATTAAAATCAGGGGTCGATTCCTCTCGGTGGGCTCAGCAGATAGCCCGATGTGGCTTTGCTATAAGAAAGTACACAAACACAGTCGTAACAGAGAGTTGTTGGATTTATCTGTCACAGTTGTATCATCAGAAACCCACAGCCACAAGTTTCACAGATCAGCAGTTAATTATGTTTTTGAAAGTTCTGCATTTATTTTGAGTAAATAAACACCGTATCATAACGAGTTTCGGCTCGTGTCATAAAGTTTTACGTATGACATTCCAAGCATATCAGCAAAACTTGCGCGTTACATTTTAGGTTAATAATGCGGTATATTGTCTTATTTGATTAACGTGAACAATTAATGATTCGTAGGACTTACTAAAGATACATAACAACAATATTATAACATTGGATACTTCCAGAATAACATTAGTATAGAAAATAATACTATTATGATAATACTGTTATGACTACAATGAAAACAATAATATCACAACGACTGAAATACTACCATTTCGAATAGACTCAAAACAATAACGGAGTAGAATCTAGGCCCAAAACAATAATAGTTTCTAGATCCAGAACAATACTACACCTAGAATAATATCACTGTAATGATTAGTCCCCGAAAAATAACCCTATGTAACAAAATTTTTACTTTTTCTTGTTCCCGGACAGAAAGCGTTATTTCCCAATTAATTATGCCTAAAGTAAATGGAAATGACCTATTTTCTCTTCAAACTTTGCTCTTGTGACCTGAGAGCGTAAAACGAAAACATGATGGGAGACTATATTTGGGGCTGATATGTGAAAGTGATTTATATTACAGTCGCAAATCTCGAAGAACTACTCACTTCTAAACATTTTTGTATAGCTTTAGTATAAATACATGTAAATCCTGATTCATATGTTGTTTTATTCAGACCATACGTAAATGAAAATGCGCAAATTTGTCTGTTTTTACATAGAAAATAGGTTAATTTCTAAATTTCATTACCCAGGTCACAAAAGCAAAGTTTGAAGAGAATAATGGCCATTTTCTGTACTATTACAATATAAGCAATTAACAAATAACACATACTATCCAGGAACAAAATGTGTGTTACATAGTGTAATAATACCTTAGCAACAAGACAAAAGCAATTACACACAGAATAATCTTAACATAGTAGAAATTACACCTAGAACAACAGTATTCTACAGAATGAATCGAAAACAAGATCATTATAGGCTTAAGGTTCAGAATAAAAATACTGTTGCGCATAAACCCAGAAAAGCAACAAAATAGCTACTTCATCAACAATGAAACAACCTAAAGATTAGACATAACACAAAGCGAATTGACTCAGAAAGATAGATACTCTATCCAGAAGAACACAATGTAGAAACTAAATAGATGCCTCACTAAAAGGGATAATGAAAAACAATTTTTTCACCAACCACTGAGTTAAAGCATTACTATTGGTATGCCATCAAACCAGTAGCCAATGAACACAGCGAAATAAACTCCTACAATACGATACACCGAAATGTGAAAGATTTTGTTATTAGAACAAATACATTGAGCTTTTCTTTGTTCACTAAACTTTAATTTCATTCTTTAAACAAAATCCTTTTAGAAAATAAGTTTTAATCCGCCACCACAGTTTAAAAGTGTGCGAAAATAATATTTTAATTTTTAATCATAATATTAGATATCGGGCAGTGGTTAAGCCACTCGACTCGTAATCTGAGGGTCACGGGTTCGAATCCCCGTTACACCAAACATACTCGCCTTTTTCTCCGTGGGGTCGTTATAGTGTGACGGTAAATCCCACTATTTGTTAGTAAAAGAGTAGCCTAAGAGTTGGCGATGGGTGGTGATGACTAGGTGCCTTCTCTCTAGTCTTACACAGCTAAATTAGGTACGGCTAGCGTTAATAGCCCTCGTGTAACTTTGCGCGAAATTCAAAACAAACCAATATTTGATATCTCCTATTGTAATTATTAAAGGGCACTGTACAGAAAGTCTGATTTCCATTCAATGGCATCTGTTTCTCACCGTAACGATACGAAGATTATGTCAACGCTAACTCATATATTTCTTATTTCATTATTGAACACTGATCTAATTAATATTACACGCTCAAGAAACTCGGATTGCAGATATTAAATTGTATTTTGTAGAAGAAGCAGAAAATTATCGGGAAATGGGAAAGTGCAAATCAGTATATACCATTTTTCATTGTTACACAGCACTATTGTCCTAAATAACCAGACGTGAGGTACATAAAGCCTCATTGAATAACAATTGTCTATGAATGCTCTTTAGCTTAAATGCTCAGTTGTTTGTTTGTTTGTTTTTGAATTTCGCGCAAAGCTACTCGAGGGTTATCTGGGCTAGCCGTCCCTAAATTAGCAGTGTAAGACTAGATGGAAGGCGGCTAGTCATCACCACCCACCGCCAACTCTTGGGATACTCTTTTACCAACGAATAGTGGGATTGACCGTCACATTATAACGCCCCCACGGCTGAAAGGGCGAGCATGTTTGGCGCGACGGGGATGCGAACCCGCGACCCTCAGATTACGAGTCGCACGCCTTAACACTCTTGGCCATGCCGGGCCATGGATGCTCAGAACCCATTAGTATGTTGTTCGGAACTGTAGCCCTCAATTTATCATGGTATCACCTATATATCTGATATCAATTGGTAAGTTTCATATCACAAAAAAATAGTATTTTCCAAACAAAACTTTTCTCCTAGAAATTAATTCATCCAGCTGTGGTACCTCACTCTATGAGAGTAATCTGTATTATACTGATATGAGGCACAAGGTAAAGAAACAACATTATGTCGTGACGATTCGTCCGAATGTAAACTTTATATCAAAACTATAAAAAGGTATAGTTAGTTTAAAGATTGTCTTGAGAGAATATGAAAAAAGGTGAAAACATTTAAAAGGTTCAAGTTATAAAATACAGAATTTCAATAGATATAAAAATGTTTCATAATCCCAAACATTAACTTCACGACAGCCCCCCGCTAGTACAGCGGTATGTCTTTGTATTTACAACGATAAAATCAGCGGTTCGATTCCCCTCGGTGGGCTGAGCAGATAGCCTATTGTGGCTTTGCTATACGAAAAACATACACAAACTTCACGATAGACGTTGATACGACAATATGAAATAACCTAGGTAATACGTTTTATAAACCCATATGTTAACTTTATGATAGATCTATATGCGAAAATATAAAAAGGCTTAGACCTTCAAACATTGTTAAATTTATAACATGTATGACAAGATTTAAATGTTACCTACAGAGTTAATTCAATAAAAAACAGGTCTAAATGTTAATTTGGTAAAATGTACAACGAGACAGATAATGTTAAATGTAAGAGTTAACTTGATAACACGTACGAAAAGTTGAAAATACATAAGGGTTAAGTTGGTAGCAACAGTGGTAAGAAGAAAAGGCCTGACAGATCTAAGTGTTAAATTCATAATATGTAAGAAAATATTTAAATGTGTGAATTTCACAGCCTGTATGACAAAATATGTCTACATGTTAACTTTGTGGCAACTACGGTAAGACGAAATTTTTAAAAGATCCAAATTTTATAAGTTCGTAGCACATACGATTGGCTTGTTTTGAATTTTGCGCAAAGCTACACGAGGGCTATCTGTGCTAGCCGTCCTTAATTTAGCAGTGTAAGACTAGAGGGAAAGCAGCTAGTCATCACTACCCACAGCCAAATCCTGGGCTACTCTATTACCAACGAATAGTGGGATTGGTCGTAACATTATAACGCCCCCACAGCTGAAAGGGGCGAGCACGTTTGGTGCGACGGGGATGCGAACCCGCGACCCTCAGTTTACGAGATGAGTGGCTTAACCACCTGGCCATGCCAAGCCTAAGCACATACGAAAAGATAAGATCTATACACATCACGTATTGTACGCAACACTTTAAATTTTCACGCTACATGTCTACAACAGCTAATAATTAATTTACTCTGAACAAATTGCGAGGACTCTTTTAAACTTCACCAATGCATACATTACTGTCAAAAATATAATGGAATTGTGCATCTTTGCTTTGAATCCGATGTTGAGAGATTTTTTTTTAGCCACAAATAGCATTTAGTGTGTTTAATGTTGATAGAATAACAATAATGTAGAAAGTAGACTTAGAACATGAAGTACTGTAAGAATCAGCCTCACAACAATAATGTAGAAAGTCGATCTAGAACATGAAGTACTGTAAGAATCAGCCTCACAACAACAATGTAGAAAGTGGATCTAGAACATGAAGTACTGTAAGAATCAGCCTCACAACAACAATGTAGAAAGTAGATCTAGAACATGAAGTACTGTAAGAATCAGCCTCACAACAACAATGTAGAAAGTAGACTTAGAACATGAAGTACTGTAAGAATGATCCTCAGAACAACAATGTAGAAAGTAGACATAAAGCATGAAGTACTATAAGAACCAGCTTCAGAACAACAATGTAGAAAGTAAACCTAATAAATGAAGTACTATAAGAATCAGCTTCAGAACAACAACGTACTGTACTAAAATGCTCAGTATAATATAGAAACTAGGCTGTATAGACATTAGACTCAGAAGTTCAAAGATACTGGAAATATACTACTATCTGTTATATGAAGGAATTCAAGCGTTTTTTTTAAAGAAATTCATTTCATTTAGCAGATATAAAACAAACTTACTTGTCTTAGCATTCAGAAGATAAAATAATCGGGTACATTGATTAAACAGGAATTTTAAACTCCATATTTTGTGAGCGACAAAAAAAGTTAAATATTACATGTGAGACTTTGCAATAGTTGTTTTGCAATTAGAACTAAAAGAACAACTCAGCAGTTTCGTCGAGGAATTAATTTAAAAACTAGAGTTCTTTGGGTAAAGCAGAGGTGTCGTTAAGAATCTAAACGATTTGGGGCACAGGCCCGTAAGCGAGGGAACCTTTGGTGTTTCAACATGATATGGATCGTGGGTTTCTATTCTGATGTTAACTGGGGAATCAAGGTACCATCAGATATAATCGGGATACGAGCCTCACGTGCAAGTGCCGAGCGCCACCTCTGGGGTTTATTATTACTCTTACATTAGTGGAATAAAACTCGATACATTTCGGAGAAAGTAAGGAGTCAATAATCTCAGACATGACTAATGTAACGTAAACATAACAGTCTATAGTCAGACAGGATTTGAACACGCCCTGCCACTTCGTCTATTGAAGTGCGCAGTTTATGTGTCTAACAGATAGATGCATTTATATTTTACTTTGTTTTTGTCCAGTACTGTAGATTGATTTCTTAATCTGAAGCAATTACGCAACTTATGGAATAAAAAAGTACCTCTTACTCTCGTTCTCAGTGTCGTCATCGTATTTAGAGCACGCCCCCAAACTGATGTGAAGGCAGGCCTACAAACTAGGTTCCTATCCTTCAGAGCAAATTTCTTTAATTAGCTTAGTTTTCCGAGCTTAAGTGTATTTTAATTTTTCAACCAAATCTACTTTATGATGGCAGTTTGTATCCAGTCATGCTAAGGCTCGTTTGAATTATACTAAAAGCGAGAATAAAACATCTTTGTTTAGCATCCGTGCTTCATCCATGAAGGCTGCATCGCGTTTATACTGCGTGGATTTATAGCTTCGTATAAAAGTTATTAAACCGATGCTTCTTGATTCTTATCTTTCCAAAAAAAAAAAAAAAACACTAGAACATTCTTTACCAGAGCTGAGAACCATGGTTTCTGGGCGTCTCCAGAACTTACTTCTACGATTTTACGGCTTCATTTACAATTTTAAAGTTTTTCGTAATCATCTCAAATAACAAGAAATAGCCTTGAAGCGTATCGTCGAGAACGGTTCATTAGTAATGCCAGTCGTCTAAGCTCGTGCCGAGGATGTTTGCTCTAAGACTTGATGCGTTGCCATTACGACGGCATCTAGCTTCTCCACTGTAGAGCTTACCCTAAAACTGTAACTAACGTAGAGAAAGGGAAATAATAATAAAATATGTGTATACACATTAGCAAGATAAAAGAAACGAGCTTTAGGCAGTGCTTTGTCACACGAAACTGGTATTAAAAAATACGGAAGCAACGACTTCAGTGTGCTGTGAACACGTTTTAAATTGTATTATTTTTCAATTGTTTATATATTTCTTCTGTGCTTCAACAACTGGAAGCAGTTCGATTACTTAAATCAATAACTAATACTTACGATTATATACAAATATATTTTAATAAACAAAAACAAATATTTTCAGATGTCAACTGGCTCGGCATGGCCAGGTAGTTAGGGTACTCGATGCGTGACCTAATGGTCGCGGGTTAGAGTCCCCGTCACACCAAACTTGCTCGACATGGAGGTGTTATAATGTGATGGTCAATCCCACTGTTCGTTGGTAAAAGAATAGCCCAAGAAATGGTGGTGAGTGGTGATAATTAGTTCTTTTTCCTTTTGTCTTACACTGCTAAATTAGGGACAACTAGCCCTCGTTTAGTTTTAAGTAAAATTCAAAAACAAACAAACGTACGTTAAATCCACCAGGGACCCGGCATGGCCAAGTGGTTAAAGCAATCGACTCGTACTCCGAGGGTTGCGGATTCGAATCCCCGTCACACCAAACATGCTCGCCCTTTCAGCCGTGGGGACGAATAGAAGGTGACGGTCAATCCTACTATACGTTGGTAAAAGAGTAGCCCAAGAGTTGGCGATAGGTGGTGATGACTAGCTGCCTTCCCTCTAGTCTTACTGTGCTAAATTAGGAACGGCTAGGGAAAATAGTGCTCGTGTAGCTTAGCGCGAAATTCAAAAACAAAGAAACAAACAAATCCACCAGACAAAAGCTCTGTATTAAGTCTTAATCATAAACATGCCACTAATTGTTATTAAAAAACTTTTTGGATTTTAGCAACGTCTTTTACTTCTACTATGGTTGTGATTATTGTGATCACGTATTAATAATCTGGCAAATAACACGCAGGTAGCAGATCACCGTTTCATAATTTTAGGGGGAGGGTTTACATGGTTAAAAAACACAATCATTGTTATAATCCGATAACTTAACCTAGAGTAAAGAAAACGTCGGTTAATTATTTCCTTGTTTATGTTTACAAGATAAACAGCAACATGTGATAATCCGGGAACTCAACATACAGTTAGGAAAGCAGTATTTATTTCTTGGTATATATATTTACACAGTCAAGTTAGACAACCATATTCGATAATCCAGCAACAATAAAACATTAACTAACTGCTCATATAAGATCTCATAATCAGGATGAATTTTAAAGAGTATCGACATTACATGAACCAGATGTGATGAAAATTAATGTTGGGAAACCTAAACAACGAAATTTTGGTTTTCATCCGACGTACTAAAGAACGACTTAAGCCTCAACATCAACATTAAAATACTAGACATTTGATCATTTGAAATTCGCACAAATGATGAAAAGGGAAGTATATTGTTATTGTTTCGGGTTTCTAGAGAAAGATTTACCTAATATTAAACACTTATGGGTGCTGAGAAGGAAAGTTTAGAGTGACAAAAAAAACCAACACGAAAAACAAGTATAACAAATTATATAAAACATGACATTTTGTCTCGTTTTGGGGCATCAGAAACATAAACTACCAAGAAACGTTAAACATCAAAATTGACCTCAAAACAGAAACGACCGTGAAAAAGTGTTAAAAACTTTTCATCACAAACATTTCATGAGTCCTTCCCTGAAAACATTCACATCATGTTTGGAATGAAGGACACTAATGTCCAAAACATAGTAAGTGATAAGACTTTGATAAGTAGATACTGGCCTGGCATGGCCTAGCGCGTTAAGGCGTGCACTTCGTAATCTGAGGGTCGCGGGTTCGCGCCCGTGTCGCGCCAAAACATGCTCCCAGCCGTGTGGGCGTTATAATATGACGGTCAATCCCACTTTTCGTTGGTAAAAGAGTAGCCCAAGAGTTGGTGGTGGGTGGTGATGACTAGTCTTACACTGCTAAATTAGGCACGGCTAGCACAGATAGCCCTCGAGTATCTTTGTGCGAAATTCCAAAACAAAAAACAAAGTAGATACTGAACAGAGAACCGCTAAAAATTTATTGAGGAATTCGAATGAAATGTTTAAGCAAGTGTCTCGTTGAACGTGTTAAACATTACCTCGAGGCTGAAAATTAAATTTTGCTCACTATAAGTGAAACGTTAAACATGATCTTCAAATGAACTTGAATTAGCGTGCCGTATACTGTGGATGTTCAAATGTTTTTAGTTAAACTCGTAGCAACATAAACTTACAGTTCGTCATTTGGCACTTTTGTTCTGTATTGCCAAGAATTTCAAGAGAATCACTTTCTTCTGTGTGATTGGTATTTAGTTGTAAAACACGGGTTGCCATTCATTAAAGGTCCCTCTTTTCACCATGTGATGATCAATCCAAATACACTACTGCATTTGATTAAACTAAAATAAATAGACTTAAAATAAAACAAAGCAACATAAATAGGTGTAATAAAATAGTTATTGATTCAATAAGCAATAAGATTGGTGTGACTAATTCAAGTGTAATAAAATAGTTATTGATTCAATAAGCAATAAGATTGGTGTGACTAATTCAAGTGTAATAAAATAGTTATTGATTCAATAAGCAATAAGATTGGTGTGACTAATTCAAGTGTAACAAAATGCATGTAGGAGAGAGGTTTGGATGTTATGGTTTGAAGAGTTTAGAAATTAGCATTAACACATTATGTGCTTGAAGAGTGTCTATTTAGAAAGTTAATAATCAATAGACAGCAATGAAAATGGAACCAGTGATTGTCTAGGAGGAAGTACTGAATAGATGTACATCAGTGTGGAAGCTTCACAGGTGACAGAGTCACGACAACCGACATCGTATCGAGCAAGCACTTGAATACAATGTATGACAATGTTATGAAGTGCTTGAAAGGAGTAAGAGGAAAGTAGCTTGTGATGCTTTGCGTTGTGTAAGTATTCCTGAAAAGAGTGTTAACGTTGAAGGTTTTGACAGAAGACCGCAAACAACAACTCGTGTGTGTACACGAGGCATGGTGACAAAAACTGGTGACCTGATCGATTTCCACTGAAGACTTAATAACCTGGAAACTGGCAGTCTGGGTATCGCTAGTGTTGATGGTATGTGACAGTGGAATGTAAGGACATAGATTAATCTCTGGTTTAGAAGCGTTTCGAGATTTTGAAACTTGAGCTCTTTTAGAATCATTAAAAACAAAAAACTAGGCTAGTGTCAGTTTTAATTTTTGTTTATGCGACTGAAAAAAAAACACAGCAAAGAAAAGAACCTCCATTAAAAAAAACAACTCCCAACATGAGAATTTGAAGAAACCTCGAATTTGTCAAATTATATTAGATTTTTATCGAACCTGGATCTTGTGCGATTAACACTACAACACTGAATATAATCTATAACTAATAAAGCATATAAACTTATCAGTTGTGAACTTATCCCAGGAAAATATTATGAAGAATTTTTGGCACTGACAAGCAAATGGTAAGATATTTTGTAGTCGACGACCAACCAGAAATATATCAAAGAATCGTAATATTACTGAAATAGCACTTGAACTAATAATTCGTTATTTTTAAAAATCTTTTCGAGATAACTGATGGTCAAATAAACCACCTTCTTCAATTGGCTTATTGGAGTAGTTGTTGGATAAATGAACCTTTCTTCTTCAATAGGCTTATTGGGAACTGAAAGACAAGATGGATTGGTAGCTAGTCAACATCGCCCACCACTAATTCTTGGGTTACTGTAATCGGATAGTGGGATTTCACTGTCACTCTTTTAATGCATAATGGCCATAAAGCATTCGTGTGTGCTTTTGCGAACAACTGGTCCTCGTATTCAACTGATTCATAGTTCAGAATTCTAACAGAAAGGCTACGCCCAGACCTTTAAATAAAGAGAAGAATCTTCTAAAGTTGTGTTTTCAGGCTATGTCATAATATGAATATATTATTTTAAATATTCAATTTATTATCTCCTTCTTCACTTGATCATAATTTTGTGTTTGGCTAAGTATATATTTTCTTGACTATTTGATCATCCACGTGGTTAATAAGCCGTTGTGACGCCAAAATTTTTTTAATGGTTTTCGGTTAGAAAGATATGCTTATATCGACCATCTTCTGTGGTGGGCAGAACACACATAGCTTTGTGGTTAACAACAATCAACCAGCTGAAACAAAAGCTACTACTGCAGAGGTCCGTCTTATTTCCTTTTGGTCACTAAAAGTCATGCCATCATGTTTCTCTGCACAAACATAAGTCATCAGTAAAAAATAAATAAATGTTTGCTGGTTGTCAGAATCTGAAATTAGAGTCAGCTATTACTTTCCTCACCATTTTTCTTGAATAATGTCAAAATGGAACCATGAAGAACATCCAGCAGCACGTAAACTGACAGTATATAAGTTTCTAATGTGTTATTAACCGTTTTCAATGTTGTCCATCAAGTCTTGCCTGAGTGTAATAATTCTATAGTAAGTAAGTGTGAACCCATTCCCAGCCAAAATATATGCCAATTCACCAACTTACACCCAACAGAAACAATAAATCAAAGATTACGTTTCAAGTCCTGTATATGGACTACTGATAAGAATAAATATAGAGAAAAACTAATAATTGTAGTAAATGTTGTGGTGAGGAAGAGTGGATGAAGTCAATATGAAATAAAGCCAGGAAATGGCTAGGGTAGAAACAGCCATTAAAACAACTGGCGGGAAAGCGTATGAAAGACTGACGCAGAGCAAATGAAACCTAAACTATCCAATAAGAAAACGCCACTTCTAACATTGGGGAAATCAAGAAGTGTAATAATTTCTTTAAGTTCTAAATGATAGTACTCATTATATAATATAACAATGCTGGAAACCCATTAACATTTAAGTATCGTATAACATTTGAAATGAGTTATCGGAATAACGTAGCCAAAATACCCTTAAAGTATCCAGTAGATTAAAAGATAAGAGTACATCTCTCGCGCTAAAAATTATATGATTTATGTGTTTTTGTAATTTTGAAGAATCAAGCGTCCTTTACACAAAATATTATAGGATTTAATATATTTTGTTTGAATTATTAAAGGATTTAGGCATCTGTCAAATGAAAAGTAATAATATTACGTGTCTATTACTGAAACATTTAAAGGGTGTAAGCGTTTATTACATGAACATTTTATAGAGTTTAAGTATCTGTTGCATAAAGAATTTATTTTGTGAAATAATATTTAAAGCATTTTAATATGAGAAATGGCAAACACAAAAATAACAAACAAAATTACAAACACAAAATAACAAACAAAATCACAAACACAAAATAACAAACACAAAAATAAGTCTTAATTACTCAACAAACTCCTTTCAAAGGACGTATAAAACCAGAAGTTTTTACAGATGGTAACATTTCATTGTTAGTTTGAATTTCATTTTGTTTCTTAAATTTATGACTAATTTCTTACCGAACATGTTCTGATGCATAATATTAATGCGGTGGCCCAGCATGGCCAGATGCGTTAAGGCGTGCGACTCGTAATCTGAGGGTCGCGGGTTCGCATCACCACCGCACCAAACATGCTTGCCTTTTCAGCCGTGGGGGCGTTATAATGTACAGTCAATCCCACTATTCGTTGATAAAAAGAGTAGCCCACGAGTTGGCGGTGTGTGGTGATGACTAGATGCCTTCCCTCTAGTCTTACACTACTAAATTAGGGACAACAACCGCAGATAACCCTCCAGTAGCTTTGCGCGAAATTCAAAAACAAACAAACAAATATTAATGTGTAACAAACTCTACATGATTTTTATGGTTCAGTTCTAAATAACGTAGGTGGCCATTTTGTGTCTTATCGCAAAAACTTATTAAATTACTACGATCGCTTCAGGCTGAAAATACCGAATTTTTCGGTGTATAAGACGGTGCGTCTATATTCAAGGCTATCTTCGGGGAAATAGTATTTTTCACAGTTTTCATTTACTATTTATTCGACATCAGTATAATATTTTTTCATTCTTTGGAATACTTCAAAAGTAGTGTCCATAATAAAATAAAACATGGTTGTTTCATACACTTGCATCAAAACATTGTTCATTCATTACGAAATATTTCAAAATCTTCTTTTGCATTACTGAAAACAAGTTCTGAAAGTTCACTCTCACTTGTCCTCACACAATATCATCTTTGGTGCCGTTAAGGAAACTGCTCACGTCACATTTTTTTTGACTACCTTTATTACAGTCTCTACACTTTGGGGAAGAGAAAAAGAAGGGAAGTGTAAAGGTTAATCGCGCTAGTCCCTTGCTGTACAAGGTACGGTATGCCTAGGGAGGCATGAAGTTTTTGACCTTCGATATATAAGACGCAGAGAGGCTTCTGTGTAAATTACATCTATTACATAAAGATTACAAGTCATGAAAAGATAAAACAGATATCAATTAAAATTTAAACAAAAAATGGATCAATAGAAATCTACAGAAGATAAAAGTGTTAATTTAAACCAAATGGTTGTTGGGTCGTCACATTGTAATTTAATCTCCTGTCCAGTGTTTGGGCACAGCAATAAGTCCAAGAATCAAAGTCCTCAACTGTATGGTTGTTGATGGTGAAATGTTCGTATGTAGGTGCATTCTAGTTCTATATGGTTTAGATGTTCTTGTATTCGATCACCAAGTCGGCGGCCTGTTTGTTATAAACAATTACGTCTTTTGCAATTTTTTTGTGGTACATCTAAAGGACTATCTTATGTCGAAAGTTGTGTTTTTTCTTTGTATATGTATGGTACTGTTTATACGTGAAAAGGTGGTACACCTGTTTCATTTACATGCATGAGTGCCTGGAGTAACGTTTTGATATTAAGGTTACTGAACACCAGGATTTCGTTCAGGTTTTGTCCTGTCTGTAAGAAACAATGGGTAGGTCCTTGAAAAGAGATTTAGTGGTAAGATCTTCAGTAAGTAATGTGTTATTGTTTAGTGTAACCTTTGATTTTCTTGTTGGTTCTGGTGTGTTAGCACAAGTGGAATACGATTGGTGATTGGTGTAGTCTTTCTTGGTGGTGTTGAGTGTTTGTTCCTCAGTATATGAGCTAGTTTTGACGTCTGCGTCATGGATGAGAGATTCAAGGTAGTGTTTTCAGAAAGTAGTGCTTGTATTTAGATTAATAATGATTATCATTGCTTCATAGTTTATGTAGTTGTAGAAATCATGAGTTAGATAGTGACTTTTGTTACTGTATGGCTGGGAAGATTCGAAACGTAGGTAAGTGTGTGAATGTGTTTACTTGTAATGTGTACTTGTGGTCATATGATCGTTCTGTAGATACATGTTAATTTGCAAAAGAGGCAAACAGGCCGTCGACTCAGTGATCGAGCACGAGAATATCTAAACCATATTAAACTGTAGAACCAGAATACACCTACAGACGAACATTTCACCATCAACTTTGATTCTTGGACTTATTACTGTGCCCAACAGGAGATTAAATTACAATGTGACGACCCTACAACCATTTGGTTTAAATCAACACTTTTATCTCCTGTAGATTTCTATTTTTTTCCACTTTCTGTTTCCATGTTAATTGATATCTGTTTTATCTTTTCATGACTTGTAATTTTTATGTAATAGATGTAATGTACACAGAAATTTCACGCTCAATCTTCCAAATACTACGCACGCAAGTTCTTTGAATTCTGCGCATGCGCCTTTACTATAAGTTGCACAATCGGACAAGGAGCGCTAGCTCGAAACATTATCCATCTTTAAATAAAAATATAAAAGACTTGGCGTTTGTTCAAGCTATTATATATAATTTGATATTTTGTCACCTATGTGGTTTTAACTAGATTAGTTTATAAAATATTCCATATTTGTAATTATTGTCACAGTGCTCCTTTTATAAACAGAGTATTATATTGATACTAATTATCAAACTTCCATGTAATGGTGATGGTTACTAGGTTCTTATTTAAATAGTGTATTTTATTTATACTTATGTCATTTTTAACATGATGTACACTTGTGGTGGTTTCAGGTTTCTATTTTTAAAAAACAGTGTATCATATTTATATTGGTTTTGACCGTCACTTCTGTAACGCAGCTGCGGCCTCAAAGTATGGAGAGTGAGTGTCATTATTATTATTTGCAATAATGGTCCAGCAAGCTAATTACTAGGTTGCTCTCTGTCATTCTACGTTTTAACATGATCTATTGTTTTGTAATAGGCCACCTAGTTTTATTTTTGGCTGTTTCATATTTGCACTAGTTACGTTACTTTTTTAAACAATGTTCTCTATTTATCGTGGTCACCATGCTTCATATTTAATCAAGTATTATATTTATTGTGGTCACCATGTTTTATCTTTAATCAAGTATTATATTTATTGTGGTCACCATGTTTTATATTTAATCAAGTATTATATCTATTGTGGTCACCATGTTTTATATTTAATCAAGTATTATATTTATCGTGGTCACAATGCTTTGTTTTAAATCAAGTATTATATTTATCGTGGTCACAATGCTTTGTCTTTAATCAAGTATTATATTTATCGTGGTCACAATGCTTTGTTTTTAATCAAGTATTATATTTATCGTGGTCAGCATGCTTTGTCTTTAATCAAGTATTATATTTATCGTGGTCATCATGTTTTATATTTAATCAAGTATTATATTTATCGTGGTCACCATGCTTTGTCTTTAATCAAGTATTATATTTATCGTGGTCACTATGCTTTGTCTTTAATCAAGTATTATATTTATCGTGGTCACCATGCTTTGTCTTTAATCAAGTATTATATTTGGACTGGTTCTTCTGTGGACAACGTTATATTTTAAATCTGTTATCTAGTCTTCTATTAAACAGTTAAGTATAATTGTATTAGTCACCTAACTTATTTCAAATAGTGTAAAGCATTTTCCTTACTCAGATAGCTCCTTGTTATTTCAGTTGTTCTGATTATCTTGTTTTTTGTTACATTTTTCTTTAAGTCATGTCAGTTCTCATAATTACATGTTTTGGTGATTTTTTATTGTATGTTCTCTCTCTCTCTCTCTCTATATATATATATATATATGTAGTGATTGCCTAGGATTTCCTTTAAACAATATAACATATTTATATTGGTCATAATGCTGCCAGTGGTTTCCCACAGTCTTATTTAAATAATACAGAGTACCAGCACTGGTAATAATGACCATTCAAGATCTTCTTTGAAATATAACCTATTTCTTCTTATAAAGTTTTGAAACAGCTGTTTATGGGATAACAGTTTTATTTCTGTTTCGTCTCTAACAAAAGAAATGATCAAAACATTTAAGACACAAAAGAAACGTTGTACGTGATGATGTCTCATTGTTAGAGACGAAACATTGTACAGACGTAGAACTATTGTCCTGCAAACAGCTGTTTCAAAACTTTATATTATTTGCTAGTTAAGTGGGTATCTCTTGAAAAGCAACATATTTATATGGACAACAATCCTGCTAACGATTACCAGGGATTTTTCTATAAACACTATAATATAACACATTTGTACTGCTGTCATATAAAAATGCACTGTATCTAATACTGCAACGTTCAATATTCGTGCACTTACTTTAAATAAATATAGTGACATGGGATATAAATAAGAAACAAGATACGAGAAGAGTGAATTTACTAGCTTTCAGGTATTGTAATAAAGAATATAATAACAAGCTGATAATATGTACGTACAACAACCATAAGAATGTATTAATAACAATGTTTACACAAATACATAGTTTACCCCAAAAAAGAAGACGTTTGTTGTCGTCTGCTTCTGATAATACAGAATGTTTTCCGGGCTTATATAAACAGTGTGCTCTGGCAAGCATGAGAAAAAAATATGAGTTTCCCAATAGCATCTAATAAAGTATAGAGTACATCTGTACACAGGAAAAATTGCAGTTTTACCAAAAATATGTAATTATAACACGTTCGCTGAGGCCTACTCAATGCTGTGCGTGACACGACAAAGCCGAGAGGCAAGAACCGAGCATTTCGCATACTAAGGTTCACGTCAAAGCTGCTAGAGTTATTGGAGTTCCGATAACAATGGGAAAATGATGCGGAAAGACAAGCTGAAATTTCATAGTAAATTATATTAACTCAACCCCCCTTTTATCGAGCTTCACATTTGTGACTTCTATACGAAATATTGCGTCAATGCTTACGCCCTCAATATTCAACAATAGCATAATTCTACCGCAACACGCAAACTCACAGCAAATAATTGTCTTTACCTCGTTTCTTACATTATATTGTCTTATTCAGTTACGAAGAGCTGCGGTGGGCTCGAGGGTATATATTCGTTTAATGAGGTTAATTTTTACCCATAAAATGTCAATTACACCAGAAAACCCACTATTTTATTGAATGAACCCAGAACAATTAATGTGAGTATAAAGTTATCGCAAAATTTTGTAAAGAAATCAGAAAATAATAACACGATTCTTTTTCGCGTTCAGTTTTTGTTTATCTTAAGGTTCGTTTCAGAGCGCTCTAATATCGTAGACGATCAACAAAATGAGGGAACTACAATACAGTAAATATGAATCATGTAAGGTAAGTCATTAACGCATCGTTATATGAAGATATTTAAAACACTTTTATAAAAACACAGAACAGGTTGAACTAAAATGATTTGGAGCATGTTTCTCTATAAAGTAATCAGTGTATCTGGTCTATGGTTATGACTATTCATATTCCGCAAAATGGGACAATGGGTGCATTAATAAAATGATAGTCAAAGCCTATCATGGGGTCAGACAAGAGTAGTCCAAAACCTAGCGATGGGTGAGAAAGCCTTTCTTTTCGTTTATCAAATAACTCTTGTGTAGCTTTGTGCGAAAGTAAAAATAAAATAAAACACAAAGACTACTTATAAAGGGGTCGAGGGAGTTGTATTAAAACAATTTTGGAGCCTCAACACGTCGTTACAGTTTTTGTCGTCACGTCCTGTCACGCTTCATTTGACGACCGTACTCTTCATAATAGCCTTATAACTTAGTTTCCTTTGCAAAAGGATCCGTCGTAAGATTATCATGTTCAAAGCACATCACTCCTCCTTTCTGTGATCCATAATATACCTAGTGTACGAAGACAACAATTTTCCAGCGTATGTTTCAAAAATTTGGTAGCACAGGAATCCAGGGCGATCCAATATATCTTCAAATGGAAAAGAATGACCAGGTGACCGACCGTTTTATTCTTCGACGTTTGAACAATAGATATGAGTGGAGGTCTTATTTTAATGAACCTATGACACCTTGGACTCGTTTTCAGACGTGTGTGAGGGCTGTTGTCTTGGACACGTCAACTACTTTTGCCACTGATCTCTGTCTTTACGGATTTTCAACTTTCACAAGATGCCACAATTTGTTTGCCACGGTTGGGGTACAACTTGTTGCAGATCCCTTTCTAGATGGCTTTAGTACCCCTGTTGAACCACTATCCTTTCTTTACATATTACATTAGATACAAGGTATACCCACATCTTGGAAATCTTAAATCCTTAAAGTGAACATATTTTAATGATTGAGCGTATGAATATTTTGTGTACAAAGAGTTGTTACGTGCTCAAAAGTGACCAGTTTTCAGTGGCGTCACATGACCTATGAAACATCAAACGATGTCAAAATAGTTTCGTTAGATAATGTAACATCAACTGTGCTTGTCACGTGAATTGTTGATTTGCGTATTAAAGTTATTTCAATAAGTCTTCTTGTAGTTATATAAAGCAAATTGTTTTAAATGTGTTACATAAAATAATCTACAATGTTTCGTAATTACGTCAGTTTACGCTTCAAAATAATGCTACTCAACTTCTTGAAGTTTTATTAAAGAATATATACACAAATCGCAATAAATAAATAAATAAATATATAAATATTTTTTCAACATCCCCTGGCGACCAAATAATGAACATACTAACATTTTTGTGTGAGTCAACATTTTAACTCCTACTTTAGTTTAACTGTTTTTATTCTCTTCTAAAACCTTGCGCGAGCTGTACAGTCCTATCCAAACAATTTTTTTTTACTTCATTGCTATATTACTACTTTGGACGCCATTGGCTCTTCACTATACAGCAGAGTCGTCTGTGTCGTACACATATGAAGACAATTATTTGCTATACCGTCCAAAAGAGTTAAAAATATACATTTGTTCTCAGCTGGGAAATAATCGAAGGTAAATACATATATCCAAACGTATCACTGAATTATCAACACATACATTACGTCAGAAGTTTCACCACACTACTGCTTAGTGAGTGAAACCTCTTGTATAATATTCGACAAAAAACACGATTCAAAACTTTGAATCTGATATATAAGAACACAACAGAGATCTCATATTTTTATTTTATTCTATCACCGTAATGTGTCCTCTCAGTCTGAACTCGCTGTTAACTGCTGGAACGATTATTATTTTTTATTTTTTTACACACACACAAAAAAAAACGTTTCGTTTAAATGAATTACGTTTCACTCAGTGCGCCTCATGAATCTATATTTAACACGTATTAGAGAAACGTGGCAAGACAAATGCTGAAATCAATTGCTTAATGTAAAGCAATTCAATTTAAATAAATGTATGATATATCTCACGAACACTGTTCTTGTGTCGTGTATTTGAAATATTCAGGTCAATCTCCTAACTCGTATTCATATACAAATTGAATTAAGCTATCGTGTTCTGTTTTGTTTTTTTGTTGAAATGCAAATCAAATTTGGATTACAAATAATAATCGCATTGCGATTCAGCATGGGAGCTGTTCTTATATTAAGCAATTGAAATATTTGGACTTCTAACGATGAAGATGATCCGTGATGTCTGTGTGGTAGCATCCATTACCCAATGGCCCGGAATGACCAGGTGGTTAGGGTGCTCGACTCACAATCTGTCGGTCGCGGGTTCGAATCCCCGTCACACCAGACATGTTCGCCCTTTCAGCCATGGGGGCGTTATAATACGACGGCCAATACCACTTTGGTAAAAGAGCAGCCCAAGAGTTGACGGCGGGTGATGATGACTAGCTGCCTTCCCTCTAGTCTTACACTGCTAAATTAGGGACGGCTAGCACAGATAGCCCTCGAGTAGCTTTGCGCGAAATTCAAAACAAACACTAAACATTTTCTTTACAAATTCACTGGAACATGCATATAATATTTTCTTACATTTTTTAACCAGGTGTGAATAGCTTTTAACTACACATTTTTCCATTTATAACTTCCAGTTTTCATGAATTTGGAATGATTTAAACAGTAGTTCTCCTAGCAAGTTTCACACATCTGTGTGAAACGGGTAATAAGCTGTTCACCGTTTTCACAAGAACGGCATGTGTAACTGTACATATTTCATAATACATCTAGAACTCAATAAATATATACCAAATTAATGTCTCCATTGTATTGAGTAGAATATTTAATTACCAATAATATACGGTTTAATATTAAACTCTCTCTTACAGATGTCAAGCGGTAAGTTTAAAACACAAAATTCAAGGCGTGATCCCTGCAGTTGACAAAATTAGACAGTCCATTATGTAGCTTTGCACTCAGCAACAAAACCACCTTTGAGAAAGAAATTAGCCACAACTGGTAAGAATTAAAAGTTACTTATAAACTGACAAATCTTGTATAACTGTTGACAGTTTAACAAATCAACACACACAGAACATGGAATTTGAACAGATTAGAATCAGTTAGGTGTCTTTACTATAAAACAATATTTTCAACGTAAATGTTTGATTTGAACAAAATCAGTTTAGTGGGCTAATTATTACCTTCCACAAAGCAGGGTATACAATTAACAACTAACATTGGGAACTTAATAACAAAATGAACATTATTTAACATTGGGTTTTACACAGTTTTTGCTTCATTAACGGATACCTTAAAGTTAGTATACTCTAATACAAACATTATGTTTGTGGTTGTCAACAGTTCTCACTTGTATCCAAAGTCAGAATAACTTTAGGACTAGGTTTTATCTTCCCTCAAATAAGAATATCTAACGACTACAGAATAGAAATCTTAAAGAAGACGCACGTAAAACAGCCGAGCTTAGTATTGTGGTAAGATAATCGTGATGGTTAAAACGACTATCGTTTGTCTAATGACTAAGAAAAACCTGAATATAAAACTACACTTCCCCCAATTTCTAAGGGTAATTCGGGTTTTTAAAATCGCCGACAGTTACTGAGGGTTCCTTAGCTGTTTGATATAACTGCGCTAAAAATACAAATTGAAGTCGTAGTAACTCAGGGCCAGATGGGTTAAGGCGTTCGACTCGTAATCCTAGGGTGGCGGGTTCGAATCCCCTTCGCACCAAACATACTCACTCTTTCAGCCGTGGGAGCGTTATAAGGTGACGGTCAATCCCCCCTATTCGTTGGTAAAAAACTAGCCCAATAGTTGGCGGTAGATGGTGATGACTAGCTGCCTTCTTACTAGTCTTACACTGCTAAATTAGGGACGGCTAGCGCAGATAGCCCTCGTGTAGCTTTCCGCGAAATTCAAAAAAATAAACAGTAACCCAAAATTTTAAATAAGACGGAAACACAATGAACCTAAATTAAATGATTCAATGATCTGTGTTTCTTTTTTTATATTATGTTGCGCCTATATTGAGTTTTTTACCTTTCACATGTTTCTGCGGTGGGGGAGTATTAACAATGATGATGAGTTACTTGTCTTGAGTTTGTACACCTACAACCAGTGTGAATAATATATTGGTGCTAGTACTAACGTAGCCAACAGTTCTTCGTTCGACATGTGAGCTACACAGTAAGGTCAGAACAGCTTAAACTGCTCTGCGGGAATTACTTTAAGTTTAATAAAACCGGGAGGGTAAATTGATCAGTCTTATATATCTAGTTTAATCATAGATTCTGATGAAACTCTATCAAAATAATATTACATACAATCGATTAGCGCAAGAAACTGCTCTATCAGAACTAAATATAATAAATAATCCAAGTCTACCAACAAAACCTACGTTGTTCCATTACGTCCTAAATAGGCTACCTAACATACAGCCCAGTTCTGTACGATATACAGAATTATAGAGCAACGTTCCAGGCACTCACTCACACGGGCTTTTCTACTATAACAAATGGGTGGGTTAAATCTTGCCAAAAGTCATATTACTGTTCTCTTCCACGTGGCGAACACAAAGTGACTTGAAAATTCTACTGCAGTTCCTAATGGTGTTAGTCATGCAAGACGCTCGTTACAAAGAGGCAACTCCAAACACAGATCTTAAAAATCGAAATATTCTATATAAAAAAAATATTGGATCAAAAATACCTCTTGTTTGGATATATGTCAACGCATTGTTGCATTATTGACGCTTAGAAACAATATTATAGAATTAGGATGATTTGAAAAAAATGTCGAGTTTATATGACATTTTACACTTCTCGGACTAAGTTTGTATAGTGTTTAAAGCATTTCTGTGTGAGGTAACAAAGCATACAGGACTGGTATGTTAAGCAAATAGCTTCAAAAATTTCTTTCGCAATGACAGAGTGTCAAAGTTGGTTCATTCAGAACAAAAACGCATATAGTCATTGTTTAACTGTAGAAGAAACGTGAAAAATATTTTAACGCAAAATCTGCCTCTTTATTGTTTCCCTGGTGGTTTAGCGGTAACCGTGGGGGCTTACAACGCTACAAATAGGAGTTCGATACCCGATGTGGAAATACAGTAGCTCCAGTTTCAAATAGGTCATTGCGTAGTTTTTGTGCTTAGCGACAAAGAATGTATTTCTTGCAATAAGTTATAAATATTTACGCTTCGCCTAAATACGTACATTTTATGTAGTTAAATAATTACTCTTCTTGCCAAAAGATGGCACTACACTATTGAAGCTAGGTAATACATCGTAGTTTATGCAACAGAAAACTGATAAATTGTTTTGTTTTTTTGTTTTTGAATATCGCACAAAGCTATACGAGGGCTATCTGCGCTAGCCGTTCTTAAGTTAACAGTGTAAGACTAGAGGAAAGTCAGCTAGTCATCACTACCCACCGCCAACTCTTGGGCTACTCTTTTACCAACGAATAGTGGGATTAACTTTATAACGCCTCCACGGCTGATATGGTGAGAATGTTTGGTGTGACGGGGATTCAAACTCGCGACCCTCGGATTACGAATCGACTACCTTAACCATATGACCATGCGGGCCTAAAACTGATAAACAAACCATTTATCATATTATGTGCTCCATTGTTCTAAAATATTTCTTTAGATAAACAAGAAGTTCTAAACTGCAAAAACCAACAATAGACAATACATAACGAATTACTACCTTGTTTTGGTTTCATTTTATATTTCAAAATTATTTCAGTCTCGATATCTCTTCTTCCGAGACATACAAAATCGTAAAAAGACGTTATTATCGCATTGTGTCGATAAAAGTTATATATTAATGATATTTAGTAAAGTATTTGAGAGTAAATCTAAACATGGCAACTTCTAGAGCAAATTGTTAAAATATTGTAGCTTTAAACAGATTTATAAAAAGAAAAGAATCCTTAATTATCAACATGCTCTCTTCTGTCTATTACTCGTATTTCACATACATAACTTGTACAGGCCTCAAGCATAAATACACGGTGAAAAAAGAAACTTTAAACCATACATAACGAGCGGACAACGTTTACATATCAAATGACACTTTCAAACTTCAAAACAGAGTAAAGAAACTTATCAAATGTTCCATTTGCCAGAGTTAGACTATTGGTGAGCGGAAGTGTATAACGAACTCAAAAAAAAAAAAAAGAATCGGGGCTTTCTCAGATGCACGCGACCACGTTTTCTCCGCCTGATAAATATTTACACAAACAGAACAAAATTAGCGTCAGAATGGCACGTGGCATAATTTAACAGATTGCGTGACGTCATACAACTAGATAACAAATACACATTGTCATAAATGTTAAAGAAGGAAAAGAAACCAAAAACATTAGACAAATGTGTATTGATTACAGTGGAAGAACGTTTTCAGACATACGTCATCTTTCTATCTAAATATTCATGATTTCGTCCACAAATTATGTCACATCTTTAACTATATTTGTGGTCGTAAAGACAAAAGAGAGAAAGGGAAAACTTAAACTTGCATGTGAATGCAAGCGAAATTTAAACTTCCGTGTGGATGCAACGTAAAAGGAAACTTCCATATTAATATAAGATAACAACAACATTTTCATGAGAATACAAGAGAAAACTTCCATGTGGATGTAAGAGAAAATTAAATTTTCGTGTTGTAGCAAGAGTAAAGGAATCTCTCATGTGATACAAGAGAAAAGGAAACGTTCATGTAGATGCAGGAGTGAATTTAATTTTCGCTTGGTTGCCAGCGCAACGGAAACATTCACGAGGTTACAAGAGAAAAGAAAACTTCCATACGGATGCAAAAGAGCAGGAAAAAACTTTAATGTGGAGTTAAGAGGAAGGATTGTTTGTTTCTGAATTTCGTGCAAAGCTACACGAGGGCTATCTGCGCTAGCCGTTCCTAATTTAGTAGTGTAAGACTAGAGGAAAAGCAGCTAGTCATCACTATCCACCGCCAACTCTTGGGCTACTGTTTTACCAACGAATAGTGGGATTGGCCGTCGTATTATAACGCCCCATGGCTGAAAGGGCGAACATGTCTGGTGTGACGGGGATTCGAACCCGTGACCCTCAGATTACGAGTTGAACGCCTTAACCCACCTAGCCATATCGGGACTAAGAGGAAGGAAAACTTTCATACAGATCCAACGAAAACTCAGTTTAGCCTATTTTCTAGATTTTCAATGTTTGATGGTCATACACGATTCTATGACGTTTTAGTTTTTCTGAAAAGAAGAAATTAAAATCAGGATTTTAATGGTTGTTCACGTTTTTGACAGAATGAATAAACGTCAACATTAATCTCTGAAAACATAGTTTTCCTCTGTTCAAAAAACTATCCTCCGATGACGAGTACTACTCGAAATTACAAGATCTTAAGATATGTTTTATAAGACCTTGCTGAAACATTACAATCTTGTCAAAATACTCACAGAAACTTATACTGAAAAAACGATTTCATTATCAACAGACGACATCTATCTTTTTGTGCTAAAATTACTCATAGCACAGGATAGAATGCTTAAAAAAATCTACAATAAAGTCGACGGCTGAATTCAAATACTCCAATTACTGACGAGAAAAAATTATTGTGTTCTCTTAGAGAAAAATTGCATTATTGTAACTTGATCGTAATTTATAAAAAATATATCGTATAAAACATTACATGCATAGCGCAAGCGTTATTAAATAAAATACATACATCACTTATTGTCTGAAACAAGAAAAAGTAAAAAATAGCTAAGCTGAGTATACACGTTGCGCCATCTAATGGCAACAATAACAACAATGTGAATTATCCGCCACAATATACAGTTGAAGTATTGGCATGACGTTGTTACGTTGTAGCACGAATTTCGCAAATCTTGTACTTTCACAAGTAATCCTAAGCACTTTTGAAACACTTCTTATCCACCATATAAGATATGAACTAATCAAGTATTATAAACGCTGTTGCCTCTTCAATCCTCGAGATTCTACAACTTTGTGCTAGTGTTAAACACACCTGAACTTTGAAGTGATCAAATTAACGAAGCAGTTAGTAAACTGTGGAGAATTTAATACATATTCTATTACTATCGACTCATTAGAGCCTTAACATTATTCTCAATTCTGTCTGTAACAGCTGCTTCTAATGATCGTGGTCGTCTGGAACTGAATAAGCTTCTGAAACGGAGTCGACGATCAGACACATAGTTTTAACAGGGTTCTAATTATTCACTTTAAAAGCTATTTCCTATCAGTGCGAAACCAGCAACACTGTAAGACCATAAGAAATGTATTTCTACGAAACAAAATAACCCGAATAAAAAATATAGTTAACTCTGCTAAGTTCCAAGGAGCGTAGAATTTTTAAGAGCAAAATAACTTTGATCGATTCTGTTCATAAACCTATTTGATACGTGATTTTTTTTTTCACTGCTGCCTCTCACAGGTGGAGGAACGAGGACGAGCAGGGTGCGCTAGCCCCTCACCCTCAGGTCTACACACCTGGTAGAGGTAAGTTAGTATATATTAAGTTTAAAGTTACTGTACGCTACATATCCGCTTTCAACTATGCACGTTTCAGGAAATGCTGCATCTGAAATTTATAAATGCCTTATTTGCTGGAGGAGGATCGTACCCCTCAATTCATATTTGTATTGATAACTGTGAATTACTTGTTTATATAATGAGAGATCAAGGTTAAACAAAGTACAACACCTCTTATATACATATTAGATACATAACATCTGCAACTCCCATTCCTGCCAGTTAAACTGTTTGCAGTTTTTCTTGTATTTCTGTGCTGACTAGTACTGTTTACCTTTTAAGAGCACGTGTGTTTTATGATAGCAAAACCACATCGGGCTATCTGCTGAGCCCACCGAGGGGAATCGAACCCCTGATTTTAGCGTCGTAAATCTATAGACTTACCGCTGTACTAGCGTGGGACATTTACCTTTTTCTCCTTTAACGAAAACCACTATTTCTTTTCTATTAGTAGCATTATACCTTTAATATTTATCCATCTTCAAAGATATTGGTACGGAGACGTGTTAGAATACACTAAATTACAGTAAATACCATGTTGTTGTTATATTGAACTAAAATACGTGTTTCATGTGCTGTTGATAATAAACAAAATATAAGTATTTTATATAAACACTGAAGAAGAAATAAATAATCCCAAAACTTTCCATATCAGAGTAACATTCTTTCAGAGTTAACTAACAACTTGAAAGTTTGATTTTTGGAACATTTTATTGCATATGGGCTTAGAAATTTGGCGTTTTTTTCGAAAATTCTTCAACGATCCATTAATACATGTTCCTCGACTCGTTTTCGCCAGACATAATTGTCTGATCATTCCCGATCAATCTGTCAGATCCTTTATGTTCTGACATCAGTTACAATTGTTATTTTTACTATGGTTACTTTCATTTGTCATGCAAGGTTATAAGAAGTAATTTCTATTCATTACGGTCAGTTTATCAGGTATTTGAGATTTCGAGTGTTAACAAAGTGATCATTTGTTGTTTTTTATCCTTCAAGAGTGTCCATACACATCCACGACCGACATAAAGTAAAAACTTCAACCCTCCCTATATTTTTCAGAAAAATTATAATTACCATTTTTGTAACGTACTGGCCTCGTTTACTACTGATAGCAACGTATTTAGTACATCTATGATTGTGATTAAAGCACACTAGACGATCTGTGCTGTTCTCAACACGGGTATGAGAAACCGACTTGTAACGTTATAAGCCTTCAGACTTACCACTGTGCCATGGTGGGAGGGAAGAAGGTTTCGAAAACTGAAACCACACTGTTAGGAAAATAAAACTCTCCTGAACCTGAGATCCATATGTTCCAGCCATTACTATGTAGTTTTTTATATTTTCTACACGTGAATCGTAGGGTTAACTGGTACCCTAACCTGTCTTTTCCAAATCTTAAGCTCCTATCCTTTAACCCTACTATCTTCAAAATGTAGCTCTAAACTCGGAGACTTGTATCGTATCGATCTGCCATATAATCTAGTAAACGTCAGTAAGATCATCTGTCATATTTCTTTGTTACGAGTTAAGATGACTTGATTAATCCCCATACAATAACCTTCCACCTCCTAATAGTCCTCCTCTGCAGAAATCGCATTCCCCCTGCACGAACCTTTCACATCGCTTTTTTTTAGAAGTTTTTGTATTCCAACTTGCTTATGACGTAATTCTAGGCCCGGCATGGCCTGATGGTTAAGGAACTCGACTCGTAATCCGAGGATCGCGGGCTCGAATCCCCATCACACCAAAAGTGCTCGCCCTTTCAGTCGTGGGGGCGTTATAACGTTCGGTCAATCCCACTAATCGTTGGTAAACGAGGAGCCAAAGAGTTGGCGGTGGGTGGTGATGACTAGCTGCCCTTCCCTCTGATAACCTAGCGCAAATAACTCTCGAGTAGCTTTGCGCGAAATTCAAAACAAACCATTTGAAAGGAAATAATTGTTTGTTTATTTATTTATTATTTCTTCACATCTGGTGTTTATCGAAACTAAATGGAAATATAAATTAAATCCCAACTGTAAGAAACGTTGCACATAGACACACACACAAGAAATTGACAAAAAATAAACTTAATGCTCCATTCTGTTTCATGTGCTAATATATTTTTCAATTGATCTCTTAATTGCACAATCCTACATAGTTTATTTATTATTATTACGCTTGGCTGTGTAATTTTGTTACGGTCCCCCGCTGTGACAGCGGTAAGTCTTTGGATTTACAACACTAAAATCAAGGGTTCGAATCCCTCGGTGGACGCAGTAGATAGCCGATGTAATTCGCTATTAGAAAAAAAACACAATTTTGTTACTTTATTATTACCAGGGAACACAAACAGAGGAAAAGTGTTATCTCAGATTCAGTAAAATTACGAATGGTTGTTGTTTTGAATTAAGGACAAAGCTACACAATGGGCTATCTGTGCTCTGCCCACCATGGGTATCGAAACCCAATTTTTAATGTTGTACGTCCGCGGACATACTGCTGAGCCACTGGGGGACCAGTTATGCCTGGAGAGAAATAATGTTGTAGTCGAGATAGCTTTGTTGTTGTTTTATCAATCAGAAAAGTAAAATACATGTTCATGTTTTCAGGATTTTATAATTGCTTTTGCCCAGATTTATTCTACAGCCCTACACGTTATACTCAGAGAACCGCTGACATATACAGTAACATTTAAACAGAAGTTTGTTTTTCGTTGTGCTTTTTTGACTAAGTTTATCAAAGGATATCAAGGTAAGGCTAAAACTTCTAGCGGTTCCTTCTTCCGAAGCATATATAGCATGAATTTATTATTTTTGTTGAATTTGATAATAAGTAAGTATAATTAGATTTATGATACCACTACACAAAACCCTCTGTGTGTGCGCGTGGTCATGTTACGATATAGTCTGCT
This sequence comes from Tachypleus tridentatus, assembly GCF_004210375.1. Classification (NCBI taxonomy): domain Eukaryota; kingdom Metazoa; phylum Arthropoda; class Merostomata; order Xiphosura; family Limulidae; genus Tachypleus; species Tachypleus tridentatus. The sequence goes on along the minus strand of NC_134833.1, from coordinate 135,814,976 downwards.
GAAAAGAGAATTCATTTTGTGTCATAAAAGTTCGAAAAAGTGCCAGAACGTGGTTTTCGGATACAAAAATAAGTGACGGAACGGCATTAGTTGAGTTTCACTACGACTCGAGAGTTGTCCCTCTGAATGTTTTCCAAAGGGCCAGTTTATTATTAAATAAGGAGACCAAACTGCAGACGTTATTCAATGTAAGGCCTAAGTAGTAATATGTATAAGGAGATAATTACTATTTTGTAAAATACAAAGTTCATACAACTACAGGTAAACATCGATATAAAACGCATCGATAAAGCGCGATAATCAGTTGGGCGCGATGGGCCATGACATTTTTTTTATCTGGTAATTATTTGACTTCAGTTTGTACTTAGATTTTAATAATTAGTAAATAAATTATCAAAATTAATTACTATATGTATTAACTTTTAAAATTGAACTAATTTTAATCAGCGTCTAATCGTATAAACGATCACATGATTGTTCTGACGGAACTACTTTTAGAATATCAGCCCCCATCAAAGTAATGAATTCGATAAATTTCTTTAGAATTCTGCTTTTTACATTTAATTTCAGTCTTAAAATTGAGTTTAATAAATAAAAATAAATAACAAAAATGCTATATCATTGGTGTAAGTAGTTTTGTTTGTTTTTCTTTATTTCACTACAAAACGCGTACATTTTGCATTATCGCTTACCCCGAGGGTGAAAAAAATATATAATCAAATCGGTATAAGGCGCAATCAGATACAACGCGGTCGAATTTTTTGGACCCCAACTAGCGCCTTATATCGATGTTTGACTGTACTATGAATATGTATCCTAAATCCAAAACAAAACGAATCATTAAACAAGATATTGTTAAACAAGTGATTAGGAGATCAGGAAAATAATTCCAGTAAACTGAAAATTGTTTACTACTTTCAATTCATTCACTAAAGTGTATTGTTTGTTTTTTTGATTTTCGCACAAAGCTACATGAGGGATATCTGCGTTATCCATCCCAAATTTTACAGTGTAAAACAAGAGGGAAGGCCACTCACCGCCACCTCTTGGGCTAATCTTTTACCAACGAATAGGGAGATTGACCGTCACATTATAGCCCATCAGGGCTAAAAGGGCAAGCATGTTTGGTGCAACGGAGATTCGAACCCTCAACTCTCAGATTACGAGTCGAACGCCTTAACCAAAGGGTATTGACCTTTTTTTTGCTATGACAACACAAAAAACAAAACAAGAAGAAAACGTGCATATTGATTTTAAAGACAAAAATAACAATTTTAAAAATCATTTGTACTTCATACTTCACATGTTTGACTCGTGAAGCCCCATTTAACTGCACATTTGTGCAACACTCTGAAGATGAATCGATTTCAATAAAACACCATACACTCAACCAAGAGGAAGAACTTTCCACGTTAATTGGCTTCCTCCACAACTACACAGTGTATATTGCCTTCCTAGGTTTCGTAGCTAAGCTAAGCTTTTACCGGGTATGAAGTCCTTTCTTTAGGTGATCAGGTGTGGATAGTGTTTCCACCCCAGTGCTGAGTGGATCCACGTTGTCTAATACCTTCGTAATTACCAGCATAGACTGAACAAAAGCAGTTAAGGGTGATTCCTCCGCCTTCCTAATTAAACTCGTTACCGAGCGTCTAACACGATGAGGGGGTACTAAGATGGGGGTTGGGTGGAAAAAACCAGGCGTACGCTACTCATCTTCTAGCTGTTGTCACCTGCGCGTCTTGCTTCCTTCCCATTAAATACAGTGTCCAGAACTTTAGCCAGGAATTCTGTGAACAGTTAATGTAATTCTTACGAGAGACGGTCCCTTAACGACAGCAACTTCTGCAAAATGCTGATTCACGCATCCAAACGTTAAGTCCTGTCCAATTTCTTTTAATAGGTGCTATCAGGAGGAGAGAAGAGGAAGTAAAAGCGAATTCATGTAATTCGGGGAGCACATCTCGAAATGTCAAGTTTTGTAAATTTTCGTGTCAGAAGAACAGTAAGAACAAGAGTTTAAAATAGCAACTGTTTTTAAACAAGCTATTTAATACCTTCACGAGAACCACATTCATTGAGGCAATACCCAAAATGTTGCTCAGTTTTACACACACTGTGTGACATGATCTAAGAAAGGATCTTTTACATTACATACGTGTGTGCACATTTATTAAATAGTGTTAATGTTTTTGCCTGAATCAGCTATCTTTATGTCAGTAACACCTGCTGTTGGGTAATTCTAAGAATCCATGACTGAAAGCAAAGAAATCTATGTTACAATTTGTCAGCCAAAACTACATCTATCACATACAGTATAGAAGAGGCCTTTCGTGTAATACCAGATATTAAACATTAGCTTGGATACGACGGACATTGTTGTTTAGGCGTTTACGTAATAGTTCACATCTGAAAGTAAGTAACACCTTCTGAAAGAGAATGGGTTATTTTTCTTTCTTTCTCTTTCCATGAAATTTTGTATTTTTAAAATTTATAACTGAATATCCATGAATTAAAAATAATAACACAAAAGTAAGTACTATTATAATAACATTCAGTTTGTAAAAACAGTTAAAAAAAGGTCTGTGTATTTTTCCGCCAGTTTTGTTTGTAGTTAAGAACAAACGCACACCATTAGCTAACGTGTTTAGCCTATCACAGGTATCGAAACCTTATTTTTAGTGTTAAAAGCCTTTAGACTTACCGTTGAGCCCCTGGTGCGAGGGACTCTCTCATCAGAATCACTCTGTCACTCTATGTCTACGTTTATGTTGTATCATTATGTACAGTACCAGGTAAGAATATTTTAATGTCATTTTATTTGGTGCAGCACCCTGTAAATATGTCAATCAATATTAACTTCCGATTAGAACTAGCTGTGTACTTAGAGCGAAACCAAACAATTAATATTTCGACCACACTAGCTAATTAAATGCCTTCTTACGTTTCATTTTTCGCAGCAACTGATAATAATGTTTATGCTGTTCAATTCTTTCCTAACAAAATAAGTTTCTACTTATGTTATCGATGATTTTCACACATTATTTTACCTTGTAACATTATTATCCCAACGGATAAATTAGATACCCGTGAACACATTTGTTTCTTATTAAAAATCTTTTCAGAACTTAAACACCTTTTTTACAACATAAGTGTATAACAGGATTGAGGAAAACAAGATAACTGTACGTTTCACGAATACGACCATGGTTTCGCCAGTAGAGGTCGTAATAAATGATGTATTTGTAAAACATATAATTGTCTCGTTTTCCTCAATTCTGTAATTATGGAGTTTCATGGGGTATCACCAAGCAACGCCGATTTCAATTATCAGTTATATAAATGTAAAAGTCATTTCTCTTCACAAAACGATTTATACACACGTGATGACGGGAAACCCACTTGAAGTAAAAATGTATCTCAGGACCACTGATGTGGGTATTAAAATTTAATTGAAATAAAGTAGAGAACAACGTTTTGACCTTCGCAGGTCATCTCTGCTCCCAGTCACTATGAATCTCTAGTAGAACTTCAACTATGATGTGATCCGAGTCACAATAAATCACCAGTAGGACTTCAACTATGATCTGATACCAGTCACAATAAATCACTGGTAGAATTTCAACTGTGGTCTGATCTCAGTCACAGCTGTGTAACAGTTAACAAACCCTAACATTCGAGGGGGCGTGATACAACTTCTCGCTGTTTTGTCGTCACTGTGAATTTACTGTCAGTTCAATCCCACTGTTCGTTAGTAAAATAACATCCCATGAGTTGGCGGTGGGTAGTAATAACTAGTTGCCTTCTCTCTAGTCTTACATACTAAATTAGGGATGGCTAGACTAGATAGCTCTCGTGTAACTTTGCGCAAAATTCAAAACAATCAAACAATTACTATGAGCAGTTTTGTTATAACATCTTTTAAAGTTGCACTTTTCAGCCTGAAAATGTTAGTATTGCATTACTTAGATTCTCATTTTAAGGTTAAGTTTTTCCAGCCTGTTGTGGCGATAAGAATAGTTAATTAATATGGAGTTATTGTGTATACAAACAATTAAACCACTACAAGTGACACTATCCATACATTTTACCATAAATATTGTTAAATGTTGGATATTTCGAGGTGTAAGGAATCGGCTCTTTTCTTTTGATTCTGGGTTGAGTAAATGTAACAAGGAAATGTGTATTATATCATCTTCCCGAAACTGTGGTTTTCGCTAGTTGTTTAAAACTAAGTTACCGAAAAGTCGAGTTTCCTTAACTTTGATGTCCAACAGTTCCGTATTTAGTGTGTTGGGCTCCAAGTCCCATGTGGTTAATCTTGCGAAACTTGGATCGTCGCACAGTCTGTTGATGTCCAGCTGAAACCATATTCAAGTCATGATTTTAACACCTTACTGGATGCCGTTATAAAACCAATTCATGATTTTGATACATTAGTGGATAATTTTACAAAACCAAGATATAATTTTTAAGACGTTGTTGGATACTGTTATAAAACCAATTCATGGTTTCAATACATCATTGGATACTGTTATAAAACCACGTTACGACTTCAGAACGTCATTGGATGGTGTTATAAAATCAAGTCATAATCTTAGTACGTTATTGAATATTGTTATAAAACAACGTCACGACTTTAGAACGTCACTGGATGGTGTTATAAAATCAAGTTATAATCTTAGTACGTTATAGAATATTGTTATAAAACAACGTCACGACTTCAGAACGCCACTGGATGGTGTTATAAAACAAGTCATAATCTTAGTACGTTAGTGAATATTGTTATAAAACCACGTCACGACTTTAGAACGTCACTGGATGGTGTTATAAAATCAAGTCATAATCTTAGTACGTTACTGAACACTGTTATAAAAACCACCTCACGACTTTAGAACGTCACTGGATGGTGTTACGAAACTAAGAGCAAGTTACAGGAAAAAGCTAGGTGGTTAATCTCTAGCTTTAGTTTATGTATGAGCAATTCTCTCTTATAGAGAAGTCTTTTTATCACTGGCTTTTGTTAAAGCCTTAAAGCAATTTGAACGGATGACTACGTAACGTTCACTTAAATCATGTTCCAGTACATTTGAACAATTAAAATACTTTAATTTTCCTTCATACAATTAACAGTTTTTGATTATGTTCTATTTCTTATTTTACGACACTTTTCTTTCAAACTCGTATTTCCTTTTTCTTTCAATAAATTTCAATAAAATATGGATTTCAAATTACTTTTCATTTCTTCGTAACACAAACTGTTTTTTTTTTTTTTACTATTGTCGGATTAATATCATATTTATTCTTCCTTCTGTGGACTATGTGATAGCAGTACTTTTAAATTTTTCAGATTATTTCTAATGAGTTGAAATTCAACTCCAAATGCATGACTGTGCGATTTTGTTTTCAGTTAGTACTGTTGTATTCTAAGTTCTTTATTTTTAGGTTATTTCACAGCGAAATGATATAATATTATTTCCGTTAATCAGATTGGTCATACGTTCACTTTCATTTGCATTCTGAATTGAAGTATACATATAGTCCTACTTTAAACTATTGTGAATTACGGTATTTTGATCGCCTGTTTAACCACTCGCACCTCTACACAGTTGTGTGTTGTCTGTCGGTTAGTCAGTAGAGATTAAAATGACGTCACATATGTCTCATATTAACGTTGCAATTTAAACTGTCGTGACGTCAGTATATCATGAATCACGAGCAGAATTATGCACTCAATAGGATACAAAACAGCATAACGCATGAACTTTAAAAACAAGAAATAAAAATATTTGTTACTCTTAATTTTGGTTTTATTTACTCTTGAGACAGAACACTTTCGAGAATACTGCAGAAGTACAACTAGTTTTAGTCTACACATGTTTGGGTCTTGTTTGTGTTGTACAGTACTATGAATTTTTTTCTGTTAAAACTAAAGAGTTTCTATGCACTTGTACTTTGGTATTAAATTAACTGGATCAATCATTTTAACTTTATAGTAATTTGCGGGCACAGATTGCTTCTATAATACAGCTTTGGATTTCAGAAATGTCGAGTGAGGACTAAATTGATAGCACCAAATATACCACGCACTTTAAGCTATGAGTGCGTTACAAGAGTGGCAATCAATCCCTAAACGTGAATGATGAATTTAGAATGCTGCGAAGTAGCTACTATCTCTGCTCAGTATTTTAAAATTAGGGACGGCATAAATACGGTATAAATACAAATAGAAAGACACTTAAGACAGTTACTTCTGATCAAAACCAGCTATCACATGACCAAAACTAAAAATATATACCTGGTAAAGAGTATAGTAAATTATATAGAATCTTCAAAATATATAATTATTATAACTTATTGTTTCATCAGTTTAATTATTATAACGTATTGTTTCATCAGTTGGGAACATTCGTTGTAAATGATATTTTCGGCCATAAACAGATTGATTACTTTCAGGTCTTCATGATCCCAGAAGGTTTATATGAGTCCTAGATTAACATATGTTAATTATTATATATTTATAATCAATGCAAAATAACCTTTATAATAAAGTAATAAACATAAAATCAAAGAGAAATAATAAAACACAGAAATGGATACGGTAAATTTCCTAACCAATACTATGGGTCCATAATGTGGTAAAATTTTTAATTGTTTTGGCTGGTACCAAAGTGAGAACTATCATGTCATGATAAAAGGCCAGATTTATATATTTAGGTTAGTCCTAAATCCATAAACTAAATTGACCATGGAAAATTAAATGTTAAAGATTAAAATAAAAGTAACCTTAAAAAAATAGGGTATAACTGACTTACTATTGTTGCTGGATAGTACTCACTGCTCCTAAAAAGTACTAACCGACTATCAGAACAGCAGCATAGTCATCCTCAGACTACTGCAAAAACTCGTGTTATTTTTGGTCATTCCATTACGAAATAACTGAAGGAAGTTACACACATACCCATGTATCACCCACGCTACTAGTTGTAAAAATTGCACTGTTCACTTCTACACCGTAACTTAGTAACTTACAAGTTACACTAACGTGGAATGACCCGTAACAACAGGTAAGTAGAATGAAAGGAGATCAACTAATTTTCTTTAACAACTAACCGTTTTTAAAACTTTATGAATGTCTGGAACTGTGCAGACCCTAAAACATTTAAGGGCTCACGATACTGGACAAAAGCAGGTAAAAATTTGAAAATTAATTAAATTAAACTTGTCAGTGTATCTACAAGGATGAGTAATGTGCAAAGAAGATTTGCAATATGCAAAATTTGTGTGTGTGTGTGTGTGTGTGTGTTTTCTTATAGCAAAGCTACATCAGGCTATCTGCTGAGCCCACCGAGTGCAATATGTGAAATTTCAGCTAGAATAAATATAAACCTGGAATTTTTATGTTGAATCTACCTCCCACAAACAGCCCTTAAATTTTTGGAAGACATGTTGACCAAACTGTACAATTTAAAAAAATACACAGCTTGTAAGAATTCGTTTGCTGTGAAAAAAAGATAATTTTTATAAGTAATATTCTAATAGAAACATTTATTTTTACAAACACAACACATTGGTATACTAAATCTGTTATAAGATATTGAAATTGCGAATAAAAACATTTTAACTACATCGATGGGAAGACAGACTTGTTCAAAGTTTACTAAAATAAAAGCTTCTATGGTTTAGCTTCAAAGCCTTTAATTTCTATTTACACTCAATGAAGTTACCTTCGATAACGGGCGGATTAGTACCTGCTATTCCTTTAATAATATTGCAGTGTTTGTTTAAATGTTCCTTGATGTACTTCAGACCACTATACGCTAGAATTGACAAATCATTACTCGTGACGTAGTGTTACTACCACTAACATAAATTTGTATTTGAAAAATGTTTTATGTACTTTGTGAATCATAAATAATTGAGGTATTACCGTATTAAGTCAATGAATTTTAGAGAATGCAAACCAAAAACTGATAAATCTGTACGGTGTTTCTCTACGATACTGTCTGTGTCTGTATTGATGCGTTGAAACAACTCGTTACCAAACGACTCATGTGCTTTTAAAATCCTAGTTTTTTCCATAAAAGGTTATAATAAAAATTACCAGTAAAAACAAAGTTGTTAACTACGTTTTCGGGGAGAATAAAGACTTATCTACAATGTTTGGAGCCTAAACTCCCAGTGACTTCTTTCTTATTCAAAACTTGTCGAATTACTTTAAATATTCTGTCTTTATGGAGCATGTCTTTAACTTTGTCTACCTATTCATTAAATAAGGTTACTTTTAAGTTCTCTCTTTTCATCTCATCTGTGTAATACTTTATTAAGTGGTTCAATAAATACTTTCTTAGTTGAATTTCAAGTGCATTTTCAACGTTCTCGAAATTTAAGAATGTTTTCATTAAATGTAACAAATCACAATTGGTTACTTTGGAAAGGTTACTAGTGAGCACATAATTAACAGGACAATAAATGTATTTGTTTGTAATTAACTACAAAACTACACAACTGACTATCTGTGCTCTTCCAAACTCGGGTACGAAACCCGGTTTCTAGTCTTGTAAGTCCGCAGACATAATGCCGTGCCAGTGGGGGCCATAATAAATATAAGTAGGAAAATTACATTCGCAATGAAAGGATAAAATGTCGTGCAGTTCATTCCTCAATGGTACTACTTATATTTACAGTAATGTGTTAAAGTAATATAATGTATTACATTGGTACTACTTATATTTATATTAATGTGTTAAAGTAATATAATGTATTACATTGGTACTACTTATATTTATATTAATGTGTTAAAGTAATATAATGTATTACAATGGTACTACTTATATTTATATTAATGTGTTAAAGTAATATAATGTATTACAAATAATATTACTTATATTTATATTTATATTAATGTGTTAAAGTAATATAATGTATTACAATGGTACTACTTATATTTATATTAATGTGTTAAAGTAATATAATGTATTACAATGGTACTACTTATATTTATATTAATGTGTTAAAGTAATATAATGTATTACAATGGTACTACTTATATTTATATTAATGTGTTAAAGTAATATAATGTATTACAATGGTACTACTTATATTTATATTATATAATTATATGTAATGTGTTAAAGTAATATAATGTATTACAATGGTACTACTTATATTTATATTATGTTAAAGTAATATAATGTATTACAATTAAAGTAATATAATGTAATGTGTTACAATGGTACTACTTATACTTATATTTATAATATAATGTATTACAATGTTAAAGTAATATAATGTATAATACAATGGTACAATGGTACTACTTATATTTATATTAATGTGTTAAAGTAATATAATGTATTACAATGGTACTACTTATATTTATATTAATGTGTTAAAGTAATATAATGTATTACAATGGTACTACTTATATTTATATTAATGTGTTAAAGTAATATAATGTATTACAAAGTAATATAATGTACTAATGGTATATTTATATTAATGTGTTAAAGTAATATAATGTATTACAATGGTACTACTTATATTTATATTAATGTGTTAAAGTAATATAATGTATTACAATGGTACTACTTATATTTATATTAATGTGTTAAAGTAATATAATGTATTACAATGGTACTAATTATATTTATATTAATGTGTTAAAGTAATATAATGTATTACAATGGTACTAATTATATTTATATTAATGTGTTAAAGTAATATAATGTATTACAATGGTACTACTTATATTTATATTAATGTGTTAAAGTAATATAATGTATTACAATGGTACTACTTATATTTATATTAATGTGTTAAAGTAATATAATGTATTACAATGGTACTAATTATATTTATATTAATGTGTTAAAGTAATATAATGTATTACAATGGTACTACTTATATTTATATTAATGTGTTAAAGTAATATAATGTATTACAATGGTACTACTTATATTTATATTAATGTGTTAAAGTAATATAATGTATTACAATGGTACTACTTATATTTATATTAATGTGTTAAAGTAATATAATGTATTACAACGAATAAAAAGAAAAGAAGCTAGAGAGGAGTAGGAGAAATACTGAAGTATCTCATTTCTAAGCCTCAAAACCTACCCTTTTGTAACCTTGTTTATTAAGTGGCAAAATTCGGGTTATTTCCATTCAGAATTTGTTATAGAATAACCTACAGAATGATAGTTTGTTATAGAATATACCTATAGAATGATACTTTATTTTAAAATGTTTTATTTTATATATTCTCATAGTATTCTTTGGAAGCTGACCATCTTGAGTGTCCTAGCCTGACTTTCCGTGGACATAAAATAGTGGTGACGTAATTCCTTTGTTGCCATTGGTGAAAAAGGAAATCGCCTTTTCCTTTCTCTGTGTTGCTTCTGGGTTTTCTTTACATCTCAGCTTCAGTTTTGTTTTTCATTATGTAAAGTACAGTTAGGTTTCGTCTTTCTCATCCACCACTCCTCAATCTCTAAGTTTACATTCTTTACTCTTGAATGGTCTTTGAGCTCCAGCAGAGAGCTACAGTGCAGGACAAAGATGGAAGCAGTCGTTAATTATTTGAAGCCATAGTTTGGTCATTGGTAGTTCTGACATTTGTCTGTAAATGTGTGTTTTTACTGAAGTATCTTTATTAACAAATATCTGGTTGCATTTCTTGTCAAAGGGTGCGTCTCTATTGCTTCTATCCAAATGGTGTGAACAGCACAGCCATCATTAATTGTAGTTTTTAATATACAGGTGCTCTCAAGTCAACTAAATCTTCGAATCTCCTATTATGGAGGTGATTATTTCCCTTGGATAATCCATTAACAACGAACTCCTCGCCAGTATCGAGAGTTTGTATCAGTAATTCAACCTTTTTTGTTTTTGATATATTTTTTTCCCTTCCACATTAGAGCCCACCAGGTGGCTGCAGCACCCTAAGTCTTAGTTGAAACGTCATCTACTTTCAGATGTTGCTTTTACTGTTGCTGGATTAGATGACATAATAATAATAATAAAAGACTTAACTAGCAATGGCCTAAGAATTCCCATGAGAATAGATCAGAAAAAGAAACCGGACTAATCTTAGTTAATACTTCTTTATGGAATCTGAAACTGTTATTTTTAATCTCATTTCTTTTTTGAAACCATTTACTATATGCATACATATATTTTTTTCCGCAATATTTCTTCCACCAAGACACTTTTTTTTCTGGACTACTCTATATCTGAAAATGTGATTTACGGGATAATGTACGTTGCGGATGTTGTATGCCCTGTTTTTTTTAGGTTTCAGGCCAGTGATGAACTTGCAGCTTAAATGCAGTGTGTTTGGTTTCCTATTCATCGAAACCGCGCACGGGTTTACCAGCAGTTATTACCCCAGTAAACTTCCTAAATCCTAATTTGAAATTTTTATAGCTTGTGTAACACCTTGCAGTAACAGAGGTGGGATTATTAAGTGGATTATCGGATTATGGGGAACAGATGCGTTCAAACTGCCCGGGATTTTGTTAGATTTTTAGTCGGTTGACAAACCAGATGTTACATCCATAACTTAGAATTGGAGTAAGACTAGCCAGAACATACAAATGTCAGGATATCCAGCAAACTGGGCACAGGGGGATTATTTGAAAGCACTGGGGACAGAATGTAAAGAAAGTTACTGCTTGGAATTCAAAAGAAAAAAATTCTGTATATCTTCATAAAGTTTAGTCGTCTCTTCATGTCTCCATGTATAGAGTTTTAAAATATTTTGAACCCATTTCAATCCTGATTAGAATTCTTACATTGGTAATTTATGACGTGTTGATAAAGAACATTAAATTATTGTATGTTTGATTGTTAAACACAAAGCTGCACAATGTGCTGTCAGTTCAACGCAGGGCCTCAAATCCGAATCGTAAGCCTCAAGTTTATTGCTGAGTCACCTTATAAAAAAGTATGCGACAAAGATTCGAATAAAATCTAATAGAAAACTAAAACCACAATTTTCCCAGTAATTTATCTTAAATGGTAATTCACTACTATTTTTCTCTTTTCGCGTCAGTCATTAACAGCTCGCCTAACAGTTAGCGTAACGAACTGTGGATTTTTAGTGTTCATGGTTCGCGTGCCGTTGCCACAGGAAAATCACATTCCACACATTGTGGCCACGAATGCATTATAAGCGTGACTGTTAGATCCAGTTGTTTGATTAGCATAGTCCAAGAGTTGAATGGGAGTGATGTTAACTGTTTCCCTTCTAGTCGATTAATTTGAAGTTATGAACAGTTATCGCAGATCGCCTGAATATAGCTTTACATTGAACGAATATCTGAAACCAGCAAACAAACAGTAATGAGTTAACAATCTTAACTGATTTGTTGGTTGGTTTGTGTTTGAGAGCAGGAAGGTACAAAATGGGCTATCTGCGCTGTATCCAACATGGGTATCGAAACCTGATGTTTTAACGTGCAAACTCTCAAGCCTACCGTTAAGCTAAGGATGAGGGGGCATTTTAAATGAAAAAAGAACCAGTAAGTTGGCTTTACAAGTATAACAACAGTAGGCTTTAAATGACGTCACAGTTATACAGTATATATACATGTATGTACCTTATTATTTTGTTATGTATTGCTTCTTTGTTTTAAAGCATAAATCTGCACATTAGACCATCTTCGCTGTACGCAGGGATTAAACATGTGATGATTATATTCTTTACCATGAATTATGCGTCTTCTAAAAATATAAAAAAAGAAAGTTAACATGGCTTACAACGTATTTACTTGGAAGCGGATGTCTGACAACTACTTTAGAGTTCTGCTCACAAATACGATTATTTTAACAAAACATTTATGCAACTTCATATCCATTATCATACAACATCTGAAGTGAACATGTGACAACTCAACCATCTCTCTCTTATAAACTACATACTATACTGTTTTATACAAAATACAAGGTGTTGGTGGTATCATTTACCGTACTGTTTTATAAAGGATATAAGATATTGTTTGTATTCTTTACCGTACTGTTTTATACAGAAGACATGGAGTTGGTTGGTATCCTTTATTGTACTGTTTTATACTGAAGACATTGTGTTGGTTGGTATCCTTTATTGTACTGTTTTATACTGAAGACATTGTGTTGGTTGGTATCCTTTATTGTACTGTTTTATACTGAAGACATTGTGTTGGTTAGTATCCTTTATTGTACTGTTTTATACTGAAGACATGGAGTTGGTTGGTATCCTTTATTGTACTGTTTTATACTGAAGACATTGTGTTGGTTGGTATCCTTTATTGTACTGTTTTATACTGAAGACATTGTGTTGGTTGGTATCCTTTATTGTACTGTTTTATACTGAAGACATTGTGTTGGTTAGTATCCTTTATTGTACTGTTTTATACTGAAGACATCGTGTTGGTTAGTATCCTTTATTGTACTGTTCTATACAGAGGACAGACCATTAGTGACACTTCTTACTATAACATAAGAGATAGGCGATTGGTGACATCTCTTATAATATAAAATTTAAGAACAACAAGGAACCTACTAATCCATTTGAGCCGTTCATCCACTAAACTAAGTCTTAAAATTAAAATAAATACCAGATCTTGTCATTCAAATATCCACCAAGCCTTCCTTTAAACTATATTAAATTAACTATAACCACCATTCATAGTTTAAAATGATTCTTACTCTGCTAAAATTTATATTTGTTTCTACAATTCTACCATTTTTACCATTAAACATGAAAAAATACGTCAAAACTATCTATTCTAAAGACAACTTTAAAAACCCCAATCAAATATCATCTAACTTTTCAAGAAATTTTAACCTGTCCTAGTAAGACAATCTTTCCAAATTACATATTGTCCTAGTATTCTTAACCTGAACGCTTTCCAACAATTTAATATCCAATGTAAGACAATCTTTCCATATTACATATTGTCCTAGTAGTCTTAACCTGAACTCTTTCCAACAATTTAATATCCAATGTAAGACAATCTTTCCATATTACATATTGTCCTAGTATTCTTAACCTGAACTCTTTCCAACAATTTAATATCCAATGTAAGACAATCTTTCCATATTACATATTGTCCTAGTATTCTTAACCTGAACTCTTTCCAACAATTTAATATCCAATGTAATACAATCTTTCCATATTAATATTGTCCTAGTATTCTTAACCTGAACGCTTTCCAACAATTTAATATCCAATGTAAGACAATCCCATATTACATATTGAATGAGCAATCTTTCCATATTAATATTGTCCTAGTGAACTCCAAATGTTGCCACAGTGCTCCAAATGTTGCCTAACCTACAACACATAGAATGAAATTATAACCTCTTTTGACTTATATTCAATACGTTTGTATATAAAACATAAAATTATATTAGCTCTGCCACTAGCAATAGCACACTGCTTGGATAACTTAAGAGGCTGATAAACCACTATACCAAGATCTTTTCTTTCCATCAAACTATTGAGATTACTTCCACCAGATGTATACTTATTCAAATTACAATATCACACATCTGCCAAGTATTCTCCCAGCTCACCAGACAATCAAAATCGTTTTGTGAAACAGTAGCAACATATTCACAGCCAGTAAAACAGTACCAACGTATTCACAGTCAGTAAAACAGTAGCAACATATTCACAGTCAGTAAAACAGTACCAACGTATTCACAGCCAGTAAAACAGTAGCAACATATTCACAGCCAGTATAACAGTACCAACGTATTCACAGCCAGTAAAACAGTACCAACGTATTCACAGCCAGTAAAACAGTACCAACGTATTCACAGTCAGTAAAACAGTACCAACGTATTCACAGTCAGTAAAACAGTACCAACGTATTCACAGTCAGTATAACAGTACCAACGTATTCACAGTCAGTATAACAGTACCAACGTATTCACAGTCAGTATAACAGTACCAACGTATTCACAGTCAGTATAACAGTACCAACGTATTCACAGTCAGTATAACAGTACCAACGTATTCACAGTCAGTATAACCCAAGACCTAAACATCATCGCACCAAATTTAAGTAATTTATTGGTCATTCATTCATTTATATCATTAATGTGAACCAGAAAAGGCAAATGTCCTAACAATGAACTCTAAAGTACCCCATCTGTGACATTAATCCAATTTGACAACACTCCATTTATAATAACTCTCTGATTTTATTCATCCAACTAGGTTTCCATCCAATGAGCAAACTCATCTCCCGTGTCTACAACGATAATCTTCAAGAAGACTTTTACGTGGCATCTTGTCAAATGTGAAACACCAAATACATATTCATAACCTTGTCTACATAAGAAGTGTCAAAAACAGTACATTAAAAATGTCAAAAGATTACTAGAACAAAATGTTTCCTAGTGACACCTGGTTGAATATCAAACAAAATGTTAAACTTGCTTAATTGACTTTGCGAAGTATATTTTATCAGATTATCAAAAACTTTTCCCATGTTGTAAAACTAATAGGCTTATTATTATCTGGTCACTTTTTATCACCTTCCTCGAAAATAGGAGTAACTAGCCAACTTCCAATATTCTAGTACCTGTCCATCGTTCAAGGCCTCATAATAAATAGTACAAAATATCTCATATATCCAATCTATAGCCACCTTTTACATCATTTGGCCAAGGATCTTTATTACTCTACAGAATTTCCTGTTTTTATTAACAATCTCAGATTTAATGTGATCATCTAGTTCGATCTAGCATTTGTTCAAGATAAGAAATATTGCTTAAATCTTTATTTGTCAAAATTAAAGAAAAGGTATAGTTAATAGTCCATCCATCAAATAATCATCAAACATCAACATTCTTGTATCGTCCTTCAAAGTCCCTACTCCAATCTTAACATTTTCCTTGGCCTTAATGTATTTAAATAAATCCTCATAATAATTTTTGCATCTTCAGTCACGTTTTCTTTCGTATAGTTTATTTTTATTTCCTAATTCCTCGTTTGATTTTTTTAGTCCTCTACAATACTCTAAATCTTTAACCGAACTTCAGCAGTGGGGGCGTCATAATGTGATGGTCAGTCCCTTTTATCATCTATAAAGAGTAACACGAGAGTTGGCGGAGGATGGTGTTGGCTAGCTGTCCTCCCCTTAGTCTATCACTCGTAAATCAGAAAGGGTAAGCGCAGATAGCCATCGAATAGCTTTGCTCCAAATTCAACTAACAAACGAACGTTATCTTCATATGCCTTAAGGCATCCATCTTAATTGAAAAATGATGTTACCCAATCTCCACCCTCTCAAGTATTTCGGTACTGAAAGTTAAAATAGATATCATTGTTGTTATAAGACAGCAATTTATTTATTTTTGAAGGTTCAGCATATGTTTTCAAACTAATTTGGGGGCGTTTGGTATTGTGTTTGAATATGTATAATCATTATTATGTTTGAATAAAATCAATTTTATTGCATTTACATAAATTTGGTTAATATTGTGTTAATATCGAGTTTGAATAAGTGTTATTATTGTCATCGTTTTTTAGTGCTAATTGCTATAACTATGTTTGAATAGCTATTTTTATCATTGTATTTGAATAAATAAAAACGAATAAAAGTCAACAAAAGAACTTTTCAAAATTAGATCTCATTGAAAGGTGTGCAACTCAAGGCTTAACTCCATTTTAAAAGTGAATAGGACATATGTCTTTCTCTTGGGATATTTCCTCCTACAACCAATAAAATAAACCTATGATATACATACTGAATCATGTGGTAGAGAAACCAATATATCCTCAATAGGTTCTCATGTCTGTGTTTTTACCGTACGCTTGAAAAGTTTGACAAGCAAGCTTTCCTTTCAAAAGAGAGAACGAGAGAGCGGAAGTACTCGTCAGATGACCCCACCCAACTCCTCAAGGCTAAAAAATAGCAAGTCTTACATCCTTTGCGGATCACAGGCGCTGTCTAGCATGTGTAGGTTGGTTAGTAACTGGAAACGGTAGTTTAAACATCCGGAGAACTGAAAGCAAATATAGCTTACTAACAGCCGCAGTCACGGAGAGATTTTATTGTATAGACAGACACCTGGTGTCATAAACCTACACTTGATGTTGCAAGTCTCTAGGTTTTCTCGATACTGTTGCTTCTAAACTACACGCTTGAAATAAACGTATGGAGGTGAATAAGTAATATGATTTTCTCTTTTAGGAACATCACCAAAGAGTTAAGTGTTTCTGCCAATCTTCTCACAAGAGGGCTTATCTATCAACCGTCTCTATGATTCAACCTCTAAGCTCTGCAGTTCTTCTTTGTTCATTAAAGAGTTGGGGCAGTCAATACAAAGCAGAACTTAAACGGGCACGTGGTTCAAAAGGAATGACTGATTCGTTCAAATCCTAATAGAAAATTACCTCAAGAAAATGGAGACATTAAATAAATAACAACCTACTTGTTTTAACTTTTAATTATTCGACACCAATACCGATTCTACAATTATAGTTACATCCATAATTCAGACTCTGACGGTAATGTTAATTTAATGACGAATAAAAACTAACTTGTGAGTGTGAGTGTTTTTATACACAAAAAAACTAATAACAGCTCATGTGATATGTGTAAGACTAATTTATAGAACATTTCAATACTTTTTTAAAATGATTTACTTGATATGTTTAAAACTGATATAAGAAACATTTCAATATTTATCAATAAACCATAGGTTAATTTAAAAATAATTTCAATATTCATAAAAAATCAATCATACAATATATTTAAGACTTATTTACAAATCATTTCAAAATCCACCACCTGATGTGTATAAGATGATTTGATGTGCATACAGAGTTGACCTTCACGGCCAAACTTCCTTCATGTTAGTCATATACGAACGAGTTTTTTTCGAAAGTTGTGCTCTCTCAGAGAAATCTTTCTATCATATTAATGTATTCTGTTAGGTTTACTTGCGTTTTTTTTGGATGTGAGAAGTTTGTTATATCCATTTCACAAAGTTCTTTTTTCAATACCTTCTTTTGTTATAGTATGGATGACATTTGCACGAGTTAACGAAGGTAATAAACTAGGCGCTTCACATCAAATTAAAGAGAATACGGCTAACACACACAAGGCCATTTTATTTCATCGTAACTAATAGCGACACACAACAAGTTCAACACAAATAACGTACGCTATTAACAGTTAAGCTGATATAATAATACAAACCACAAACATATCTCATTAAGTACAGAAACCATAAGAATTATTTAAGGTTAATAACCCTGGGTGATCTGAAGTTAAGCTGGCAACCAGATGGCGCAAAAGTATAGAGTTCGTGTATGTGAAAGACGTCAGTGTGATATATACGTATATTTATAGCATCATGCACGCGCAGTATAAACTGTGTTTCTAACATTTTGACAACGATAAACATCCCATCACTCACATATAATTAAGGTCAAACATTATAATGTATCGTCCTATACAGATTTATATCTTTTCCTAGACAAATCACTTCAAAAAAGAAAAATCAACACAGATTATTTCGATATATAAACGTACTGAGTCTGGTCTCGATTAAATTTATTCCTTTCAAGGAAACGGCCACTTTCTATTCTAAGCTTGCAGAGAGGGTGGGGGCTTGTTTGTACAGAGAGAGATTTTTGTTGTTGTTGTTTCCATTGGTGATGAAACGTACTTCTATGATTGGTCAGAAATTGCGTCATTATTATTTTCTTCTGAAACAGTCAACAAGTCTGCTCAACAGATATATTCAACTGAACTTATCAGGATAAAAAAAATTAAAATACAACATACAATGACGTTAAAATGTTTTTTTTTTCCTTTTCTATTTCGTCTAAACTATGAAAGAACTCAGCACCTGTCCTCTAGGAGTGAAGGAGTGATTACTTTATGACGCAGTCGGTCCTACGGTTGTTAATCTCTCTCTTTTTTTCCACATGCACAGATCAGCGAACAATGATTATACTGATCAGATTATCCCACGCCATGAGGATCAATACACAATTCAGTGCAAAGACTGACACATAAGAGAGAAATATAAACCAAAATGTGATTTAATCGAGCGATAAATCGTGCGATTCCTTGTACAGTTTTATCGTAACTGCAAAATAACACTGACAGTCTGAAATACGCGAACTAAGCTTAAATGTGACAGCGTAAGATAAATGATAAATTGAGCGTTCACAGACACACAGACAAACAAACATACTAAATGCTTGAACAGATACGATAAACAGATAGCATTGCCAGTGACAAACATGTTATAATTATTTCTTATCTACTGAGACCGAAGGATCCATGTATTATAAGTATTATTCAATAATGAATCATCGTTTAAAAATTGAGGGTAAAAAACAACAACCGACACAATAGTGTTCTTTAGCAATATCAACTAGTATATAAAACCTACAAAGATATTTTACTTAAGTACGCGATACATGATAACTGGCAATCATACATGAACCTCCACAACGACACTCCATCAACACTAACAGTAAACACTCCATTACAGGTGCGTAAAGACGTTATCAGTGACAATGAAAGCGTTCTTCATATGGGCTTTACGACGTTGTGGCACCCAGTTAATCTTTTAAACAAATGATGGTGAAAACGCTGCCTAGTGGCCATTTTGTTTCTATTCGGGTCGACACAAGAACCACCTGACACAATAGGTTATTACGTCCATTTCTGATCCCTTATGTAAATATATGCATCACCCCAGTCTGGGAAATCACTGTTCGAGAAAATATTTTCTTATCTGATTCACCGCACTTAACAGATGTCCCCGTTTTGGTTGATACAAAGTACGGCTGTGGGGAAACATCCACCTAATCTTGTTCCACAGTCCCTTAGGTATTCAGAATTACAAACAAAACAGTGCAAACAAACGGTATGATAAACACAAAACGGTGTGTTTAAGCTCTATAATGTTCATTCCCATCTGCTATGGAAAGTTTTTACTTCCCTAGTTATGTATTCCCAGCAGCTCCTTTGAAAATTTCAGAAACCAAGTTATTGTAAAGTAACTGCGGTATCGTCACTAGGGAAGGGGTGAAGAGTTCAGTGCATCAGGACCCTTGAGATCAAGGGTCCCTCAACAAAGGATCTACCGATACAATTCGGTAGGTCAAACTTTTCAAACAATTTCATATATTTTTATAATATCAGTTATCAAATATAAAAACTAATACAGACATACAACCTATCACCAGCAAAGCGCTACGTCTGCGGAGTTACAATGCTCGAAACCGGGTTTCGATATCCATGTTGGGCAGAGGACAGATAGCCCATTATGAAGCTTTGTACTTAACTACAAACATATACGCTTGTAATGTAGTATTTGCGAGAAGGTCTGTTAAGTCTATAGATGTAATTGTTTGTTTATAATACAGCTACGATTTTGATCTAATGTGTATTTCATTTCCTAATCTTTTGTCCTTTTTTCGACATATTTTTAAACTGAACTAATATTATTAAAGAATCATGTTACAAGTCTCTCCATCAGGGCCAGTGAGTAACTTACGCTAGGCCTGCGTAACTATAACAAGATCTATTTATGACGCCCCAGTAAAGTGTGATTACACAAGATAATATATTTTGACCATCTATTCAAAATTATATACATGTACTCCAATATATCAAACCTTTATAAAATAATGATTTATAATAGATTATATTATCACAACACTGTTTTTTACAAACACCAACGCGGCAGTTTTGAGAAGCTTTCAGTGAAAAATTTGCGAAACATAGTCACATAAAAAGTATTCTAATTTGCTTATGTTATGACGTTTGTCACTGGTGTGTAAATGCGTATCATTCATCACAGAGGTTTTGGTTTTTTATTCACCATAAGGTAAAGTAATCGCTTTTTGTTTTCATTATGTCATTTGCCACATCATTCTTTGCTACTGTTCAGCAGTACGCCACACTAAACTCCTTAGGGTTAATTATCTGATGTGCAAGTGTGAACCATATATGAGATTATTTTGTACCTTGATGTTGTGTACTCGTTTTAACTCTTGTGTAAAAGTTTGTAAAAATTTATTTTGAATTAGTAGTGTTAATAATCACGTAGAGATGGCGCTTTCTAAAATAACCAATAGTAAGCATTACATCAATTAAAACTACACAAGTCAACTAAGAATGAGATTGAAATTGCCGAAAGGATTAGCAGCTAAATTAGTGCTTTAAACTACCTGGACGCTTAATCAGGGCATAATGAAACAAATTATCCGTAGCAGTTCAACCAGTAGTAATGTAATACGATTTTATAAAATGCAAGAGTAGTTTACTGATCTAGTTTAATTGATAAAACATACAAATATTTAACTTAACTTAAGAGGAAAGTTAAAGCCGAGATAGTTATAAGCTCGATATCTTAGTAGAATTGTTTGTTGCTGGTTTGACTTTAAGTCTTGAATAATATAATGTTTAATTTTAAGAGTCTTTGAAAGTTGGATTATTTTAAAAACGGCTGAAATATTATTAACACTGTCTATGTGATACAAAGTACCTCCATATTTATTATTTGTTGTAATAAAAGTCTAAACTGTTAGAGTGGAGTACAAATACATACCTTCTTCTAAGTCTGTGTTTTCATATAGCAACGCCGCATCAGGTTATCTGCGGAGTCCACCGAGAGGAATCGAACCGCTGATTTAAGCGTTGTAAATCTGTAGACTTACCGCTCTACAAGCGGGTTATTCTTTTAAACTATACTATAAACTTAATTCAAAAATGAAGTAACAGCACAGTTAACCCATTGCGCACGTTTGTAATAACACAACTTGTATTTACTTTAGTGAACATTTTTTTATTAATTATACCTGAAACTATTAATTGAAGAAATTTCAGATTTAACTTCAAATATATGGCAAAAGACAAAATACTTTTATATACATAAAACATTTCACTTTGAATAAAGCTCAATGCAAGCGAGAACGTTTTGCTTCCATAATTATGTACATACATTGCTGGAGTGACTTCAAATCTACTGTTTCTTGTGACAAAAAAATTGCATCAGTTTGTTTTGAATTTCGCTCAAGGTTACTCGCGTTAGTCGATCCAGATTTAGCAGTAATAGAGTAGAGGGAAGGCAGCTAGTCAACACCACCCAGCACCAACTCTTGGGCTACTCTTTTACCAATGAATAGTGTGACTGGCCGTCACATTATAGCGTCTAAAACCCCCACGGCTAAAAGTGCGAGCATGTTCGATAGTGGGAATTCGAATCCGCGACCCTCAAACATAAAATTACAGGAACACAATTGATGACGCTAATATTACAAGATTATATTGTTCCGTCATTGTTTTTGATGTTGGATGAAAACCCAAGTAAATGTATATTGTCACAAAATTCATCTTTTCATTTCTCTTTCAGGTAAAGGCACGGCATGGCCAGATGGATTAAGATGTTCGACACGTAATCTGAGGGTCGCGGGTTCGAATTCCCGTCACGCCAAACATGCTCTCCCTTTTAGCCGTGGGAGTATTATAATGTAACGGTCAATCCCACTATTCGTTGGTAAAAGAGTAGTCCAAAAGTTGATGGTGGATGACGATGACTAGCTGTCTTTCCTTTAGTCTTACACTGCTAAATTAGGGATGCTAGCGCAGATAGCCCTCGTGTAGCTTTGCGCGAAATTAACGAAACAAACAAAAGCAAACTTTGAGGTAAGAAAAATAATTATAATACAGCGAGAGAACAGCAAATTAAATATATAAATAGCCATAATTCTCTACTGTCGTCAGGTGCTTTAAATATATTCTGAACTTTTAATACTCATCTCGTATCTGAGTAATAATCACACAGAAATTAAACAAAGGTAGCAACAGTGGTGATGAACGAAACAAGGAAGAAATAAACGCCAAGAGATAAGAACATTAGACCGATGTAATTATCTTTCTGTTTTCGATCTTAGTTGATAATTTGACAAAACGAGGAGTAAACTTTTATGAAGAACAGCTATCGCGTTTCGTTTTCAAACCGTTAATCAGATAAAGAAGTTCAACAAGAATGGGTTCATTGTGTACAGGGTCATGGGTTGTTTTACGCCACCAGGTCACTAGAATGTGTGTCTCAGAGCTAGAGTGAAGGTCCATTAATCTTGAGTGGGAGCTGAAAACTATACTAGATTAATGTAGTGTTCAATGCATGGGAAGCCAGGGTAGTAAGAAGAGCTGGCCTCCCCACGAATTACGGTTGACAAGCGACCAATGGAATTGATTGATTATCTGTATCAAGTACCGACGATGGGCAGCAGACTGATTGACGAGCCATTATTGGTAGTTCATTTGGAAAAAAAATCATCACAAAGATTCGTCGTATTTTCAAGTAGTCACTAAGTTTATGATACATTTTATTTCTAGGTTAATTCTTAACATATAAAAACTGTGTAGTTAAAAAACAAACCTATAAGTAGATTGAAGAGACTAGCATCATCCGTTACAAATAGCGATGATATATTAAGCTCGTGACGACAGCAAAAACAAAGTAAGTTTAAAGGTACATCACTAGTCACTCGACGTAGGGACTTTAAGTAATAGGATCTGTCTTCAAATATAGACTAGCTACTGTGCTTAGAGCACCATAGATTTCGAAGGCATTGGTTAAACACTGTTATCTCAAATTTCACAATCCACGGGAACGTAAATTTCGAGTGATTTTTTCTTGCATTACGTAAGAAATATGAATTCAACAATAAATTTCTTTAAATCAAAGATATTAAATATTTAGTGTTACCTTAAGTTTTAAATCCTTGCATGGAGAAAACGGATTTAATGAAATAGCCTTATTCTTGGCAATCTATGTTTGAAATTCTGTAACGATAAACGTGAAGAATTACAAATGTCTAACCTATTATAAAAGTTATAAAACCTATTATAAAAGCCAGTGTGCGTGTGTGTTGTTTGTCTTTTATAAAACCTATTATAAAAGCCAGTGTGCGTGTGTTTCACGTCAAGTGACATCACGCTTGATCTCTCGAAACAGGAGTCACAAAAGCCAAAATGTGTTTATTCAGATAGAATAGTTGGATTACTGTCCGCTCATTACGCTTTTGGTGACAAGGGTGCAACAGGACCATGAAAGGAGGGTATCATGAAACCTTGTAAGTGTAGTAAGTGTTGGTATAATAATCCTAAAGTAAAACCGTAGTGTGGGAATCACCCAACCTTGAACCAAGTGCACAAAATTTATCATGAAAGTGAAAATATCGACTCAGTCTTGAACTTAACTCGTTTTTGAATTAATCTACTTTCTACTCTCTAACCAACGTTTTTAATTTAAAAAAAAACCATCTTTAAACAACAGAGGTTGTACATGAAGAAATCAACAAATATTTTATATTTTTTGTCTATAAATTTCATTTTATACTTTCAGTATCTAGACTAATAACAAGTTTAGGTTATCCGTTAGTTTACCGGCTTTTATATAAGTTGTTAATATAAATGATTTTTTACTAATAATTATTATTTGAATACGAAACGAATTAATCTCATGAATGAACTGAATTTTGATTGGCTTACAAACGAACTTATCAACGTCTGACTTCCTCAACTGCACTTTGTTACTTCTTTGTTGGTCGAGCTTGATTTCGTAAAATTTATTTATTTTTGTTAGTTATCAAATGTGAAGTTGTGATATAGTAGGAGGTGGGGGCAGTAGTCTTTGTCCCAACATATTTGACGGGCCGTAAACTAACATTGAACGATTTCTACACACTACGTTATATTAGCCCATCCGTATACGCGAGTAAGTTATAAATTACATATAACCTTATACACTTGTAAGAATAAAATAACATTGACAGAACCTGTTCAAACAAGTCCTTTCTTAATTAGTCTACCCTTACACGTTTCTTAGTTTTAAACTAACACTGACAGCCATCCCATAAAAACTGAAACACTTAAGTCTTAGAAGTACTGACAGTCATCTCAAGTCTTAGAAATTCCTAACAGTATAAAATTACACTAACTGCATAGCCCATACGAGTCGTTTCGAAGTTTATCCTGCCTTACGCGATTCTTAACAATAAGATAACATTAACAGCACAACCCAGAGAAGTTGTTTCAGAGGAAGATCTGCTTTGTGTAATCCCGAAAAGTAAAATAAGAATGACAGCACAATCCATACAAGGCATGTGCTCATCAGCAATGTTTGTGTAGAAATTTACACTTTAAAAACCTTTCCTAATAAATTTATATTATTTTTTACCCCATTTTTCACATTTTCCGACTTCTCTGTGTTCTGCACGTTTGTGGCCACCCTACGAGTTCTCATGCTTTTGATTTTGTTTCTAATCGCTTAAAAAGATGCAACTGCTAGTTTAATGCAAGTATCGAACTCGAAGTTTATAGTGATAAACTCTCGAGCTTACTGCTGAGAGCAAGAAGATGTTATCAGTGCCACGGTGTTCATACAACAAGGTTTGACCATTTTACCAAAGCAAGAACAACATATTAGCCATCTGACATAGGAAATGTGGTAACTATTTTGTATTACAAAATATATTTCTAGCTAATTCCAATGCATTATAATAACATTTAACAAAAAGAATGCAAGCTGAATATAACGTATTAATGGCTCATTCGCATAACGATACTTCGTTGCGAAACTAGGAAACTATAAATTATTATTCAAAGTTAGTTTGAGATAAAACAAGCATATATAAGGGTGGTTTTATGCAAAAATTTATATATGCAAATATCGACATTTGGGGTGGATAGCAAATTTGAATATTTTCAACTTTAAATGCTGTTTCAGAGATACTGACAATCAAATATCCATCTCACCATCATCTTTTCAAGGTTTTTTTTTTTATAAGTAAACATATCACGTGCCCAAGGTCTGACGTCATAAGGTCTGTCGAATTTCAAGGGGCTGAGAAAGAATTAGGCGTAATGTTTGAAATATTAATGAAGTTCATTTAAATATCACATGAAGCAGATTTTTGTGATGACATTTAAAATGGTTTTAGGGTTGTATCTTTTTGATAATACGCATATTTTTTTTTAATTTCCTCGCACTTGAAACAATTTATCACAAATTCATTCTGACTAGGTAGGTCTTTTAGAGTTGGGGTGTTTTGAATTTTAGCGCAAAGCTACACGAGGGCTATCTGCGCTAGCCAACCCTAATTTTGCAGTGTAAGACTAGAGAAAATGCAGCTTGTCATCGTCACCCACAGCCAACTCTTGGGCTACTCTTTTACCAACGAATAGTAGGATTGACCGTAACTTATAACGTCCCCATGACTGAAAGGGCGAGCATGTTTGGTGTGACGGGGATTCGAACCCGCGAATTACGAGTCGAGTTCCTCGTTTAGAATTGGTTGGAATATAATGGTCATTCCTTAAACAAACTAAAGAAATATTCAAAATACGCACAGAATCTCAGAGAGCCAATGTTTCCAAACATTTATTATTGTACAGTTTTGCTAATGCAACAATTTTAAAAC
Organism: Tachypleus tridentatus; assembly: GCF_004210375.1. Taxonomy (NCBI): domain Eukaryota; kingdom Metazoa; phylum Arthropoda; class Merostomata; order Xiphosura; family Limulidae; genus Tachypleus; species Tachypleus tridentatus. The sequence goes on along the minus strand of NC_134833.1, from coordinate 135,788,515 downwards.
AATTCGATCTTTTTTTTCTTTTTTTATATTTTTCATCAACGCTCAAGAGTTTCGCATCTGCAATTTTTTCATGAGATGAAATGTACAGATGTATTTACGTCTCTTGGATATGTTTGCTTTCTGCATGAGACCCGGCATGGCCAGATGGTTAAGGTGCTCCTCTCGTAATCCGAGAATCGCAGGTTCGAATTCCCATCACAACAAACATGTTAGTCCCTTCAGTCGTGGAGGCATGATAATGTGACGGCCAATCCCCCTATTCATTGGTAAAAGAGTAGCCCAAGAGTTGGCGGTGGGTAGTGATGACTAGCTGCTTTCCCTCTTAGTCTTACACTGCAAAATTGGGGATGGCTAGCGTAGATAGCCCTCGTGTAGCTTTGCGCAAAATTCAAAACGAACAAACGAACAAACTTTCTGCATGAGAATGGTAAAATATGATTTTCTTCCACTTCAATCTTCAATACTACAGATATTTTGATGGTATTGTAACTATCGTGTGAGAAGTTGACGTTTCGTGTTTGATTATGAGTGGATGTTGTTGGCTATTTGTGCTTGTAAAATCTGGTAGATGACTTTCCAATCGGTTTAATAAATTTTAACATCAGGCTCACGGAAGCCAGATTTAGAAAGACTGGGTTTATTTTTGTTAAGCACATAAGTTACACAATGAGCTATCTGTGCTCTGTCCACCACGGGTATCGAAGCTGAGTTGTTAGCATCACAAGTCCTCAGACTTGCCACTGATCCACCAGGGGATACAAAGATTAGAATTTTACTTGTACTTCTCTATGCTTCAACCTTAACCCTGACTATCTATGAAGCACTGACTAAATGGGAAGTGACTATGTCTACAAATACTCGCTTCGTAAGATCACACACAAGAACCGCAGGCGGTTGGCCATGATAGTTGGCGCCATTTAAAATACGTCAATCACCGCTAGCGATTATTTAAATTAATTATATATGATAAATGACCTTCTGATCGAGGTAGATAATGAATTACCCTTGTCAGCTCTAGCCCTAAAGCTACTTACTGTAATGTGCACACTATTTTATAACAACGTGTACCCCAAGGGAGAACCGACCTAACGTGAGCTGACTCACTGCACCGGAATCGCTCCCGTGTCTGAGTCATTCACGTGCACTCTTATACCCAAATTTCCCTGATATGTAGCTTCATAAACTTCCATCCTCTGCCCAATTAAAGTTACATAATGTAGACACGTCATTAAAAGTCATGCTGAAAGTATATATATGATAAATTAGCTTTTTTCCATTTACTTTCAGGCACTCTCGAATCATTAAAAACTGTAAACTTCTGTTTTACCTGCGGCAATTATTTAGAATTCTGTACAGTTTCTTGTCAATATAATTAAAAACATGTGAATAAAATAGTTTTTACTTTTCAATTACAAACATACGTTTGTAAATAGATGCTAAGATAGACAAACAGATTAATTTACGTTTTTTATTTTTACCTAAATACAAATTTAGGGATACTATGAAAGCCTGAATCCGTAATAATTTTTATTCGTTTGTTTTTAAACACAAAACTATACAATGTGCTACCTGTACTGTAACCAGCATTGGTATCGAAACCCGTTTTTTATTTTAGCGTTATAATCCTACGGACTTACCGCTGAATCACTGAGGAGGGTGGGGATGAATCAAAATACTGTCAGAAATTTCGATTGTTCACGTGCAACTGCTAATTCCTTAGTAGTTAATACAACTTGTTTTTTTACATGCCTATTATTTTTAGAGAACAAATCCCGAATAAAAACAAAAACTACTATCTATCTTTACATTTTTTTGAAAAACTCAACTGGTCTATATTAATTCACACCATACCACCACGCCTCCAAAATCATTCCGCCAAACAACACATGTTTTCTCAATTCAGCCAGGCAGGAGTGTTTTCATTGTTTTGGTTTTCATTTTTAGAACTTTCGTGCAAAGCTACGTAAGGGGCCTCAAAATAACCCTCCCTAATTTTGATATGATAATCTAAAAGAAAAACAGCTAGCCATCAACACCCGCCATCAATTCTTAGGCTACGCTTGCCTAACTAAGAAGTATTTGTTTGTTTGTTTTTAATTACGCGCAAAACTACACGAGGAATATCTGAACTAGCCGTCCCTAATTTAGCAGTGTAGGACTAGAGGAAAGGCAGCTAGTTATCATCACCCACCGCCAACTCTTGGGTTACACTTCTACCAACGAATAGTGGAATTGACTGATAATATATAACGCCTCCACGGTTGAAAGAGCAAGCATATTTTGTGTGTCGGACATTTGAACCCGCAACCCTCAGAATACGAGTCGATCGCCCTAATCAATTAGTCAAGTCGGGCCACCATATAGTGATATATTTATCATAACTATTTTAAAACACTAGAAGCAACGAAGTGCATAGAGAGCATTTTCGTGGCAAAAGTACATGAAAATATGAATCCTCAGATTTATAGTTCGGGTATGCTACCCACTGAGCCAGGCCAGTTGTTCTTCACAACAAAAAGAAAAGATATCTTAGTTTTCTTTTAAAATCTTAAAAAAATAAACAGAAATATGGCGTGTTTCACATTACAAAAATATACATTTTATTGACAAATATAAAGTTCTAGTTGAGAGATTTTGCATCAAATCACTTAAGCCTAAAATAAGTTTGTTTGTTTTTTCATTCCTTTTCTTTTTTGCAAAATCATGAAAGATAAAGCGTATTTTAAAGATGCTTCTTAAACATCTCTAAGAATACAAACTCTATGAAAACCTAATACTAGCTTTGATATTTCTAAAATGAGGCAACGCATGCACTCAAAGAAAGAGGCAATTCTTGAAATCTTAATTTGTTCCAGAACTAAATATTCTCTAAATAACACACTTATCGCCATAAGAACTAGATACCAGCGGTGCACGAAAAACATAACTGATAACAATGTTACACCACAAGATAAGACTGGTTCGTCACAGATAAATCATTTTAAGAATGGATAGCTCTACTGAAAACAACATTTACTGGGTGTATGTTAAGCTTAAATATGTTATAAAATAATATTTAGATTTTACTTTAAAAACTATGCAGCATATGTGTTGTTTTACTATTTTACTTTCACTGAGAACGATCATGAAATTCCAATATGGAACAGTTTATCATGTGTCAAGGAATCCTGTACAGACTTTACGTGACAGTGGACGCGCGTATCGTGTCACGTGACATGGTCAATGGACTGTAGGTCATACGTATCCGGTGTCATAACCATCTATGCTAATGTTTGAAAGTAAGACGTAGCATAGCAACCCAAATAAGAGCAATCTGACTCGTATTATTCTCATTAAAGGCAAATGTATCATAAACATACATTACACACATTGTAAAAGGCCTGTTGACGATTTTTTTTTTTGCATCAGTATAGCTACCCACTCACTCATTATTCATTGTGTGTTTTTTATCAACCATACTTATACTTTAAATACTAAAACAATGTGTCCTCTGTCTTTCTTAATCGTTTAAACTTCACAACACTTACTCCCTTAACCTTGTTCTTCCTTTAACCTTGTTTATCTTTTAGATTTATAACACTTCCTGCTTTAATCTTGTTCTTCCTTTAAAATTCATAACACTTCCTCTTTTTACCCTTGTTTATCTTTTAGATTTATACCACTTCCTGCTTTAATCTTATTCTTCATTTAAAATTCATAACACTTCCTCTTTTAACCTTCTTATTTCTGCGCCCCTCCCAGTGGCACAGCGGTATGTCTACGGACTTGCAACGCCAGAGACCGGGTTTCGATACCAGTGATGGGAAGAACAAAGATAGCCCATCGTGTAGCTTTGTACTTAATTTAAAAACAAATTGTTCTTCCTTTACAATCTATAACACTTCTTCTCTTAACCTTGTTTTTCCTTTAGAATTTATAGCACTTCCTGCTTTAAACTTATTTTTCCTTTAAAATCCATAGCACTTCCTCTTTTAATCACATTCTTCCTGCTTTACGCTTCTTGATTCACTGGAGTTTAACATACTTTTTCTCCTATATTTTTTAGCTTTTTTAAATTTCCTTTCAGTGTCTTAGATTGACAAAAATTTCTAATACGTTTTTCTTGCTCCTTTAAAGACTATAACATTTACGCTCACCCTATCCTTTTCCAATTTTGAAAATTATTCAAAACTTCATAAAAGCATTTAAGTTTCAAAATTGGAGAGGCATAGAGTGGGCGTAAATGTTATAGTCTTCAAACTTATCTTGATCTTCGGTAATTTAAAATGTTCTATCCCTTACCCTTCTTGCTCTGTTAGAACTTATGATATTTCACAATCGTCCTAAATAAACCTATAGATTTTTTCTTATACGTTTTTACATACATTTTAACCTCACCCTTCTGGATCCTAAGAAGTATATAGCACGTCTTCGTTGACTGGCACGAGTCCTTGTAACACAAAATGACTTGGTAGCACAGAATGTGCATGAATTAATGTTACATATCAAAATCGACTCCCTACACGAACGATTTATCTTAAGTTTAGTTTGTTGAGTTTGTGTTGAATTACGTGCAAAGCTACATGAGGACTATCTGCGCTAACCATCCTTAACTTAGTAGTGTAGAACTAGAGGGAATGCAGCTAGTCATCGTTACCCAGAGACAACTCTTGGGCGACTCTTTTATCAACGAATAGTGGAATTGACCGTTACATATAACGCCTCCACGGCTGAAAGGGCGAGCAAGTTCAGTGTGACGGGGATTCGAGCCCACAACTCTTAGATTGTGAGTCAAGCGCCCTAACCACCTGACCATTAGGGTAATTTTATCTAAACACCAACTCATCTGGCAAATAATGTTAAACAGCAAACTCCACATGCACAGATTTCGAAGTCAAAACACGTGGATAAATATTGCAAAGTAAACCAGCTTTAGAGAAGAACAAAAAAAATGTCGAAAATTAGGACTAACTCCATAGAAAAATATAGCGATATAAACCAACTGGAGAAAAAATTGTAAAGCATTAGTACTAAGTCCAACAAAAATATTTTAAAACTAGCTGGAGTACCCATCACCTAGTTACGCAAATTAATGATATATGAAAGGTTATCTTAGGACTTGAAAAGTTGTTTCGCTTACATTTAATTGTGAAAATAAACAGAAAACAGAAAAACGCAAAACTGAAAATTTGTGTATGTCTCCTCAGAGTCATAATAAATCTCCACACCAAATTTGACAAAGATCCTGTCTCCCCGCTAAGACAGCGGTAAGTCCACAGATTTACAACGTTGAAATCATGGGTTCGATTCCCCTTGGTGGACACAGCAAACAGCCCTATGTGGCTTTGGTTTAAGAAAAAACACAAACTTGTTAAAGATCCATCCACAGAAGATGAGGTTCCGGTAAAAAACGCTCATAAAAATTGCAAAACTCAAAACTTAAAATCTGTCTCTCCACACCAATTCTGGTGAAGATCCATCTAACTCTGGGAAGTTGTTACATGGACATACAACAGACAGTATTATATAGATAAACCAGCTTGACAGCAAAATGACAAAAATTAAGACAAGATCCAAATGCACATATTGCAAAATAAAATAGCTTCACGAGAATATTTACAAATGAAAACTCTTTCTGCCCACAAATATTGTAAAACAAACTAAAACAAATAACTATTAGAAACAAATTAAAATCAGGGTTAAATACTGCAAAATAATTCAGCCTGACAGAAAAAAAAGATTAATTAAAAATATCGCAAAACAAACCAAGTTGACAGAAAAATATAAACATTAGGACTAATTTCAAAGAAAAACAATGCAAAATAAACTCGGTTGAGGAAACATTAATAAAAATAATAGGACTAACGTCACAAGCAAATACTAAATTCTGATAAAGTAAAGTCTAACTTCTCATTTTACGTGAGAGGCAACTATAAAAATGACAATTCCCCAGAAAATAGATGCTAAACCAATTCCACAAACAAATATCAAACAAACCACTAATTATACACGTGGCTAGTTTCAATGGCGTTAAAATACCACAGATACTTTATTCTAAAAACTTTACACTGATCAAATAACAGTATAAAAATATTACATACAAACTACAACCAGTTGATCATTACAAAGACTCTCTGTGCATTAGTCCTGTTAAAACTGCCTTACATAACCCAAACTTTTTTGGTTCACTTTTTCTCTCAGTAAGAATGGTGAATTTAATCCGGACGATTTAACAAGCACGACCACGCTGAACTAGTACTTGGAGTTTCACATTTCTCCTACATGACCGATCCCTAGAGTTCACGACTATGGTGGGCTTAACTAAGAAACGTAAAAGCTTGTCAAGCTGCACAGTAGAGGATGAAATGGAAAATCTTTTAGTCTTTTTTTTTTCCTTTGCATGTCAATTTATCATTTGTGTTACTAATACGTATAAAAAACACCTTCGTAAGTTTAATGTATGAGTTTTACATAGAATCTTACGTTCATGTTTAGAGTTTAGTCTCTTTCCATCTCCAAACATTATAATACGTACGTAAAATTGTACTAAACAGCACCACCAGTATCTCAGTTGGTAAGGAACAGTTAACTATCTTTTTAACCTATTGCTGAAAAGTATTATTAGCACCATGTTAACGAGGAAAGTATTTACTGAAGAGCGTTACTAGTATTGCGTTTGTGAAGGAAAGCTTAACATGTAAACAGCATCACATTAGTAACAAACGGTAAAAATGTAAATATATCTCTATCTGAAAAGTGTCACCGTACGTCACGTCATTAAGTAACAGTTAACGTGTATATAACCTTTTACTGAAAAACGTCACTGGTATTGGGTTAGTAAGAAATGGGTAATTGGGTTAGTAAGAAATGGTTAACATGTTTATGTGCTTCATGTTTCTGATGTTATTCAGAGATACCAGTGATACAGTACAGATCGTATTAACAAACGTTTCTCTTTTCTGTTAGCTGCGAGGAATAGAGAAAAAAAAAAGTTTAAAAATTCTTGAGCAGATTACATATACTGTAAAAATTAATGTTTCTGTTTTTTGCAGCTCATTTTTGTCAAACATTGATTTTCTCAATTATTCTTCCAAGACATTTTCTACGTACACACGTGAAGGAGTAAAAATGTTTGTTGTTTTTTTTTTCTGTGAAGAAAGAGTCAAATTAAAAACATTAAACCAAATGTTGTGTTAAACAACAGTTAGTTCTCACTTCTTTACGTATTCAGTTTCCAGCGTCTCTTTGTTGTGAGCTTTGAATTCAAAACGTTCTTGAAGAGTTGAGCAACGATGTAACAAAGCTTCTTCCGACATGCTGAAAACTTTCACGTTAAATGTACAAACTCTCCAACAGCGATTCTTTATTTTTGAATTTGAACAATAGCCAGTCAGGTGAACCTGAAACATGTTGCTCCTCAAGGACATAAAGGACTTGCCCAGACGCCAACAACTTGTTTGTTTGTTTTTATTTCAGCCAAAGCTACACGAGCGCCATCTGCGCTACCGTCCCTAATTTAGCAGTATAAGATTACAGGGAAGGCAGTTAGTTATCGTCACCCACCGCCAACTCTTGAGCTACTCTTTTAACAACGAATAATGGGATTGATCGAACATTATAACGCCCCAACGGGGGAACGTGTTTGATGCAACGGGGATTCGAATCAGCGACCCTCAGATTAGGAGTCGAGCGCCCTAACCACCTGGCCATGCCAAAGCCCATATACCAACGGAGTGTATACAGTATTAGAAGAGGCGACTATCTACTTCCAAAACAGAGAATCCCACAAATGAGCTAGAAAAGACGACTTCTCCAGTTCTAGTCAGAGATTTAAAACTCAAAGAATCGAATTTAACGGATGTCATTCCATTCGTTTTGAAATATCGTATTAATTGAAAAGCTTTCGTCTGGTAAGTCGAGAATTAAAATATATCTTTATTTGTTTTTTAACATCTTTTAAGGTACTAAAAACACGAGCGGCGTTTATACTCCCTAAGTTGAACCTCCTACAAGACAATGACATAAACAACTAGAAGGGCGGGCACTCAATAGAGGGCTTATCTCCGCCACCCAGCGTTGTTCCTATTCGGTTCTTTAAAAAAAAAAAAAAAGGAAAAATAAAATGTGTCCGTATGTTAGTTTTTATCAACGGACACGAAACATTTTTCGCAGCACAATAAGGAATAATATTCAACATAAGTCTACCAAGTTTCATCACAATCTGACCATTTTTGACAGAGCTATAGAAAAATCGGTTCTCATATTAACAGACAGGGAATTTTTATTTTTTGCGACCTTGAACCTCCAAAAAAATAACTAATTAATTCTAAGTTGTGTCATATTCCAAATATATACCGATTTTCGTACAAATCCATTCTGCCGTTTTTAAGAAATCTTGCTGACAAAAAAACACACACACACACAAGGGTGAAAACATAACCGTCACCGCCGAAGGAAATAGACATAATAACAGAAGCAATCTTTTTTACACATTGTATGATTACGTAGACAACAGTTCGTTCGTGAATGGTGATAATCTCTTTTAAGTGTAAAATGCAGCACAGTTTTACAACTGACTGTTTGATTTTTATATCCGATATAGTAAATATTAGATGTTTTATACAGCATATCAATAAATACAAGTTAATATTTAAGCTTTGAAATGCACATTACTGGGAATTAAATGAAAAATTGCACATTATGTACATATTGCACATTCATTTTATATATCTTTACACGTGTAAGTCTGCATACGTGCATGTGTATTCAAATATAAGTTTTCACGGCTTGTTTTTGTGTACCAGTTTATATAAAATGATGGCTGAGTTTATCCTAATGGTTAGCATGGCAGGGTACTGATCGAAAAGATCAAAGTTTGAGCCGTGATATGTCGCTAAATATATTCTATTCTTTTATCTGTGTGTGCGTATTGTAAGGGGGGTTAATTATAGCAATGAATTCCGCTATTCGATTACGGGTATAGTTGCATACTAAATGACGGATGGTGCTGATTAATTGCTGTCCTCTAAATTAGGGACAGTTAGGTCTGAACCACAGAGGGCCTCTGATCTGGTCGTTTAATCCACGTATCGCAAAAGAAGCTGTTTATGAAAAGATAAGTTCTAAAGTTCTTGGTAGTAAAATATGTATGTATTAAGTTTTACACTGTTCTAAAGGCCCAGCACGTCTAGGTGGTTAGGACGTGATAATTTGACGATTAATCCCACTATTCGTTGGTAAAAGAGTAGCCCAAGAGTTGGCGGTGGGTGGTGATGACTAGCTGCCTTCCCTCTAGTCTTATACTGCTAAAATAGGGACGGCTAGCGCAGATAGCCCTTGAGTGGCTTTGCGCGAAATTCAAAACAAACCAATACACTGTTCACATTAATGTTTCAATCGTCCCTACATTTTTGACGTGGTTTATATTAATTAAATTATCCACAACTACGGTTGCATTCGATCCCACGTGGTGATATATAGAACTTTTACTTCTTGTCTTCTAGGATTACACTCTAAGTTGGTAAGTTTTACGGTAAGCGACGTTTCGGGTAACCGCCTTTAATAAGGCTACGGGGGGGGGGAACTCATTGGATCCCCACTCCCCGAAAAAAAATACGGAGGATATTAATCTTAATGATCAAAAGAGATCGTTATGACTTAATCTGGATATTTAAATACTATGCCTTACCAAAAAAAAAAACTGTCGTTATTTGTCCTATTTACGGTTCATCACAAAATGATTACATCACTAAAGTAGCAGTTGGTTAGATCAAGGAAACTAAAGTCAAGTATGCGTTCTTGAGATAACTCTTCAGAAGTCTTTTGTCGTCACCTACACACGCGTTTCTACAACAAACAGTTGCCGTCTATTCAACCAAATTTCGTCTTGATATTATTATTACGAATTATGCTGACCAATCACACTTGTCCGCAATAGAACAGGAATTATAGTGGACGGTGCCTACACTAACAAATTGTGCTGATATTTCATTGAGGATCTATAATGTGAGGATTAACTCAATATTTGTAGCAAAAGTAAGCAAGACTTTTCTTTTTGTTGTTGTTGTTATTGTTCCCCACATTCCTCACAATTATTAATTTCAAATCACAGGAGTGTGAAAACAACATCTTCTTTTGTCTCTTACATGCCACGTTCTCCGGTAAGTCAGGAAGGAAAGCATGACAGTCCGTGATGACGAGAAAACCCATTTGTAGAGAAAATTACATATTTAAAAACGGCTGGTATGGGTAGAAAAGGCACTAATAGAGGAGAGAGCAAACGGCAGGCACCGGTTGATGAGCGTGAGACAGAGGTTGTCCAGAGCTAGTTTGTTCACCGTGGACAAAGCGCAGATAGCCCATTGAAGTCACTGCCCGAGACAACTTTTGTACAACACCAGAACTCGTCAGCTTGGTTGGTCGCGATAGCAGCCAAGTCTATTTACAATGGTATTTTAAAAGCAGTGTGAAACGTTAATTCTACAAATAAAGTAGGTCTGAAATGCCATTTCTAACCACAGATTTGATTTATAATGTATAATGTGCTAATTAAAATGAATGTCAAAGAAGACAATAAAATATATGCAGTTTTCTCGGTAATACTAAGCTATTGGTTCCATTGTTTCGCTGTAGTTCCACGATTAATATCGTAACATAAGGATCAGCTTAGTTTCAGATAATTATTATTGTGTATAATAAAGCAAGTAACATTGTTCAGTAGGGTTGATGTCAGATATATGCAGGTCAACTATATAAGACAAGAAAAACATTTATTGCTATTGTATAATAACTCTCACACCATAATCAACCGAGAGCTCACCCGCTCATGTAGGTCGATGTAAGAGAACAAAACTTACAACAATTATTTGTTGTTTTTGTAATTTCTCACAAAGCTACACGAGGGCTATCTGCGCTAGCCGTCCCCAGTTTAGCAGCGTAAGGCTAGAGAGAAGGCAGTTAATCGTCATCACCACCCACCGCCAACTCTTGGGCTACTCTTTTACCAACGAATAGTGGGATTGACTGTAACATTATAACGCACCCACGGCTGAAAGAGCAAGTATGTGTGGGGCGACGGAGAATTCGAACCCGCAACCCTCAGATTACGAGTCGAGCGCCTTAACCTCCTGGCCATGCAGGGCCTCCACAAAGAGCGAAGAAGATAAGAACGTTATGAAAGTTTTCTGATAAAAGTGGTAAAACGTTTCAAGTCGTATAACAACATTCGTCAGAACAAAGTAAAGAGAAAATAATGATATATATTAAAATTCAAGGCAAAATGCTCCAGTTTGGCGATTAAAAAATACTTTTTTTTTTTAAATTATGTTAAAATACCTTCGAAGGATACAGAGATAACAGTGGAAAATCCATTTGCAACCAAAGTAAATTTCGTAATTTATAAATTATATGTAAAATGGGGGAAGTTATATGTTATTCAGTCGTAAACTACTAATACGCAATTAAGTATTTAATATCAATACCTGAGAAACAAGAAGGCAGCAGCGAAAATTGAATTTATAAAACTGATGAATGTATGGAGTTACTGGTTAGTTCGTTACAAATTGTACTCTTAAAGTTCAATGCTAAAAATGCAGTATTAAAAGGTGTTATAGCCTGAAAATTATGTTAATATCTGAAACAGATATATGTACATAAGCATTGTTAAATGCGAATTTTCAAGTCACTCAGAACTCGATATATTTTCATTTGTTTGTTTCTAACATAAAGCTACGTAAGCCTAATCCACTTATAAATATTTGAAACATGTTCAAAATATTTGTCTGTATTGGAAAGTAATAAGTTACTTAAAGTAACAGTGGAAATTTATTAATATCAATAATAATGTTGGTTATATTATGACGTATTAATGGTAACAAAAGTACTTTGTTTTCTTACTGTATGACGTCACTAGCCATTGAGACATGGGTGGGAGATTAAAACTATTCTACACTATGCAGTTGGAATACAAAAAATATCAATCAGTTGTTTGTTCTTTGTTAAAACGATTGTACGTTTTGTTAGAATTTAATAATAGTTTTTTTTTTATCAATCCCGCTCTGAGAAGTCTGTAAACTGTGAGTTTATTTTTTGTGTTTTCAAAATACCACGGTATTTGGGTTTATAATTAGGTTACTCAAGTACTGAAAGTCCATAATATCTTTGTTGTGTGTTTTATGTTGCTTATTAACATGTTTTCTAATAACGTGCAGTGTGCGGCCTTTCCACAGGTCGATAGTGTACATAAATGACGGCCCGTAATCCGAGGGTCGCGGGTTCGCATTCCAGTCGCGCCAAACATGCTCACCCTTTCAGCCGTGGGGGCGTTATAATGTTACGGTCAATCCCACTATTCGTTGGTAAAAGAGTAGCCCAAGAGTTGGCGGTGGGTGGTGATGACTAGCTGCCTTCCTCTGGTCTTACACTGCTAAATTAGGGACGGCTAGCACAGATAGCCCTCGAGTAGCTTTGTGCGAAATTCCAAAAACAAACAAACATAAATGATACTTCTGTCACATGTATTTATGTTTGTGTATTAATTATACTGCTGTATTAGCGTTTAGTTATATCTATACAGTAACCAAAATAGTTCAATATCACATGAAGGCTGTTAACATAATATCGTTGTTTTGTTTAGTTTTAACACAAAGTTAAGTAATGACGTACCTGCGCTGTGTTCGTCACGTGGGCTGAATCCCGAATCCTATCGTCTTAAAACCTAAAGCTAAACTACGAGCCATTGGAAGACATTACAATACCAAACATATACAATTATGAGATCACTGTTAATTGTAAGAGCACACTGGGTCGTTCTGTCAGCTGTTAACACGTGCACTTGAAATACAGCACATGCTCGTGGTTTACATGTCTTATCTCAACCTACCTCGTGTCCATACATTTATTTTGTATTATGCTTTAGTAAGCGCTTAACCCCAACTGTTAATGAAGAAGATTTACGAGCTATTGTCTTTTTTCACGTATAATCAGTTAAAGAAAGAAAATGATGTCCTATTTTGTATCGTAAGTAAAATAACACAATGTACTCAATTATCTACAGCGGTAAATAAAAAAATATGTAGATAGAATTGTACTATAAATGACAACAAAAAACAATTATTGCTACCATGATATATTTTAATTGTAATGGGCTAAGTTTTTCTTTTGCCTATAACGGGGACCTCGTTGTACAGAAAGGAAAGAATGACGACTTTTTTGTCATCACTATTCATCCATTTAACACGTGTTTTTCTATCCCGTGCTTTTTCTTTCTTTTTTTTTTATCAGCAGCTTGGTCCATTCACCTTCATTAGTGATCCGTCTTGGGAATAAATAAAGCGTGTTTTCTAACAAGGTCGGAGCTGACGTTTCTTATACGTCAGACAACAACTGAGAACACGGCTTGGGTTAAAGGTTTCTCGTGTTTTCGGTGTTTGTTGTGATTTAAATCTACACTAACCCAAAGGAGGAACCCATATATATATATTTGTCGTTCTCGTCGAAGCGTTAGTTCAAGTGATTAACTTCGTATATTACAGAATCCTCTCTTAATTAGGCATTTTCTCCTACTCAGGGTAAACTTCTCAACCATTTGTATTAAAGGCGTATTTAACTCTACACCACTTCTATATAGCGCTCCCTGGTGTGATATTTTACAAAATGAAAAGCTTTGTCACGTCAAATGACCATAATGTCGTACTCCAACATGGGCCTAAGTAACTGATTTACGATTTTGACGCTTCTTACGAATGTGTCGTATGGGGTGTTTCTAAGACTAAATAATAAAAAGTCTCTACAATTTACTACAAAGGTCATATTACTTAGTTCAGTTTACAATGCATACAACAACCGAAGCAGTGTTTATACTTTTAACATGTGACAATTGAAGACTGTGACAAGAAAATGTGTTCAATGACATCAGAAGTTGCTACCATTAAGGATACGCCCCCCCCCCTAACTCCATCAACTTTATAGTCAAAACAAATCTAATCTGACGCCACACTCATTTGAGTGTGAACGCATTTCCACTGGCAACATCAGAGAGCGCCATGTTTTGAAACTTCCTTTTCCCCAACTTTTTGCCTTCGTTCAACCGTCAACTACGAGTTAAATATCCTACTATACTCTAGGAGCCCATGAGTGAAAGTAAAATAGCACATGTTATAATATGTTAACCACACCACATCTATTATATCAAATGCCGATGATACCTTTCGTCGATCAGAGAGATCATCAGGCCTACTTCCGTAACAAATATTAGTGGTCAAGACGATTACATTATCCGTTTCATGGACACCAACTGTTATTGGTCTGAATTAGATCAAGTTGTAATTAGTTATTAGATTAGTTATGAGGTAAAACATTATTTATTTTTAGTCACGTCATAGATGCTCATAAAACGGCTCTGACTTCTTTTGGTGTTGTTTGTTTTTTCAAGTTTAAACTTTTATCTAATAGCCCTGTCATCTCTTGACAGATCTGAGATCTAATTACAGTTTTGGACTCAGGAGGTTAATCTATTTCAATAGATTCAAGGTTTTATAGATAAATTTACTCTAATCCTTGAGGGTAAGCTGATAGAGATCCTGTGAATAATAAAATTGAACTGGATATATGCGCGCCCCACGTTTAGTATTGCTGGCGCACATAGGTATAGCCAATACAATCGAAAAAAAGCCTCATAGACTATTTCACTCTAGCCCTGGCCGTCGTATTGTAATAAAAGTTTGTTTGCTTGTTATCGATTTCGCGCAAAGCTACACTAGGGCTATCTGCGCTAGCCGTCCCTAATTTAGTAGTGTTAGGCTAAAGGGAAATCAACTAATCATCATCACCCACTGCCAACTCTAGGACTACTCTTTTACTAATGAATAGTGGGATTGACCGTCACATTATAACGCCTGATAAGAAAGGCTAGTAACCTGATCATGACAAACTCATATTACTCTATGAAACTTGTAACTGTTTTTCCAAAACCTGACATTCCAGGCCTTTTTCTAAGGTCAAATCTAAAAGTATGATTAGCGATTAACAAAACAAATGCATATTATACTTTTAATTCCCAAAACTATGTTACTACAAATTAAAGATATTATCGTTTTAAAATTTAGATTGTGGTGGTTACCACTTAACTCTGTTGTCAATATAAAAGACCGGAGTTTAGCAGCTACGACCCCTTAGAGTTAAGAATATTTTGTCAATTTATCTTGGACTTGATAACTTGTAAAACTGTTATCGGTTAAGACGGAATCGGGCGAATTAACTTGTTAAAACCGAATTAAGAGTGAGTTAGGTATCTGACCGGAAGCTGACGTTCAGAACAGTTTGAGTTTGTCTCATCACATCGTACCAATTGCAACCATCTCGAGTGAATCAGTGCGCATGCGTACAGAATTACCTACATATCTAAGTTCAAAGGAAGATTTTCTAAACATATTCTGTCTCGAACGTATTTAGAAAGGTGTGTTAAACTACTAATGATGTATTTGTATAGAGAATTTCATTTAATAAGAATGAGTTAAAATATAAACGATGAAAGATATATTTTGAAGAACATCAAAAATCTTATAGTTAAAAACCAAAATAACATAAAAACCTGTATAGTATAAAAAATAAATCATCTTAAGAACCTATCCACCAGGCATTATGTTCAAGGTTCGGTAATCTTTTTTATTTTTATGAACGCGCCACCTAGCGGAGACGTTTTGTTCTACCAAATCATGACTATTATTATTTTAATAAAGAAAAAAGTTTACTGCCTTACCATATTTGTAAAATAATAAAAACAGGTTTATAACTTTTAACGCTTGCAATTATAATTCTGTTTAATGTTGTAGTTGTTTCGTAAAGTAAAGGATATGAAACCAAACACTCACGTGCGTTACAAGAACATAAAATAGAAGTTAAACATTAAGTTGATGAGTAATATTTTTCTTCAGCATCAGTACATATTGAACTCAGCTGAGTTCCATAAGTTGTATCTACTTTCTTCACTGTTAACCATGGATAAGGATTTGTTAGAGCTCTCACAGTGTCGAGTTTGACCGTTTTTGTGTGTCATAGTTTAAAACCTGATTTCGGTAATTATGTTTATTACGTGAGTTGTCGTTTAGTTATCCTTTAGAAATCTTTAGGATCAAAAGTGAAGGTTTGAGTCATAACTTTTAACTGTCGTTGTATTGTTTTCGATGTTACCATTTAGTTTTTCAAGGAAATGCACACGTTCACAAACAAGACAAAATAAACAACGTAAGTATCGACACATACCTTAATGGCCAGGTGGTTAAGGCACTCGACTCGTAATCCCAGGGTCACGGGTTCAAATCTCCGTCACACCAAATATGCTCACCCTTTCAGCCGTGGAGGCGTTATAATACGACGATTAATCCCACTATTCGTTGGTAAAAGAGTAGCCAAAGAATTGGCAGTGGACGGTGATGACTAGCTGCCTTCCCTGCTAAATTAGGGACGGCTAGTGCAGATAGCCCTCGTGTAGCTTTGCGCGAAATTGGAAACAAACCAAACCACATACCTTATCATCATGTAAACTAGTCCACAAGTTTATAGCTCGAACAGAGAAAGAATAAGCTTATGACCAAAGCTTCGACTTATTTCTACTAAAACAACGAAGATGCAATTAGCTATGCAGCTTTATATTCAGTGTATAATTTTCTCTCTACAACATCTGGATAGATCCGGCGAACCAAGATGGTATTCATATGACAGCATCTCCATTCATCTCTGTTATCTATCGACAAAAATAACACTATCTGCATATAAAAATTCTATTCTGAAATCTGATTCAAATGACGTTGAAATAGATCGCGATTATGTATAATGACGACGCAGGGTATCAACCCCCGATAAGGGGAGATGAACCGCAGTGTGAGTAGACTAACTTATCAACTTACTCATATTCAATTCCTACCTAGAGAAGGGTTTCACAATATCAGAATGTAAAGCCTGGAGGCAACAGAGAAACCTGAGATTTTATGTTTAGGTTAACTGGGGTATTTCTCTCTATATATAATATATATAAGTCTAATATCTGTGTTGTGCATTTCTGCATAAAAAATTAGTTTAATCTTATGAATATATATCACGTTGAGAGTGGTAGTAGATATATAAGGTTTTGGCCTGTATAACACAATTATATATATATATAATTTCTATTTTTTATAATATATAAATATATATATATTTATATATATTCGTTTACAACATATTTCCTTCACAAATATAAAAAGAACTAATACTCCAGAGTTCTTTAAAAAATCCGATTATAGTGAGTGTTGATTTCAAAATTTCAAGATTTTTTGTTAATTGTTTAGTATGTATATAAAATATGGTGTTTTTGGAATAGGGGCGCTTTCCAAACCCTGCTTCTCGGCTAACATATTCCCGTTTGGTCATTACCGAATTTAGTTCACCGCAGGAATGAATTTCACTGTTCCTTTTTGTTTTTATTACGTAATTAAATTTTATTTTTAGCATTATTTTCAATGAGATCTCACTCTCTAATTTATGATTTGCTTTTCTATTTAAAGTACCATATTACGTGTTCGTTTTAAACGTAAAATATGAAACCTGCTTTACTGCGTGTCAAGATAAACGCGTCTTTCCGATATTTACATTTTGTGTCTAGTTTTGGTTGTTCAGTCATCCGTATCCCGATTGTTTAATGCTGAGGCACAAGATTGCTAAAGTAGAAGCTTTCTAATGTGAAATATATACAGAATATTCACTATAAAAGTTAGTCTTAAGGTTAATACAGCTCGTTAGGGTCTCGCAGTAGTAGCTTAAGTGTCAGAATAAAGGGAGAGATATTAAAACGTATGGTCACACACTCGAGTGGTTTCTATTCCCTCAGTGTCTTAAGGCCGTCCAAGTAGGAACCAGGGGCTGCTCTTTTACCCACGAATAGTGGGATTGACCGTCACCTTATAACGCACCCACGGCTGAAAAGACGAGCATGTTTGGTGTGACAGAGATTCGAGCCCGCGATCCTCGGATTACGAGTCTTGTTTGTTTGTTTTGGAATTTCGCACAAAGCTACTCGAGGGCTATCTGTGCTAGCCGTCCCTAATTTAGCAGTGTAAGACTAGAGGGAAGGCAGCTTGTCATCACCACCCACCGCCAACTCTTGGGCTACTCTTTTACCAACGAAAAGTGGGATTGACCGTCACATTATTACGCCCCCACGGCTGGGAGGGCAAGCATGTTTAGCGCGACTCGGGCGCGAACCCGCGAACCTCAGATTACGAAGCGCACGCCTTAACGCGCTAGGCCATGCCAGGCCCCGGATTCCGAGTCAAGTGCTTTAACCATCTGGCAATGCCGGGCCTAGAATTACGTTATAAGTAAGTTGGAATGCAAAAACACTTTTAAAAAAAGCGAATGTAAAAGGTTCGTGCAGTCATCAAAACTAAGGCTATATGTTCCCGGCTAACGTTTAATGGTGGCGTATCAGAGAAATCAGTATTTATAGCATTTATTTATTACGAAAAATAAATCGCAGTTGTAGCAAATAGAAAATTGTCGCATAATTTGTTTTCGTAGATCATCAAAATTCACTCACTGACACCTAATCATTTGCTAACAATAAAATATAAATATACAATATAAATTGAAATAAGGTAGAATCAAAATATTCTTTCTTAAGCTGTCGATAAAAATTACTAACAACGTGTTTGGTCAAAGGTGTATCTGTGTTTGTATGCTGTTTTTTGTGACCTCGTATGGGATCAACTGAATGTCATTAAACTATATATATATATATATATATATATTCGTCGTATAATTAAACGTTCTCTGTCAAGTTTTGTTTTCTTACACATTAGTTTAGTACACTTCAGATGATCTTTTATTTCACAATGATAACGAGATTCCCATATACTCTCGTTGTTATCTTCATTGTACAAACCTTTCCCTCAAAATTATTCTCTAGCCTTTATTATCTACGTTTGCGTGTGTTTGTTTTCGGTATCAAAATAATAATATTTAGTGAAATTCTACACTCAATAGACCGTGTTGACGATTAAAGTTAACATCAAACTCATCTTAATAAATAAGTCAGAGTTTATATGTACATGCATATTTGGACCTAAAACAACGAAAAAATTAATTTGATTATTTGAAAAATGGAATTGTTTGTAAAGTGCAGACCATTTATTATTTATAAAAACTTTCAGGTAGAAATAGAGACGAGTGTAAAATATGTTGAAGACTACAACAGAACGCAATACGACATTAGAAAATAAAAAGTAGGCCTAACAACATTCACCTTCATAGGTGTTATACGTTCTTACACCAAGTCATTGCTAGTTACTTGGTGTTAGACATATAACACAGTTAGTTACTAGACACTCCAGCTGTCCACAAAGTTTTAAGTTGTAACAAAAGCTGAGCGACTGCAGACGAGTAAAACCCGAATCAGGCAAGAAGATATGTTCAGGACAACTAAATAAGAAGTCCCGCTGAGTGTCATTCACGGAGGTCCGTGCTTAGGATTTGCAGCGACGAGGAAAGAAGGGGGAGAAACATCAAAGCCTGCCGCCAGATTGATGGAGCAAGACATGGACACAATACGTTGATCCGGAGTGTAACAAGGGAATAGGGGTCGGCTGTGTATTTCACCACGTCTCTTTTGTATAATCTCAAACTTATTATTGAAACAACTGTCATAATGAAAGACAAAATTATTTGTGTGGTTAAATATAGTTAAAAGGATTTCCAAATGCAACACAATTCACTTTGTCTGTCAATGATTGAATGCATTCAACTAAATCGAATCACTTCAACGTAATGCTCAGTGTGATTGCTTTTTATTTTTTTCATTTGTTTTTCACGGCTGACGACCCCTAACAAAGTATTTGATAACAAGATTTGTAGCGTGAGAAGAACGTTTCGGAAATACGTGAGGTGTTAGCACATTGCTTTCACCCGACAATGTGCTACACACGCGTGGGCAGTCACGCTTAAACTCTATAGCAGTTTTGGAATTTCTGTGACAGGACATAAAAATGAAGCTAAAATCTTAGTATATTGACACCTTCACAGATTACCAGGTGCCCCGACAAATGCTCACATCAGTGAGAGTCCAGTATCTACACATGTACATAACCGAAAATTATTTAGTGTGTTTGTGTTTTCTTATAGCAAAGCCGCATAGGGTTATCTGCTGAGACCACCGAGGGTAATCGAATCCTAATTTTAGCGTTGTCAATCCGCAGACTTACCGATGTATTAGCGGGGCGCGAAAATTATTTAGAGGAATGCATAAAGCATTAATGTTATTATATAAAAAAAACTTCTTATGAGAGAGGTGTTGTGCTCAGATAACGTATAACGATATTACACAACGTTGATTTGTGTTTTTCACATTATGTTCTAAACTGCTACAGATGAGATTATTTTGTGATCTGTGTTCGGAGCCTCTGGTTTCTTTATCGTATTCTGTATTTTGAGTTACATCTTTGGCTTCTTTTCCAGTTTGTTTTCTCATCATTACTTTTATGTTAACATATATAAAGCCTAGAATTGTTTTATGTGTATTAATAAAGATTTTTTTATCTTATTATAGCTGGTAAAAATAAAAAAAAAACCTATGTTATTTTTTTCTGGTACTAACATTAAATCAGTAAGTGGTGCCTGTTCCCGAGTTATTGAATTACCAAATCGTTTTATTCAGTCTATAGAACAGACCTAAGACGTATTTCTGTCATATTTTTATAGTATGGCCTCCAACAAAAATTCACAAACTCTCAAAACTGTGCACATAGCCTATATGGAGTTCAGGAGCACCTGGGGTTCAATATAGGATTCAATAATCTTAAAGTGTTTTGCCAGAAGTAAATCAGATAGCCAGAAGCATGTGCCAAAAGGTTTCGTCCATGTCTTTTAGCCTAATAATGAAATTCGTTGTCCTTTGTAGACATGTATATAAAGCGCACACTGTTGAAAGAACCGAGCGCGTTCAGCAACATCAAATATTGAACTCTAAACCGTTTGATTTGCAACCTGACAAGTTAATCACTATGTCATTCCCACCACCCATCCCGGCCTAGAGAAAAAACAAAGAAATAACACTAGAGTGGAACGAAACATTCAATTTGGAAAGGGTGAAACAGGTAGATAGATATTTTAAGACGTGTGGCCCACACAATCTACCAAACTTAACTACTGTGCACAACTCTTTCATATAAAATAAAATTAGAACTTAAAAAAGAAATAAAAAATTAGCATCAATTATGGGTGTTCGTTCACCTTCTGCAGCTAGTTGTGGAAAGGTGATCTTTGCAAATGAAACAAAAAAACAAATATAATAAAAGTAAAATAAAGGTAACACGGATCGCTACAGACAAATTTCTGTGCAAATCTTTTATGCTTCTGGTCTACTCGTCTAAGATTTAAAATATATATCATCCAAAGTTAAGGTTGTTTTGAAGTTAAACACAAAGCAACACAATGGGATGTCTGTACTCTGCCCACCCTGATTCTAACCTTATAAGTCCGTAGACCACTAGGGAGCCCAAAGTCAAGAAGTAGATATTGTCTTTTATCATTTGTTGTTAGTATAAAGCTATACAATGGGCTATCTATGCTGTACTCAACATAGATATCGAAATACAGTTTTTAACACCATAAAATCAGAGATTTATCGTTTAACTACTGATGGGCATCTCGTATGAAATGCAGTTTAATTTTATCAAATAATTTTCATTTTTTAATTTCTGATAGCAAAGCATTTTTTCACAACTTCAGCTTTAATTTCTGAACATCCTTTTATGAGTGATAATCATTATTTTTCGCGTGTTATAATTATTCAAAATATAAAGTAAGCAGATCAAACATTTAAAAATGAATGTGTATGAATCAAAAAGTAAAAATAATCTTATTCACTCCCTTGAAACTGGACATTTTCTTAATCGTCAACAGGAATTATTTTTATCATTATATTCAATAATTTAAAAGATGATGCTGAATGCATCACCAGGAAAACTACATTACAAAACAAACAACAACAACAAAATCATAAAACCCAAGTGATTTGCAAAGCTCCACCTGGCGAAAGCACTAGGTTTTATTGCTGATTATTTTAATGCTACAGATTTTATTATTATTATTATTATTATCAAAAAAGTCTGAATTATGATATTTTAAACTTCAAAATTTCATTCCTATGTGGTCTATATCAATATTTTCGCAATGATTTTGTTTAATTAAAATAATATTAAGGAACGAAACATAACGAACTGCTTTGGGGAAAAGTGAGTTTTAAGGGTGAACTCCATTTTTCCATTTTTTTAATAGTAGTAATTATTTACTTTGACAGCTTAGGTTTTACTGTGTCGTTTATACTGGTATGGGGCTATTAAGGGGACTAGAATGTCTGTTTCGTGAGGTAAGTGGTTGGGTTTTAGTAATCTGTTTTAAGTTGCTTTATTTTATTTATAAACCCCTTTCCTTGTTTTTCTGTTTCATTAAGAGCAGCAGACTTTCCACAACTTGCTGCAGATGATGATGGGGAGTCTCTTATGTATATATTGTGAGTTTGAACACCCATTCCTACTCTTACTACTCCATTTTATTATTTTTTATTTATTATAATTTTACTTCACATGTACGTATTGCGTGAAGAGATTAAATCCGATAGACAATGTATCCCCAGAACTCTGTAGATATTTCGATACCTCTATTGCAAGGATACATTTTATTTTTCTATATTATGCAATCTTTGTATATATTAAATAAAAAAACGAATCTGTTTGTTTCTTTCCAGTCTTAATCCATCTCTGATACTAGCTCTAACTCTTCGGTCTTCTATTTAGATGATACTTGATTATTTCATTTTTTTTTAAAAGTTATAAAGTGTAAACTAAATTAAGCTATTTCCTTCTTTGAAAGGTGTGGGTGTGTAACTAAGGGTGTATGTGCTCAGTTACCAATAGAATCAGCCACGCCAAACATTCCAAGTACACATACACAATCTGCTTTTTCGTAATGGAATGATACTTCCCAAATTTAACGTCTGCATTTTTTATAAGAAGTAACTTTCTAATACGGCAATTAAGTTTTTAGTTATTTCCGACTATATCAGGTCTAATATTAGAGTTGTGCATAATAATATTCACGACCTTGTAACAAGATAATTCTATAATCTGCTCCACAGGTCACTTCGAACTCCCAATAAGTGCAATGTAAGTAGCATCTCTACCGCTCTCCATTATATCATAGCTTCTAAAAGAACAGCAGACAACCATTTACTAAGCGAGATATGATATGAGAAATAGTGAGATTTTCCGCCGAATGGGTCATTGACTCTACTCTTGATTACTGCATAGGGATATTGCCTTTTGTTTAACATACCCAAACTGTCAATCAGATTTACAGCAAATATCGCTCAACCGTTATGCGCAGATAGTTCTTTATGTATCTTTCCGCGAATATAAAAACAACAACAAAAGCTTACGACTCTTATTAATTTATACTGAGTATCTCTCTATCTTGGTCCTTCTTGCTAGGTAAGTTTACGAACATACAGTACCAAAATTTGGGGGGTCGATTCCCTGCAGTAGACAGAATGCAGATTACACATTGCGAGGTTTTGCACTAAAAAGCAAACAAATAAACTTACCACCTCTAGATTCAATAACCTGGTACTTACTTACTCTTGCACCAGAAGAGACGTTCGTCATTCATTTACCTACTGCTTAACTGACGAGCTTCGTCGTTTATTGGCCCGGCATGGCCAAGCGTGTTAAGGCGTGCGACTCGTAATCTGAGGGTCGCGGGTTCGCATCCCCGTCGCGCCAAACATGCTCGTATTTTCAGCCGTGGGGGCGTTATAATGTTACGGTTAATCCCACTATTCGTTGGTAAAAGAGTAGCCCAAGAGTTGGCGGTGGGTGGTGATGACTATCTGCCTTCACTCTAGTCTTACACTACTAAATTAGGGACGGCTAGCACAGATAGCTCTCATGTAGCTTTGTGCGAAATTCAAAAAACGAACGAACAAACAATCGTCGTTTATTCTAGTGATTTAGTATAACAAGGAATATATGTGTATCGAAACATTTTAAAATTATCTTACGTATGTTGTATATATTTAAACTCTACTTAAGGAAAATCCTGCAAACTCGTAAAATAACACATTTTATACAGATGATGCAGCAGGTGTCACTTTGCCATGCTTGCCATATATTTGTCTTGATTTATAGTAGGTTATATCAAACAACTATCTTACAGTTCTGTTCCACAACCAGCTGAAAATTAACCTCTCAGTCATCAATTACATCCATTACAACTACGGCTGGTAGTTCTATATATTTAGAACAGTCACATTAAGTAAAGCTATAAATGAACAGGTCAAACCACGCCTTCAAAAAAGTGGTTAACTTCCAACGTCATAAACACGCCAATAAACAAGTCTATGAAACAAGTTAATTAAATAAGTCAATTAAACAAGTCTATTAAATAAGTCAATTTCATTAAAAATTTGAGCCAGCGCTTCCTGTCTTCAAAGATGCTGGAACACGTCAGATATGTAAAATTCATCGGCTTGCAAAGCACGGGCTTGATAGCGTACATAGCACCGAGTCTACCGTCCAATCAACAAAGAAACGCATCTGGAACGCAGACTTGCGAAACTTTAAAAGATGAAAAAATAAAAATAAAGCTTTTACAGTGTGACTACATGGTTGTCAGGAGTCCATAGGTCTGTAGGAGAGCGCGAGTTGTCTCTAATTAAGTCGTCTCTTTTAGTCTTCAATCATATATGTTTAACGGTTGCTACTTTAAGACGGCGAAATTCGTTTATTGCTGCATTACATCTACAGCCTCGGGGTGCGCCAGATAGGGCACGCCTATGTGTCGAACACACTCCAAATGACCCCAAGCTCTCACCTAGATTTGGTTTTGCTTGCTGTTGCTAAAAATTTCTTCGGGAGATATAAATTATTTTCGTTGTGGCCTGACCCTTTCACAGGCATTCTTCAAATTTAAATTATGATTAATTTATAAGAAACCCTTAGGTTTTTCTAGCAAATTTGACCCGACTTCTTCAAATTGTTTATAAACCTATGTGTAAACATGCACGCGCATATTGCCGAACATATTTAAAAAAAAAAAAATCATGCTTAATTCACAGTTTATTTGTTACAAAATATCTTAACACCAGTAAGCTTTTGTAGCCTTCACACTCTCAAGAAATCTAAAAAGAAGGAAAAAAAAAAAGGACAGTATATATTTAATTGTCCCTCACTAGTACAGCGGTAAGTCTACGGATTTACGACGCTAAAACTAGGGGTTCGATTCCCCCTCGGTGGACTCAGCAGATAGCCCCATATGGCTTTGCTATAAGAAAACAGACACACAAACGGACATGAATTTAATTCTTTGTTAGTTTGCTGAGCAGAGACAACAGTGAAAAAGCCGATAACAAAAAACTGTACAATTTTGAATAACCAGTGAAATGCTACAAGCATAAAGAATTACTTTCCACATTACCTTAAATTAAGTATAACTCAAAAAGAAATGGTAAAATTGAAACAACGTATATATTTATAACATTTTTTTGTATTACTGTAATGTACTTTTTTCATCCTTTAGTGAATCTACGCTACGTTTATATTGTGACGGACTTACTAATATATATCTATTCTAATATTGATGTTTGTTTAAGTTAAACTTATATTTAGATGCGTACATAACTTATACTGTTAAAGCTGTAAAGCTGATTGAAATTCAGTTTATTCACTAAAGTTGTTGAAAATTCTCGAGTGTAAGAATCAACAATATATGTGTGTATGTAAACACTACTGTCTCGTCAGTGTTGTTGTGCAAGCTAAAATTTCTAGAAACTTTATTCACGCCTATAAATGTAACCAACGCGATGCGCCGAGACAGTATATATTATTCGTTTGCTCTATTTGGTATACTATGCACCTTGGAACCTATAACTGTTATTAACGTTTATAAATCGGAAACTTCAGATACATTGATCAACAACGTTTATAGACTTCGAACTACAAACCATTTAACTTCGGTGGAGTTACATCGCATAACAGTATTTTTACTAAAACATTATATAACTTCATCGGTGGAAAATTGATGCAGAGCTAGCTAGCTCTTTCTTAAGTGAATTGTACCTATGTTGACTCAAAATTAGTTCACTCGTCGTGAACCTTGGATAAAGCATCAAGGAAGCTCCAGACCAAACAGAAGACTCAATACTGTTTGTAAAACTTCTGTATATAAATCATTATTAGTAATAAATGTTATTATAAACATTACTGTTTTTCGTATTTTAAAATATGTCTTAAAAAAGAAAATTGTGTGTATCAACCCTGTTAACAAATGTCATAAACTGGATACATATCGACATTTTATTAACTTCTAAATTTAAATTATAATTTAACTCAGTGTTAAGATATTTGAAATTGTAATACGTAACATTGTATATCGATATAAACAACTATTCTAAATATCGGCATAAAACCTATGTTGTCCATGTGTCAAATGTATTATCGTAGTGCCCTTTGCAACATACTCGACAAAAAAAAAATACAGGAAAAAGTGTTCATCTGTGAAAAACAAAACGCAAAAATATTTGATATATATTCACATAAACGGAGCCGAACAACACCTTTTATGATTGGAGTGTGTTTGAAATAATTATTAACCTTTCTGAAAATAAAAAAAGTATAAATAGAAACACACGTTTATTACAGATGTTTCTGAAACCATAGAACAATAAGTAAATAAATTATTCAGGAGATATATTACGTTAACCAACACGCAGGGTAACCTCTTAAATTTATCACAACTGTTTTAAACACTTACCAACTTCGCTACTGTATTTAATCTGATGGTAATACTTCATAGATTTAATTAAAATACAATTACATCACTTTGTTAAGAAACTATAACAGTCTGTTACTTAAAAGCCATATGGTGTGCTACGTCTCCTATTCATGATAACGAGGAACCCACTTGAAAGTAAATATCGTTGACTCTGCATGGAAGGATGGCCAAGATACTCAATAGGCATACTACAAATACATATATCCTAAAAATCAACAATGACAGATAATTTTAAGATATTTGCCACTCATTTTTATTTATTTCTTTATCTGACAAGCATAAAAACAAGGCAAGAAACCATCGTTAAGACATCAAGTTGTTCATCTTTCTTCTTTTTGTTTCAGTCGAAATAAATATATAGGTACTTTATCACTATTTTCAGTTTAAACCTAAATCTACTCTGTGTGTTTCTGGATAGTGCACAATGTCATAAATTAGTCGTAACAACTAATAGTAATTAAAAACAAAAAATCAAATTCTAGTGTAAACGATGTTATTATCACATCTTGAAGTTATTTGTTTTACAGAAATCTGGTGTCCCTTTAAAAAGCACTTTAAATTATTGTAATATGTAGAACACTCAATGCTTTGTAAACTATACAATCGATACCTTTAGAAAACCAACTACTATATCATGTATGAAGTGAAGTAAACGTAGTATTATAAACATATGTTCATAGAATACACTAACTTTCAATCAAGAGAAAAAAACGTCATAAAATAAGTAAGAAAAATCATTTTGTGAATGTAAAATTGTATAGGGATAACGTGCCAAAATGAATGCAAACAAGAATATAAGAAAAAACAATAATTAGATCATCCATACTTTAATATTATTGCAATTGAAAATATATATTCCTGACTGCTGTATTATATGTATTATAATATCATAGTCATGTCAGAGTAGAAATCAACATAGTGTAACTAAGAGCCTATGACTTACGACAAGGAAAACCACGTTGATTCAAAACATGCATTACAAACTATTACAGATTCTCGCCACAAAGTCGGTCGAATTAACCGACTTGTAACCATTTTGAACTCGCGCATTTTACAGTATACGATTAAACATTGATATAAAAGTAATGTAGAAATATGCAGCTGTATCATCCCTATATTCTTGTTTGCATTCTTCTCGACAATGCCATCCCAATCGCATTTTACATTTACAGAATGTTTTTGTTACTTGGGAATATAGTAGAAACGGCTGATTTGGATATTAAAAAAATTATTTAAAACACAAAACAAGTTACAACGCTTCGTCATCCTTAGGTCATCACCAGGTTAATAATGGTTTTTGAAAAAGTGACCGTTATTGATTATGTGTCGTAGAGACAACAGCAATAATAGGTAGTTAACATACATGGTAATTAATAATGTACTACATCAATAATTTTTTTAAATGTGTAACCCGTTATATTACACTGTTCAAAATCACATGAAATACATTAAAATACACGACTTCCTCTACAAACGTATACCTATTATTAATGTCACCACACAAAACACGATCAATAATGGTTACTTTCTCAAAGGAGATTGAAACGTTGTTACATTTCTTGTGTTTTTGATAAAAATTTCTCAATACTCATACTAGCCACCTCAATAAAATGCCAGGTTAACAATGTGGCAAATGCCCCAGTGCCATTCACAATGGCGGTCTCCAATAAAACTCAGATTATTGGTTATAATAAATTTACAAGGTAATTTTTACTTAATAAAGATATTTTATCCTGAATATTAATTATTTAAAAGAATTACGTTAAGTCACATAAATTATTTTTAAATTAATATTTTTAATTTTTCCACAGCTTGAATGAAAATTGAACACCATATAGTCGATCATTATTGGCCCAGCATGACCACGTGGTTAAGGCACGCGACTCGTAATCCAAGGGTCGCGGGTTCGAATCCCCGTCACACCCAACATGCTCGCCCTTTCAGCCGTAATGGCGTTATAATGTGACAGTCAATCCCACTATTTGTTGGTAAAAGAATTGCCCAAGAGTTGGCAGTGGGTGGTAATGACTAGCTGCCTTCCCTCTAGTCGTACACTGCTAAATTAGGAACGGCTAGCGCAGATAGCCCTCGTGTAGCTTTGTGCGAAATTCAAAAGAAACAAACGATCATTATTTTTGGTAGGTAATTGGCAAGTGTATGCCAAAGGTCCATCTAAAACGTGAAGTTTATCAAGACTGCTCTTCGTTCTACTAGGAGGCAGCAAAATCTGGTAAACCTGAAGTAAATATTCTGCGAGTACTTAATATGGGACCCGGCATGGCCAGGTGGGTTAAGGCGTGCGACTCGTAATCTGAGGGTCGCGTGTTCGCATCCCCGTCGCGCTAAACATGCTCGCCCTTTTCAGCCGTGGGGGCGTTATAAAGTTACGGTCAATCCCACTATTCGTTGGTAAAAGAGTAGCCCAAGAGTTAGCGGTGGGTGGTGATGACTAGCTGCCTTCCCTCTAGTCTTACACTGCTAAAGTAGGGACGACTAGATAGCCCTCGAGTAGCTTTGCGCGAAATTCAAAAACAAAGAAAAACAAACCAAATTAAATATGGATGAGATTATATCAGAATTCGTAGCGGCCAAAGTCAGAAACAAATAATATAATTCATTAAGGAAAAGAAATAAAATTATGAACTGCTGTCATGTTTTGGTTGTAGTAAATTCAAATATTAAACATTGTGTTTATTATTTTAATATATACGGTTTAGCTCAATGTAATAGGGTGCCTAACACAGCTAATTCTGACCCTGTCCTTACTAAATATGTAAGAGTAACATTCTATAGAAACATCATATTCTTGTAGACACCGACCATATCTTATGAAATATAAATTTATACCTAGAATAGAGTTGTGTTAACAGTTGACCAGATACGGAATCTACGTTAGTAAGTCATAGTCATTACAGTATACCAGTATAAGGAAAACTTTAACCCCAGTAAAAATTATTTACTCTAGTTTTATACCAACAAAATCTTTAAAATGTTTGGAAATTGTACAGTGTTCTGTTAAAATAAACACGTATTTCTTTTTGTTTGTAATTAAGCACGAAACTACACAACGGGCTATCTGTGTTCTGTTCACCACAGGTATCGAAACCCAGTTTCTAACGTTATAAGTCTGAAGACGTACTGCTGTGCCTCTCGGAAGCACAGAAGTTTGAGTCATAACTTACAATGACCGTTAATTCTACAAGGAGCTCCCTCTAGAGTCGGTAGTGACTGTTAAGATAAACACATATATTTAATCAGAACTTAATGAGTGCCAACTTAACAACGATCTGCTTCCAACATCTGCTCTTATTATTAAAAGTGATAAGAGTGTATAATATTCGAAAGAGTTACCACTTTGGCCCCATATGAAAATTGTGGACTGTTGTGTGAAGAGATTACCCAGCGTTTTATCTTTCTTTCTTTTTAACTGGAACAACTGTTTACGTATCATCATTGCGGAGCGTTACTAAAGTCACTTAATTCATACTAAGAGGTACTAACATCAGATATTCGTAACTCTGGAATAGCTACTAAGTTGCTGACCACTCCCATATATTGTAACACGTTGTCTGTTCCGAATTTAGAGATATTTGAAAATTGTAGCTCCAATAAAGTTAGATGAATATTTTTTTAAAGTTACGCGATTTTCTAAAACGAAGAAGTATCGAGAAAATTATGCAATGTTTGTTCCTCATTCGTTTCATGTGTATATTAGAGATAAAAGCAAGTGAAAAACAAACTTTCTTAACCCCTAAATTACTGATTGGCAAAAAGTCTGTTTAAATGAGCACAGCATTGGTGCATCAACTGGCCTGTAGTTTAAACTTATCATGAAATGAATCGAAGTGCGACACTTCTGAATTGAGAAGTCAACAATTAGACTTGCACTCCTGAAGCACAGAGTGGCGTGAAATTCAATTTTACACTAAGCCTACTAATGACAGATTTCGAAACTTAACAATGGTGGAATGCACTGATATCCTTCTGGTCGTATACAAATGCCTTGTGATCCATCAACTAAACGTCAGTCTCTAATCTGTATCGATTGAAAGAAATTTGTATACTTCGCAGGCGTGAAGAAATGATTATTCAGCAACACCCAATCACGATTCGTGTATGATGCTTGGTCCGCTCAGGGTGTTACAAAATCACTGTAAAAGTCCTGGTTTAAACCATATGGCACAACTTTCTATAGGGTCGCTGCTGACTTTGATTGAAGACTTATCGTTAAACGTATCCTTAAAAAAATATATCCGTGGACTAGAAGTGACCAATCTGACGTATTTGAATATTTTAGAGCAATCCATCAACTAATGTTGATATCTGGGGTCCTCAGGGTGTTCCGCTCGAAACCACTGCTCTGTATAAAGCTCTCTCTGGTGGTTTCCAGATAATTTATACTTACGTCGACAGCTGGCATCAGACAGAGTATCAACACTTCATTATTGTGGTGTTTAATTAAAGACTTTTATTACAAAAAATATAGATAATGAAAACAATGTTCATTTTGAAGCCGAGATTAGATACGCGGTGTGGAAACCGAAATCATCCAACAATCCGACGACCTTCTTTATAACAAAGCAATGCATAATTGCACGAATAATTGAACATTTTGTAATTCATATATAACACATTTCCCTTTTAAAATATGTAAATATTCTTTTATCAAAATATTAAGCCGAAATAAAAGAAAGAACACAACATTTTTCTTTCGTCTGTCTGTTTGTCTGTGAGCTTAAAAATATCAAAAACATTCTTCTAAATAGGATCTTCTAACCTTTGAACACATAATCTAATGAAATATTTGGATGGTGTTATCAGTTAAGGTTGGAGTTAACTTTAAATCGATTTATCGCTGAAGGCTCGAGATGGAATATTATAGGTACTTTAGGTAAAATACGTTTGTATAAGTGAAAACAAATCTTAGTGTACCTTAATAGGAATTTTGCGACAACAAGGTTCCATGTTCCTTGGATTTTACTAAAAAAACACATTATATGTGTAGCGTCTTCCTGTGAGATAGAGGCGAGTCATCGGATTTATATCGCTAAAATCAAGGGTTCGATTTCCCTCGAATGTATGTGGCACAGTGGCATGTTTGCGGGCTTGCAACATTGGTCATGAGTTTTGATACCCATGGTGGGCAGAGCACAGACAGCCCATTTTGTAGCTTTGTGTTTAATTCCAAACAAACAATATATATTCTTATTTATTTTCATTATTTCAGTTTCTTAAAAAAAATACCATGTACTACATTAGTTTATGTTATTTTTTACTGGTAACGTCAACTTTGATTTCTTGACTTATCGGACGCCTTTAACATCCCAAATTACTGTGAAATATAGCTGTAGGTGATTCACATAGAAAAGTCGGACCTGTAATGTACGAGAACGCACAGCCGTTAACCTGATCTTAAAGAGGTTCCACTTAGTCGGTTGCGCTCCTTAAAATAAACCAGAGCTTTGATGTCTGGATAGACTGCCATGCAGGGGTCTCCCATGGTGATTTTTATTCCATCCTGTCCTCCCACATTTTCACATTTGTAGGCCATGTGCCGTGAGCTGAAGCGTAGAACGATAAATGCCCATTTATTTAGAGCCTAAGCCCGTATTCTTTCTGGAAATAGATGGTTGTAGCCGCGTGGAATTTTTAGGATAGTTCTGTTTTTCATGGGGCGTGGGCAGAAGTTAAAGTTGAATATCAAAAAGAAACAACTTGATGACGTTGGACATAAATAGTTTAGTCTACGAGTGTAATCTCTAATTAAACTCAGCCAGAATATCTGGAGGAATATCAGCTGGAGGTTAAAATTTTCTTAAATATAATAAAATTGCCAATTTTGGTAATATTCATCACAGAGAGGTTAATATCTAATTATAAATAACAAGTTAGTGACTCAAATGTGGTCATGACAATGGTCTTTTCGTTCCTGTGTGTATTTTCTTATAGCAAAGCCACATTGGACTATCTGCTGAGCCTACTGAGGGGAATCGAACTGCTAATTTTAGCGTTGTAAAACCGTAGACATACCGCTGTACTACCAGGGGTCTTTTCTTTTCTATAAAAAAATAAACCAGTTTGTATATGCTGAGAGGTTATATAATTCCATCGTGTGATTTATTTATTGATTATATAGGTTCACTTACTACTCAGTTTCAGTTTGCGAATTTCGAAAGAAGTAAATAATTCTGGAACATTTTATCTTGCAAAACGATATAAAAAGCTATAAATGCGTCAGGTGACCATATCCCCACCAATCACAGCACGAAGGTATACAGTTACTTTCTTACCTGCTCATGATTTTCTTTCGATGTAAAGCCCAGATTACCATTGCCACATTGCTGAACGTTGTATACAATAGTGTCATTAGATGTTCTATCCTAGAAAGAAAATATAAACGATTAAATATTATGGTATTAATTTCAAACAGAAACTTTGCATACAACGTAACGTTATTGTATATTTGATAATCTCCCATTTTACATTCAATTATAAATATTTCAATACTTTTTACAGCTTTATGTACAAAATATGTCATTGTAGCATTTTTTCGTCTGCTTGTTTTGCAAAATTCCCTGAAATGTGTTATGAAATCAGGATATTAAAAAAACGTTATGGTAAATTACTTAACAATTTCTTATCTTCATAGGAATTGACGCTATAATTACTCCCTACCAATGACCCTTCATTTCAAAGAACAAAAATGTCTTAAACTCAATTCTTTAAAACGATATGTGATAAGAAAATGAAGAGAAAAATAATTTTTCCCAAGTCCAGTATCATGGCTAGATTTTAGATCAGGTATATTTAGGTTGGTATGAGTTTAGATTACTTCAAAAACTACAATACATTATACAATATTGCACATGTAAGAGTTAGTTCTGTTTTGTTCAGTATTAACAGGAGAAAAAAAAATTAGTGACACGATTCATATTATTATCGTACTTAACATGATGGGTATATTCGTGACCGTAAGCCTACAAGCTAACGTTATGCAGAAAAATGTTATCTGAATATTTGCTTCTTTAAGACCACACTGAGATACCTCTTGTGTCCACAGCAGAGAATCGAACCAGGAGTTTTTGCGTTGTAAATCCATAAACGTATTACTGATCCACGAGGGGACCAAATATTTTATCCTAAAATGTTTATCAAACATATATACAGAAATGAATGTCAACACATCAACAGAAAAATTATATGGTAAATTAAAAAATATGTAGCCGTCACATACAAGTAAAAAGTCATCAAAACAAACGAAATCACACTTTTTCATTTTTGTATTTCAAATATGTATATATATATATATATATGTTAAGATAGTTGTAGCTATATAGATGGCGCTGTGACATTCGAACAAAATCAACGGGAAAGGGATAGATCAATACCCGAATATATATACTGATACTAATTCAAAACTTTAGTTATTAACAACATACAAGTATGTATATCGGTATTGATTCAATACTTCGGTTATTAACAACATGTAAATACCTACAAAAAGTTAGGTATGAATAAGTTATATCAAAACGATTTGGAATGTGCAAATCAGCTAGTCACGTGACAACTACAACTGATATAAAGTCACAGTGAAAATGAAAACATGAAAACTAAATTTGTTCATTGTTTGACGTTATATAAGTAGTACCGTTTCACTAAGAGCTATCAGTTTTGATCACTTATGTAACAAACCTTAAATATTAATGCACTTAAACCACAATGCTGTTTCCAAGAGAATTAGATATTACATTTAATAGCATTATGAAAACAAAGGGATATATATCAAATTATGAAATTAGGACCATTCAGAAAGAAATCGCAACAGGTCATTTCCTAGCCGTGATAATCAAAGTGTGATGTCTTGTAACAGGTGACAGGATACAAGCGTCAGTAACAAAAGCCATCCACATGCCCGAGACAAAAATACGCAACATAACCAAGAAGTATTTCTATACGGAAATGAGGTTTACAGAGTACTATTTCGTCAAAATAAGACTTCCAGTTACACATCCCGTTCAATTGTCGTATACCTCTAGGAGCTGGGAAAAGAAATGGGTATTCCATACGAAAACAAACCGTTTCAATTGCCGGTTTCAGTGACTACGGATTTTCCTGAAGTCAAACTGTTGAAATAGTCGCTTGAAAACCGTTGTCCTCAAACGTTATGTGGATTATAGAAAGCAGCCAGAAATGGTTTGTGTGATTTGGACTTGAAAGGCTGAGAACGAAGCCTTTTGCAATCGGGGCTATTCATTAGGAGTATTATGAAGATGCATGGTCACCAGATACAGCATAACCCGGCCATGGCGACATAGACTGTAACGACGTGGTTAAACTCCAAAATCGTTTTCATATAAGGTCCTCAACCTCTGTATTCAAGGACACGATAGTAGTTTAAAATTCCAGTTTCTTACAACGTCTAAACATGTATACATGGACACAGTAGCATTTAAAACTTTAGTTAATACCTACGTGTAAATATATATATATATATTTGAACGCAACATCAGTTCAAAACTTCAGTTACTAACAACGTGAAAACACGTATGTCTAGACACAAAGGTTCGTTGAGCGAAAGAATGAAGGTAGAAACTCATGAAAAAGTGAGGAATATTTCCTTTGTAAATTATGAAGTTTTCATTCTTCCAGGAATTGGATCTGTAATTATTATTGTCAACCATACCCCTTTCAAAGGATAAAGACTCCCCAAATCTGATTCTTTGAAACAATATGCGACAACAAAATGAAGAGGGGAACAGGCTCACGTCAGTCTAGTAACATGGCTGGGTTTTCGATCAGTTACCCGCATGATGGTACCTTTACGAACCACCAACCACTTGCCATGGCATGGGCTAAAGTTACTTCAAAAAATAAGAGAATGCTTTGCCTATGTGGGAGTCAGCTGTGTCTTGTCCAGTATAAAACAGTATTGACAGTGGACAAAACAATAGGCATGATTCATTACATTGCATCATATTTAATCATCTCTAGACGTACTGAACACAATCACAAGCACTGATTACTTTGAAAATTTATAAAATAAGAGTAAATTAAAGAGTAGAATAGCCAATTGTACCCTGTATATGTTCATGGTGATAAATAAACATTTGCTATATAGGTCTTAGGAGGTTTAAACATATGTTTTATTATTCATAAATACTTGAAAGTCACAAATACGTATCATTACGCTCGTAAGATGAGAATTGTTTGTTTTGAATTTTGCGCAAAGCTACACGAGGGCTATCTGCGCTAGCCGTCCCTAATTTAGTACTGTAAGACTAGAGGGAAGGCAGATAGTCATCACCACCCACCGCCAACTCTTGGGCTACTCTTTTACCAGCGAATAGTAACATTATAATGCCCCCACGGCTGAAAGGGCAAGCATATTTGGTGTAACGGGGATTCGAACCCATGACCCTGGGATTACGAGTTGAGTGCCTTAACCACCTTGCCATGCCGGGTCATTAGATGAGAAATGCGAAAGGTCTAAAAGTTAGGGCCCCAGTGGAACAGCATATGTTTGCGGATTCACAAAACTAGAAACCGAATTCCGATACCTGGTGGTGATTGTGTAGCTTTTACTAATATGCAGATAATCATTCAAACTCGTAGTTAAACTTTAACATTCACTCAGTTTTATATAACTAACTTAGTGAAATGTTTAATTAAATTTTGAAATAGTTGGTAAATAATAGTGTAAAAATTAGGCGTGTCAGGTCACAATTAGTTAAGAATTTTGTGAAGATTAGACATGTCAGGCTACAGTTGGTAGAACTGAACAGGCGAGTGCTATTGGTTACTTTTATTATCTTTGACCAACAGTTTGCCTCCCCTAATACAGCGGTATGTTTACGGATTTACAACGCTAAAATCAGGGGTTCGATTCCCTTCGGTGGGCTCAGTAGATAGCCTGATGTGGCTTTGCTATAAGAAAAAAACACACACACACTCCAAAATTAGAAACGTCTGTCACAACTATGAGACCTATAATCTGGCTTTTAGATCGTGTGTCACATAATGTATCTTTCAGTTTGAAAATATTAAATGCTACTCTTACAATAATATCAACATGACACTGATAATTCAACATCCGCTTCCCCGTTGGCCAAAAAAAACGTAGTTTCGATTCTCACGGTGGGCAGAGATCATCCAGCCAGGTGTGTAGTTCCTGAAGATTACGTTGCAAAGTCGAAACATGTACAGTCAACTTTTTGGTGGTGATATATTAACTTTAATTAAACTATTTATGATTGTGTACATATTTTAACTTTGGTATTAGTTATTGTTTTGAAAAGGACACTTTTATTTGAACATATCCATGTTTGGAGGGGGACTTCATATCCCACCTTTTACTCTCCTGTCTTGTCACGTATTGTATGTATGTTGGTTAAAAAAAAATGACTTCGAACTGGTATAATCGATAGTGATCTCATATCTTACAAATCTTCACCTCATGACGTTTCACGTCACAGTTCATTTTACACGTTCAATAATCAGTAAATTTGAGTTGCTCAACCTATATTAATAATCAGTTTTAAAACATTAGCGTGTTTCCTAAAGAAAGATGTAGTTGACCACATGGTGATGCTCTTCTCTCTCATCACATTCGTTAACTACGTCAAACTTTACGCCATTCCTCATTCGTCAGTATCTTCGTTTAATCTAATATTACTATTACACAACAACTCAAACAATAAAGTTCAGCGTAAAACAGAAACATTAGAATCAAAAAGTAACGAACAATTATTAAATAAATGGGTAACGACTGGTGCAAAATATTTAAACTTAGAAAGAAAAAACATATATTTTGATAAAGTTATCAACGATCCAAGGCTCCAATGTTTAAGAAAACATACATTTTGATAAAGTTATCAACGATCCAAGACTTCAATGTTTAAGAAAATATACATTTTGATAAAGTTATCAACGATCCAAGACTTCAATGTTTAAGAAAACATACATTTTAATAAAGTTATCAACGATCCAAGACTCCAATGTTTAAGAAAACATACATTTTGATAAAGTTATCAACGATCCAAGACTCCAATGTTTAAGAAAACATACATTTTGACAAAGTTATCAACGATTCAAGATTCCAATGTTTAAGAAAACATACATTTTGATAAAGTTATCAACGATCCAAGACTCCAATGTTTAAGAAAACATACATTTTGATTAAGTTATCAACGATGCAAGACTCCAATGTTTAAGAAAACATACATTTTGATAAAGTTATCAACGATTCAAGACTACAATGTTTACTAGGCATAAAATGCATTGCTCTCTTCCACATCGCTGCTAATTTACACGGCACTAATATTTGAATGTTTAATGTTCTTAATGTGAAATGTTCTACTCTGACACACCTGAATTTGTTTTACTTAAGATTATGACTGAAGGAGACGAAAGAAGCCTTCTTGTTTGTTGTTGATTAATACACGTCACTTTCTTAACTCCAACATTCATTTACGTTGTTCTCATTATTAACTGCATTTTTTTCGAGTACTTAAAACGAACTCACTAGTTCCACAAAATTTAGTGTTAAAAATAGAAAAGTGCTAGTCTCTCAAGAACGTTTTTTATTATATTTTTTTAAGCGTGTGCATGTTAGTAAAAATGTCTTCGCGGTTAATGATAAACCGCAACATATCCCCAGTGTCACTAGGAGCGGCCTCTCTGCAACCAACAAAGAAGTCGTTCGAAAGCGAATCATACCGCACGTTATCGCAATGTATCAGAGCTATAACTAGCCACGAGGATACCAAGGTCATAAACTTGGTTGTTTTTTGGCCTTCTTCACTCAGTCGGTCACACAGACATATGTATATATAATTGGAAGTTATAGCC
Source organism: Tachypleus tridentatus (assembly GCF_004210375.1). Taxonomy (NCBI): domain Eukaryota; kingdom Metazoa; phylum Arthropoda; class Merostomata; order Xiphosura; family Limulidae; genus Tachypleus; species Tachypleus tridentatus. The sequence goes on along the minus strand of NC_134833.1, from coordinate 135,749,833 downwards.
TGAAACAGAACTTTGACCTCGAAAGAATATTGGCTCTGGTTACGTTAATGCTACGCATAAATCTTTTGTTTGTTTTTTTTTCGTTTTTGTATTGCAAACAGTCAACAGTTGAGTTCTTATTTCTGATTTTAATATGCACTACAAGATGATTTACTTTAGTCTTTATTTAATTAAGCATAGAAGGCGAGGTGTCATGTTAGCAATAAATGTATAATAGCGTTTACTATTTTACACCATACCTCCCCCCCCTGATCTTCTCTGCTAAATATTTAATTGGTCCATTTTTAGACAGAGGCGCTTCATACAGACAATTCAGAAATTGAATTTTCATCATTAAAGAAAGTTTCAACGTTATTCTATGGATGTTAAGATGGGCGTAGCTGAATTGGTCAGTGTGCCAGACTGGGACCCAAAGATCCGTGGTTCATGTCCCGTTACCAAAACCAAAAGTCGCGGTCATTAGTGCACCATAAGAACAAAAACTCAATTCTATTGTTCAGTTACAATAGCCCACGAATTGGTGGTTGGTGCTGTTGATTAGCTGCCTTCCCTGTAGTTCCAAATTAGGGGCGGCTAGCTCAGAGAACCCTTGCGTAGCTTTGCTCGAGTATCCGAAACGAACAAACGTACACATGTTCATTAGTATCACTTTACTCTAGCAACAGCTTGTATAAAAACCTTTCGCTGATAACAGCGGTTGTCGTACTGAAGTCGAGCAAAGTCCCCAGCTCAGCTTCTAGGCTGAATACTCGCATTGTTAGCTCGGTGGAATTCTGTAATTAGTACAATTGTACGATTGTTAATGCACTCTTTCGTTTACAGGGTGACGTTTTGTGTTTCGACACTCTATATACTAACGAGCACTGATTCGTAACTAGTATGTTTTGAGTTAATACTTTAGAGTAACAGTGCTGAAAACACGGCGATTCTGCACAGTTTTGAAGGCTTCGCCTTACACAATTAGTAAAATTAGTGGCTCTGTTTTGAAGTATCATACGAATCAGTCTTCACAGAATGATGAGCAAAAACATACACACAGATGCATATACATGTGTCACATTGTTAGTTAACCTTTTTACGAACAATCGAGTTTGGAGAAATCTTAACAGTTTCGTTCTTCGTAATGGTAAGTTTTTCTTATTTTTTTCCGCATTAGCATCTGGTGGTTGTTTCATATGTTACCAAACGTAAATATTTAAGTTCAAAACTTTTCAACAGACACGTTTACAAGTAATATTACACTGCAATTCTTTGCCGTTGTCCACAGATACTATCATCTTCACGTAACCTGCAGAACATAAACCCATCGTCCCTCAAACGAGACCCAAAAACCAATCCAGAGAGAAAATATTTTAATTTTTATTTTATTTATACACTAAACATTGGCCCGGCATGGCCAGGTGGCTAAGGCACTCGACACATAATCTGAGGGTCGCAAGTTTGAATCCCGTCACACTAAACATACTCGCCCTTTCAGCCATGTGAGCATTATAATGGTACGGTCAATCCCACTATTCGTTGGTAAAAGAGTAGCCCAAGAGTTGGCGGTAGATGGTGATGACTAGCTGCCTTCTTACTAGTCTTACACTGCTAAATTAGGGACGGCTAGCACAGATAGCTCTCGTGTAGCTTTGCGCGAAATTCAAAACAAACACTAAACATTTTCTTTACAAATTCACTGGAACATTCATATAATATTTTTTTACATTTTTTAACCAGGTGTGAATAGCTTTTAACTACACATTTCTCTATTTATAACTTCCAGTTTTCATGAATTTGGAATGATTTCAACAGTCTTTCACCTAGCAAGTTTCACACATCTGTGTGAAACGGGTAATAAGCTGTTCACCGTTTTCACAAGAACGGCATGTTTAACTGTACATATTTCAAAATACATCTAGAACACAATAAACATATACCAAATTAATGTCTCTACTATATTGAGTAGAATATTTAATTATCAATAATATAGGGTTTAATATTAAACTCTCTCTTACAGATGTCAAGCGGTAAGTTTAAAACACAAAATTCAAGGCGTGATCCCTGCAGTTGACAAAATTAGACAGTCCATTATGTAGCTTTGCACTCAGCAACAAAACCACCTTTGAGAAAGAAATTAGCCACAACTGGTAAGAATTAAAAGAGTTACTTATAAACTGACAAATCTTGTATAACTGTTGACAGTTTAACAAATCAACACACACAGAAAAAATGGAATTTAAACGGATTATATTACATTAAATCATCAACCAGTTAGATGTCTTTACTATAAAACAATATTTTCTAAGTAAATGTTTGATTTGAACAAACTAGATCCATAAGACGTTAATTCTAAAGACCAATGCATTTAGTTTTATATTTTATTTTATCACTCTAACAATAGACTTTCATCGCTATTCTATGTTAAATTAATATGTCTAGCACGCGTGCTATCGAGTGCTTTTGTTTGCAGTTAAGCACCAAGCTATACAATGGGCTATGTGTGCTCTGCCCACCACAGGTATCGAAATCCGATTTCTCTCGTTGTAATTCGCCGGAGATACGACTTTGTCACTGAGGGGGCTGGAGTCGAATGTAAGACGAATATTACGATCCTCTTCATAAAATGGCAAAATAATCTCAAATATACACGACACCCAAGTTAAGATATACGAAATCATTTCTTCTCAAGGTCGTAAATAATTTATTCTTTTATTTACGACCCCTTTAAACAAACAAAAGTCACTGCTGAATAAAAATTATAATTTAACAGCTGGAAACAGTAAAACTTACATAGAATTCGATTCTTACCTGTTGGTGGGAATTCATGAGGTTTGTGTCAGGCACCGACCTGTGTCCCTCGACTATTTGTCGAAATGTTGTAGCATGGTATTGTATCTCACCGTGAAGCGAGGCGATTTGAGTGAGCAGGATTTGCTCTCGTTGTCCGAAGAAATCTGCAAGTTTTTGCAGTTCATATTCCAAGTTTGAAATTTTATTCTGTTGTATGTAAACCAACTTTTGCAATGATTCCACGCAGTCGTGAGCTAACGTGGTTCGTGACCCTTGCTGGCTGCTTTCTGGGTTTCCCCCAGCTACACAAAATCCACTCTCTCGCTGTTGCTCTCGGCCTGGATGTGAGCTGGCTTCCAGGTGAGGTTTTTCCTCGTTCCGCTGGGATGGTTTCTCAGGAAGCATTGTAAGAATAAACTGAAACGGATTGTGTCAATAAATAAGAATTAGAGCAAGTTCATTTTTTTACCCGTGGCTTTCAAAGGTAAGTACTGCATACCGGAGCAAAACTTGGTGGAAAGTTTTAGGTAAAAAAATTCATCATAAGTTATTGAGGAATCGGATAGAAATTCAGTTATATTGATTCCTCGATTGTTAAAAACAACGAATTACTGGACTTGATTACTTGGTCACCGATAAACACCACAACGTAGACGTCCTCCCTTCTAGTCCTTGCAAAGATGACAGCTGACGCCACGCGATCTCGCTTTCACGCGCCGGCGCCCACGTGACAGACAATATTGTTGCCGCATGCGCCAACTTATGTCAGAATCAAACAAGAACTTTAACGCCCATTCTTACGACCAGCATTAGAGTTTGTGTTGCTGAACCTTACAAATGGGTAACAATATATTTTCAGCTTAAAAACATCTAACTTTATAAATAAAACAACTCTTTTATTTCTTAAACCTTTTCATTAGTGACAATAAAATAAAATGTTTGAAATTTTTTTAAAGAAATGGCCCTATTATTTTATGGATGTTTCTAGAATAATTCACACAAAAAGTTGCCTCATTAGCCATTTTACTTATTTTACAAATGTAGCGGTATTACCTTCAGAGTTGACCAAATTCCCCTACAGAACTACAATGCTAAGATTACATAGCTTTGATCTAAATCCTGTGAACAGTATAACCAAATACACACAAATGCACACACATATTTCTCAGTTTTCAGTTTCCTTTTCTCTAACTGGGTCGATTTAATATTTGCAAAGTTTTATTCAGAGATGCTGGTTTATCAGTCACACGTGTTTTTGTATATACGAGTCATCTAATATTCAGTTTTGAATAAGCGGATACTATCCAACGAGATAATTGCAAGGATTTTTATCCTGAGTTGCTTGTTTATTCACTGATCATCTAGATACGTATGCCCCAGAATTTTCAATTTTTCTGTCTAAGCGAATTATTTGTAATAAAATATTTACAAGGTATTCAGAACTATGGTGAGATATTTAAAAATTTTTGTCCATGTTGCTCATTCATGCACTAGACATTCTTCGTACTTATCTCTCAATATTTTCAGTTGTTTTTATTTTTCTTAAACTGGGTCGATTTGGTCAGATGCTTACAGGGTCCTTCTCTGAGGTATTTGTCGAACCACTGGACATGTTTCAAACTTTTTTTTTTTCATAAACAGAAATAATTTGATTAGATATTTACCAAATCTGAGGTGGTTATTCATCCATTGAGTATTACACTATGTAACAAAATTTTTAATTTTTCTTGTTCCTGGACAGAAAGTATTATTTCTCAATTGCTTATGCCTAAAGTAAATGGAAAAGACCTATATTTTCTTCAAACTTTGCTTTTGTGACCTGGGTAATGAAATTTTCAAATTTACCCCTTTCCCAGAACATTCCAGGTAGATTCAGTGCTGAGTAGCTGATAGAGAATTTTCTTGGACTTGCAAGAATGTTCAAGAACTTTCTAGAATGTTGTAGAACCTACAAGAATTTTCTAAAATGTTGTAAAACTTACGAGAATTTTTAAGAATCTTTCAGAAATTTTTAGAACTTTCCATAGTAATATATATATACAGTGGCTCACTACGCATCACTTCAGTTGAGTTCTAGCTGCCTAAGTGAACACATAGACCTTTCTCAAAAAGCCACAAGCATTCTCCAGATGCATTATACTATGTATGTGGCCAATTTATCTAGACAAAAGCGAAAAAGTACTCTGTGGCAGCATCTGCTAAAATGTGTGAAGCCTAGAAGGTATATTTTGGCATGCCTGTCGGGGATCAAGACAAACCCTGGGTCCCTCATTTTAACGGCGAGAACTGCAAAACAACTCTAGAAGGTAAGACGGATAATTTTTGCTTGCTTGAATGCTAAGATTTTATATTATACAAATTTTAGACCTTTAAAAATTTAAATATTTTTCGGTGCACCTCTAAAAGGAATACAACAGCATCAAGACCTGGCTAGAAGTCTTGAAGTATGATGAGTATGGCTGGGAGGTTATTGGATACTTCAAAATGGTAGCATTCCTGATGGGTTTCCAAGGAGGCTTTACCAAGTTTCCCTGTTATCTTTGCCTTTGGGAAAGCAGGGACACCGCAGCGCACTACAACAGGAAGCACTGGTCACAACGAACCGAGTTCTCTGTTGGGAAGCACAATGTCAAGTGTGAGCCACTAGTGGACCTTCAGAAGGTGTTGTTCCCACCATTGCACATAAAATTGGGCCTTTTGAAACAATTTGTCACAGCTTTTGATGAGGAGTCTGCAGCCTTCAAGTATCATCGAGACTTCTTCCCTAAGCTGTCTGGGGCAATGGTCAAAGCTTGTGTCTTCGTTGGATTACAAATAAAGAAGATCCTGGAGTGCACAGAAATCCTGAAGAAGCTCAGTAGGAAGGAAAAAAAGCCTTAGGCAGATTTGTCGCAGTGGTTCGGGACTTCTTGAGCAATCACAAGGCTAAAAATTATGTGGAACTGGTTGAGGCTCTGGAGAAGAACTACAGCAAAATGGGCTGCAGGATGTACCTGAAAGTCCATGTCCTCGACGCTCGTTTTGATAAATTCAATGAGAACATGGGAGTATACTCAGAAGAGCAAGGCGAGCGCTTCCACCAAGATATACTGGATTTTGAACGCCGCTACCAAGGAGTGTATAACGAAAACATGATGGGAGACTATATTTGGAGGCTGATACGTGAAAGTGATTTACATTACAGTCGCAAATCTCGAAAAACTACTCACTTCTAAACATTTTTGTATAGCTTTAGTATAAATACATGTAAATCCTGATTCATATGTTGTTTTATTCAGACCATACGTAAATGAAAATGTGCAAATTTGTCTGTTTTTACATAGAAAATAGGTTAATTTCTAAATTTCATTACCCAGGTCACAAAAGCAAAGTTTGAAGGGAATAATGGCCATTTTCTGTACTTTTACAACATAAGCAATTAAGAAATAATACATACTATCCAGGTACAAAATGTGTGTTACATAGTGTATATATGTGTGTATGTTTTAAGTACTTTGAATATTTTTAGCCCTAATAGGGTTGCTTTGGTATGATTCTAAACATAAGATATATATTACGTTTTGTATTACACTTAAGAAACCTTGTTTATATAGTGAACAGAAGTTCTCCGCGTCTTAAAACGCATTTTTCCATTTGCTGTTCGCTCGGCATGGCCAGGTGGATAAGGCACTTGACTCGTAATCTGAGGATCGCAAGTTCGAATTCCTGTCACACCAAACATGCTCGCCCTTTCAGCCGTGGGAGCGTTATAATGCGCGGTCAATCCCACTATTCGTTGGTAAAAGAGTAGCCCAAGAGTTGGCAGTGGGTGATGATGACTAGCTGCCTTCTCTCTAGTCCTGCTAAAGTAGGGACGGCTAACGCAGGTAGCCCTCGTGTAGCTTTGCGCGAAATTTAAAACAAAGCAAACAAACCATTTGCTGTTGCTAAGCGATAATTTCAAATTTATTAAGATGAATAAAAAACAACTCCAGTTATTTTCTTAAATGCAAAAATGAATAACCGTAGAAAACTGACGTAATAACATTGTTTACTTTGGACGTTTTATTGTTTAATTAGCGAGAATAATAAGTAGAACAAACTTCAATCGTTGTTACTAGCAAAGCACTGTGCAAAGAACAAAATAACAACAGTCGTAAAACTGTTTTAAAGGACTAAAGTGGTTTGAAGATTAATTCTATCTTTACACGTTGAAAAAAATATAAAAATACTGTTTACTTGTTTTTTGCTCTTACTCTGTGATGGCACATCCAACATGTAATCTGGTCCTGAGCATTACCTAATTTATAACAAACTTTTCAGTGTTATGTTAATACAGAGTATAAATTTGTAATAATGTTTTTTGTATAAGTGTATTGTTTCTCCAAAAACCGCAGTCTTATGTTTTATACCAATTTATAATAATCAATTTTACAAATCCACATTATGTTTGTACTGGAGAACATTATGCGTATATTTCTTTATTTTGATGAAGAAGACTTACATCTTTCTTTTATATATAATGACAGAAATGTTCAGATAATACAGTACTGGTCGTATAAACACGTTTCGCATACTAAACTTGCTTATTTTAAAAGAATTCTCCTATATTAATAAAACACATCACACGCTCTTTCTATATATATTGAATCTGAACGTGATGTGAAAAGGAGGAGGGTGATATCGGGTCTATAGAGCCTGAATTACTCTCATTAATTTTTGAGAGGCCTCCGCCTACTTCTATAGGAAAAGGCAGCACCAGATACGAGATGAGTGAATACGTTTCACACCTCCTGCCACCACACAAGATCGCGCCTGTCTTCTGACGTTCAAACTTTCCATGTATGTATTCACTGATTCCCAATCTCACAATAGCTAGTCATGGGACCCATAGTTAATTACAACAGACTCTAAATTAGATATGGTCCATAAATTTTATAGCTCAAAATGATTCTATACTCTACAAAATATTCGCGTCGGAAGAGGGGATAGGGAAGGAGAATAGTGCAAGTGTGTTTATATATATGTGTCTACATGTGAAGCAGCTCGCGCTGTCCCATGTACGGGGAATCATATATTATACTCAGAGATTCGAACCAACCGTTCTTCTACATCGGTATCTGCAATAAGGAACTGCTAACGCACGTGGCGTGGAACATCTTCCTACAACAGCTTTACCGTGAAAATCACGTGCATACAAACACCCTGCTGTTTTGTGTCCATATACAGAATGTGAGAACAATACCATCCCTGGGTATAGTCAATATATAACTATGTCTTTAGAAAAGCATTGAGCAAACAAAGTGACACGTGCAAACTACGCGTAGGCCTACGTTTTAAATTTGAATATCGCATCTAGACAAACAGTCTTCACATGCACATAAAAGTACTTGATAATACAGTTCCATAAAACTGCGAGAAAGTCAAATACGTCTGTTCAACACCTAAACAGACGGTTTGTCTGACTCATTTACTCTTTAATAACACTGTTTATTAAAATCAAATAGTGCAACTTTTTCAATTTCTTGTTTTAAGATCCTTCTCAACTTCCAATGGAAGGAGTTCATGTGGTTACTAGCTTGTAAACGCTCTTACGTTTGTGGTTTGAAAACTATTAAACAGTTCTATCTCTAACGTACAAATGTTTGAAGAAATGTTAAAGTTCATATTGTTTCTCCTATCAACAACTTCTTCACAGGAATATAAATTAATTCGCTGCAATCGTTTCAGAGGGCAGAAAAAATTATGAAGACAGATTTCGCATGACCAACTTGTAGATGAAGCCAGCCATACAACTGTAATAAAATACGTGCGAGTTACGCGCTAACCAACACTTGTCTAAAAAAAAAATCCATAATATATTTAAGAAAGAACCTAACACAACTGAAACAAAACAAACAACCTGAGAAAACTAGGGTTCTTTGTACTTGGTTCACCATACAAGCCTTCTTTTGAGCTTTATGTTTTTAAGAAATGCGGGCTGCGAACAAGCCAAATAACGGATGAAGACAATATTCTCGGAGGCGAAGAAAATTGCAAATAACAGTTAATTCATGGGGTTATCTCGGGTAGAACGAGTCTAGTACGAAAGAATCAACGAGGGGGGACCTCCTAACCTGTAGCGTCGCTATTTATATTTGGTTTTGTTTGTTAATCACAAAGCTACACACTAAGCTCTCTCTGTTCTGCCTATAGAGAGTTTCGAAACCCGACATTCAGCGTTATAAACCCCTAGACTTACCCACTGCGACATCGGCACTTCTTGTACTAATAATATAATGTATATATCAGTAAAAACAATAATACAGTGCAAGTTTAAACTTTGTATCTGCTATTACTGATTATCTTATTTGCGTCTTACAACAAAGCTGTACAATATGTTATACGCGCTGGGTCAGCAGCAGAGATCGAACCCCCAATTTACAGCATGTAATTCATTACTCTTACTGCTAAGCCATCGCGTGACTCATGTTTGTTAACAGGAAGCAAGTCGTAAATAAAGACAAACAATGAATGTGAGCAAGTAAGTGTAATAGAGAATACCCGAATATCAATATGCTGACTTGTTGTGTGTTACCTTCACTCGCTCTCTGATGTTCAATAACGAAAAGAAAACGGAAGAGGAAAACACTTGAGTTTATCATAAGTACCATAATAAGTACCAACGTATTACACTTACACAAGCCGCTATACCTGTTACTCCAGTTATTAAAAATATACTTTACTTCTGTTTAATAAGTTGAAGTTCAGCGTAATTAGGTGTGTTTAAACAATGTGAACCTGTAAACAGATGTATAAGTTTTTATTGAACAGGATTTAAATGAGGTATATGTGGCAAACAGATGCTGTAATTTTTCAACTACTATCGTTAACCTAAGCAAAACATCTATATATTTACAAGAATCCAGTAATGCAAAAATGACCGTTTTATTTATTTATTGTTACGCAGGAACAAAATTTAAAAATATGATTTATCCTCTTATTCAGTTCTATTTTTCATTTTAGTCACTTTGCGTCTATTTTTTAAACAATAAAGCCACCCGCTAGTACAGCGGAAAGTCTACAGATTTTTCAACGCTAAAATCATGGGTTCGATTGCCCGCTGTGGCTTAGCTATAAAAAAAAAAAAAGGGTTATTATTCAATTTGTCATTTGGAGCACAAATATTTAATAAAGTGACAGTTAATTAATAGTTTTAAATTTTTTTAGTTAACTGTGGTGGATACTTCTTACATATTTCTCACTGACAAATAGAACGCCAAGAACGTACGCAAGAGAGAACGCTCAAGTAAAAAACTTCGATTTGGTTTGAATTTCACTCAAAGCTGCACGTGGTCATCTACTTAGTATTGTTGATTATTTTACATCTCAGGAAGACAATGAGAGTAAACACGTGCGTTTTAGAGTTGTTTGTTAGTGTATAATATAGTTTCTCATAAATGATTTAAAAAACAATACTTGTGTAAACACATATTTACAGTTACAAGAAATGCAACACTAAAATTATAGCACAATAAATAATTATTAAAATAGGAATTTCATCTTTATATATATATACACGCAGTCCTTTTATGTTTCGGTGTCCTATAATACCACATTCAGGGATAACACTGAAAGTCCGGCATGGCTAGATGGTTAAAGCATCCCACTTGTACTCTGATAGTGGCGGGTTCGAATTCCCGTTCCACCAAGCATTCTCTTTTTTCAGTTGGGGGAATTATATTGTATCAGTAAATTCCACTATTCGTTGTTAAAACAGTACCTTAAGTGTTGGCGGTAAGTTGATGATTACTTGGCTTTACTCTGTCTTTAAACTACTAAATTAAGGAAGGCTAACGTAGATAATCCTCGTGTAGCTTTACGCCAAATTAAAAAGTAACAGTAAAGGCAGAAATAATAAAATACTAGAGAGATTTTTTATAACTGTGGGTAATTTAAGCCTAGATGGCGTTATTGGTATTATAGATAATTATGTGGGTATACAAGTCCCAACCATGGTTTTACGGTTGCTCCAGAAGATAGTGTCGTAGAACACTGAAACATATACAGAATCTTATTTAGGGCAAGTCCCTGTTTTTAATAACTATTTATTATGTAATATTTTTTAAAGTTGTATTCCTTTTAATTGTTTATCTTACTTAATCAATTACTTCTAAAATATAAATTTTATTTTTCTTACGAAATGAGTTTATTGAGAAGCAAACTTTATGGATGACAACAAAAACAGTAGTATTTAGTATTTGTTAAATTCGGGTAACACACATTATTGATTTAGCATCTTCATTCGTGTCCTCTGATAACTGCGTATTTCACCTCCGAGAATATTGGCTGTTGTACACTTTAAAGTGAATTTTCAACAAATTTAATAATTGTTTTAGAAACTGTACTTTGGATAGGTATAATTCCTGTGTGGTTGCCATATTTTTAAACACTTTAGTTTTTGAGTAAAGAATGAAACAAAATATGCGGGTTCTCGAACTCAAGTGCCTCTCGGTCGTTCGGCTGTTTCCATGACGTTTTACAACTATGACGTAATAGTTGCCAAACACGCTTCGTTGCGCGCCGACCATTTTGTTCCTTTCAGTGCTGGTATTTTATATAAATTTATCGGTGCTTTTTTCGGATTACGTACTTTGTGAGACTATTGTTTGTCTTGATATTGCTACTTTATGTTTGTGTTATGATAACATGATTTACTGAGTTGCTTATGGTTGCAAAAACGGTTCAGCATCGGGCAAAAGCTTCTTTTCGTTTCCGCGCAAGGAGAAGAAAATGGCAAGGTGGCGGCAGTGGGTGCGAGTCGTAAATACCCGGTACAATGATTGTGGAAGGGCCGAGTATTAGTTACCATAGTCGGCAAAGTATAAACAAATAAAACTCAGTCTGTGATACCAATAATTTATAAACACCAGACAGGTTTCGAGATGCTTAAAATTGCACGTGAAATAATACAGACCATATTTGTTGTCATGACTTAGGCTTACCATTCTTCCACTGGAGGTATGACCGACTCGCAACCGACCTGGGCTCTATCAGTATCACTCACAGTTCCGTTACTCTCGCTCATGGAACTGTCCTCATCACTAGAACTTGTCAGATCTATGTCAAAAGTAACTGTTCTAGGTTCATTCACAGTAGGTTCGAATTGATATGGCACTACTCGACACTGTTCAGAACACAAAGTCAAAACAGACTCTGCTTCTGTTTCTCTGTATGCACTGGCCATGTTTATTTACATTCAACGTGCTGGCGTTTGTGGTTTGTTTGGCATCTATTACGTTACAGTACTTTTCCTAGCGGCAAACGTAAAAACTAAAACGTTCGGATTGCCGCTGGGAAAGGGCTCTTTCTGCACCAAGTTCTATGTTTCATTTATTAGCACATATATTTTATAAAAAATGTGAACCTGCAAAATTAATCAGTATGAGTAGTTCTTTTGACTGCAAAGTTTTCTTTTTTTCTGTAAAATTCACCTTTAAGAAGTTCTACAGACAACGTGGTTCGCTTATATCAAGTATAACTTGTAATACATATATGTATTAAATATATATATACAATCCTGATTCCCAGATTGTCCCTGAAAAAGAAGAGTCCAACATTTGAAAGCCCTCGGATTATGGGATTTCTATCACTTTGTTATATATATATTCATAAAGGGAATGGACGAAAAAGTGTCTATCCTTGAAAATGTAGTTAATTTGTTATATATTTTGTTAGATAACAAAAAAATGTGTAAAACTATATATTTTTCAGAACACACTCGACGAGATCTGTTCAAATACGATCTCATATCCTAATTTTAACACTAGCTTTCATAAATACCTGAACTTTTCACAATTTTAGTAACATTTTCTCATAACAAGTGTTGTGCCCGTGCTGTAGTTTCTTAGATCTTCTTATTACATTTAGACTACAAAATGATCTAACAAGTTTCTCTATAATAATCTAACGTAAAAATGAAACTGAAAATAACACAAACCAGTTTCACAAGTTAATATTTAGTCGGCATTTCCTTGGATTTCAGTACTGCTTCACATCGACGTGTTATGCTTTCACTGAGTTTGTGCAGATATTTCTGATCGTTTGATGGCCATGTCATCCCTCTTTGAGTATTTCAAAAAGTTCATCTTCCGTGTTTGGCTTGCGATCTTTCGTTAATCAATTTAACTCAGATCATAAGTTTTCAATTGGATTGATATCAGGTGATTGACCTGGTCATTCCATAACGTCAATTCTCTTAATTCTAAGATATCTTTTAACAGCCCAACTATTACAGAGAAACTTTTTTGTAGGCTAATTGGAATAAGAACACCTAAAACTACAGCACGTGCACAACACTTTTTTACGAGAAAATGTAACTAAAATCATGAAAAGTTCAGGTATTTATGAAAGCCAATGTTAAAATTAGAATATGGGGTCATATTTGAACAGATCTCGTCGAGTGCGTTCTGAAGAATATATAGTTTTTACCTATTTTTCTGTTTTCTAATAAAATATATAACAAATTAACAACAATTTCAGGGAGGCAATTTTCTGTTCACACCTTTATATACATACAGGAACTTACGAAAGTCATCAGATTCATTGTGTAATAAACATTTTTGCTGCAAGTTAACGTATTATTTACTTACTTCTTAACAATTTGTCATTGCACTAAGAATTTCGTATCGCATTTTATATCACATTTCTATTATATCTTATCGCAGTGCTTTTTGATATTCCTTATCCTTGTAGTGCCTCACGATCGTCAAAGTTGGCTGTTTACCACACTTGGTACAAAGATGAAAAGGTTCTTGTCATCACCAATCCCGGAGCAACAAACCTAAACTAGTGTATTTAAAAACGGCTGGTATGGGTAGAAAAAACACCAGTAGAAGAGCTAACAACGTTTCGATCTTTTTCGGTCATCGTCAAGCTCACAAAGAAAGAAAGGATAACTGACCGGTAGCTGACCACATGTTTTAAGTCGGTTGTGTAACTGAGTGTAGGAATGTAGAGGGCATGCATAGATGTTGGATATATTTATTAATATAGGTATAAAGGTGTTCCTTTATATTGGTTGAAACGTTGTTCGCTCCTCTACTAGTGCTTTCTATATTCATACCAGCTGTTTTAAAATATATAATTTTCTCTACATGTGGGTTTTCTCGTCATCACGGAAACCTAAACTAGCTCATGAGAAAATCATGGGCTTTGCAGATTAAGGCAAACAACGTTGAATGATTGCCCCTGTGCCTTGTAAATGCTCATGGCAAAGCTGAGTTGAACTGGAAACAGGAAGCTCTTGAATTGAAATGGTAAGTCGAATGGTATGTTTTGGCAGATGTTTGGACCATTGTTCTCTTGCAGCAGAATCTGACAGAAAACCTCCACATGTTGTTCATTCAGTGAATGAAAATTAGAAAACAATGTTACTTTTCTATAGACCTTCAGGGAGCAAAATTATGGGGATTAAAAAAAAAACTATAAAGCAAAAAATTGGCCAAAATACCAAATCTTAAACATAATACCCAGGTGTGCACCCTCAGAATACTTTTTTTAAGCGTGCAAAGTGTCAGGTTTCTAGTTTCTGTCCTCTTATTGTATATACTTAGTTGGGTAGAGTGATGAGAATTTACCTCATAGTAGACTTCAAAGAAAGTAGAAATCCACAGAAAAATAACTAGAGTTGTTTAACGCTAACCATTGTCATATACAGCTGTGTATTTCCTCTTATGTCTGTAAAAATATTTCGCTGAATGATAAGTGGTACGAAATATTCCAAACACCTCTCTACTCCAAGGAACCACAAAATATCCACTTATCTCAAACAATGACACGCTTGAACCGAGCTGGAAATAAATAGATAAAAGGTCAAGTGGACCGTACTGCCCTCCTTATTTAAAAGTCCAAGACTCGGTTTTTACCACTGATTTTCTAGGAAAGCAAGTATCTTAGAATGAGTTAATGAAGTTAAACCGGTAAAGAAAATTTTCTACGAAATCTATCACAAATAAAATTAATCTGAAACATAAATTGATTCACATAGAATACAACTAAAAATGTCAACTATAATAAAGGTAAAACAATATAATATTTGTTTCTAACATAGAAGAAAACTGATAATTCATATACTTTATCATGAATCACGACAATGGTTTATAATAGGAATCGCAAGGATGCTCAAAACCTGACTGGAACATCAGATCAAATGCACCTTAAACAGTACATATGCAGTTCAAACAACACTTGAAAATCTTTACCACTGACTATTAAGGCTGCACTTATAAGGATATACGTATAATATATAAAACATGTTAGACTTGCAAGGAAAACGTCCGCTCAAAACGGCCCGTTTGTTTTCATTATTATTACGAGATGAATAAAACAACTGGGAATTTAAAAACCAGCAAACAGGGATTGTAAAAAAAAAAAATTAAAACAAGGCTGAAGATAATTTATAAATTATTTATTCAAACTATAGATCCTCATTTTGACTCCATGCTGCTATCTAGAATTACATTTGGAGTCAAAATAGGGTTTCGCAGAGTGAGAAAATAATGTATATAGTATCTCTAGCCTTTTTTTCTTTCTGAGATTCCTATCTGCAGGTTTTTTAAATTCTAAATTTTTTATCTTGTCTGCTGGATTTTTTTCATATTCAACTATGGACAAAGAAATACTTTACGGTAACTAACTTTATACAATGTAATGATGAACTTAGCTATTGCCCATTACTAGGGAACGTTTGTTTGTTTTGGAATTTCGCACAAAGCTACTCGAGGGCTATCTGTGCTAGCCGTCCCTAATTTAGCAGTGTAAGACTAGAAGGAAGACAGCTAGTCATCACCACCCACCGCCAACTCTTGGGCTACTCTTTTACCAACGAATAGTGGGATTGACCGTCACATTATACACCCCCACGGCTGGGAGGGCGAGCATGTTTAGCGCGACGCGGGCGCGAACCCGCGACCCTCGGAATACGAGTTGCACGCCTTACGCGCTCGGCCATGCCAGGCCTAGTAGGGAACTAAACGACCATTAGACTCTCAAACAAATCTCCATGACAACCTGTTATGGAAAATACATCATGTGAAGCTGTTTTGGTATTTTTGACTCCATAGAATGCGTTACTAGCGCAATACTCTATAAAACAGCGTTATAATTTTAAGTTGGGTTAACGTTTATTAATTTATTGAAGATAAATATTATTATACTTAACAGACCACTTAAAAATTTTAAATTATATACCCACTAAATACTGACATAAATCTAGTGCTGTTAATAAAGAATATTAAATTATTTGAAAATAATGAATTCAGTGATTGGCTGTCTCATGTTTCTAGTATGTTTGTGTATGTGTGAAAAAAAGCTAAATACGAAAGCATATTAAACTTATGTTCCTCTTGTTTGTTTGTTTGTTTTAAAGTTAAGCAGAAAGCTACACAATGGACTATCTCTGCTCTTTCTATCACAGGTATCGAAACCTGGTTTCTAGTGTTGTAATTTCGCAGACATACCCCTGTGCAACGAAGTGTTGGAAAAATATGTCTAAAATAGACCAGCCTTTTACTTGTGGTGTAGTAAGAAACTTATCATGTTTAAAACAGTTTTGAATGATTGTTTTGAAGTGTTTTTACATGTATTTGAGAAGCAAAGATTGTTCTTTATCTAAAAGTCATTTACAACAAGAACGTTAAGACAGCACCCAACTGACTGTTAGATGTATTCTAACCATTATAGGTTTCAGTTTTCTTGTACATTAATTTATTATATTAAGTAACTCTAGTTAAGTTTGTAACACAAGATAACTTTCATTAATTTTATTTATTTATTATCTATATCATTAGAAGCTCTTAATGATTTTTCGTTTCTACAACCTTTCCAAAAGAGATTCAAAACTCCAACGTTTTCGAATAATTGATTATTCATCTTCAGGACAATAAAATATTTATTACATCAGCGCTGTCGGTTCCTCGATAGAACAGCAATAAACCTACAGACTTACAACGTTAAAATTATTCAGGGTTCGATTCTCTGCAGTGGACACATCAGATGGCCCAAGACGTCTTCTTTAAAAAAACAAATACTGTTGTTGTGTAAACGTAGCAAGTTAAATATTCGCTTCATTATTCAAGTGTTGGTAAAATACCGGATGTTATTTCCGCTGTTCGTACAACGGCGTCCAGGACAACTATGAGCAGGATGTTGTAAAACCGTGTAGATCAACCGGATCACGCGAAATAAAATGTACTTCATTTTGTATGTTTAACCTGTTATCTATTTCGTATCTGTATTTTGTATACTCTAGTATCACTTCATCACATATAGTGGCTCGGGGGTAAGTCTGAGAGCTTATAAAGCTAACAATCACGTCTCGATACCTGCGATAGGTAGAGCCCAGATAACTTGTATTCAACAAGCAAATAGAAATCATTACATCTGGTTCTCTACAATATTATGGCTGCTCAGATAAAAGTAACGTTGTTATTTGATAAAATCCAGTACTTTTGTTAATAGTTTAGAGACATTTAAATGCTCCCTTATTGTGTCTTTGCGAATAAACAAAAATTAATTTTACGAAAGTTCTTGCATACATCAATAAATAATACCCGAGAACTTACGTTTTTGTATGATGAAGTTTATATGTGTGTATAGGTTGATTACATTATATTAAAAGGAATTTGGAGCTTCGATAAGTCGTTACGCTAAAATCATGTTCTATCTTACGACAATGTTATCTTTATAGTACCTTTGAGTTTTCATTGCAAAATTCTTTGTTGCAAGGCTGTAATTTCCAAAGTGCATCACTCCCGTTTGATTTCCATAATCTAATGTATAAAGGCGACGGTTCTCAGAATCAGTTTAAATAAATCGATCAGACAGAAATTCTTAGACCTTATGTCCAACAATTTGACCGATAAGCTTTTCATGGAATAGCATGAATACCCATTTCATTATTCCGATGTTTGATACATGAGACAGTTGAACAAATAACGTAACATATGTACATGAGACAGTTGAACAAATAACGTAACATATGTACATGAGACTTGTAGCACTTTCCCAGACGAAGATCCTTTTTCGTTTGGTTTGGTTTTGGTTTCGAATTTCGCACAGAGCTACACGAGGGCTATCTGCGCTAGCCGTCCCTAATTTAGCAGTGAAAGACTTAAGGGAAAGCAACTTAGCTAGCCATCACTACCTACCACCAACTCTTGGGCTACTCTTTTACCAACGAATAGTGGGATTGACTATCACACTATAACACCTCCAAGGCTGATAGGGCGAGCATGTTGGGTGTGACGGGGATTCGAACCCGTGACCCTCAGATTACAAGTCTGGTGCCTTAACTACCTGGCCATGCGGGGCCAAGATTCTTTTTAAAGGTTACATGTTGTAGCCTGGGGCACGTGGACGGATTTTACTACCGACCTTCGTATTCGTGGATTCCCACCTGTTATAAGCCACCACGCTTTGCTTTTCACAGCTGGGGTACGACTTGTTTTAGGTCTTTCTGAGTGGACCTAATGCCCCAAATTGGTCCATATTCGTTAGTTTTCTTGTGATATTAACTAAAAGTTATATTCTCGGCTTGTAAATTTAAATTCCCGATCTGGACACATTTATCACCTAAACATATAAATATTTTGTGTCGGAAAGTAATGTTACATAAATCTTCCTAAGAAAATCAGTTTTTGGCGTCATCACATTACCTTCATAATGCCAAAGAATATTAAAATGTAGTTATGATACATTCCATTCATATGTGTTTTAATATAATTTACTTATTTCTTGTATATGGTACAAGACGTACTAATTGAAGCTTATCTCTAATATATTTATTTTTACTTCAAAGTTTTGGCACACGTCTGTCACGACTGAGCACGTGACGAACGACGTAAGAAATGTGAAACAAAATCTTCTTTTATCTTCTTAATAGTTAAAATAAAAAAGAACAACGTGAAATCGATCTGCTTGGGTTATTTTAGGTGTCAATATTAGACGGGTTGAATCACAACTTCACATGCAATTTTTCTGTACATCCAGGGAGAAACCCTCCCTGTATTGACAAGAGTTATGTAGGAATGTTGACTACCTGGGATCGTTTCTCAGGCGCCTTTGACTCCGAAAGAAAGAAGAAATCTATTATGTTCTTGTTCACCCTGTCAAGGTGATGAAAGTGTTGTACTTGAATGTGAGACAAAGCTAGAAAAGTACCCCGGTGGCACATCAAAACGTTTGCGGACTTACAATTCTAGAATCCGAGTTTCGAGACCCGTTGTGGGTAGAAGACAAATAGCCCATTGTGTAGCTTTGTTAAAAATAGACAAAAAGGCTCAACAATCACGGGTATATCCATTGATAAGTTTATCAGCGATTGTTGAACTATGTTGAACTTTCTTAACTTTCGTTTTGTTTCATCTGAAAATTCTGTGGATACTGTATCTATATATTTATTGTGAGCAATGTTTAGACACTTAATTTTCTGTTGTACGTTTACTTTGAAAACCTTATATGTACTATATATTCACACTTTTATTTATGCAAATATGACTCAAGTGGAAGCCACTCGAACTGTGGATTTGGACAAGATAACCTGGAAATTAAATTGAAATAACAAAAGCAGGTCATAGGATGTAAAAATAGAGATGAATTATGAATTTCTAAACAAGTGTTAAGGCGTGCGACTCTGTAATCTGAGGGTCGCGGATTCGCATCCCTGTCGCGCCAAACATGCTCGGCCTCCCAGCCGTGGGGGCGTTATAATGTGACGGTCAATCCCACTATTCATTGGAAACAGAGTAGCCCAAGAGTTGGCGGTGGGTGATGATGACTAGCTGCCTTCCCTCTAGTCTTACACTGCTAAATTAGGGACGGATAGCCCTCGAGTAGCTTTGTGCGAAATTCAAGAACGAACAAACAAACTAGACAAGTGAATGGCGGACAAATGGTTAATTAAAACCTACTGATGTTTAGGTAAATAAATTAATGAAGTGACGTGTTTATAAACATCTTCATAAATGTACAGATAGATATCTTATTTGTTGATTTCCAACTGTTTGAGCTCATTGTTATGAAACATAATATGTTAATTTCTTGCCTACTAATTTCCTCAGCTTTACAGATACGGAAAATATTTCGTAAGATGAAAGGATTTTCCAACAAATTGTCAGTAATTTCAAAGACCCTGGATGATCCCCAGGTATGATAAATAATTGTGCGAATGCATTTTTATTTTACTGTACATCTGAAGACGGTAATGTTGGTTATTCTTTCATAAATTATCGAAAAACGAGTTTTGATATTGGCAGTTACTGTTACAGAATTACGTGGTATTGTAAACATAGTAGAAATATGGTCCTAAAATAATTTATCCTATAAAAAAATGTATGTCTATTATCACGTACGCTGTGTTACACTGCGGGTGTTTGATTCCCGGATTTTAGTTTTATAAATCTGTAAACTTACCGCCGACCCGCTGGGGGACGTATGGTCATAATCAAACCTACTATAGTCAAAGAACTACTTCAAACAAAATAAATAACGTAGTGCTGTCATCTATCGAACTTAATATAAACTACTAAAACTTTCAATATTATGTCACATAAAGGAAACATCTTCGTGTATGGTGCAGGCCCTTGTAATAGGACATAACAGTCTGTGATATTTCAAACAGACATTAATTTACGTAAAATTATTATTTGCATTTATTGTTTCCATTACATAAAACAAGATAATTTACTAATATCATGATATGTTTGTTTTTGAATTTCGCGTAAAGCTACACGAGAGATATCTGGGCTAGCCGTCTCTAATTTAACAGTGTAAGACTAGAGGGAAGGCAGCTAGTCATCATCACCCACCGCCAACTCTTGGGCTACTCTTTTACCAACGAATAGTGGGATTGACCTTCACATTATAACGCCCCCACGTCTGAAAGGGCGAGCATATTTGATGCAACGGGGATTCGAACCCGCGACCCTCAGATTACGAGTCGAACGCTTTAACCAACCTGGCCATGCCGGGCCAATATCACGATGAGCGTTCTTCATAACAGAATAAATAAGTGTGTATTTACAACGCTAAAATCAGGGGTTCGATTTCCCTTGATGGACTCAGCAGATATCCCTATGTGGCTTTGCTTTTATAAAACAAATAAAATCATAACAAATAATATGTTTTCAAAGATTCAAACTTCATCAAAAACTATTTGTTAGTCGTCATGTTCGTGATAACATTTTTTTTACAATCGCAGCCATTGAATAATGTGCTACATTTCATGCATAATAAATATTGTGATAGATTGACGAAATCAGATTTAATGAGACCTTTCAATGAAAGTTTAATAAATTCGGATTGAAGCAGTTACCTTGTCTCAATCCCTAGTTTCAGACTGGCGTGTAATTAATATTGTATTACCTGTTAATGACTGATTAAAGACCCTTATCATTCATAAGAAAATGTACTTTTGAATGAATTAATTAAATAATTTATCATGTGTAAATTAAATCACAAAAAATATCAAGTGTGCAAAACAAGAAAATATCAATAGAGAAAGTTTCCTGATATGGATCATGTTTTAACTACCGGATTGTAAAGTGGAAGTTCAAGGTTCGAGTCGCGATAAAACGCTTAGTTTTCTCCGTGCTTTAACTGTTTTGAATAGTCGTGTACTTCTTACATGTTCTCTGATCAGCACAGTTCATAATTAGGCTCAGCTATACCTGAAACCTTATGTTAATGTCCTAATAGCCACTAAACGTTATAAATGCATTAGAAACAGATACACATTGAGAAGTTACGCCAATTCCATAGTAGACGCATGTTTATTCTTATGAAACCCACTTTGTAAACGTTAAGTTTTTTAGCTAGTATATTTTTATACTTCCTGTGGCCAAATACAATTCTTCATTATCATTCTGGTACAGTATCTTTGTACTTTGTCATTTTGCAATACTTACTTCAGGATTTGGGAGCCTAACTACCAGACATGTGGAAAGTAGCTGATCTTAAGTTTGTTTCATAACACAAACGGTTATTATCGAGTTCATGATTTCTAACGTTGTATGTATCAATTATATCCTAATTTTAGGATTACGTTTATAATTACTCGCTTACATAAGTAGATGTATCTGTTTCCAAACAATTCTTTCAAGGCCCGATAAACATAGACAAAAGATAGAAGTAATTGAATAGCATTATCAGAATTATTAAACTAGCGTGTTTCCATGAGCGGGCACGATTCTAATATCCTAAGCTAGTCGAATGGTATGTAATATTATTAGTATTATGGCCGAAAGTATCAGTAATAGCTCAAATGGTGATTCAGTCCAATTCTTAAAAAAAATACTAACTTCATGTTTAATACCAGTAGGTTACATCTATAATCCGTATGATGATAAGTAATTCTATTGTTTGTTTTACTTGTCATAACGAATAGTGTTTGTTCGTAATTAAGCACAAAGTTACACAAAAGGCCATCTGTACTGTGCCCACCAGGGGTATCAAAACCTGGTCCTTAGTATTGTAAGTCCGCAGACATACCACTGGAGGGCTAACGGTTAGTGTAAAGCCATACTCAACAAATATTTTCATATTTAAGGACCAGTCCAAAAAGTTAGCCAGGTTCAATATACAAAAGTTATGGTATATATGTTGAGTCGGTTGTGTGGTTAAAGTGCGAGACATAGTTTTACACTAAAGAAATACAAAATAGTTCATTAAATGTTATCTTAACGTACATAACAATATGCCGGTTAGCACTCAGGAAGCCTTACTGAAAACAAAGATCTGAATGGACCAGCTTTAAACAGGGTCATTTTAACATTACATATTTGAAGATATGTGAATGATGTATAATTGTTTCATTTAGGTACTGATAAATTTAACGTATAACACTCTCAGTAATATTGTTATCGCTGGATAAAGATCTTGTTTGGTTAAAGAGCCATCAAATAGGAAATCAAATCCCCATGCCACTCCCAGGTATCACAGGATTTATCAAGACATTTTTAATTTCTCTCTTACGTTCGACTATATTAGGCAAGGTTTTCGTCTACCAAACGACTTATAAAATAACATTATTTCCTGTACAGATATCGCTTCCTAAGAAAATGTTTGTTTTTTTTCTCATCCGAACGATACTGTGTACATGGATGACGTTTAAACAGTTCATGTTGCGTCGCTAAAAACTCCATAAAAAATTATAGATACGGGATATTGTCTGCTTCTTGCATGTTGTTATTATATGTTCTTTGCATTACACAATGTAACACAAATTTTATTCCTGGATAGTATGTGTTATTTCTTAATTGCTTATGTTGTAAAAGTACAGAAAATGGCCATTATTCCCTTCAAACTTTGCTTTTGTGACCTGGATAATGAAATTTAGAAATTAACCTATTTTATATGTAAAAACGGGCAAATTTGCACATTTTCATTTACATAAGGTCTGAATAAAACAGCATATTAATCAAGATTTACATGTATTTACACTAAAGTTATACAAAAATGTTTAGAAGTGAATAGTTTTTCGAGATTTGCGACTGTAATGTAAATCACTTTCACGTATCAGCCCCCAAATATAGTCTCCCATCATGTTTTCGTTATACACTCCTTGGTAGCGGCGTTCAAAGTCCAGTATATCTTGGTGGAAGCGCTCGCCTTGCTCCTCTGAGTATGCTCCCATGTTCTCCTTTAATTTATCAAGATGAGCGTCGAGGACATGGACTTTCAGGTACATCCTGCAGCCCATTTTGCTGTAGTTCTTCACCAGAGCTTCAACCAGTTCTACATAATTTTCGGCCTTGTGATTGCTCAAGAAGTCCCGAACCACTGCGACAAAGCTGCCTAAGGCTTTTTTCCTTCCTACTGAGCTTCTTGGGAAATTCTGTGCACTCCAGGATCTTCTTTATTTATGGTCCAATGAAGACACCAGCTTTGACCTTAGCCCCAGACAGCCTAGAGAAGAAGTCTCGTAGGTACTTGAAGGCTGCAGACTCCTTATTAAGAGCTGTAACAAATTGTTTCATAAGACCCAATTTTATGTGCAATGGTGGGAACAACACCTTCTGAAGGTCCACTAGTGGCTCACACTTGACATTGTGCCTCCCACAGAGAACTCGGTTTGTTGTGGCCAGTGCTTCCTGTTGTAGTGCGCTGCGGTGTTATTATGAAGAATACATATATTTCATCCACAACTAATGTGTAAGAAGTTTATGCAAAATATTTTATATGTAATATTTTTTCTATACTATTGGAAATTAACAAAGATATTTAAATTTTAAAAGGTCTAAAATTTGTATAACATAAAATCTTACTATTCAAGCAAGCAAAAATTGTCTGTCTTACCTTCTAGACGCAAGTAAAATGAAGTGCCCAGGGTTTGTCTTGATCCCCGACAGGCATGCCGAAAAATTCCTTGTAGGCGTAACACATTTTAACAGATGCTGCCACAGAGTACGTTTTCGCTCTTGTCTTGATAAATTGGTCATATACATAGTAGAATGCATCTGGAGAATGCCTGCAGATCCTTGATGCCATCTCTGATAAAATCAGATAGGTCTATGTGTTCACTTAGGCAGCTAGACCTGAACTGAAGTGGTGAGTGGTGAGCCGTTGTATATATATTACTATAGAAAGTTCTAGAAAATTCTAAAATATTCTAGAAAATGCTCGTAAGTTCTACAACATTACAGAAAGTTCTTGAAAATTCTCTATCAGCTACTGAGCACTTAATCTACCTGGAATGTTCTGAAAAATGGGCAAATTTGAAAATTTCATTACCCAGATCACAAAAGCAAAGTTTGCAGAGAAAAATAGGTATTTTCCTTTATTTTAGGTATAAGCAATTGGGAAATAATATTGTCTTCCCTGGAATAAGAAAAAGTAAAGAAAACTGTTACATCGTGTTATTTTATTAAATAAAACTTACTTAGTGAACGACGACCATAAGCATGAAAAGGTAATGTTCAAAGTTATAAATGTTCACAATTTTGTTTTTCTCATAAAAAAACAACCCAAAACACTCAAAGAGACAAGTTTTAAAACGAATCAGCTTAAAGCGGGGTGACGCTAAACGGAATTTTACCGTATCATATTTACACTTCAACACGTGTAATTTTTAAGTTAGCAAACTAAACTATCTTAGGTGGGTTCATGCAATAAATAGAAGTAAATGAAATAAAAATCGCTGAGATACCGGAAGACCAAGCAGAGTTTTTTTCAGAATAGGTTGAATCTATTCATCAGTAGAACATACGATAAGTAAAAGCTTTGGGTGTGCTTAACTTCACTACTATTTTTGTCGGGAAACAAGGACTATATTTATTTACTTTCACAGCAACATGTGCATGCTAATGGCCACATGATATCAACAACCACTGGATAGTATGGCATGAAATAAGTACTTTTTGTCCCGTATGAGTCTAAACGTGTGAACTGATTGTTTAAATTGAGGGAAAAAAAAACAATAAAAAGGCGCGAAATTAGTAATGTGTTGAATTCACCATTAAAATTCCAGAAACAAAGTTCGATTTTGGACTCAACGCGAAAATAATTCCAGAATTTCAAGAGCCTAGACGTGTTCTAGATTCGAATTCTATTTAGCACATCTTTACACACGAATAAAATGGTAGAAAATCCTAGGAACCACGGTAAAATTGTTAGTTCATTCCAAAAACTAATAATTCAGGGTTATTTCAATAAATCTCGAATGAACGAAGCTCGGCACAACGTCTAAAACGGGAAAAGCAAGAACAAAAAACAAGCTAAATATTAATGAAAATATGACATAATGGAATCTATATAGATTATACTATGTTGGTACCATAATGGGTATTGTACAATTTTTATATGGACTATACTATGTTGGAACCATAATGGGTATTGTACCATTCTTATATAGATTATACTATGTTGGTACCATAATGGGTATTGTACAATTTTTATATAGATTATACTATGTTGGAACCATAATGGGTATTGTACCATTCTTATATAGATTATACTATGTTGGTACCATAATGGATATTATACCATTCTTATATAGATTATACTATGTTGGTACCATAATGGGTATTGTACCATTCTTCTTTTGTTTAATTTTAATTTTAGAAGTTGTATTTTAAATAAGAGAGACACTTGGGCGTTTATGTTGCATAATTTATTGGAAATTATAATATAATATATTGGAACTTATATTGCATCTGCATATTTCCCCTATTTTCGAAGACGACGACACTACCGTGCCTATTGTTTCTTGTTTCGCTGTCAAAACATTAATAAAATGACTAATCCGAGCCTGCTGTTGCGTAAATCGATTGGAATATCTTCAAGTAAGTTCTTCCCTCATCAGACGTAGTTTAGCTTGAACTTTACACTTAAACCATCATATTGTCAAACACATCTAAAATATTTTAAGCATGTTTCACTACTACATCGTTTATTTTACATCGTGTGGCAGATGTTAAATGTACATGTTTTTATGAAAACCAGCGACAGATGTCATTTTTGAAGCATCTATCAGAATGATGTAACAACATCTTTAATAATTTGAGAAAGAGTTGGTTTAATTAGAGTGAGTGCATGTGGTAATCACATTCTCGTCACATGTATTGTCATTACTTGTCTTCTTTCAGTCAGTCAGCTTACTACTGGAGTCGGTTCGATTCTTGATCTATTCTGTATTTTGCCTGCGGCTCTGTTCGTCACTCAAAGGTTCACCGGACAATGGTCAGGACATCACGTAGCTTTCATATATTCTGACGCTGATGTTTTAATGTTTGGCATGCTACACGGAGTTTTCAAGAAAAAAAACACTAGCTTTTATGTAATCACAAGATAGAAATGATTTAAATCCAACTATCCACAGCACAGAATTAACGAAATCTACCTTGGCTTCTAATAACCGAGTGAAATTAACGTGGCTTAGTGCGCATTGCCACTAAGTTTTCAGTGCAAACAGAAACGCGTAGTAACTAGTGAAGTTTATATTTTTCGGCGTTTCGCCTTACAGTATTTTAAATAAATTACGCCATTAAACTCAAAAATAGTCTCAGCAAAACTACTTTATCCGTAGACACATGTAAAACGAAGTGGTAAAACTAATTAGTAGCTAGAACGATTTAGGTTCAGGTTGCTATATAAATTTAATTTTGTATGTGGTCGTACCATTTTATTAAAAACATGTCGATACAATGCTACGAATTTTAAGAACACTGGATATTTTTGACATTCGTGATGTTGGAAATACACGTAGGTCCAAGAAATCTTAATCTTAAATGATAAAAGCTCCACACAAACGTTTTTATAAAAGTGGACCTTTCTTCAGCAGGGGTAAACTTTGAATGGTTGTGTAACTGAATGAGAGGTGTATAAAAAAAGATAAATAAAGACATTTATATAACACCCATTTAGAGATAACACATGATTTAGGAAGAGAAATCATTACTGAACCTTTCTGGAACTTTTATTCATACCTCCTGTAGTGAACACGTGGATTATTAAGGAGGTCTTACTACGAATCAGCTGGTATTAAATAAAGAATACAAAATAATATGTTAACCCGGTGAACAAAAATCTACGTTTCATAATTGCAGAATTTCGGAGAAGACTGGCAAAATTTATGTTGAAATCAAATACTTTAATTATAAATATTCACCAAAACAGTTAAAACCAACTTAAACCAAAACATACAAAATAAAAACCATCGTTGCAAGTCATCATTAGGTGAACACAAAATTAATGACAAGTTAACTTGCCAATCATTTTTACTGTTTGTTTGGAAGTACAAAGCTACATTTTGGGTTATCTGCGGTCTGCTCACCAGAGTAAACGAAACCCGATTTCTAGCGTTTTAAGTCTGCAGACATACAGCTGTGACACTAGGGTCAGTTATGTTAACATTTTAGGCGTTTGTAAATTTATGATGCTTTATCCGCAATTTTTCATTTTCAATAATAAATACAACAGCTTAACAAGTATATGTTTATTTATATGTACGTTGATATTAAAATATTTCCTTGTATAAACCTCAGCGTGGAACAAATAGAAGTATCTAAATTTAGCATTTCTTTTGTCATGACATCACCACGCAAATGAAAGTTCCAATAATATCTCCATCATCCTACATTACAAGAAAAGGCTTTTACTGCATACTACTGAAAGCTGTTTGTGATAACCACATGATGCCCATCTTTACTAATAGACAGCCCTTTATCATGTTACTGAATGTCTGTTTAAAATCAAGCACACAGCTACATAATGGGCTGTGTATGCTCTGCCCACCATGGGTATTGAAACCCGATTTCTCGCATTGTAAGTCCGCAGACATAACGCTGTGCCACTGGGAAGCCATGCTATTAAAATTTTCAATGGACAGTCATCTTGTAGGAGATCCAGCATATCAGTTGGAATATCACTTACTCGTCCAAGTCACAGACATTGGCAATGTAGGGAACAAAGAAATAGTAAAACAGTAAACTGTCATTGGTAGGGTGTACCAGCGAAAAAGCGTTTGCCTTACTTACATGAAGAATTCGTCATTTGAAGAAAATCTAGATATAAAATCAGATCATTATCGTCATAATGATATGTTGGATATTACATAATATTTCCATTGAACAAGCTGAGCAAGAACGGTTTACCGAAGACAAAGAAAGTAGCTTTAACAACGAACAACTGGAAGAATAGTGTAACAGAAAATGTGTTACAAAGAGACATCAAATAGTACGTTTGTTTGGCAAAAACACACCGGTTTATTTAAACAATAAATGATGTATAACAACTACATACAAGTTTATGTCAACTTGTTAAGCATTTTACAATTTATCTTTCTTGATTTCTCATTTTCTTCCTGTTTACAGTGAATTATCCACACTTGTATCAACTTCCATTTCCTCCTATTGCTGCATTCTCTTTTGATGTTAACGGTTTAATACGAGGCCTTCTAGGTTGCTGTATTTAGCCAATGGCTTAACTTCTGTCTTTTAATGTGCCAGCTTATTTCTGACCTATACTTACATGTATGTTTGTATACGTACGTATTTAGGGAGCACATCGAGTGGAACTGCAGCATGTCACACTTTTTTTTTTACAGTGTACATGTATTGTTTAAAAACAAAATTTATATACAGTACTGTGCAAAAGTGTTAGGACAATAGAATATTTTGTCACTTTATGGGAATAATTTTTTCATGTACAGAATTGTCAGTAGAGAAGAGAGCTCACATTACTGCTTTATTCTGGTTGGACTCTTCAACAAGTTCCTGCAGACTTGAAATGCTCCCCAAACACTGAAAAACACCCTAGAGACCGAGACAGGTAAATTGGAAAATAGGAAAGAGACAGAGCACCTAAACTCAATGATACTAATGTCAAGTATCTTACTTTATACAGCCTTTGGGATGGAAGTAAAACTGCCACTGATCTCAAGTACGAGACAAACGACAACGTACTAAAAGTTGCACGTCCTGCGGAAAAAGATACTTACTTCAATGCACAATACTTGCTATGAAGAGGGAGTGTGATAGTTTGAGGGTGTTTTTCGGCTGAGGCAACAAGAGATATTTACAAAATAGATGGAATAATGGATCGGTGCAACTTCCATATACTGATCCGTCATGGTATACCAAGTGGTTTACGTATTATTGGTAAAGGATTCTACTACCAAGAAGATAATGGCCCCAAACATTCATCCAACCTATCCTGAAATTACTTAGCTAAGAAAGAAACTGCTGGAGTCATTTAAATGATCCAATGGCCCTCACAGAGCCCAATTCAGCAGATTTGGGATTTGATAGATTAAAAACTTGACAACTCAAAAATTACTTTCAAATAAACTTTACAGGAGTGTATCAGACATTTTGAGTAAATCCTAAATAGGACGCACAAAATATTAACTGTTTGTTGAACTCAATCACTTCCACTGATTTTCTGTTTTACTAAATATGAAGATTAATAAATAATATTTCACCTGTGATTTACCTTAGATTGTTCTTTGACACTTGCATACAGTACTGTACTTATATCTATTTTAAAAATAATTTTTACAGTCATTACACAATTCTTTACAAATTGTGAAATTACATTAAACATGGTTCAAGAAATATTTCAAAACTATTCTGAGTGAGAATAAAAAATAAATAATTACACAAACATTAAAATATTCTTAATGTATAAGAATATTTCCAGCCAAGATGTACGAGATCTTTAGCCTTCTCGTTTTATGTCACATGATTCTCAAATGACTTTCTAACCATTAACCATTTTTCTGTCTTTTTGTTATCTAAAAAAACATATATGTACAAAAAACGTTAATTACCTATTAAATCACTCTAAATCACTGGTTTAATTCTAAAAACGATGTACAATCAACACATAAAGTAAGTAATTATTTAAAAACATTAGCAGGAAGTAAAAGAAAAAGTACAGTAACCGCTTGTATAAAATGCGAATTATAGCACATTCTTTTTTGTAATACCTTCTATTCAAAATACACATTTCCCCTTACACGTTATCCATCTGGTGTAGGTTACAAGCGGAAATACTGTTTCCGGGTTACACGACTTTCGGTGAATAAATTTTTTTTTTTTTTTTTTTTTGCGGATCATGTTCAAGAAATTACAAAATAAAATTATAAAACATTTAAATTCTATAAAGCACAACATTAATTAAATGTTTTAATGTGAAAACAAATGTTTAAAAATACAACTTTTAAATTTAGTAGTTATAAGATTACCAAGGTTTAAGTCCGTTTTTTTGTCTTTCTTTTCATAATTACTTTCTCGTTGCATTAAATTTATCATCACCTTTTGATCTTATCCCTGTTATATATATTCGTTTTTAAATATACATGAAACTTTAGTTACCCCGCGCTTGTCTATTTAAGGCCAAAACTTTTAACCCATTAAAAAAAAATTCTATATCGTATTTGATTGGAAAGAATTTTTGCAAAACAACGTAGCAGCAAAAAATGACATAGCATTCTGTTTATTCTCTTCAAAAATGCTACTTATAATAGGCAAGACGGCACTTAATATTAATCAGTAACAAATTGCAATATATTCATTAGTTACATATGCAATATCTAATAATATTGATTCAGTACACAGGTTATAAATTAATTATTGTTTGGGAGCAGTAAAAGATATAAATATGAAACTGTACTCGCCATTTACTTTACCTGCTTCATAATAGTTTTTTTTTTTTTTTTTAATTTCGCGCAAAGCTACACGAGGGCTATCAGCGTTAGCAGTCCTTAATTTAGTAGTGTAAGACTAGAGGAAAGGCAGCTAGTCATCACCACCCACCGCCAACTCTTGGGCACTCTTTGACCAACGAATAGTGGGATTGAATGTTACATATAAAGCCCTAACAACCTGACACAGTCAGACCAATAAACAATTAGATCTTCAGTTTGTTTACATGTCCCCATGTGGAGTAACATTACACTTCCATCAAATGAAGTGAAATATATGCAAAAATTAAACATGCAATATTGTATCTCACCATAATCCTTTCTCTGTTCTCATCCTTCAATAACTGAGTACTCAGATGCAATTAACATTCATTTAAGAGAAGTCGGGCCACTATTAAAAAAAATAAGTCAATAAACATAACTAGTTGCTGTATAAGTATTGACTTACAATACTTCGATATTAAAGAATGACTATTTTTTGTCTAATTGAAAATAGATCTTTACGTATAGCAAAACGTAAGATGTTCTTACCGAAATAAAAACGTTTGAAAACTTTAACTCAAAAGTAATTTTAGACACGGCACATTTAACGTTCCTGTTCAAATAGCCCAATTTTAATATAAAAATATACTATTGGCTTTATTAAAGTTTAAAAGCCCTGTTCGTCTATGCTACTAAAACAATACAGGTAAGTTCATGTTTAAATATGTGCTTTGGAAGCGGTTTGCATTTCGCTACACGAGGGTTATAACGCTAACTTAGGATTATCTGGTGTAAAATGCAGTAATGTTTAGAAAATTAACCGCTTTTTTAACGTACATTTTAACACCATTTTCAATCATCCATATCCGAAATTATAAAGAAAATCTCCCGCAAAACCTAGTGACGTCAAAACATTCCTTTGTATATCCAAATAAACTAAGTACTGTTCAACAATTTCCGATTGCAATCGCAATGCAGCACAAAAAGTCATACACAATACATTTCGAAGGGAGAGTACACCCCAGTGACAATCAGAATAGTGTAAAGAGGTAAACTATACGTTTGAAAATTAACACTGTAAATACCATATATACACACCAGAAATTATTTGCTTCTATGATTTATTTCTTGAAATTAATAAATCTCAATCATAAGCCCCATGGAACTATTTTTTAAAACACACGTCTTAATCCTAAACAAATAAAATGATCAATAATCCCGTTTCAAAGACACCTTTCAGTAGATCATTTTAACACTTGCTAAGCAATGATAGTTATTTGTTGTTTACTACTGTATTAAAGTGTAAAAACAATTTCTCATAATTTTCGGTTATCATATCTCTTACCACCTGAAGCATAAAAAGATAATTCCTCCATTTCTGATAAAATACATATGGGGCACTAAATATATTCTTATTTCTCATTGACAATATTCTAGTAGACTTTGCACTTCCAGATAGGAAATAAAATACAGGTTATGTGGTAATCGTTTATAATATTTATAATACAGTAAAATAATAATTGGAGTGCATATGTATATATACTTTTGTATACACATGTACACATAAAAACAACCAAGATAAACAAGGAAATTAATACTCAGTTATTTCTTTTTTCACCAACCAGAGAAACACATCAAATTTTGAGTAATCATGAGTTTGGACAAAACAGAATAGTGACTCGAATAACTAAACAACAAGACCATACTAACACATCCATTAGGAGACAAGAGGTACTTTTGGATGTCTCATTTCGAGACAACTTAAACAGAAAAATTTGTTAGTTGATAAAGTTTAAAGTAAAATAATATAATATCCTCAAGTTTCCCTACTAGCTAGTAGTAAGGTCTATCTACTTGGAATAAATTCAATATATCTCAGCATCATTAACTAAGCAACTCCCAACAATTTATGCTTCTGATGTTTAGCTTTCAAATGAAACACAAACGATTTCACTTGTAATTCGGTAAGGAAAACTGAAGTATCACAATAGTCAGCAGTGGGATAAGAAGACAGGAATACCTTGATATCAGTTATAGACATAATATTGTACTCAGCTTGCTGCACAATATTTACCAAGGTGGTTCTAAACAGTTCCTGAATACTTCTGCATATTATCTAGACACTTCCATGCTTCTGTTTGTTTGGCCACAAAGCTTGTGATACACTAACAGATTTCACACACCTTACCACCTTAAATTACTTTATGCAGTCCCAATGCCTTCTTTTTATCCAACAAACATGTCTCTCACTGGCTCATTAATGTATTTTTTTTTAATCAACACCAATCTAAATATTTACAATTAAAACAATTTTACAGATTTTTGTTACTGGCACATAAAACTATCAATTTACATATTTTAATCAAGTATGTATCATAGCCTAACCTTCTATAATAATAAAAAAAAGCCATTCTGTAATAAAACTCTTATATAGTTCGATCTCCACTGGCAGTTGTATCATGACTGAATATAATACACAAACAGAATGAATAGTAAAACTACTTCATGTAATAAATTTATTACTTAAAACCTGTGTTTGTGGACAACTATACTCCAAAACTTTTCAAATAGTAATTATCATCTTTGTCCACATAATAAGAGGTATTAATGGTCTTCTGTTGTTTTTCAACCATTTTTGTTGGGGTTCCCTTTTGTTTTTTATTTCTTAAATCAAGTACTAACATACAGTGTACACTGGAAAAAAATACATCATATCAGAAGTTATCTCACCTGATATATACAGTAGCAGAAATGGCTACATGTTTATTAAAACACCTGAAATGGTGTATACCAGAATTATTTGTCAAGTTACTAATAACTGTTACTGTACTAACTAAAAACCATAAAAAATTGCATTCAGCATATTCAGTTGCTTAAAAACCTAAAGCTATAATAAATCTCAAATTAAATGAAAACAGTTAAAAATCACTTTATGTGATAGGAAAGTTTAATAACAATTTAGCCAAACAGCCATCATTCATCAGGAGTTAAAAAAATATGAAGTGCTTGTTCATTTCACTGAGATATTCTGAAAACAAACTTATCTACAATAATCATGTCATCTGAAAAAATAAAAATTGAAAATAATATCTCAGAGAAATGTAAAAAAAACAAATGTTCCTCCGTTTGTATTTTTTATTTCATGAATGTGATAGCTTTGGTATAAAGCTTTAATTTTTCACTTTTACATATTTTGTTTAAACTTGAATGAAGACACCATAAAATGTACAGGTTTATAGGCAGCTGATTGATATATCCATTTTTTATGTATAAATTTTTGCATATTACCCTTAAAAACTGTTAAACTTTAGAAAAATATTAACATATTAAAAATATTCAAAAATAAGTTTTACCCAGATACTACAAATTTTGTCAAATTTCTCACGACTCTTTAAATTGATTAGTAACAAAGACAAGTTAGATGAATGAATTTAAGAAAAATATACATTACAACTAGGAAGTGACAAACAGAATGCTGATCAAACAACATACATGGAAAAACTATATATTCCACAAGAAAGTGATTCCACACCTTTGATGTACAAATATTTACACAGATTTATACAAAGATGTTAAATAAAGACAAATAAAGCAGGTTTCTGACTTATTTAGGCTGTATAAAAATACTTTAGAAGTTCTTTTGAGTAACTTTTAAATGGGTATTAGTTAATATGTATTTTTAGTAGCCCCTGCATTGAAATATAGCTTTAATATTTTAATTTCCTAAAAGGTAGCTTTCAACTGTTTATTTTCTTCTCGTAGTCTTTCTAGCTCAGCTAAGAGTTCATCGTTCACCGAATATTGTCTCACCAAGTTATGAATTTCAGCCTAGAGAAAGAAAGAGAAGAAAAAATGCTATTCACAGCTTAACTGCTACATATCAATGAATAAACAAAAGGTAATAGTGTTTCAAAAACCTTTTAAAAGTATGTTAAAACACAAGAAGGAAGACAAATATCTAAATTTATCCATTTTATATCTGAAACTTTAGGCTTTTTTAACTGAATTTCTGAAAGATTTTTGACATATCTATTCCATTTACACTTTATATTCAGTAGGTTTTCACCAACCTTTTGTAATACAGTTACCACCATAACATACAACATATTAAAAGCTTAGTTTACCATCTGGTTGTGAAACTGCCTTATCACTTCCACATGGAGATTGAACAGGTCTCTGTGGACAGAATCTCTGAATTCTTCCATAGCATCTCTAACAACTTGGTGCACAAATTCTGCCTGTAAATCACACAAGCATGTCAGTTATGAATCATAAAATTTTCAAAACAATATAAATTTCTTGATTGTTAATAATATGCAAAAATTGTTTGTTTGTTTTTTTTTGAATTTCGCACAAAGCTACATGAAGGCTATTATTGTTAGTTGTCCCCAATATAGCAGAGTAAGACTAGAGGGAAGGCAGCTAGTCATCACCATATACTGCCAACTCTTGGGCTACTCTTTTATCAACAAATAGTGAGATTGATTGCCACATTATAATGCCCCCAGGGCTGAAAGGGTGAGCATATTTGGTGTAACAGGGATTCGAGCTCATGACCCTCAGAGTACAAGTCGAGTGCCTTAACCACCTGGCCATGCCAGGCCAATATGCAAAATTTCCTGACCCTCAATATTCTAATCTTTTTTGCATATAACCCCTACTTTATAACCAACCCTTGCTATTACAAATGTTTGTACTACTATTTTGAATTGTTAAGCACAATGAAACAAAATACCATTACTACAAAATTCACTACCAAAATTTCATTCAGTTTGTGTGTGTAAGATTGACATAATCAGATAAAAAAAAATATAGTGCATAAGAAAAAAGAAAAAGAACAACCTAAAAGTTCACAAAGTCAACTTTACAAGAATAAAAACAAGTTTGCATCATGAATCTTTTTCTATACATTACAAATAATTTTCCAGCATTTCCCATCCAATTGTATTCAGTATGATACCTATCTAAACTGTATAGTTTTAAATATAAGACTATGCAATGTTTTAGATCTCACTTTGCTATGGAGAATTTGCTGCAGAATTTATATATTTCAAAAATTATAAAAATCATAAATTTATCAGTTTATCAATTTAATTTTTTTGTAAGTTCAAGAGTGATTTTTAATACTATCCACTAAACTTCATTTTTTTAAATATGCCATTGAGTTTCTAACCTCCATATCACAAAGTAACAACATGCTTGGGCCCATAAATAGCATATATATTAAGTATGTGAATTAAACTTCCCAAACAAAAAGGCTTTAGGACAAAATTAAGGCAGTATGGAATCATAATAATGCATGCCTGAAAAGCCTGAGGAGAAGCCAATCTTCTGGATTCTTCAACAACTTGACTTTCTAAACATTTATCCCAAGCTTGAGGTTCCTGATTACCAGAGGTAATGATGGACCATGGCTTCCTACACGTTATTCTTTTGCTCAGTAAAGACTGGGATTTTGGTTCCTGTTCCTTTGTATCACCATCATCTTGCCATCCATTAATACTTGATTCTTTTACATCTGTGATCTTCCATTTGTCTGAAGAGATATCACCAGCACCTTCTTCTCCAGTTGCTCCCATGACATCTGGTCGATCCATAGTGGATGGTGAATCCAAGTGATTTGAAGAAGTTATTGTGTCCAGTCCTGCTGATGATGACCCACCACAAGGTTCAGTTCTATGATTCTGGCCAAATTTATCATTTTCCAAAACATCATCAAGAAGGCTGGTGCACTTAGCTGGTGCTTCTGTACTAGTCTGGCTAATAACTTTCTCTGCTGTGTAGAATATATTGTAAGAATTTTTAATAAGCATATGAAAATTAATCCAGTACACAGTTTTACTCAATCTAATTAAAACATTATCCAAAAAACACTGTACATGTACAGTTGATACCTTATGAAAGCATTGGTTAAATTTTTATGTTTAAAATGTTTCATGAAAACACAAAAGTATGAATGAGTCCAAACTTTGAGGTGTAAAAGTTATAAAATATTAACCCTTAACCAGTAGCCATCATCAACTGATGCTGCTACCTACAACACTCCTGCTGTTTAAGAGTTACAGGAAGTAAATACAAATAATAAAGAAATGCAATGAAATCACAATCCTAATACAAAATATCATCTTACAACTACAAATAATCAAAGACTGGTGCAACCACTATAAAATCTTAGTAATATATATCCAATATTTACTTCCTTACTTCCAGAAATAGATACTATTATAATACAAATTTGTATAGTGCAAGAAACAAATCGGATAATAATCTGTTGTTGTGTTATTAATAAATACTATAGAACTGAAATAGCTCAAATGATACATGTTACATTCATGGAAAAATGTGGCAATGTTTTCTACAGAAATTACCAATACAGTTACATACAGGTTTAAGAATGAGATAAAGCAATACCTGAGTTCTTTGTAGGAGATGCACTAGCAGGCTTTTGGCTACAATTGCTTTCTTCAGAAATGGTAGCATAATAAAAAGAATTCACTGAAACTGGCATTTCTGGCAAGGTAATGGGAGCTACAGACTAAGACATAAAAAGTGTAAGTATAGATAAATGTTTGAAAACAATTTCAAAACAAAAGGTTATGTTTTGAAATAGTAAAAGATGTATGAAACTGATATCAAAGACGCTCATTGACCACTTTAAAACAATCTCCATCAAAACACTAGAATATTACTTCTTTATATATACAATTTAGTCTGATCGTGTCTTGTGGTAATTGATCACTACAGCCCAATAAATATACAAATGTAGTCACATAGCAGTCTAAAAGACAATATGAAAAAAACAAAGATCTCTAAGACTTTCAGTTGGATACAAGAGAACACTAGTCTGACTAAAATGTCATTATAAAGAACTGTTTGTTCAAAGATGTGTAAACAGTATTAACAGATGAATTAAAAATGAATTAAATCTGTCAACAAAAAAGACTAACAACTGTAACTCACCAATGGAAGAAACAATTGTATAGGCCAGGGGTCAGCAACCCTTCAAAGAAGAAGTGTCTAAAAAAGAACAATCCCATAGCAGGACAGTGGTAAGTTTTTTAATTCACACTGCTAAAATCAAGGGTTTGATTCTCCTTGATAGACACAGCAAATAGCATGAGAACCACACAAATCTCCTTGAAAGGCTGGTTGCAGCTCTTGAGCTGAAGGCTGATGACACCTGGTATGTACTTATGAAATGCAACAGATCAGAGTTGGAAGACCAGTTCATCTATTAACGATCAGGGTTACTATCTCTAACTATACCATGCAAAGGAGGTTGTACAAATTTTTACAACAGCCAACAAGTTAGAAAACTACTCAGATGCAGATAGAAAAACATGATTTCACTGGTGCAAAAAGCAAAAAGGTGAACCACAGCTGACTGAAAATGTTAATGTGGTTTGATGAGTCACACTTTATCCATTTCTGTAGGTGAGCCTTAATAAAATGACAGTCATTGCTTGTTACTGAAGGAAATATGTTGATAACCAACATATTCTTATAGCTTGAATAAAAGGGTACATAAAGTTGTCTGATTTGCCATTTCGAAACATATGACCTTAAATCTGTTAATGTATCACAGTTTAATAGCCTTCACAAGATGTCATAGCTGGTATAGTATAGTTCTTTCAGAATATCAAATGAAATTAATCATTCAAATAACATCAAACTATTTTCTATACCTTAACCTCAGACATTTAATAATAACTTCCTGCAAAAAAAGTACATTACCAGCAATTCAGACTCGCACATTACAGAAGTTCTTCATCCAAGTTGGATTTTGACATCCAAATTCTTCTTTGAAACATTAATACCAATAACACATTAAAAACATTTTAAACAAATAACCACATAAGTTTCTACTGTATTTAAAGCATAGGAAATGAAAGAAATCAGTGCTTACATTATTTTTTTCTTCATCTGATTCAGCTAACCCTGTTGTAACAGGACGATCACCAAGAAGATGAGAGGAATTTTGACTACCCCCACCAATGGGTTGTCTTCGAACATTTGAATTCATTGTAGATTCTTGAAGAGGTGAAAACACTGTTTCTGCAAAATTACATAATGATATATTCATTTGATAAATGCTTTATCATTAAAATCTCATTAAGCATAAACTGATAAAAATTATGACTTATTATAAACTAAATCTCCAGACATTAACATTGCTTTCAGGAATTGTCAGTCTATTGCTCATGGACTCTTCTAGAGATTAACAAATTTCAGAATAATGTACAGAATGCCTGTACTTTTTATCAAATGTAAAAGTTCAAAAGATGTAGAGGAGAACAACATACTTAGAACTCACTGAATACGACTGTTTGAGCAGCAATTCAATCATGACATAGAAGGTTATCTTACTGTGCTCCAGAGAGACAAATGTACTGCTCAACATTTGATTTGCATAAAACTGAACCCAAGGGATGGCAAAAATATTATTTGATAAGATCATATATGCTTTGTCATGGCTAGAATGTATAAAATTATTATTACCCATAAATTATTGGTATACTTTAAGCAACAGGCTCAATACAAAAAATGAAGTCTGCATACATATTTGCACTAGTTACATATTTGTACTATAATGTTTAATACAGTGTGTATTTTCACAAAATTTGGTAGA
This sequence comes from Tachypleus tridentatus, assembly GCF_004210375.1. Taxonomy (NCBI): domain Eukaryota; kingdom Metazoa; phylum Arthropoda; class Merostomata; order Xiphosura; family Limulidae; genus Tachypleus; species Tachypleus tridentatus. Next base: position 135,710,291 of record NC_134833.1, on the reverse strand, counting down.
CATTTGGAAAACATCACAAAACATTTGTTTGTAAATATATCAAGACTGTTTCAATACTAGTCTTAGCATACAGTGAATTTTATGGTATGATTACAAATACTATTCTTTGTCCCCAAAACCTCAAATTTCATTTATGTAATTTCTCAAACTTCCTAAATACATTTCAAACATTTGTTTCCAGTAGAACCTTATATGTGTTATTTTCCCTTACCCTAACACTATACAATAAAAAAAAAAGTCTGAATTACCTTTTATCTTTCTAGAGTGACTTCAAATTGTAACATGAAACTTTATTTGTTTTTTCTAAGTAGCTTTATACTCATAACGGTATACGACTGTTTAACTTAAATCTTGTTGCCCTTTGAATCTTTATAGCTACTATTCATGCCATTATAAGTTGTAAATTACTTAAAAATGTAGGGCTCACATTACAACATCAAATTACATTACTTACAAGCTACTCTGAGCTGATTGCATGTGTCTCATGAAATTGTTTTATTATATAATTATTTATTTCATCTAATATAACCATAAATAACCTAAATAGACTCCTATTTTTACATTTTAGTTAATTTTATAATAATAAACAAAGAATACTTGCGGAAAAAAACAAGAAATTAAGTACTTACCTGGAATGTCTGTTTTTCTTTTTTATGTCAACTGTCAATAACTGTTAACTCTACTTTTTTATAATAATCATAGCATGCAAAAAAAGCAGACTTTGTCCCATACCTATCACACTTTTCTGCCTTTCTACCTATACAATAACAGCCATTACAAACCCTTCCAAGCTAGTCGATATGTTTCCCATAGGAACAAAGCTTGTACTGAAACAGAAACTGAGAATTCTCTGTTCAGAAAACAATGTAATATAATACATCATTTGGCAGATGCAAACCTTGGCTTTCTATTGGCTATAAATAATATAGAATTAAATGTAAGAGAGAGCCATTAACAAATCCTGAAAGAAAGAGTGTGACAGGTGGGTGTAGCAAGAGGGATCTGATTTACTGTTTCATGGTTCTGTAACTGAACAAGGTTGAAGACTACAAAAAATATGCTTTGTTTGAATAACAATGATTTAACAGCAAACAACTTGCATTAAATTTTGTACTTATTAAAAGGGTAGTGAATAAATTACAGAAGAGGGGATATTTAGACAAAGGAATGTCATTTCTCACACTAGAGAAAATTAAGGATTTTTTAAATATACTGCCTTTTAAAATAAAGAACTTAAAACTTGTGTACTATTAAATCATGGTTATTAGTCTGTTTGTTTGTTTGTTTTAATTTCGCACAAAGCTACACAAGGGCTATCTGCACTAGCCGTCCATAATTTAGCAGTGTAACGCTAGAGGGAAGGTAGCTAGTCATCACCACCCACCACAAACTCTTGGGCTACTCTTTTACCAACAAATAGTGGGATTTACCATCACATTACAATGCCCCCACAGCTGAAAGGGCAAGCATGTTTGGTGCGACCGGATTCGAACCCGTGACCCTCGGATTACAAGTTGAATGCCTAAACCCACCTGGCCTGGGTTATTAGTCATGATTTTATGCTATAATAATTGGTATGACATAAACCAAAAGTAGTTAAATTAAATAATGAATGTATGTCAGTAAAAATGAAGTGGAAAAAAATATGCATTTGTGGAAAGGTTAACTTATTTACTTGCATATCTATTTATTGTCTAGTATTATTCCAGTAGTCTTGGTTTTACACAACTAACCACAAACACTATTCGGATAACAACTTATGTATATTTTTACTGGTAAATTACAAAACTGAATGTTTAAAAAAAGAAACTGTCTTCTCTCAGTAAACAAGATTAACAACTATAACTTAATTAAATCTTAGGTTATTCATGGATACAATATACGTGGCTAGAATGATAGCTGTTGAGAAGCAATGTTTAACAAGTTCAATTCATAATATTTACTTTCAATATTTAAATAATCTAGAAATTATTTTTTGGACATAAATAAGAAATTTAATCTTGCAATTAACTTGACATACATTTTGAGAAATGAAAAAGCTTTTGGTTACAATAATTACAGGTTTGGGTGGTGTCAAGCATGGCTTTTGCTTATTTTGACCTTTTAAATGGTTATTTATAAACAGTTCAGAAAACAGGCTACCATTTCAAAGAATTAATTTTGATGTACAAAATGTATCCGTTTTAATTAATTAAATGCTTCACACTTTTACCATTTTGAATAAGAATAAACCAAATTTTATAATTACAAAATAAGTAAAAAAGTAAAAACAATTCTCTAGTAAATTTTGTCAATCCTTCTGAAATTTAGTTATGGAGTTTGTTAACTTGCGTTCACAATTTTACTGAACTACTATTTAATGAATGTATGTTGATAAGTTTGGTCTCAAATTATACATTATAATTCAAATTTTAGTATTATACATTAATTAATTTCTTAATTTAAAAGTAAATATCAAAAGAACACATCTAAATATCAATTTGTGTGTCACATGTTGAATACAGCATTGGTTCAAATATGATGTTCAAATACAAAGTCTACATTTTTGTATGCATTAGGAACTAAAATTACCAATATTGAAATGCTAGAATATAAAATAATAATCTCATAGCTTTACTATATGCTGAGATATTGCTCATGTTCCAAATCACACACACACAGAATGTCCTGCTCACACTTTTTCATTTTTCAAAACACTTCCTTATGCACATGTACTTCTATGTCATGTGAATAACCAATCAAAAACTCAAAATGTCCCTCTAGTGTCTTTCTCAGATGTCAAATTGTTCTTCTGTTCCAAGATTTCAAGCTGGTAAGTTGAGTCTTCAGTTGGCCCAAAGTTTTATATTTTTAGACCCAAATAAAGCTCAATCACTGAGATTTAAAAATTATGGTAAGCATCTATGGTATTAAAGAGCCAATTTATGATTTTTCGTTATTTCAAGTGTACATATAAAACCAAAAAAAATTATTCACATCCTCCATGTACGAAATCTAATAGGCTTAGCAACCTATGGCTAACAGTAAATGAACACAAAGTTCATAACTAGAAAAAATTATAGTTTTCTACACTTACTTATTTACTGTTATGTTTTAAGAAAAATAACTTTTAAAACTTATTTGTAAATAGCTGAAATGTATATATAATGTATTATATATAAAATGTGACTGTATTTTACATTAAAACACAGTCATTACTTTGTAAGGCCAGTTTTATACCCTTAGTACAATTTCACATGCACCACAGAAGTGCAACTTCTGTAATGTTAGCCAGACATGAATGGAAGGTCAATAAAATACAAATAATAAATATATGTAAATGAATGAGACTATTTATTTAGACTAAACATATGTGTTTTTGTCATTCTAAAATGAAAAAAGCATAATTTATATATATATATTTCCTAATTTTTTATGGTGGTTATAAGGCCAGTCAAATTGATAGACCCTATATTGTTAGGGTAGAGAAAATATAAAGTATTACTGAAAACACAAAAATATTTGAGATTTCTGGGATGATGATTAATTTTTTTTAATCATAACATGAAAATCACTTCATTAAGAAGTCTGGTTTTATATGCAAAAAGAATTGCAGTCTTTACTAAAAGTCTACCAAATTTTGTAAAGGTATATATACTTCATCAAAAGTTATAGTAAAAATACTTAACCTGTGTATATTATACCGAGTCCATCAAGAAACAGTTAATCCCACTAATTACTGCTGATCTCCCCTAAATAATTTACATATAAAATGAACAACTTCACCCAAGTTTTTTCTTCAGTTCTTTACACTGAGTGTTGTAACAGAGAAAAACATAAAATTACTCAATATGAAGAAACATATATATATATATATAGATCTAACTGTAATTAAACAGTATAAAAATAAGTTAGTATTAAATCTATAGGTTAATAATATTTAAATATAAATATCCAATTATAATGAAAGATTATTTAATATCCATTAGTAAAACAAAGCATTTGCTTAAGCCTCTTCCTGAAGTCAAAAGGAAATTGCAAAATTTTTATTTTACTTTTATAAGAGGAATAAGTTTCAAAAAGAACTACAAACAACTTTACAGAACTAAAACGTGTGACAAAAAGGATGTTAACTTTCGTTTTTATTTGGTTTTATGGTTGCACAATACTCTTAATCTGCCCATTGCAGATTCAAAATAAGCATGTAAAATAGTAAATAAGATCTATCTTCTGTATGTCACTTGCACAAGTCACTGTGCAAGAAGCTTTATAGTTCATAGCATAACTTGTTACTTTGGTTAAACAATGAGACATTAATATATATACATATATAAACATCTGCAGTTAATGTGATTTTTATCACAAATTTTAGGTTTATTGGTTTTTAGTGATTCCAGTTTTCTCCACTTAAAATGTAACTTTTACAGACTGTTACCAATAATCTAAGTTACTGAAATCTGTTCAGTTTAGCTATAATAATATTAATAAATGGAATCATTTAATCAAACTTAAGAAATATTAAACAATATATTATTTTAATTCATCAGGTTCAAGATAATAGATACTATACATTTTATGGTTGTTTGATGGTTATTTCCTTTCTGTAGTTTAATTATATTATTAGGCACATACTTAACATATATTTTACTAATATACAAGTAATTCTGGCTGTTTCTACACAAAATATTTACAGGTTATAAAGTGAGGTTTAAATATTTTAGTTATTCCATAAAATATTTCCAAACTTACGTGAAAAGGATCCAGAATCTCTCTGTTCACCATAAGTTATAGGAGAATTTTGTCTATCAAAGGTTTTATAGATTCCTGCATAAAACAATATATAACATATTAACCTTAACTGTTACCAAAAAATAAAACCAGTCACAACTGATAAATGTATTTATGCTTCCAAATTGTGCTTTAAAACATATGTGAAAACTGACACATTCAAAAGTGTTTAACACAACAATATCTTTGAAAAAAGTATATAAATTATCAAAACACCAAACTAAAGTGCTTAAAAGAACAGTCTTCCAATAAGCAGAGATATACTGTGATTGTAGAAAACAAATGGAAGGAAAAAATGTATCTGAAACCAGTGTTCATTCAGAACAGTTTTGTACACTGGATAATCCATACAGACTTATCAGAAAATGTTGAATTCATGCTTTCATTGTGTCAAACTGGTTGTGTTGTTGGAAATAAATCAAAATTTAAAGGACTTGACACCTAATGAAATGAAAACTGACTAACACCATTTACATATAATAACTGATAAATTACAATACCTTTTTAAATAAATTTTTCCAATCTACTTGTTAAAACATAACAGATAAAAATAAACTAGCTTTACTTTTCAAACTAAGTTTTGAATTATTTACTCTGCACAACAAATAAGCATCTGTTTATTATCACTGTCTTTTAGGAGAAATTTCTAAAATTGACTGTGCTTCATGAGGAATTTACCTACAGAAGTGAAAAAGAGTAAACATACTTATATATCTTTTAATTAGCTTAACCAATGTCAGCATAACAAAAGTTCTGTAATTCAACTCAACAGTGACATTTTTCATCACATAACACATTAAATGTTTAACTTCTGGTTAACTAACCTGGTTTAATTAGTTTAAAAAATGATAAAATGTCTTACCTACTACATGGAAGGATCAGTTATGTCAGGGGTGTTACACTGAAATATTAAACTTATCACACCACTTCAAAATGAAAATAATTATCTACGTTTAAAACCTACCATCTCGAACTGGTGAAAATACATCACATACGCTCCTTCCTGGGCAAACAGTGTCAACATACACAGCTGGCATTGAATGACTTGGACTCGAAATAGAACTGGGCTGAGCAGAAGCAGCTAAGAAACATGTTTTTTTTATTATTTATTTACATTTCAACATCATTGAAACAATAATCAATAATTTTATTCGTGTTTTATACTATATTACTTCAAAAATTAATACTTCTCACGACTAAAAACCATGGTTATGTGTCAGTTAATTAATCTAACACATTAACCTCTTTTGTGCTATGATAAAATATATGCACCATTAAAATTGACATTTTCCTAAAATTAAAAGTATTTCCAATAGCCACTTACTTCCTCTCACATACAGCTTTTCTTGACTGCTACTGACTGTCCTTTATATGAGCAAATGTTCACTTACCACTAATCTTGTATTCCCACCTACCCTCATGTATATTCATGTGAGACCTCTGCATACTATTATTTGTGTGATAATGAAGCAGTGCTCCACCAATAGGAATTAAACACAACTCCTACTGTCATCACTAGCACCCTTTTCTCCATGCAAATTTGGCATTAAAACAAACCAACACCAGAAGTATAGAGGTTGAGTGGGAAATCTGAGAGGAAATTAGTATCCACTGGAAATACATTTTCAGTGTAGAAAAATGATACTTCCAATATAATATCTTTATCTCACTCACTAACAGCTAGAAATGCATACTGAGTTGGCAGAGTGTCCCGTAAGATGATACTCCTTTAGAAAGTGCCCAAAGGAAGACCATAGGGAGCACAAATAAATGGAAGCCAACACTACTGTGAGGAGGGCAGATCACAATATATACCAGGAACCGATATCCTAAGGAAGATAGGAAGGTGGACAACAAAACTGGAGATACATCTCCAGTCTATCATCAGAACATTAATGTATTGTCCAGATTGTAGGAAGAGAAGGGTAGCCAGCCATATGAGGACTTATGTGATTGGTCCAGCTCGAATAAACATTGTATCCACCAAGAACCAGCATCCAGGAGATGATAAAGAGGAGGGTTGGTTGGTTGGTTTATTGTTTTATAGTGCAAAGCAACTAGACTATGTGCACCAAACATCTGGTAAAAAGATTAAAATTAAAGTAAAATTATTTAAAATTCATAAAAGAAAATTAAGGTAAAACAAAACAAAGTGTAATTTTTTAATTAAAAAGATAAATAGCATTAAATCCAATTTTTATATCTTGTCTGCAGCAGTAAGAGAAAAACTACAGTAATACAAGTTGTAAAGGACTTTTTCTAGCATAATTGTAATTATCATAACTCACCAGGATGACTAACTGGTAGTTCAAACAGCAACATCAGACACCTGAAGTTGGCCTTTCAGTCCTGGTTTAGAGTTATTTGATGTTACAGTTATTTTCCACTTTCAAATCAAACTAGATGTACTTTGATTCTTAAAAGGGAATCACATTAAAAAAGGTCTAATTTATAAATTAAAAACTTATTAATTAAGTAGCATTAAAAAGATTAATGGCCTTTAAAAAACTAAAAACATTTCTAAGGTGGATAGTGTTACCATCTCTAATGACACTAACTTTACAGATAAACCTTGGGGACAAAACATGTTTAAAATGGTGGTGTCATTGAGATTCATAATGATGGCAACTGAGTAAAATGTAGCTTATTGTGACCTGAGTGTTACACAGACAATACATTAGTGTATCAGCCACAGATAAAAGAAAACGATGAGTTAAAAAACTGTGACCAATGAGTAGTCTAGTTAGGACAACTTCCTCTTTCTGATCCTTAGAGAAGTAAGATGGCCAAAGTCCAATAGAGGGTTTTATCAGAAAAAGCTTGTTTCCATGTTGCTCACTCCAAATCGACTGCCAACTGGCATGGAATCGAACCTTGAATACAGGACCATAGTCTATGTATGAAACAGGCACAGCAGTGATAGTGCCAGAACAGAGAGACTTAGCTGCAGTGTCAGCGAGCTTATTCCTGCGAATACCAACGTGGCCTGATATCCAGAAAAACCATATAGAAGTAGATGTTAAAGAGAAATGGGCCAGTTGGTTTTGAATATCAGAGAGAACAGGGTCTGAACCAATGTGAAGTGATTCTAGGGCCAGTAGAGAACTAAGCGAGTCAGTATAAATCGTGCAGTTTGAGTACTGCTTATCTTCTATGTGATCCAGGGCAAGAGAAATGGCATACAGTTCAGCAGTGACCACAGAAGCTGTAGAGGGGATTCTGTACACAACCACCAAACCACAACAAATCATGGCAGAGCCCACACAGTCACCCGAGTTCGAACCATCTATAAAAATAGAAATGGAAGGATGGTTCAAAAGATGTTCAGCAGCAGACAGTATTTCCAATCAGGAGTGTCTACTTTTCTCAAATGACTTAAAGACAGGTCACTGGGACTGTAAGAAGCCATGGTGGGATGGGCTGACCAGTGGATACAGCAATGCTATCCAAGGACAGACCCAATTCATCTAACTGCATCTGGATACGAAGGCATAGGTGCAAAGAAGGTTCATAAGACTCAATATATAAGTTCTGAATTGGGGAAGAGCGGATAGCCCAGTGCAGAGCCGAAGTCCTTCATGATGAATAAGGTCTAGCATCTTTAAGGCCGATGGTCTGGCAGAGCCATAGACCAGTGATCCATAGTCGAGTTTCCATTGTTTAGCATAGAACGTCGATCAGCTTCCCAAGTGGTGGTAGAAAGGACACGGAGGATGTTCAATGCTCTTGCACATTTGGCCCGTAGCTGCTTGGTGTGTGGTATAAAGGTTAGCTTACAGTCAACAATTAGCCCCAAGAACTTTTGTCTCAGGGACCACAGTTAGCATAACTTTACCGATACAGAGTTTAGGATCAAGGTGAACACCCCGTTGGTGGCAAAAGTGCATGCAAACGGTTTTAGAGATAGAGAAAGTAAAGCCATTTGCTGTGGACCACTTCAGTAAACAATTGAGGGCATTCTGTAGCAGCCGCTCAATATACCTCATGTTCAACGACTGACATGAGATGTGAAAGTCATTGACATAGAGCACATCTGAAACAGTAAGAGGGAGTTGTTCACTGATGGCATTAATCTTTATACTGAAAAGTGTGACACTCAAGACACAGCCCAGAAGGACTTCAAGTTCCTGTAGAAAAGAACGGGAAAGTGTCGAACCCACACAAACTTGGAATCACCTGACCTTTAAAAAAATGTTTAATAAAAATGGGCAAATGGCCATGTAACCCATATACACTTCTATTTGTATTTTTCCTTTGCTTATTTTCATTTTTCGAAGCTCTACTAAAATAAGTGGTTGAGTCTAACAACGCAAAACGCATATTTTTTCTTTTCGTTCATTGGCCTTTAGATTTTGGCCAGCAGTGTATATGAAGGTCTCACAAAATGCCATTCCTCCAGTTTTGTCATAAGCCTTCTCTGATTGATGTTTCAAGTCAAATCAGGTGGTCCACGGTGAAGCAGTCATTGGAACCTACACAAGGTGGGTGAGAGGAGATTGTTTGATTCGAGGAACCAATGTAAAGGGACAATTATAGTCATAGAGACAATCAGCTCGAAAGGAGAGAGGTGATCTCCCTGCCCAAATCTTGATGGCTAAGAAGGTGGAGGTAGAAACAGAAGTGCTAGATACCCAGCAAAAGAATTCACCTAGAGTATCAGCTACTTTCTGGACATCAAAGAGCAAGATCGAGAGGGGGATAGAATTATATTGCCCATTGACCTTTCAATCTTGTCTCATATGACTTTGGAATTGGAGGTAGAATATATGCCATTGTGAACTTAATCCAAGATTTCTCCTGGTTTTGATGTCTTACCCACTGAGCATGTGCACGGGCCCACTGGAAAGCACCCCACGCCCATTTTTGAGCCTTCTGTGCCATGTGGCAGGCAGGATTCCACCATGGACGAGGATACAGTGAAAAATATGTCAAGGTTTAGGAATACATTGAATAGCTGCTTGTATAATACAGTCAGTTACTGCTGCTACATAGTCGTCTATTGATGACTTACAGACGATGGCAGGATCAAGTTCTGTGAGAGCAGTGAAAGAGGGCCAGTTTGCCTTATTCAGCTTCCACTTGGGCACCCAGGTCGGGTGGCATCGACCACAGCCACTCTCTCAAAATTATAGGAAAATCATCACTGCTTAGTGGATTATTGTCAACCTTTCATGAAAAATGGAAGAATAATGAAGGGGATTAAACTGAGAGATAAATAGAAGTAAAGAACTGACTAGGTGCATGAAAATACATAGAAGAACCAGTATTGAAAAGAAAAAGGTTGTGATCAGAGAGCAATTGCTCTACAGAGCCACCCCTCCTATCAATAACAGCACTTCCCCAGAAGGGATAATGTCCATTAAATTACCCCAGTATTAAAAAGGGAGACGACAACTGTTCAATGAGAGCATTAAGATCTGATTGATCATATGTCTCTCCAAGCAACAGGTAGAGAGAACAAACAGTGATGGTATGACCCAATGAAATACGTATGGCTACGGCCTCCAAGGGTATATCAAGTGGCAAAGACAGGGTGGCCATATGTTGATCAACCAACAGTGCCACCCCTCCATGCACTCGTCCAGTCATTTCTGTACAAAGAAAACTGCCAAAAGATGACTGTATCAGCAGGTTTCAGAAATATTTCCTGTAAGGAAAGACATACAGGATGATAGAAAGCAATCAGTGTTATGATGTCATCCAGATTAGAAAGTAAACCTCGACACTTCCATTGTATCAAGGTGGCCATTTTTAATGACGTGTAGGCGAATTGAGTGGAGAACCCTTCCATTTATAACGTCTTTTTTCTTTACTGTCCTTATTCGAGGGAGGTCTATCGAACTCCATGTATCCTGCCCTGGGTTGATTGGGCAGATCTTTGCTGTTAGAAGAAGAGGATTCCAGTGACTGAGGATGCAAACAAATGATTGTTTTTCATCTTGGTGTGGGAGAAGAAGATGTATCCAAGGAAATGCCTGTCCCCGGGACCAAAGGAAGTGGATCTTGGGGTTTGTTGGAATGTATGTAAGGGACAGATATGGGTGTTGAAGTTCATTCATCAACTATTTTAGCCATGGAGGTCAAAAGGCTTTTCAATTGTTTTGTGAAGAATTCTTTTGAAGGCACAGAGAGATCTGTCTGCACTCCCACTGTAGTTGTGGAATGAAGTGCTGCAGCATACATCCAAGATGAAGCAGTGGACAGCAATTTTTGAGCCTCAGGATAAGTAATGTTATGAATCATTTTCAAACGCTACACCTCTTTTTCTTCCAACCAATTAGAGCAAGAACAAAATTAGGATGGGTGAGAGCCATTGCAACTGATGCAATGAGGGTCCATTTCACACTCATAGGCATCGTGGTCCTTGCCACCACAATAAGCACATGTCAGGAAATCACAGCATGATGTCTTTGAGTGACTGAACCTCTGACACTGGAAACATCAGAGGGGGTTTGGAATGTATGGCCATACCCTGCAATTAAAATAACCTGCCCTGATGGTGGCAGGTGGACATTGTGATGTAAATATCAGAACGAGGATATTGGTCAGCATCGTAATTTCATCTTTCCAAGTGGAGATATGCTTCACTTTAGAAACTCCTTGAGTGAAGAAACCAGCAAGAATCTCTGACTTGGGGATGTTCTTCAAATCCCTCTCAACAATAACTCCTTATGATGAATTCAAAGTAGTATGTGGTGAAACCTTATCAAGTGTATCCCCAATCGCCTTTGAATGCAAGAGGAGTTCACTGTGTTGAGATGTAGTTGTTTCCACCAATATGTCACTGGATCAAAGATTCTTTACTGACTTTGGAGAGCCAGCAAGGCCCTCTAGTACCTTCTGAATAAAGAAGGGGGACATTTGCCCTTAAGGTTTGTGTGGAAGGGAATGCAGGATAAGAAAATGAGGTACAACAGGTGTTACAGATGTTGAACATTGATGCTCAGAAACTTCAAGATGTGGTCAATTACCTGTGGACTGTTTTTTCACTATTTTATTTAAATTTTTATTTGGAGGATTCATAATAAAAAAAGGGAAATTTCGGTGTCCACTGACCCCAACCACCATGGAGCCCTACAAGGGGACGCACTACAATGTCAAACAAGGACACTGCAGTAATGCCAGGGTTTTGTGAGTATACCCAAACACCAGTATCAAATATAATGTCCACAACACCTGTGAGAACTTTCAACACTGGTACTTGGTTGGTCCTAGCCCAAGTGGACCAGTAAATTGACCCAAGGGGGGCCACCTGAAGGCTGCCCGTCTACAGGAAGTTAAGGCCAAAGTGGTGTGTTAAGGTTGGACCTCTCAACCACCAGGATCCTCTCCTCCCCTTCACGGGTCGCCATGTACAGCAAACACATTAGTGGATGTTTAGATACCAAAGGAGGTAAACTGAAAGAACAGAACCTTCCCTTAGAGGTCCCCTCACCACATACATGAATCCAACACTGAGGGTAAACCGCATGTTGATAGAGTGCTTAATCCAACATCTGGTAGTATCTGGAATTGTACATTGGATCCATGGTGAGATGAGCATTAGTAACATCTACACCAGTAGAACACCACACGTCTACTCTCTACTAGGTTGAATTGAGCATACTCAGGAGGGAAGCCTCCATAGTCTACCATCCCAGTGGCCAGGAAGTAATACGTATCAAGGAATCCTATAGTCTACCAGAAGATGGGTGGAAAGAGTGTGTTGGAGAATCCATAGGAATGTTGTACTGATACAGTGTAATGGGTGACCTTGATGCCTTATTTTGAAAAGCAGGCCACTCCCATGGCTTACAACACATAGATAATCTGGAGTGAGCAGTAATCCCTATCTGCTTTACTTATGTTTGTCCATGATTGTACAATCGAAGACAAACATTTTTATGAAGCAAAATACCATGAGACATACCTATAAGTGGTCTTGCAAACTAACACTTATCAACAGTGAGTGTATATAAAACGAGTTTTACAGTGTGGATACATGAACAAGTATAGCTAGTCAGAAAACACTCACCACTGAATGGGATCTGAAATGGAAAAAAGGAGCACTTACACACTCAAAGAGAAACTGTGGAGTGCAAAATGGTGTCAAGAAGATGAAAACTTGAACAAGCAATTACTAGGTGGTTCAGATAATGAGCAGTAAATGTATGAGGAGCAGTCCACATAATTACACGAATTATGTCCTCCAACTAATAATGGAAATAAGTAGCTAAGAACATGATAGGATGACATACATGATGGGAAAATACACAGTAGAGATGACAACATCTGGAAAATGAGAAAAATAAGCTAGGTGAATCCAATCCATAAGGATAATCAAAAAAATGTCATGGAACCAGGAAGGTGTCCAATAAATAAACAAACAGGAGCAAGAACCACAAAAGGAATCTGCATGCACCACATAGCAACAAATAGCCCTGACCAGGCAAAGAAGGCAATCAGGGATGGAACAGCCAGAAAAGTGTGAAATGAAAGGAAGGAATTACCTTCCTAAACAAATGAAGTTTTTCGTAGAAAAGAATTATCAGGGAAAAGAATCACATAGAAACTGTGAAATAAGGTCCAGCAGGCATCAATAGTAAACATATTCGACCAACAAGTGGAGGAAGGGTGGAAACAAGAACAACAACACTGAGGTTTCAATCCAGGATAGAGTCTAGATTAGTAGGACAGGTGATGTGGAAGGAACAAAACAAATGGGAAAAAACGGGTGAACAAAAGATGTGCATATTGTGTAAAAGAAAACTGGGCTGATAAAGCCACATTATAGCCCATGACTGAGGGGAAAAGACAGGTGGGAGGGAGGATAGCTATGATGTAATGACCAATAATGGTACATGCACTATCTCTCTTGGTACAGAACCATAGAGGAAGGGCAAACAGTAAGAGAAGTCAAGGATGCCATATGCTTAAAAAAACTTTCCTGTCAGACCAGATATTGCATAAAAGCCATGTGTGAAAATGGAAAACAGGAACAGAGACATGACACACATCAGACAAAGCTGACATAGGAGGATGAGGAAGAAAAAAGTGGAAGAGGGGTTGACACCAGTAAACAGCACAGGAGTGAAAACCATGATTTAGCCAGCCAACATGGAGCCACCAAAAAACTCAACCGAGAGTAGTTTAAATGATGGAAAGGATCATGACAACTTGACAAATGGGAAGATAGACATACAGGCACAGACTAGTCCAATACTGACTGAGAGCATCCATCACTCCAATCAAAAGATGTGGAATAAAAGACCAAAATAGAATTGAGATTAGTAGCAAAGGCATCCAAATTTGTAAAAACACAAGTAGCACAGAGCCAAGAAAACATCCATGGGACCAGTGACAACTCCATAGGAAGAATCCTATGCAGATAAGTAATCTATGATGAAATTCAAGGAACCTAGAATATAACAAGTGAACATTTGATGATTGTGGGTCCAGTACAGGAGGCCCGGAGTCCAAAATCAGAGGTGTCTTGACTGGGTGCCCCCAAGCCTAGAGATGTAAGAGACAAAAGTTGAATTATTGGAATACACCACCACCAAACAGCCCTGAATGGCTGGAAAGAAGCAGCTCATAACCTGATGATCAGTAATCATCTTTAAGAAGTTGATGTAGAGAGAGAACTCAAAAAGAGTTAACCATCTCAAAACCTCTCAAGTATCTGTATATGCATTCCAACCAAAATGAAAAGCACTTAAGTGAAGAAAATCAGTGTGCAAACATGTCCAAAGTTGTACTCCTATTGGTAGAAGGTTGCTGTATGATCATTTGCATACTATCATTCAAATGTTTCACAGAAATACACAAGGGTGGGAAGGTAGAAGTATCAAGACTAGTGGCAAGAGAAAGTTTGTGTGCATACAGAGAAAGAAGAGTTATTTATGAAAGGAGGTATCATATTAGAAACCAATGTTTAAAAACAATCTGAAATGGGAGTTCATAAACTTTTGTCAAGCAAAAATATTATAATCTAAACACCTGTAGAAATATTAAGGTAAGTTACATTGATATAATCTCAGTATCTGTACGAGCATCAGAATAAATTACAACAATATAATGCAAGTACCTGTAGAAATGCCAGAATAAGTTACAACAGCATTACTTCTGATAAGATCACCATTTTCAAAGTCTCTGTTCTGAGCTGGTTCTAAGTTGTGTTGTGATTTTTTTTTTGAAGACTCTCCCTGTTCAATGAATAAAAAATATTTAACTGAATAAAAATAAAAACAATCAGACTAGAGTTATTCTAAGAAAAAACATATTCCAAGGGCATCTGATTACATGATGGTGACAGAAGATTAGTTAGCCCATTTGGGTCATCCCTTCTTTTGGAACTAACTCTGCAAGACAAACCAAATTAAAAATGTAGCCTTTCTCTTCCAGATACCTGTCTGTTAAAAATTACAGCACATATATCAATAAGTCACTTCATAAGCTTACAATTCAAATACAGTAATAGTTCTGCCAATGAATAAGTTTCTTTCTGGACTTCCAAAGTTTATAACTATAATATTTCAATTTTGTCTTTCTACCTAAAAGACTTCTCAAGGCAAGTTTATTCAATAAGTTAAGAATTCTAAACACCTGAATCAAAATGTCTCAAGTTCTCTTATAACATTAGCTTGTTTGTTCTTGTATATTTATGCAAAGTTACCCAAAGGAATCTGTAGTAGTCATCCCTGGAACTGAACTGACAGACTAAAGAGAAGGTAGCTAATCAATGGCACGCACCACCAACTCTTGTGTGAATGATATTTAATATGAATAAAACTTTATTTGCAACACAAGGGAACACAAAAATCATTTTGGAACTTCATCAGTTTCAATACATTTTTCTGTCTCCTTGTGTTGTAAATAAACAATGTTGATTATCTTAAGTATCATTATCGCTTTTTATTGTGAAACTTCATTTTCCTCTGAACACATCAGTTGTGTGAATGAATGACAGAATTTGACCATCACCCTAATAATGCACCTATGAGAGAGTATTTTGTTATTTCTAGTAACAGGAAATGAATGAGAGATTATAAGATCTTCAATCTGAGGTGCTTTTCACTAGGCCATTCTCAGCTCACACCAATGGTATTTCTTTCGATGTCTGTGCTGTTGCAATTAAACACCAATTTCACGTGTTTTTTTAAACGCACCTAGTGTTGTTGATATTGAAAACATTATCAATACTTCCACTTTCATTCACAATAAATATTCTTGACATTTTTGTTTAATGTTAGTTTCCTCTGCAAGATACTGGAGTGTAGGAGGTATAAATATGAGTTATTTAATAAAACTATCTAAAAATACAGAACATCTGTTTATATAAACTTTTAAATATAAAAACAAGACAATTTCACTCAGAGTATTACATTTGTTTTAAAAGAAACATGTGGCTTTATTATTTATCTGTATAGAGAACAGTACTGACTTGTTTACACAGAAAATCAACAACACTATAGCTATTCCTTGACATTGACTTTGCTTTTCTAAGCATTGATCTCACTTGCTCCAGTCTTTTACACACCACATTAATGCTCTTGGTAATACCAGACTTGTCTCTCCACCTATATCAATGAATCTTCTATCTTGGTACTGTTTTTTAGCACCTCACTCAGATAATGTAATCACTTTTTCAAGACTTACAACATCCCACTCACCAACATCAATTCTTAGTGAGTGAAGGGTGTGAGAGTATAGGCAGAGGTGTCATTGCTAAGACATTTTCAGTTTAGGAAAATGTTAGCTTCCTTACATACTACATTGTGACACTGTAGCTAGAATCCCCCATTGAGAAGGTGGAAGGGCCAGTGCAAGCATTATCCACATAGAAAGTGTCTACATAAAACAAGATAATAGTGTATGACTGGAGGAATCACACTACATCCAGAACAAGTATAAACCATCCTGGAACCTCACATATCCAAAAAATGAGATTTTTGTCTGTTGAAACAAAATATACTTCTACCAGGAGGTGAGAAGCAAAAACATGTTAATAAACAAGTAAGGGTACAAAGTCTAACTATCTTGTCATGTAATAACAGTAAATCTCCCAGCATGAACCAGGAATATCAGGTGTAAGAAAAAAAAATTATATAGTTTCTCTCCCACCTTTCCACCAATAATAGTACTAGATTTAAAGTGCACATAGAAAAGCCCAAAATATTATCAACCCACATAAGTAATTGAAAAAAATGAGTATGAAATGTCTGATCCAAACTGGATCCTTGAGCAGCTGCCTTTGTGAAAAAAAGACATCAGAAAAACAGTCCAAATTCTCTCAAGAATAGCTAGGATCAACAAAAGAGCAACTTCAGAAACACCAATAGAAAACACCCCCAGATCAAATGTATGTCGTCATCTTCCAATGAATCAAAACACAAACAGTCTTAACCGAGAATGACCTTCCCCTGGACCTAAGAGAAACACTAGATGACAAAGTAGGAACGTGTGAGGTCAGATTAGTCACAGTGCTGACTAGTACCTGGCAAATATCACATCTATTTTTTTTTCCCACCGGAAATTAGAATTATACGGAAATCCATAAGGTGATGCAAAATTCACAGTCCATAGTGAAAAGAGGTATAGCTCTTTGTCACAAAAAACTGTAACCAATGCTCTCTTGAGAAAAAGTGATTACATTATCTGAGTGAGGTGCTTACATACAGTACCAGAATAGATGTATTGATATGGGTGGGGAGATTTGTAAATTAAATACTGTCAAGAGCATTTAAGTTGGTTATAAAAGACTGAATCAAGCAAGATAAATGTTTAGATAAGCAAAACCAATTTTAAGGAATAGCTATAGTGTCATTGGATGGTGTGTTTTGAAATTCCCATAATTCCCTACCATGTGTAAAGCGTTTGTTAAATAAGTTATCAATTTTTAACTGTATACCTATTCTGGGGCCATGTTCTCAACAACCATATAGCTCAAAGTTCTGATGCTCTTAACAACTTAACCACAGTTCTCCATAAGACTTATTAATCATGCTTAAAAAAAATATTGCATAAACTCTACCTTCCCACCACAACTCAGATTTCTAAGCTGTAATTATAATGAAAATCCACATATTTTCTGGTTGTGGGGAGGTGGGTGGGAAAGTATTTTCGAGGAAATTAATATGGCCCTTAATAAATGTTTAAAATTCAGATCATCTAGACTTACCCCTCAAATACTGAAAGCCAGAATACCTACACCACAAAGTAAAAAAGTGCAGAACCACAGGATAAATACAACCAATCTCTTTAGTTAACTATATTTATTAAACATATTTATGTAAATATATGGAGTCACAATGTTAACTGCTTTGAGAGCAAATTGATTTTCATGTTAAGATTAAAAATACTTTTCTTCGTCTGAAAAATTGTCAATTTCATTTGCATAACCATAACAACCTTTTAAATACATATTAAATGCAATTTTCAGTAAAACTCTATATTAATCTGTTATTTTTCTACTCTAACTCTATAATGACTCAATTGATTTGACTTTCATTGTAATCAAAATAAAGAAAATAAAAAATAAATCTAAGTTACTGAGCTTAACAAATTATAGTGGAATTCTATGGTATCAGTGTATAGTTATTTATGATTTTTTGGTTATTCAATAGTATGTACATAAAAAAACCTAAAACAAATTTTGTTTGATATCCTTTACATACAAAATTTTAAAATGTTTAGCAAACTAAGTACATTTTAATCTTTGAAAAACTACCACGTTCTTTCGATCCAAATTTTCAAGGAGATAGATTATGTCTTTAGTGTGCTTGAAGTTTCATATTTTTTAAACTCTTAGTTACTAAGCTTAAGAAATTAGTGGTATTTTATGGTATCAGTGTAGTTATTTAAGTTTTTTTTATTATTCAACTGTATATAAAAAACCTTAAAAAATTTTGTTTGATATCCTTCATGTGCAAAATTTTAAAAGGCTTAGCAACACATATCCAGCAATAATCAAGTACAAAGGTCACAGCAAGAAGAGGTAATAACTTACTTTACTTCTTGATTTAATGTTCCATATTTTAAGAAAAACAAGTTTAATAATTAATTTCTAAATAGTAATAATCTATATACATATATATAATGTATAATAATTAAAATGTGACTCTATATTACCAAATACCAGTCCACTAAAACACAGCCACAACAGGGAAGATTAAGGATCAGTTATATATTACTGAATATATAGCCTCAGTGTACCTCACCAATGTAACTTTTGCAATGTCCATTAGGTATGTCTGAGAGATCAAAATAATAAAAATTAATGTTCATATATATAGCATTATTAGACTTAAACTACTTAGAATAAACATTATTTTTGTGTTATAATATGTAGTCATTCTAGTAAAAAAAAGCACAATTTATATTTATTTCCTAATTTTTTTAATGATGGTTACAAGGTTGGTGAAGTAACAGACCCACATACTTAAAGTACATGAAAAAAATTTCTGAAAATAAACATTTCATATGTATTTAAGAGGTTTTAGAGATTACACAAATAACATTTGAGATTTCTAGGACAAATAACAGCTTTTATAATCATAAAATCATATAATCACTTTGCACTCAGACTAGTAACAAAACAAACTATATTTTCACAAACAAATCTCTAGTGAAAATATTTCATTAAAAAAAATCTGATTTTTTTGTGTACAAAATACTTGTAATCATTACTAAAAGTCAACCAAATTTTATAAAGATGTGCTTGCTGTATCAAAAGTTATAATGCAAATACTCAATGTGTGCAAATATGTAGATGAACTTGTCTATATCAAGCCTGTTGTAAAAGAGTTGAATAATGTACCTAAGAATGCAGAATAATAACACACACAAAGCAAACAATGTCCTATAACTTATCACTATTTAACTGACCTTCTAACTATGGCAAACATACTTAAAATAATTTCCAAACCTTCTTGGTCTGGGTCCCATAAGAAAAACTTTCAAAAGATAAAGAAGCAATATTCTAAACTAAACACAATATGTCACTTGATAGGCTAAAACTCTGCTTTTCTATTGATTATAACTAATACAGTATTAAATATGAGAGAGAATTATTGGCAATCTGTGAAAGAGAGAATGTGACAGGTGGACATGGCAGGTGGTTCTGATTTTCTTGTATATACTCCAACAGGTGGTTCTGATTTTCTTGTATATACTCCAACAGGTGGTTCTGATTTTCTTGTATATACTCCAACAGGTGGTTCTGATTTTCTTGTATATACTCCAACAGGTGGTTCTGATTTTCTTGTATATACTCCAACAGGTGGTTCTGATTTTCTTGTATATACTCCAACAGGTGGTTCTGATTTTCTTGTATATACTCCATACACAAATTAGATTGAAAGCTATAAAATTATGCTTTGCTTTGGTAATATTTGTATTATAGTTAGTACTTTATTTCAATTTTGTATAACAGCCCTTCAAAAATGACAGGAAACTACTGTTGAATGATTAGAGAAAATTATAGAACTGAAGTAAAACAAATTTGTCTGTATCTTCAAAATGCACTTACTCTTCACTTATTTCATTAGCCTCAAAGTAATTTTTTAATCACAACATATTTAGCAAAAAATAAAGTGTTATCACGACCAAACGTACACATGCACTCTGAAAGAGAGTTAATTAGCATTCTTAAGCCCTTTCACTGTATTCTAGTGTGCACATTCCAATACAAATTTTTAATTCTTTTGACTGTACAAAAGATAAAAAAGTATTTGATAGTAATAAAAGGTTATTTTTCTTTATGTTTTTAAGGCAGATAAGTAATATATACATTAGAACACCAAACTAATATATATTAATTAACATTTATTCACTACCTAAAACTTTTTAAACACCGATTCTATAATGTGAGTAACAGTAGCCTATTTGTAGTCTAACTTAAACATTAAGCATAATACATAATTGTAATATAAGATTAAGTTGAAACACTACTTGGTAAATTTTATTTTGTTTTTAGCTACAGCTCAATGTCACAAAACTTCTGAATTAAATTATTTCGCAGTTATATCACAAAAGTTATATCAAAAAATAAAGAATATTATTAACGTGAATATTGACCATTCGACACGAACACCACAGTTGGCCTAAAAACAACCAGATGATAGTTTTGTTGCTTAGTGATGATGTATGTCGTAGAGCACTGCCCAAAAAAGGTGTGAAAATGCTCTCAACAAAGTGACAAAGGGAAGAAGTCTTTTATAATTTGTGATTTTACACTTCAGAGAAGAATGGCAAATAAATTAGGGAAGGTGGAAGACCCAAACAACAAATATCATGATTCTCATACCAGAAATGATTAAGAATATTATTAAATGTTTCTTTATAAAATCAAGAAGTTAATAAATCAAAATTTGATTTATTATCTGTGTTTTTATGTCAAGTTTATTTGTATACACTGAAAATAGAGCAAATTAATTTAATGTAATTCTGTAAGAGGTCATGACATGTACACTTTGACCTGCCTGTAGCCAGGGGATTAAAAGTTAATTAACTGGATTCATGAGAGAAACAAGATAAAAGAGACAATTTCATGCATACATGTGGTAAGTGAAAAAGGTGCTTACTGAGAAATCATCAGCTACCAGATGGTATTCTCTTTACACATTCAAAAGGCATCATCTTCCTGTGGAACACCAACACAGAGAAAAGAATTTTGCCTAGAACAAACACAGAGGTATATGTAATGTGAGTATTGACAGGACACATCCACCCAAAATGGAGTCTATTACCATAAAAGGATACCATGTTTTTGTGTTTTTTTAATGATTACACAACCTTAAAAACTTTGTAATTAAAAAAAGAGAAGTATTAGAAGCATAGAGATATGTGGATTACAATGCACAACATGAATGTGGACTCAAGAAAAACTAAACAAGCTAGTAAAGTCACAAACTGAGTCAAACAAAATCCCAAAACTGAAAAGATATCAACATCATTAAAGTGAATTAATAAGAAATTATACACACACTTCCACATGTCTTTCATACAACTCAAAATTCACTCTGAAGATGCTTGGAAATATCCCAGTAAACAAGCTCGTTTGTTAATGTAACTAGAGAAAAATTCAAAGAGCATTACTTGTTGTAAGGTATAAACAATCTTTTCCAAATTCTTCCTTAAAGATTCAGTACCTTCAAGAAAGACAGCAATGAACAGTCCTGACTGGGCATAAAAAGCATTTCTTCAAACCAGAATTAGAATCTGCAAAGGTAACACAACAGGTGATTCAGGACATCCACTGCTTGAGGTTCTGGATCTGGAAACTGGTAGAGGGGAGGATAATGTCTGTCTAGCTTAGCAGAAGCTTTAATCACCAGACAACTCTGCCTTCATACAAACAATAAGAAACCAACATATGGAAGCTACTAACTGAGAAATAGATGAGAGAAAAGGAAGGAGAGGAGATAAACATTACTTTCTGGTCATCTTAAAGAGAATCAACAAACAACAGAAATAAACTGTGATGCTAAAACTCTTATGATCCAGGAAAGAAGCTCTTAAAAAGACAGCTGAAGTGTTGGGAAGAAGACAAGTACTTTTCAATGCAACACAATGGTCCAAATCATCAAAAAAATGTAAATACTACGTGATAAGTAAATCTATATCAATGATACCCATGGTTAAGGAAAAGTGTGAGGTATAAATCTGATCCTGACAGAACTACAACAGCTAATAACTGTGCAGAAAAAGATGAAAGTCTCAAACAAGATAAATCATAGCATGTAGGATAGAATACTGACAATAATTCAAAGTAGAAGACTCCCAGTAACTAATATGATGATCAAAAACTTGAAAAGTAAGATGAACAGTAGAAGATAACCCCATAATAAGGAATGTCAATGTTATCAGGGCTTTACTGGTTTGTAAAAGCATCAGCAATAACCCAAATATCAAAATAAATAAATCAACCAGACATAATACTCGCACCCTCAGACATAACAAAAATTTGTTTAACATAAAACACAGACAAGAGGAAAAAGGAATCAAATAATTAGAAGTAACTACATGATAAAGGTTAGCACACAAATTCTGCTCAAGAAACACTGAAGAGAAATAGACTTGAGAGGAAAAAAAAATGGTTTGCTTAAAATAATTCATGCATACATTAACACAATGCTCTAAATTGCATTAATATAATAACTCTGAATTACATGGTTGTTAAAAGCATGAGGGTAATTCAACAAAGAAATGCATTCCGTATTTCAGATGTACATGAACCTCATTATGGTAAACTTAATCACTATGGCCAGCAAAATCAAAAGCTTTTTGAAATGCTTTTTATAGTACAAAACTATTTTAAGCACTATACACACCAGAGTAGAAACTGCATATAATTTTTCATCTATAATAATAAAAGGGCATGTCTGTCTGTGTGTGTTTGTGTGACCACCATAGCTCCAACAGGAAAGAACCACAAATTCTGAAATTTTGCATCTATACTAAGAGGGAAGGGGAAACCTGGGTATTATTACTTATCTACATGCATGCATGTAAGCACATCTTTTGTGAGGTAAGCAAGTAAATAAAAAAGCACACAGAAAAGAACATG
Source organism: Tachypleus tridentatus (assembly GCF_004210375.1). NCBI lineage: Eukaryota > Metazoa > Arthropoda > Merostomata > Xiphosura > Limulidae > Tachypleus > Tachypleus tridentatus. The sequence goes on along the minus strand of NC_134833.1, from coordinate 135,686,977 downwards.
TGACCATCATAGTTCCAACAGGAAAGAACTTAGAAACCCAAAAGATTGTACCCACACTAACTGGACCTCAAAGGTTTGCACCTGGGTATTATTTTTTGTATATGTGTATATGCACACAAATGCATCTTTCATGTGAAAAAACTGCATAGAAAAGAAATATGACCACCATATATCCAAAACAAAAGAACCTAGAAACTTGAAATTTTGTATTCATACTAAATTGACCTTAAGCGTGTATACCTGTGTATTTCTTATCCACCTGTGTGCATGCATTTGCATCTTTTTAATAAGGCAAGCTCGTGAAAGACATAGAAAAGAAGTGGTTCCTTATACCACAAATAAAAATCACAGACAGACACACACACAGATTCTGCCTGACTGCTGTAGCTCCAATAGGAAAGAACCCACAAACCTAAAATTTTGCACCCATACTTAGTAGACCTAGTTGAGGCACTCTAACGTTACTTATCCACATGTGTGTGCACATCTTTGTAACAAAATGAACTAAAGAAAAACTACATAGAAATGAAGTGGTTCCTTATATAACAACTTCAAATATACAGAAAAGTCAGTACATGCTGACAGCAATGATTCCAATAATGGCTTTTATGTCATGTTGCTTAGCAACAAAAGTATATAGGCTATATTTTTATGCTCAAACAGGCTCAGAATACACATACTATCAAATTAATAACCCAAGTGAAGCTAGGTACTTTTGCTAGTTTATCAATAAAAGAACTAAAATAAGTAGTAGGGTAAAATATTTACAACTAAAAGGCTTTTTTTGCATAAAACTTAAAATTACTCAATTTTACACTAATACAACGGCATAAACAATGACACAAATCTAACTATTAATTAGTTACTAATTTGTTTCCTACACTAATTGTATAGGCTATTAAATATAACAATGACTGACATTAATTCTTTCAAAACTAGCAAGGCAATGGCACAAGCAGCAGTAATTTTAAGTTTTTAAAATGCAGACTCGTGAAGTTTGAATAAACTATAAAACCACAATGTGTCTAAGAGTTTTGATAACAGAAGAGCTGAAACTAATGAACTAAAACAGTACTCCTAAGGAAAATTTGAAACTCAGACTGAAAGTGTATTAGAATGAATATGACTTGTTTACTTCAAACATGCTTTCTAATTAATCTCTACTCTTTGAAATGATTGAAATAAAAGTCATTTACTGATTTGTAATTTCATATATTCATATAACCCATTATAACATACACAAGAGCATCAATTTTTTGTCCATCTTTATTGATTACTTCATTTCTAATTTACATTTCTGGTCACCAAGAATTTTCTTTCAAGTGGCCCAGTGTTGGAAATTATTATTCCCTAAGTGTATTGGAAAACGTAACACACACTCCAGGATGTACTGTGTATAAGTTTGCAGGAAACCCAGAAATGTAATGTGTGTGTGTGTGTGTGTAAGAAGATTTAGTTCATATACTCTATTCTTTAGAGATGCATTGATATTATGATAAAAGTTTCTGCATATTTACCTTAAACTTACCAAATAATCGAAAATCTAAGTTCTGAAAATTTCTTATCCAATTTACAGATTTAATTGGTAATATACCAAATACCAGCTACCAATTCTAACACTGAATACATAACATCGTTATACTTATTTAAAAATATATATACAGTTCAGCTCTTAAAAAAATCTAAAATAACTTCTGAAGCTGTCTTTTATTTCACATTGACTTCATTATAGATTATGTACAAAAAATAAACCTATAATCAAGCGGAAGATTTCCGCACAAATCTTTCAGGTTATTCCAACATTTCATTAGTTTCTTACCTGTGATAAAATTCTATTTGAAGTATTTTGAAAGGCAAGAGAATGAACAGAAATATTGTGAGCAGCCAGAGTTTTCACTGGCGTGCTGGACAGCCTGAGGTCATATATGTGGACTTTTCCTCGGCTTGTTCCCACCGCTAAAGTCACTCCATCATCCATGAAGTCTACAGCCGTCAAAGGAGCATCACAACTGAATGACTTCACATGGCTAATAGAAAAACAGTTGAAGCAAACCATCCACAGAATTAATATAAAGCAGCACAATCATAAGTAGTACATGAAATTTTCTTGATATGTTTCCAATGTGATACACCATTATAATCCACTCAACTGACATAGCATTACTTATAGCATTTAAAACAGAGTTAACATCTCACACAAGTATCTTACAGACAAGTCAAATATCAACTAATTTCAAACAAAACAGCTATTTTTAACAGTATTGTACTAACAGATTATGAAGTTTTTGTGTGCTACCACAATTAATTCATAATGGAAATTCAATGCATGCAGCTAGCCATCTGTCTTCATTTTAAAAGTAGGTGTTTTTTCATCATATGATACTATAAGTAACTTACAATGTACATTCAATTATGATGGTTAATTATCTGTCCTGATTTTGAAAGTGTATTCTATTTCTCATGAAGTTCAAAAGGAAACAAACAGTAAATCTTACTTTTTCATTTGAACATCATAGCTGATTATTTTTTTGTCCAAGCCCACACTGATAAGCAGAATGTTATTGACAGGTGAAAAGACGAGGCCCGTTGCTGGTGCACTGTGAGCAGCAGTAAAGCCATGCATTAACTGACGGGAATTGACATCCCACAGCGATACAGACCCATCATCTGAGACAGATCCTAGGAGGGATTTCTTGATGAATCCATACTCAAGTCCTCGTATTGCCTGTTGCAAAATCAATAATATCTATATTTCTTGATAATTAAAAAATAAAAACACCTTTAATGCAAATAATACATTAATTTACTCCTACTAGACTTCCTGACAGAAACTAAAAACAAACTTTACACATTATTTTATGCTTCCAAGTATACTTCAGTAGGTAAATTTATATAACAGGTTTGTCTAGAAATGGGCCAGATTTTAAGAAGCTCTCACTGACTTTCTAGTAATAGATAAAACTTTCATTATCTACAAAGCTCGGTAATTAATTAAGACATAAACAATTAGTTATGAACTACTGGTAAAACTGAGCTCAGTAAACAACATGTTAAATGTTAACATATCACTACAGAAAAAAAATACCTGAGCTTTAGCATTCCTGAGAGGTGCAGAAGTATGGCCAGTGGTAACATTATGAAGAAGGATGTCACCCGTGACTGAGCCAGAAGCTACATAGGAATCATTCCAATTAAAGTGAAGGCACGTAATTTCATCTCTGTGACCCTAAAATGACATAAAAAAGTATTATGTCCAAAGAACAACATTACTTACATGTATTTATTCCTAGATACATGTATATACAAAGCTGAAGTTTCTTCTGTTGAATACATGCACTAAAAATACCTTGCTTTTCTTAAAATCTAAATACAACTTCTCTTAAATTTATATACATGAAAAAATTATGAATGCACTGATAACTACACTACTGGTACTATCATTTACATTCAATACCCCAAAACCATGCTTTTTAAACATACAAAAAATACACACAATCTAAACAACTAACAAATCAAAGAGGAGCATGTAAAAAGATTATATACTCAAACCTTTTATCTAAAACACACAAAAATCAAGAATAACCTTGAAACCAGAACTATGTTTTCTTTCCTTAAACTTATATTCCAAGTTAACCTACAAAAACTGAAAAAAGTCTTTTAATAAAATTAGTAAACTTTCACTGAATTATTGCAGTGAAAATGTTATGAAGTAATCTCTCTTCTCTTACACAAATATGATTATTGTGTGTGGTTTTATTATCAACTAATATGTTTTTAAACTTGCACCTCACTCATTCTGATATTTCCTTCTGACACAAATTTTCTTTTTTATAATATCTTGATCCAACTCAGTGTGAAACATAAAACAAAACTACAGTTGAAAGAATAAAATTATTTTTGTTTTGTTTTCATGATCAAATTATTTTCCCCAAACTTCTTTTCTTAGTAAAACAACTTTGAAATGAATTAACTGGAGCTTGTATATCTTAAAGTGATTAGTCTTAGCTCAAAAGTAACCAGAGTTATTTATTGTTTTACCTAGAATTAATAAACTATTTTAAATAACTAATTTATTAATACCACACTAATATTAAAATAAATTCCAGATTATAACCCAGTACTGCGTATTTTTTGTTTCTTTCCCTTTTACTAGTACCTTAAAGCAAAACAGTGCTATGATCAGCAAGAATTTTTCTGAAAATGTAGAGACTGAAACTTGATCAGTAAAGTAAGTTATCATGCAGATGTTTTAGTGGACTAAACTACTGTATATCAAACACACTCCTGTTTGAGGTTTCACTTTATTGGTTATCATGGATAACATATATTAGTGGATTTATGGGAAATAAACATGTCAAGACTATAGACACACACATAATGTGTCCAGAAGAAGTAATTAAGTAGCAGCTTAGTTCAGTTAGTCAAGTTTAGAAACAGCAGCTGTTATAGGTTCAATTCCATAGTACATTTGTGGTGTTTTTCTACACTATAGATGAACTGGATTTGACCCACACTAAGCTGTCTACCATTTTACATTTGTGGTGGTTTTCTACACTATAGATGAAATGCATTTGACCCATACTAAGCTGTCTACCATTTGAAACTGTGCAGTTAAGACTTCCCAATCTCTGCGGTGATAAGCATAAGGAAGGTATATTTGGTAGTCCCTTCTGAGTACACGCACATTTTTCACCAACAAAAATATCTAGTGTCTGATGCCTGAAATTAATTCACTGCAGTTGAACGGTTCATAATGTTTGAAATCTATAAATGTTTCTGGTCAAACATCCAATTAATAAGCGTTTGGGACAATTATAGCTTTCGAGGTTTATTGTATACTGATTGTAGCAACCCAACAATATTACTACACTGTCTCCCTACATGTTGCAATTTATAAACATTAAAGTGAAGTTCTAAAAAGTTCAGTTGGCCCAACAATACTGATATTTGCATAGATATATACACTGTTGATTCTTATGCTCGAGAATCTTCTACAGATTTAGAGAACAGGCAATACATGTTCATTTCTAAATATGTATTAAACTGAAACAAAATTTAGGTAGTAAAATAAATGCATAATAATAAATCTATTACACTTCCTTCTCAAGTAAACAAGAGTCTAGGTAAACTTCTGTATGATGATAGTGGTATAAATATATTATCCATCTATAGATGGCAATTTCATCTCATTTTTCCTTTTGGATTTTAAGTATAATGGTTTTTTTCTCAACTTCAACAACATCTTTGCATTGTATTTATAGAAATTTGTGGATTATTTCAGAAAAGCAGCCTCAATTAACAATTTGATCCACATTTTCAGGATGTAACTAAGTAGTCAGGGGTGCAGGACTATAGAAGAAGTCTTGTGGGCTTTTTTTTATTTGAAAGAAGGAGACCTATATGAGAATGTTTCAGAAAATGTATGAGGCCACTTTTAAATATCTCCTGCAGAAGAACTAGCAAAGATTTTAATAAACCCAATAATTAATAGATATATGAAGTCATTTTGTGATGGATAAAAATATTTTATTATCAGACCAAAATTATGATTATGATAGCTAAGATTTAAGCATTTGTGATCAGAAGAGTAAAATTACAAAATATGAAATGGAAGACAGCTCATGCACAGACACAAAGCTGACTCATACTGCAATTAGTTAATGTGTAATTAGCCATAACATTTTCAACAGAAGAATCTTATAGAGTTCCCATCTTCTCCTTCAAAATTAAGTGTGTCATAGAAAGGGCCAAGTATGACAGCAAGGCTTTTCCAGAAATATCAACATGATTTAAAGATCACAACACAGAGGCACTGATCCAATTTAAAGCAATGTGACATACAAGATGCTATCAAAGTGCAACTGATTTATGGAAAATGCAATTGTGAAAGAAAAAACTATGAAGCATCTTCAGCACAAAGATCCTCTTCCTTGAACATTTTCTATCCACAAGAGCAAGGATTACACCTCTTAACAAAGAACTCTTCTTGTGATGATGAGAGCCAAAAAAGAAATCCACTCACTATACAAAGTGCTGAGAAATATCCTCACAAAGCTGCAAAAAAAAAGAATTGTACCTCATTAAGACTGAAATTAAGCACTGCAACAGATCCTTTGTACGTCTATGTTGAAAACATAATATTACAAAAATGTTTTGGTGTTAATGCCACAGAAGTTCTTGACACACCATTTAAAAATAAAAATAAATTCCAGTAGTCTGAAACTGCAACAGAAACTGAGTTCATTAACAAGGGCTCTGACAATGGCAATTGTTCACTGTATTTCAATTACAAGACATACATTTAACATAAAAAAAGAAACAGTACAGATAGAGTGGTGATGACTAGACAATGATGGCACACAATTCAATAAATCCAGTAAAGCCAGTGTAAAAGATATCAGTTCCTGCCATTGCAGAAGCTGAAGACAAAATATCATTTGATAATTATCTATACATTATCCACAAGGCTGTAGAATCCCTCATAATTCCAGAGTTATTGTATCTTTCTGCTAAATTTATAGTTAGAAGCTGGTTTCCTTAATAGCCATGATCAAAAAGTACTGAAAGGTGACAATGTGCAATTTCTGACACCAAGACTGATCCTAAATAAGTTTAAATAGGTTCCCCATTTTTTACCATAAAGTCTCACAATATTCCATTTGCCCCCTGACTAAAGGTTTCGGTCTTCCTCCTAACATTGCTTTTAAACACTGCCTTAGAAACTCTTCTGATGTAATACTCCAAATCTATTTGATAAAGTAGGTAATAATACCTGATGGTTGTTACAGCTTTCTAATTAACAAGATTGCCAGATGTTAAACTTGAACTTTCAAATAAGCAACACAATAAACAGCTTGTTGTCTAATAGTTCCATTCACTTTAAAAATTATTTCAAAGTTCACATGACGTTTCCAAACACTCAAATAGCCTTCTAAATTCCATAACTTATTGTATAGTTTGAATAGTCAAGGAATGTCCCACAACCATAAATGATCCAGCATTTGTGGTAACAAATGCAGAAGAAATTAATTCTCCTATTTCATATTGTGTAGTTAGTAATGTTTAAGGTTGAAAATCTTCAACAGATACAATGAGAGGATTTGGTTGGTTTAATCCTTGCATTTATCAATTCAGTTTCTAGGTATTTTATCCAATAGTTTATGTACTTTTGTACATTTTCTTTGGCTTCTTTAATGTTGTTAAAACAATCCTTCTGTATGCTATTTCTTATAATTTCCTCACTCTTGTTTCCAATCAAATTAATTTCTGCTCTTAGTTCTTCTGTAAGTCTTATATCTCTTGTTTCCCGACCTTCTTCCAAAAGTTTCATCATTTCCACTAAATTTTCAATATCATTTTGTGCGTGAACTTTAATCTCGAAGTTGAGTGTGGATTCTACTATATTTTTACTAAAATAATCCTACTCTTAACCTAGTGTTGTAACCAAATTGTTGAACATGTTCAAATACAATCTAGCTTAAATTGCTTTTATAAAAACTTCATATTATTTCCTAAGGTTTTAGTCATTAGGACCAAACTCATCATGGTATTGTAAGCACCTTTCCAAATAAACAATATCTATATTAAACACAGCCTACAACATTATCAACTTTAATTTTAACACAACAACAAACTGCAAACTTAATTAAACTGTAATTACTAACTTCCAAATGTATTCCTCCCCAACTTCATACATGACAATTTGATCAGAGGTAATACAAATACAAAACAGTATTATTTCTAGGTGGTTCCCTAAACAGTTGATGAAGAAAACTGTCTTTTATTAATTTAGAAAAACAATCACGTTTGTTAGCTAATTCCATACAATCCCAGTTAATATTTATAAAATTAAAATATCTTACAACCAGAACTTTCTTATTAGAAACATTACTAATTTTCCTATCAGTATCTATCAATCTCTTGGTATCTATAATAACCACCTCTTTTATGTATATCTAACAAACAGATGCACTTGTTGGTTCTACATTTCTACTAACCTCTTTAACATCCTCTAGCTCAATCATAACATTTTCTTAGTGTAAATAGTCACTTTACCAAGTATATCTAAATTATTTTTTTAATATTGTTTTCTAAGCCAAGACTCAGTAACTCTCATGATGTCAAAACCTTTATCAAAACTATTATTCTAGTGATTCAGGAGGCTTTAAACTATTAGTAGTGAAAAAATAAATGCTGGTTTAGGAGTGTTTGAAAAACATACAGTTTTCAATATTGTAAAGATGTAAAAACACCTTTTCCAAATACTAATTTAGAAGTTTATACCAAATGCTCAATCATAAGCATTTCATAGTATGTAAAGTATCATTTGATCTCAGACTTTCATAAAAATGAACTTAAATAGCTAACTGACAATATTTTAAGTGTATTTACTCTACCAAATCTAACATAACTTCTCATTATCAGCTATTTGATGCAGAATATTATATATAATATAGATAGGTTGCTAAAACTAAGTTTGAAGCCCAATCTATCATTACTTTATTGAGTTACATCAGTTTTGGGGAACCGTACCCCTCATTTGTAACCCTGCGCAAGGGCAGATCAAAAAAATAATAATAGCCCTGTTGTTTCAAGTTGCTCTTGTTCAAAGTTATTGATGAGGAATGTAATCCCAAAAAACTGTTGTAACTCAAGTTGTGAATTGTGGGCTTCATAATTAATTTTCATGTCAGAAACAACTTATATACTGAATAACTCAGCAGCATCAACATTACATGTTCTCTAAATCTGATATAAATATAGATTCACTTTGGTAAGTAAAAGACAATTATAAACACCATATACAGGTTGGATGTAAAACTGATCATGTACTAACCCACCCCTAAAAAACTTATGGATTACACATATCCTTTAGAAGTTCTTCACACAATGCTGAGAAGTGTTATAGTACAATCCAGATAAAATATACTCCAAGTATACTTGAAATATAGAAATAATCTGGCTGAAAACTTACCAGATATGACCTCCTAGCTTTCTGAGACTTCAGGTCCCAGACGATGATGTTTCCAGATTTACAGCCAAATCCCAAGAACCGTGATGATAAATTATTGAAGACAGCATATGTAACTACATCCTAATATTTCAATAATTGAAAAAAAATTAGTATTTTATGTTGTATTATATATGCACAGGTTATGGAACAGAAAAATATCACATACTCTGCAAATTGAAGTAAATATACTATCTGATATTCAATAAAAATTACATAAACATTTTCTGCACAAGTTAGTAAGTTAAAAAAAGGAGAAACCCATAGTTACAATACATAATTTTCACTGTTTACACACATTTTAGCTTAATCCTCAAGTTTACGTATGTTTTAATACAGGGTAGGTTTTTTCCAGAAGAAAAATACTATTAGGTCTTTGAATGACAGATTGTGAAAACCAACAACTATAAGAAATATAGAAACATATGGTAAGCCATAATTACTGTGAAGTTCACTTACACATGAAAATAATAAATAATTTCCAGAGAAGCTTTTACTAAACAATAACACACTTTTTTTTGCTACAAATTAGCAATATAAACATTCTTCAAGAAATAGCCTTATTTAAACCACGTGTAGTTAATATTACCAATTTCCTTACCTGAAAATGTGTTTCAGATCGATACTCACCTCTGTGCATCACAATGATTTATTACCTTGTGTGTACTGCCAAGTAAGCTTCTGCAAGACCCATCTTGAACAAAGTTTCCACTCATAAACTTCACAACATGTATTGTGCCAATCAAAAGGTGTGCTACACATCCTTCATGCACAGTACCACTAGCATTTGAACAAAGTTTCATTCTTGATAAGGATGAATAAAGTGCACTAGAAGAGGGTATAGAAAGTAAAAGGCAATGCAAAGAGGTGTGTATCTATCTGAAATACATTTTAAGGAAAGGAAAGTGTTAAATTCAGATAAGCTACTCACCATTCTGCACAATAAAAAGGTAGAATTCCACAATGAAGAGAAAGGAGAGTTTGATGCAGATATATTAAAAATGTTTCTCTTTTCGTTTGTTGAAGTTTTATTCAAAGCTGCACAAAGAGTTATCTGTGTTCTGCCTACCACAGGTATTGAAACCCAGTTTCTAGCATTGTAAGTCTGCAGACATACAGCTGTGCCACTGGAAGGTCTCTTTTCCAAAAACAGTTTCAAAAAGGGAGAGCCCATGGAATGTGACATCCACAAATCAGAAAATAACCTAGGAGATCAGCATTTGATGAAAGATGACATCCATCTGAAGCAGGAAACAGTCTTTTTACCAATGTCATTGTGATATTCATGGTTATGAGAGGAGGAAAACAAAAGTTTCACAAGAATCATCTGTATGGTGTAAAAGTGTCATGGAGGAGGACATGATGCAAGATTGCTCAACCAGCCATTATCTCACAGTCAGACAGCTAACCACAAGTGTGGCTAAAGCTATAAGTTGGGCCATTCCATACAGAAAGTAATAACACAAGCCTTGATAATCAAATTCAGGGATAGGCATCCCTAGCCTGTGTCCAAACATGAAACCAATACTCACCTGGCTCAACTAAATCATTAAAAATAGCTGAGTTCATAACACAGAAAAGTGTACTGTACAACATTACCAAGTAACAACTCTCCAGCCTTACTTTCAAAACAATGGGTACATCCACTTACAGTAGTAAGACTACACTGACCATTAAAGAACTCTCAAAATCGACTTCCCCACAAGCTTGGGAATGAAGAAACAAAAGTTTTCCTGTATTTCACTGGAAAAAATGGAGGAAGGAATGTGTATAAGGAAAAAAACACTAGAGGTGCTTGGACCTTGTTACCTGGCACAATTATTTGGAATTAGTCCCACAGTGAGAGACAGTGCAATTGGTTACTGCAACTCAAGCCATGTATGAAGACAGCCATGACCTGGTATTATCTTTTTTTTGTTCTTTTTTACAAGTGCAGAACAGTCTAAAAATAAAAAAGAAAGAAACTTATGAAGCAGTCTTGCAGAAAACAACATATTAACAAAAGGCACTAAGCAGGAATGGATGAATTTGATACTTTCTGTACTTGCTCAATGCAGGTTTTGGTAAGTACGCCCCCCTGTGGGGCAACACTGTTCACTAAATGGGTTCCCATCATATATATAGTGAGTGTCAAAACGTATGTCATCACATTTGTTGCTTTACATTCAAAGTGTTATTGAACTACTGTTTTATGAATGTATATTAATAAGTTTGGCCTCAGATTGAAAACTATAACTAAAATTTGTGTATTATAATTTAGTTAATTTCTTAACATGAAACAAAATACTAAACAAAATCTAAATATCAATTATTGTGCACAATGTGGTATGTTAGCTCAACTTAGATGTTTGTGATGTCCATATACAAAGTTTCTTATGAACTAAAAACTGAAATTGTTGGTACTAATAAGATAGAATATAAAATAAGAACCTCCTATTTTTGGATTTGCTGAGCTATCACTATATTTAGTAAAGCAAACACAGTGGCACCAACCATTTCTTCCATTTTTGGAAATACTTCCTTTCACACTCATGCTTTGATCCATCATGGCTTTATAACCAATCAACAGCTCAGAATTTCCCACACATGGTTCTCACAGGCTGATAAAGGAGGAAAGATCCCAATATTATTTCTTTCATCTCAGTTATTGGAGAGAAGGAAAAACTTTGTTCAAAAACAATATTTTTAGATGCAAAAATAGTTTATTCAGAAAGACTAGTAAAATTATAGAGGAATTCTCCAACATTGACAGAATAATTTATGATTTTTTTATTTCAGAATATATATATAAAACCTAAAAAGGTTTTTTTTAACATCCCCATGTGCAAAATATGGAAAGGCTCAGCATGCAAGATATAGTAAGTAAATATAAACTTCTTTATATGTATCTCAAAATGCCTGGGATAGGTATTAAAACTTTTATTAAAATAAAGTAGAGAACAATGTTTCGACCTTTTTAGGTCATCTTCAAGTTAACAAAGAGAGTTTGCAACTGACTGTTGCTGAGCACGTCCTAGGTACAAGTGTAAATAAGTACAGGAATGTAGGTGGCACTGCAGTATATGCTAGGTTATTGATTTTGAGTTAAACATGGCTTTTAGTAGTTTCTTCTGTAAATTATGGATAATGTTTCTACACTGATGAAAAATTCTTGAATAGTTTTATCTACACAAAATTAGAGATTAGTTTTCCTTTCTGCACTGTTGGATGAAATATGTCATTTTTTCTATTGATAATCTTTTGGTTTCAGTTTCATAGTTTTGTTGGGACCACACAAGCACGTATGATTAACAATGGCGTAATGGAGGTAAGTTCAGATATAATGGAGTTTAAACAGATAACACAGTACACAAAGGAACACTATAGACTTACACTTGTATAATCACTTTGGTGATGTAATTTGTGATGACAAGAAACCTATTTGAAGTGAAAATGTATCTCAAAACAACTGGTAAGGGTGTTCAAACTTTTATTAAAATAAAGTAGAAAACAACAATTCAACTTGTTCAGGTCATCTTTACATTAACAAAGAGATTTTGCAACTGACCATTGCCAGGCATGTCTTAGGAACGATAGCGTAAACAGGTACAGGATTGTAGGGAGCATTGCAGTATATGTTAGGTTATTAATTTCAAGTAATGGAATAATTAGGCTAATCAACATAGCCTGTGAGTAAAAACACATTAGACACCATGAAAAAATAAATAAAAATGGGGAAGCAGCTAACTCAAAAAAAGCATAGAACAGAGAATTAAATATTCAATTACTGCAACAAACAAATTGAGAAGTAACCACCAAAGAATGAGAAAGCTGTCCATTGGGAACCAAGGAAAGACTAAAGTTTGATCAACTGAAAGAGACTGATATATGGCCAACAACTTCCCATCTTCATGAGAATTAAAAACCAATTGAAGAAAACACCCCAGAATGGGCCTGAGAATGTGTTTCATGATATTTAAAAGGCATATCATGGACTGAAAGAAGTCCATTTTGGACACTGAACAAAGATACAGAGAAGAGATTAGAAGCTGCTGAAATGTGGTTCCTTAGAAGGATGCTAAAAATATCATGGACTGAAAGAAAAACAAATGTGGAAGTCATGGAACTGGCAGGATACAAAAGATCACTCATGAAAACTATAAGAAAGAGACAAATGGAATTTCTAGGACACATCTGTAGGAAGAATGGGATAGAGAAACAGATGCTGTGTGGAAAAATGGAAGGGAGGAAAAGCAGAGGGTGTCAAAGAACTAAATATATCGACAGCCTCAATAACTATGTCACCAAGAACTCAATGAGCAACATCGAGTTGATAAGGAGGATTGACAACAGAGAAGTCTGGCATGCCATGGTCGTCGATGTCTGCTGCAGATTTGACACATGAAGAAGAGAGAAAAGGTCATATATACCTGATGAGAAACCTGGTTTACCAAAATGGAAAAAAATTAAGGACAAGGTGGAAAATGGGATGTATGAAAGTTTTCCCATAAAGCTGATAAGTTGTGATGGAAAGTCTTTAAACGAAGTTGAGTTAGAAATGAAGACAAGTAGAAGAAAAAAAAGAAGGGATCCCTAAATTGAAAGATTCAACTGAAAGAAGATCATACAACAAGAAGACCAAAGTGAAAATAAAAGACATACACCTGTAGAATCCAAGCAGTGAAGGATGAAAGTGGATTACCTTATCCACATTGGGAAAAGGGATTGAGAAGCAAAACCAGACATGAAATCACAGTGGTAGATAATTCAGTAAATGAAGCAAGCTCAGATGAAATAACAGAAGCAATGGTTGCAAATCTTGAATACAAAATCAGAATGGAGCCAACCACATGGTGCACAATGATGATAACAATGCTAATCATCAGAGTGTATTTAATCACCATTACAGTATCAGATGAATCCTTTAAAGGAGTAATAAAATCCTTGGTAGATGTCATAAACATGGAAATATGAACATATAATCCAGTTACTCCAAAAACTGATGTTATAGTAGTCTGGTTTCATAAAATATACAGGAAGATATTTTTTTTATTAGTTAAAAAAAAAACAGCCAGGTATGATGATGGTGCATAGGCTTCATAATAATTACAAAGGGTATTGGCCAAAACCAGTATCAAGTGAATCTATAGTCTTGTTTCAAGAGAAAAGTAAGGAATGAGGCAACTATGGAACTTGGTGGACTAACCTGATAAAGAAACAAAGTCACAATCATTCAAATATTTATGCCCAGTAAAATTAGAAAAAAATATAATGTGATAATCTCCTTAACTTCTGGCACATATTATGACTAGAATCATATGATAATTACTTCTGTGTGACTTACAGACAAGAGGAATATAGCATTTAAATTTTGAACTAAAAATAAAATATAAATAATACACAAACACTGCACAGCACAATATGTGGTAATGTAATTAACTGAGCTGTATTACCAGACAGCCATTCATGCTCATTTACTCTTGGTATGAAATTTACATGCATAAAGCAGCACAAAGAAACAGCTTGCCTATGATAGAAAGTTTAGTAACTAAAACAACATTCATAGCCAATGTCATGACATTCTTCATGTTTTAAACTGCTTTTGGTGTATTGTACCAACATTTCTCTTGGATAAAGTACAATCTCTCTCTTTTTTATTTTTTTGTTTGTTAATGGACCAAAAGATATTTTTTGTAGGAGTTAAAATTTTCAAGTTCATATTTAGGGAATTTACCAATGGTTTTGGTGGAGAATTACAGTCGTCCACTTGACAACACAGGGGTTTAAGTTGGTCATCCAAGACTACAAAAAAACTTCCAAGGATGAACAACTTATATCCCTGTGTTGTCCAACAGACATCTTGTGTCCTGGAACAAACTGGAATCCACTGTGTTAAAATACTAATGCTCAAAGAAATTACTGCAAATGGAAGATGTGTTGCCTCATGCTATAGTCTAATGATAACTACATCATAAGTCACTGTAATACACATCAACACATTTAGAGGTAGGAGCTTTGTTCAAGGCCTACTGCATGTGCAGGAATTAAAATGGTAGTACAAGCAAGGTAATAGTTGCAAATGTTGCAATGGTGCAAAGACATGAATGAGCAGTGTTTCTGAAGCCATGTACAAACATATAATTAAATGTACAACTTTTCACTATAATCCAGAACACAAGGATATGCAAGACAAAAGAGAGCTATCCAATTTATCAAAGTGTTCCTTCACCCATCAGAATTTAAATCAATATATTTCTTCACATCCATGTACAAATTCAACTACACTGTTAGAAAAATTATATTCATACATGGCAATTTAAACTTTGTAAATTCCTTACTCGTGTTAATTTTTTTTACAAGTTCAACTAACAGAAAGACACCAATGTGAAAGGCATTGACAAATAAGGTCTAACCAACTTAATACAAATGACAAAATCTAATATACATTTTCATTCCACAAATTTACTACTCTAACCAAAAGGAAATAGTAGTTTAAAAATCAATGAAATTAATAATAAAACAAAATGAATCAAACATATTTTACTCTACATTTACAATGGAAAATTACTTACGCCTGGGCTAACTTCAATGTTATGCAAAGCACTATGTTTCACCAAAGTAAGTAACACTTTCTCACCAGCATTAGGTACACTGGCTATTTGCTGGCTTATATCAGTTAAGAAATACAAAATACATAATACCTTTAAAACCATCAATCACAATACAAGAAAAATGCTGTCATTATACTAGTATAGATGTGACTGTAATAGATTTTTGCTAACAGTCTGCTTACATATTGAAAAGTAATGAAATATCAAGAATTTTTTACAGATTTAGTAAACAAAGTCACGTTATAACAGCTAAATATCTGATAAGGATATCATCTGGACTCCAAGCTACAGATCGAACAGAAGTACTCTGATATGGATTATATTGATTTACTAAGAAATAACTCGGTGCTTCCCAAATTTTCACCTCCTCTCCAGCTGAGGCCAACTTCATGGTCTTCATTCTACAGAAACTGCTAATCTGAAAAATTTATAAATAAATAATTTTCCACAAAACATGAATTATAAGATAGCAAACACTAAAGTCAGGTACTCACAAGCTAAGTTTAAAGTTATATAGCTCTTCCAAACAACACTTTTGTAACTTGCTTAGAACACTATTGTAAGGGCACATTGACTTTCATCATCTACAGACCAGGAGTGAAAACCCAAGAAAGGGTTACATACGACTCCATGGTATAACATGGGAGGATCAATAAGAATTTCAAAGCTGAAAGACAAATGATATGGTGGTAGTTTCATCCTTAGGATGACAAAAAATAAGAATAAAAATTCAGGTGAGAGAAATATCCCCTTACAAAGCAAGTCCCAAATTGCCTCTGAAAGCTGCAGATTAGAAACAGGTTCCTGAGACAAAGTGAAAAACACTGAACAACAGAGGAGAAGAATTGGAAAGGAGAACCAGACTCTCCGAGGCAACCCTCAAGAGTTTGTCATGAGTGTGTGTTTTCTTATAGCAAAGCCACATCAGGCTATCTGCTGTGTCCACCAAGGGAAATCATACCTCTGATTTTGGAACTGTAAATCCAAAGACGTACTGCTGTTCCAGCAGGGAACGATCTGTCATAAAGGACCTACATACAGGGGATAGGGAAAGAGTCTAGCCTACAAACCCATGATATAATCACTAAGACAGTCTGTTACCCCAAGGAAGGAGAACCAAAAACTAACAGTAAACATCAAGAATATGAGTGGTCAGAACCAGTATGGGAGAGAAAGAAGAAGAGTGAGACATAGAAACAGGTTCAGTATGGAATGAGAGATAAAGAAGCCCAAAGAGATAAGGGAGGTATGCAACAATTCAGACTTACCACCAGTTGAGAATACTGGAGTTTAGAAAAGGAAAACTGAAATATTAGGGTCTAAATCCTACAAAGAGACATAAAACTCATATCACTGCATGCTGAATTAGGGAGACACAGAATAAAATATAAAAGCCTGTTTGCCTTGAGTACATAGAAGTCACATCACGTGTGAAAGTAGCTGGTTCCCAGACTGATCTACATGAAAGTGAAGAATCATGGAAAGCAGGAGAAAAAAAAACTTAAAACATAATTGAATGATTAAGTCAACTAATGGAGAAGGAAATCAGGACATCTCATCTGAAGTAAAATGTGACTACAGTGAAGGCATAAGGAGTAAACAAGTTGCCCAAATGTTCAGGTATACCTGTCCATGTTGAGAAAGGAGAATCATCATGTGGCATAGAAGACTGAATAAAGGTAACCAACTGTCTTCATACCAAACCCATTATTTTCTTAGCCAAATATAGCTCATCCTGATGCCATTAAATTGGCAGGAAGATCAGTTGTTGTTAACTCAGAAGCAGTGGTGGTTGCAACATGGAATTGCAAGATCATGATGAATGGATATGACCATGAAAAAAGGAGAAATAAAGCCCCAAAAGCAATTCCAAAACAGTGGAAACTCAAAAAGATACATTTGAAAAATCTGGAAAAACAAATACAAGGTCTTAAATAATATTTAAAACTTTAGCAAGAAAATGACAGAACTATTCAATGAAAACTTCCTGTTGTATAACTACAAACTGAGAAGTGATTACACACTGCACAGAAAAGATGCTAGTGATATGTCATATTCCAATTGGTGGAGGGTTACAGCATGACAATATGCAAATATCTCACATGAATAGACGTAAGGGTAGGTAGCAGTATCAAACCTAATGGTGAGCAAACATTTTCACATATAAAAGGCAATATAAGTTGAGAAAAGCTAAGATGTATTTGGAAATTTATATTTTGTTCAAACACTTAATTTAGTTTGTAAGATCCACTCTACTGAACTTTTCCTAAAGTTATAAAGCCAAAAGGAGAAATTATGATAAGTGATAAAAAGTTTAACACAGCAACCAGTGACAACGTCTACAATAAGCCTTTAAATGAAATGCAACAGAATATTGAACTCAAACCTAAAAAATCTTCTACTACAAAATGCAAGGAAAATAAGTAAATAGTCCAATGCACATTATAACAGATTTACTGTTGAACATTCATTTTAGTGCTTACATTTGTTTCAATATAGTTTTTTTTACACATATGATGTACATTGTTGGAAGTGTATTGCCTAAGTCCCACATGTCCTCTAAATTTGTATAAGATTCTTGAGAGCAAGAATCAACAAGAATGTTGAACATTCAAAAATCTCACCTCAAGCTATATAAACCAACCCTCCGAGAGACAGAATATTATTATTCGACAGTTACAGTAACTATACTATAAGCCTCGGAAGTTATAATTGTGATTAATGCTTATTCATCAGAAAACTACAGAATTGGACCAGGAACATTTACAAACTTCAGTGAATCCCTCCTGACATTTTTATTTCTACCAGGACATTAAATATCTTTACTGGAAAATTCAGCTTGTAACCAGTGTGAAGCCAGCCTGGACCATCAATAAAATATTCAGTTCTGGACCAGACAGAAGATTCAGTATAGTTTGTACACTTATCAAACTCTCATATATAAACCAATACTCTTAACAGCCATTAATATCAATTGTATTATTATTTGTATATTAAAGTATGTTTGTGTTAACAAATAAAGTTGTGTGTAAATCTTAAATTTGATAGATACCAACATTAAATTAATTTTCAAATTAACATTAAAATTCCCAGCTATTTGAAATCACAGTATGTTGGTATATGTAACAATAAATCTGAGATTAATTATAATACATAACAACATTTTGTAGTTTAAATATGAATAAAAAAAACTGATTACATATGATTATTCAGTAAGACTCCTGTCTTTTACCAACTAGATTATTCAACTTCAATATAAAAATATCATTTCATTGAGATATCACAGCAGTTATGAATCTTCAACACAGAAAGGATATTAATGAGTTAGAAAAAGTGCAGAGTACCTCAAGGAGAAACTAAGATCAGAACTTATTTTCTACTGAGCCTAGCAGGATTAGATGAAACTTTGTGCAATGTTAAAAATTGTTAGACCTTCCTACATTTTGTCTATTTAAGTAATGGAATGAAAAGTTGGAAACAGAAGCTATAAATTACTATAAATAGTAATACTAAATATCATATTTTGAAGCCTAGAGCAGACATACACGTTCTTCAGATGTCAACAAAAATGTATACATGCCATTTTGGGTTAATACTTATAAATTTTTGTAATGGCTTACTGGATAATGTTTTTTTGTTTTGTTTTACATCTGTTTGAAAAGTGTGTGTATATATATATATATATATGAAGAGCTACATTTACATAGCATAAGGTGTAAGATAATAGAACACCCCTGTTTTAAGCCTTATTTTTTTCCTTATCAAAAGCAGTAAAAGTATTATATTTTCCCAGTTTCCCTACTGCAATGCAAATTTCATAAGTACCGTTTGTTATTATACAGTTATTTTAAATTTTACTTGAAGAGTAACCTAACAAATAATAATCACTCAATACAGTTCTCACTTCCTCTCTCTCTCAACAAAAAAAAAATAAAACAGTGTTGTTGTTTTTTTCTAATACACTCAAACCAACATAGGTGCATTTTTCTTCATTATATTTATCTATCATCCTACGTAGCTTATAAGTTTTAATAAATCTTGTCTGAGGTTTTAAAATGCAATGAAATAAACTGTGTTATATATAGTAAGTCTATACCAACAAAAGTTCTGTTGCATCACTTTTACTATTAGTTTTTTAATACTTAATTTATAGAACAAAACTTAATATTTCAACGTATAAATAAAATACAGAATCAATGAAAAATAGTTACTACTTACATGCAAGCATAACAGATGTCAATAAAAAAAAAACTCATGAATTTGCCACTTACGTAGGAACACTAACACTGTTACAACTTTGGAAGTTCCGCTTTCAAAATTAGTTTCAGAAATTCATCGTTTATTTTAAAATGTCTAAATTATTAACACTCACAAAATATTGTAAATTTAAAAAAAAATAATGCAAGCTTTTGTTCCAAACAAATAGCCTAACTAAGTTTTCTACAACATTAAAATTACTGTTATTATGAATTAGAGAATGCAAAAATATTTATCAAACTTACGACATTCAAATTCTTCACCTCCAACCGCCATAACACCGGAGATTTAGAGATACAATCAAACTTCTTAATCAAAATTTTCATTTAAGTTTCGTTACAATTTAAAATAAAAATGAGCTTATTAATATATATTTTTTAAATAAAATAAAATTTAGTTTTAATAGCAATACATGAATCAACCAATTACTATAACTATATTGGTCGATATAAGCTTTAAATATTTCAACCAATAGAAAACTTTCGTTGTCGAAAGTTCAAGTCGAGTCAAGAATAATCGTGAGCTTCCAAGGTTAGTCTAACAACTGGCACTTTCAGTTCGTTATTTATGTGTAACATTATATTTGAGTAAATGTATACTGGTGACTAGCCCTAATACAGCATTGGTAAACGGTAAAGATACAATTAATTAGTTTTACAGATAAATTTAATTAATTAACTTTTTTTTTTACAATTGAAAAGTATATTGAGATAAAGTATATTTATTTTTATCGACAAAGATGAGACAAATGTAGTTAAGTTGTAGTAATAGTAATGCTGTTACTGCTACTCACTGCTGGTACTATTACTATTTTTGTGTTCAGTGAACCTAGTTTACGAACTGGATATTTACTTGGCTTTACTTTGATTCTGTTTTATTTTTATCTTTGTCTTGTACTGTTTTTGAAAGTTGTTTTATTTAAACAAAGAGTGAAGAATGTATTTCTAGGCCTTGTACTCAAGTTATACTGGTCTGGTGTTCAGTGGTATTATAGACAATTCTGATTTTCAAAATCTAAGTACTCTTATTATAGCTTAATGTTAAACATTTTGTTAAGAATTTAGAAATCTGTAATACATGAATATAAAGTTAGAAACACTAACTTGAAACATAAAAAAAGATATCGTTCCCAGTGTCTTACATGTAAACTACAAAGTGAAGTTCAAGCTTAAGCCTATTGTCTCATACATTTGTGTAATTTTGGTTGGTCATTATCTAATTGAAAGTTCCAGATGAACCATGGAATTTGTGTAAGATGAGTATAATGTATTCATAAGGTTAGCATGATTTCATATGATTGTGTCTTGGTAATGCAATCACCATTTGACAAAGGGGGCAAACAATAGAGAAGCGGGTACAGCTTCGTGTGCAGTTTTTATAGGTTTATTATATACACATTACCACTTAAACTGCTGTACAGATTCTTCAGTTATCACTCGTATGTAATTGTTTGATAGTCAAGTTATCAATTGCAATGTTTTATTGATAAATGGCGAAATTATTGGCCAAGACATTAGCGAGATAAAGGTACACTTAATTGGGCTTGATTCTTTTCCCTTGCAGACTTATTTATCAGTGACCCAATTGAATGGTCCAGTATGCAGTATCCAGATTTGTAAAATTACGTAGTATTAGAAAATTGGGAGATAACACTTACATGATATAATATTAGCTGAATGCACAGCTTTCCTCTTGCTTTCTGTTTCCTGCATGTGATAACTTTAAACCACAATGCTTTTGTGATGGGAAACGTGCTATAAAGGTAACTACTAGGTAGAAAACTAGTTTTTAAAATAATTACTGACAAATTGACTTAAGACTGTTCTAGCCTATGAACAGAATCCCATAAATGTTTGACTTCTTTTGTATTATTATTACAGAATTAATTTTTTTATTTAGAAGTTAGAATTACTGTGAGAAAGATTATCTTTTTGTCTGAAAAAGTGTTTAATGGTATTATTGTATAAGTGATGTCATTTTGTATTGTTTTTCTAAATATGACTATAAATACTTTAATTTTAGAATTTGAATTGTTTGTTTTTAACTAATTTTATTTCTATATCAACTGCATTACCGAAAATAAGATATTTGAAATTGATATTATTTTAACTTTTACCTCTTTAGGTTACTTAAGAGTTATCGAATGAATTGTATTTATCCAAAATACTATATTAATATAGTAGAAGTCTCGTTCGTGAAAAAATGATACGTTGTTAAATAGTTAACTGGTAGCATGCCATCATTGAAAAGTAAACATTGATTAGTTTGAAGAAGTTAAATGCTGTTGTTACTTGTTAATGCAGAACTACTACTACATTATCTGAATAAACTGTTCTATTTTTAATCATTCCTAATTGTTTTCAGACTTTAAGATGCAGTTTACCTATTAAAAGGTTTATTTCATAAAATAAATGTTACCTAATTGTTTTGTTGTGTGACTTTAAACTTAGGCTTCTTGAAGAATTTCAAAATACTAGGTTTTTACTTTAGTTAGGTACTCATTTGCCTAATATTAGAGTATTTGTTTCCTTTGGTTGGTAGGAAATTGTCAAATATCTTTGTATTTACAGATAAAACATTGTTTAGGTCCAAACATTGTCATGATAAAGTTTGTAAACTTTTATAATAATCATAAGAAATTAGTATTAGGCCTATTGCATTTATAGAAAAGTATATTCTTTATCTAGTCCCTTGGGGATTTTCAAGAGTTCCACTTCTTGCCTTGTTTTAAAGCCACATATGAAAATATTTTTTGTGTATGTCTCTTCACTACAAATGTCTAGATTATACAACCAGTTATCTTTTGTTAATTTGTAGTCTTGACAAAGTTTTCTGTAGATCAAGTTTGAGAATTTCTAGTTTGTGTGTATATTTGACATCAAGTTCTTTATTCATCATAGCAGTTGCATCTTGAGTATCATACAAATTCGTTGTTTCTCTTCTACAGTTGTTGCATTTCCAAGACTGACTACAAAAGAATCACACACATTGCAAGTGTCCTTACTAAACCCTTTTCAAATAAAGATTGAAAGAGCTGTAGAACACCATTTTATAAGAAGCCATTGAGACTGGATTTTCACAATTGTATTTGTACAGCTCCTATACCTTTTTGAATGACTTTCAGTTAGTGGCTTCTCAGTACTATGTGAAAATATTAACCCATTAATGCCTACTGCACCCTGTTAGGTGAAAATAATTACAATAAACACACATTAAATAAAATTTCTATACACTCGTGTATAATTTAACTAACAGCCAAAAAAGAACAGCTTTTACCAATACTCTTAGCTCTTTCCAACCTAACATCCTTTTTTGAAACCTCAGTGATGTCACCTACATAGTCAATGCCTGTGTTTAATATCTCCACATCAGCACAATAACTACATAGAATGAATGTATAATCTGTTGTGGTGCCTGTACCTCCAACTTGTAAATGTAGGCAACTATCCAATTAATCCTTTCAGGATGGGTCAAAGGCCATGTCATTGCTGTTGTTGACTTGCATTCAAAATTTTATTGAACTATTTTATTAATTTATGTCAATAAGTTTGGAATTAAATTGTAGATTATAAATCAAATTTTAATATTATATATGAATTAATCTAAAAGTGATTAGTAAAAGAACTCACCTGAATGTACATTTTAGTGAGTCATGATATGTTGAATGCAGTACTGATTCAAATTAGTTATTTCTTATGTCAAAATACTAAGTCTATAATTTTATATAAATCAGGAACTCAAATTACAAATGTCAATAAGCTAGAATATAGAATAAGAACCTTGTATCTTTTTTAGTTTACTGAGATATAGCTTGTGTATTGAAACAGAATGGTCTATTCACCTCTTTCTGTTTTTTAGAAACACTCCGTTGTATACTTTTCCCACAATATGTGATGTGAATAACCAACTGACAACTCGGAATGTCTTCCTAGTGTTTTTCTCAACCATTTTAATCTGTGAAGAAGCTACCACATGCTTTTGATCAAAAATTTCAAGGAGGTTGTGTCTTTAGACTGTTCAAAGTTTCATATTTGTTAAGATCTAAATATAACTTATAATGGAATTCTGTGGTATCAGTGTATAGTTATGATTTTTTTGGTTATTCCACTGCATGTATACAAAAAGCCCAATAAAAATATTTTGCTTCATAATCTCTACATGTAAAATTGAGAATACTTGTAAATCTACATCAAGCAGCAACCAGGTAGAAAGGTCATAACTGGGAGAGATAATTGTTTGCTTTATTTTTTTGTATTCTATATTTTAAGAAAAACAAGTTTCATGACTTATTTTTGTGTAGTAATAATCTATATACATTTTCTATTTAAATGTTACTGGATAATACAAAATATCAGTATACTAAAACACAACCAAGACTGAGTCAGTTTTATGTTATTAGATATGGTAATAAGAGAGCACATGCAAGTTGTAATATTAGCTAAGCAAGACTAGAAGGTCAATATAATTAATACACACACACACACACACACAGAGTAAAACCTTTTAAAGTGGAATTGCACAGGACCAAGTAAAATGTCCAGCTTAGACAGCGAACATGCATTTCCTTAATTGTATATAATTTTTGGGCAGAACATTATACTTGCTTGACCCAAGGGAAGTAAGTTTTTTGTGAATAAAGTTATTATACTGTTTATGCTATATTTATTATAATAAAACAAAATAGACATTCAAAATGCACAAGTACACAAAATCTTAAATTTATTTAAAAAAAGTGTTAAATTTCAACTGTTTAGTTTTTTAATGGGCTTTCTCATGCAGTTAAAAGAGAACGCGAACTCTACGGCCTTTTCATGAAGTTCATTTGTGCATACAATTTGATAGCATTAATATAACTTAACACATGCAATAAAGAAGGAATTTTTATTTCCTCACTATCTTTTTATTTTCTTCATCTTCTGAATCTCTCACAGTTACTATCTTCCGATTCTGTTATAAATTTTAAATCAATTTCATCAGTTTCTGTTAAAACATTCTTGTCAACATTCACACTACTTTCCATGTTCACAAAATAATCTACATCAATCTTCTCAGAGTTTGGATTTCACTAGAATTGTCATAACAAACAACTTTTTAAAAAAATGAAGGTATTTAGTAGCTTTTTTTTAAAAATGAGGGTATTAAGTAAATAAGTTTTTAATTAGAGAGGTAGGAATTTATTTTTTTCGTAAGAATTATTTGAACGAGTAGAATTTTCCATTTGAAAAACAAATTTCTACAAATCAAGAATCTTAATTTAACTGCAAAAATAATGACAGCAGAAAAAAGAACAGAATATGTTTAAGTAATACTTACCATAACAAAATGTCAGAGAATTTATTAATATTTAATGAAAAAATTTCCCCTTAGTGTGGATTCCTGTATGTGGTGAAGGGACCTTTCAAGGAAGGTTCTGTTCTCTCAGTTTACCTCCTCTGGAATCAAAGCATCCACCCATGTGTTTGTTGTGTGAAGCAACCCATGAAGGAAAGGAGAGGATCCTGGTGATTGAGGGGTCCAACCCGAACACGCTACTTTGGCCTTCAATTCCCATAAACAGGCAGCCTTGGGGTGGCCCCCTTGGGTCAATCGGCTAATCCACTTTGTCTTTGGTCAACCAAGTACCAGTGTTGGATGTTCTCAGCAGGTGTTATGGACACCTGTATCTGATGCTGCTGTTTGGGTATAGTGCTCACGAAACACTGGCATTGTTGCAGTGTCCTTGTTTGACATTGTAGTGCATCCTCTTGTAGGGCTCCATGGTGGGTGGGGTCAGCAGGCACTGTAATTTTTTTTTTTTATTATGGATCCTCCAAATAAAAACTTAAAATAGTGAAAAAACAATCGATAGGTAAATGACCACGTCTTGAAGATTCTGAGCAGCAATCCTCACCTGTTGTACCTCATGTTCTTATATTGCACTCACTTTTAGACAAACCTTTGGAGCAAATGTCTCCCTTTTTCATTTGGAAGGGACTAGTGGGACTTGCTGGCTCTTAAGTCAGTAAAGAAGCTTTGATTTGGTAACATATTGGTGGAAACATCCACATCTCAAAACAGTGAACTCCTCTTGCATTCAAAGGCAATTTGGGATATACCTATTGAGGTTACACTTCATGCTACTTTGAATTCATCATGAGGAGTTATTGTTGAGAGGGATTTGAAGAACATCCCTGAATCAGAGGTTCTTGCTGGTTTCTCCACTCAAGGAATTTCTGCAGTGAGGCATATCTCCATTCACAAAGATGGAATTAGGATGCTGACCAATATCCCCATTCTGATAGTTATATCACCACATCTGCCTGCCATCATCAGGGTAGGTTATCTTAATTGCAGAGTATGGTCATACATTCCAAACCCTCTCTGATGTTTCCAGTGTCAGAGGTTCGGTCACTCAAAGACGTCACGTTGTCGTTCTTTGATGTGTGCTCATTGTTGTAGTAAGGACCATGATGCCTATGAGTGTGAAATGGACCCTCATTGCATCAATTGTAATGGCTCTCATCCGTCCTACATTCATTCCTGCCTTAAATGATTGGAAGAAAAAGAGGTGCAGCATTTGAAAATGATTCATAACATTACTTATCCTGAGACTCGAAAGTCGCTGTCCATCACCTCATCACAGGTGTATGCTGCTGCACTTCGTTCCACTACTACAGTGTGAGTGCAGTCAGATCTCTCTGTGCCTTCAAAAGAATTGTTCTGAAACCATATGAAAAGTCTTTTGGCCTTCATGGTTAAAAAAGTTGATAAATCAACTTCAACACCCATCTCACATACATTCCAACAAATCCCAAGATTCACTTCTTTTGGTTCTGGGTGCAGGCACTTTCTGGGATACATCTTCTCCCACCTTAAGATGCCAAACAATCATTTGTTCACATCTGCATTCACTGGAGTACTCTTCCAACAGCAAAGACCTGCCCAATCGACCCAGGGCAGGATCCATGGAGGTTAATAGACCTCCCTCTAATCGAAACAGTAAAGAAAAAAGATGTGGTCATAAATAGAAAGCTTCTCCACCCAATTATCCTACACACAAATATATATGACCACCTTGATACAAAGGAACTGTAGAGGTTTATATTCTAATCTGGATGACATCAAAACACTGTTTCCCACCTTCCTGTATGTCTTTCCTTACAGGAAACATTTCTGAGACCTGCCAATACAGTTACCTTTTGGCAGCTTTCTTTGTACAGAAACCACAGGCTTTGTGATGGACAAGTGCATGGAGGGGTGGTACTGTTGGTTGATCAGCATGTGGCCACCCTGTCTTTGCCACTTGACACACCCTTGGAGGCCATAGTAATTCATGTTTCCTTGGGTCATGCCATCACTGTTGGTTCTTTCTACCTGTTGCATGGTGAGGCCTATGATCAATCAGACCTTCATGCTGTCTCCCCATTTTAATCCTGGGAGACTTTAATGGACATCATCCCCTCTGGGTAAGTGCCAATATTGATGGGAAGGGTTGCTCTTTTCAACACTGATTCTTCTACTTATTTTCATGCACCTAGTCAGTCCTTTACTGCTGTTGATCTCTGAATTTGCTCCCCTTCACTATTCTCCCATTTTTCATGGATGGTTGGCAGTGATCATTTTCCTATAATTTTGAGAGATATTGGCTGTGGTTGATGCTATCTGACCCGTGTGCCCCGGGGAAAGCTGGATTGCACAAACTGGTTTTCTTTCACTACTCTCCCAGAACTTGATCGTGCCATCATCTGTAAGTCATCAAGAGATGACTGTGTGGCAGCAGTAAATGACTGTATTATACAAGCAGCTACTCAATGTACACCTAAAACCTCAACATGTTTTCCATGATATCCTCATCATCGTGGTGGAATCCTACCTGCCACATGGCACGGAAGGCTCAAAAACGGGCTGGGATACTTTCCGTAGATATCCCACACTCTCAAACTGCATCGCTTTCCAGTGGGCCTGTGCACATGGTAGAAGGAATCTTGGATTAAGTTCACAACTGGCATATCTCCTACCACCAGTTCAAAAGTCATATGGAACAAGAATTGAAAGGTTAGTGGACAATATAATTCTGTTTCCCTCTCGATCTTGCTCTCTAATGTCCAAGAAGTAGCTGATACCTGGAGCATCACCAGTATTCCAGGTGAAAGCTTTTGATAAGCATCTTGCACTTCTGCTTCTTCCTCCATCTTCTTAGGCATCAAGACCCAGGCAGAGCAATCACCTCTTTCCTTTCAAGCTGATTGTCTCTATGACTATAACTGTCCCTTTACAATGGTGGAACTCAAACTGGCCCTTTTTAATCTGGCAGTACATCGGTTGGACCTAATGATGTACACTATGAAATGTTGCACCATCCATCTCCTGCTCTTCTTTCTATTCTTCTGATTGTTTTTAACTGGATTTGGTAGGAGAATGTTTTTCCTGATGCCTGGTACCAGTCTATTGTCCTACCTTTCTCTAAGTCTGGGAAGGATATCAAGATTGCTTCAAACTACTGTCCAATTGCTTTTACTCTAATGTCTCTGTAAGACATCAGAGAGGATGATTAATGCTCATCTTGTTTCAGCTACATACTGCCCTCAATTGTTTACTGAAGTGGACCATAGCAAATGGTTTTAACTTCTCTCTCTAAAACTATTTCCATGCACTTTTGCCACCGACGTGGTATTCACCCTGATCCTAAACTCTGTATTGGCAAAGTTGTGCTGCCTTTGGTCCCTGAGACAAATTTCTTGGGGATTATCTTTGACTGTAAGCTGACCTTTATACCACACATCAAGCAGCTACGGGTCAAATGTACAAGAGCACTGAACATTCTCCGTGTCCTCTGTTCCAATAGTTGGGGAGTTGATTGGTGTTCTATGCTAAAGATATATCATGATCTTATTCGATCGAAACTCAACTATAGATCATTGGTCTATGGCTCTGCCAGAACCTTGGCCTTAAAGATGCTGGACCCCATTCATCATCAAGGACTTCGGCTCTGTACTGGGGCTCTCTGCACTTTCCCAGTTCAGAGCCTACACAGTCTCATGAACTTTCTTTGCACCTCTGCCATTTTCAACTGTCTTTACTATATGTTTCAAAACATCATTCCTTACAAAAGCATCCCATCTGGGATTGTGTTTTCCTTCCTCGATGGGCCATGCTTTTTCAGAACAGACGATCTGCCATTGCTCCTTTTGGCCTTCATATCCAGGTGCAGTTGTTTGAATTGGGTTTGTAGTTGGATAACATTGCAGTATCCACTGGTCAGCCTATCTCACCATGGCTTATTACAGTCCCTAAATGTGGCCTTTCTTTAAGTCATCTGACAAAAGCAGACACTCGTAATTGGAAATACTATCTGTTATTTGCTAAACATCTTTCAAACCATCCTTTCATTCCTATTTATACAGATGGTTCAAAATCAGGTGATTGTGTGGACTCTGCCATAGTTTGCTGTGGTTCAGTGGTTGTGTACAGAATCCCATCTACAGCTTCTGTGTTCAGTGCTAAACTGTACACCATTTCTCTTGCCCTGGATCATGTAGATGCTAAGCAGTACTCAAACTGCACTATTTATACTGACTCAGTTCGCTACAGGCCCTGGAATTGCTTCATGTTAGTTCACACCCTGTTCTCTCTCATATTCAAAACCGACTGGTATATTTCTCTTTAACATCTACTTCTATCCAGTTTTTCTGAATACTGGGCCATGTTGGTATTTGTGGGAACATGCTATTTGACACTGCAGCTAAATCTATCTGCTCTGGCATTATCACTGCTGTGCCTCAGCGACTCTGTGCCAGCTGGCAGTTGACTTGCAGTGAGCAACGTGAAAACAAGCTTTTCCAAATAAAACCCTCTGTGGGACTTTGGCTGTTTTGCTACCATAAGGATTGGAAAGAGGAAGTTTATTCTGACTAAACTACTCATTGGTCAGTTTTTCAACTCATTGTTTTCTTTTATCTGGAACCGATGCACCAATGTGTAGTCTGTGTAACACTCATGTCACAATAAGCCACATTTTACTTTCTTGTCATCATTATGATGGCACCATTTTAAACATGTTCTGTCCCAAAGTTTGTCCATAACATTAGACAGTGTTATTGGTGATGGTGACACTATCCACCTTGGTAATGTTTTTTAGTTTTAAAGGCTATTAATCATTTTAATGTTATTTAAGTTTTTTAATTTATACATTAGGCCTTTTTAATGTGGTTCCCTTTTAAGAATCAAAGTACATCTAGTTTGATTTGAAATTAGAAAATGGCCGTAATGTCAAATAACTCAAAACCAGGACTGGAAAGGCCAACCTCAGATGACTAACGCTGTTGTTTGAACTATCTGTTAGTCATTCTGGTGAGTTATAATAATTAATATTTTGCTACAAGTCTTTTAAAACTTGAATTACTTTCTGAAAATGGCCATAACATCAAATAACTCAAAACGAGGACTGGAAAGGCCAATTGTAGGTAACTGATGGTGGTTTTGTACTTACCTGTTAGTCTTCCTTGTGAGTAATGATAATTACAATTATACTATAGAAAGTCCTTTACAACTTGAATTACCATAGGTTTTCTCTTAACGTTGTAGACTAGACGTAAACATTGGTTTTATGGTAAACATGCTATTTATGTTTTCTGTTTCTTTTAAATTTTGTTTTGTTTTACTTTAGTTTTCTTTTGTGAATTTTACTAAATTTTCTTTAATTGTAAGTTTTTACTGGATGTTTGGCACAGATAACATAGCTGCTTTGTGACATAAAACACCAAATCAACCAAACAACCAAAAATATTTTTTCTGGCTTACTCAGGTTGTAATCGTACTTTTTGACAGATGAGGTAGGTAAAAGATAGTTTTCTGTTCACATTATGCAGGTTCCACCATATATAGGCATTTTTTATAAGAGAAATTGTAAGATAATGCTGCAATATTTTAGTATCTCTGGCTTGTACAAGTTTCCACTCTATGCAATTTCTGGCTTAGACAGGTTTTACTGTGTGTTTGTACACACACACACACACACACACACACACACACACACACACACACATATATATATATATATCATTGAGTTTTAAGCTGCTTAGACTAAACATTTGTTTTTCATGTGATACTATGTAGTCATTTTAACACAAAAAAAAAGTTTTTGTTCCCTAATGTTTTTTATTGTTTTGAGACTCATCAGTTGACAGTCCTACACTAGGTATGGAGAATAACAAAATATAAAATCTTACCAAAAACAAACATTTGAAATGTATTTGGGAAATTTTGGAGATTGTGCAAATATTTGAGATTTTGGGGACAAGGAATATTGTTTTAGATCAATACATAGCACTTTGCATGATGAGACTAGTAACAAAACACTACTTTCACAAACAAATCTTCAGTAAAAATATTTCATTAAAGAATCTGTTTTGTATAAAAAATACTTAATCTGTACTAAAGGTTTGCCAGATTTTGTGAAGATACAATAGATGTAACAAAAGTTATAGTTCAAGTACTTACTGTGTAAATGGGTAGACAAACTCACACGTTACATCAAGCTCATAGCAAAAGGGTGAAATTGATCTTTAATTTTTTCTGCCTGAAAGGTGAAGACAGTTTCTTTTAGTTTTTTTATTTTTCTTGACTTAAATGTTTTTGAAAGGAGAATATTAAACACAAATTCATATGCTAATCTGATTACATTTCAATAATTTGAATATATTCTAGAATTTATGTACATTGTTAGAATTATTATCTGTGAAGCTGCAAACCTTGTTACAGTGTCATCTGGAGGTTTGATCATTTATTGATGAAATAAAATTTTGAAAATGGCAATAAAAAACTTATTTAAAGGTTCCTTTCTTTATGACTTATTAAAGTAGTTGTGTGTTAAATTATCTCTGAAAGCTACAGATTGTTTCTTCCATGAGAAAATGCAAGATAAGATAAGCTTATGCAGCTCACAGATGGATTGAATGGGAAACAAAAACAGAAAAACTATTGCATGTTTAACATTGGTAGCAAGGGTGTAGTGTTTAAAGAAAAATTTTATTAGGTACAAGTAGTTTATTTACACAGAAATGTATGTATAATATCAAAAAGGTCACATGGATGGAAATTGATGAGGGGTTATTAATAGATATATTGTTGATTGTTTCTTATTTAAAATTATGGTTATGGTATCTTTTTTAAAGATATTTAATGTAGTGTGATTGAGTTGCAATGTTTGAACATAAGGTGAACTTAATAAATGACTGCAAAATATTATGACTCAAATTTTTTTTATCCCATTCAAACAGTGTATGTAAATAAATTTATTAACTGGTTGCTTAATTTTTTTCTAATTGCAGTTGTGATATATTTTAAATAAAATCATTACTAACCTTATTGGGTGGGTGAGTAGTTAATAATTGATTTAAATCAACCATAATCAATTTGTAAATATCACTTATCACTCAGCTCTGGTATTAAGAATTGTCTTTAGCTGTGATAAAAGAAAGTTAGCATAAAAAAAGAATAGTCAACTGCTTCAAAACATCTGAGTCTTTAAAAATATACTAGTGTTTTTTAAGCTTTTTTATTTTATAAACATCATTTTTGGTTTTGCCTGTGAATTTCATGTTCTTCTAAAATAGGTATTTTAAATGTAGCAGACATCCATTTAGAAAAAGAGTGCATGGGAATACTATAAACTCTAGAAGTACATTGAGTGTGATTGAGCTTAAAAAACATACCACACAAAACATTTTTCCAATTATATATGCCACTTGAAATGTCATGCATTTTCTGTAAGTTATCTTTTTTTATGTGAAACAACATTCAGTAACTCTTGAATGTGTTTCAATAAAAACATTAAGTGATAAATTGTAATTGCTCACATGAGCATAATTATATCTTTTTTCAGTTCTAAGAGCAGATATAACATAAATAAAGGAAATACCCTGTTATTTAATATTTAAAACTTTTTTTTTTTTACTGTTGGATATGCAAGCTATAATATTTATAGTTACAATGTTGTAGTAAGTTAGTCTGGTGAAACATTTTAACCATAAATATTATACTCCATATATCCAATAAAAATTAAGTTTTGATCTAAAATATGCTTTTATGTATTCAATGAGAAAATAGCCCTCATATAAAGAGGACTAATTCATTCAATATCCCTATAATTAAACCTTCCAAATGGTGATAATCCTCTTCTATTGACAGCACAGTACTTGCCTTCACATATCACTCTGTGTCATAAACCACATTATACAATAAAAAATATTCTATTTTTTTCCCCCTTTCATGACTTTAACTTAAAGACCTTGTTTGTTTGTTTTCCAACTCTGGTGATGAAACTTCCAAGCTTTTAACTTCTTACAAACAAAACTATATAAATGAACCACTAAAATTATTTATAGTTTAAGCCTTTTTAGTTAAAAATATTTGTGAACTAAAGTGCTTGTGTTTCTATGATAGATTCATAGTAAGATAAGTCACTGAAAAATACAAAAAAATTACCATCAACATTGCAGTTAATCTCATTAATTATTGTGAGATGCCCATTTGTATTTTGCATGGAAGGTTAGTGATTTCACGAGTTTTTTTTTTATCATTTCTTTATCTTGAATGCTGTAACAGGGAAGACATCAGTGAATGGAATAAATACAAATTTATTCTTGAAGGAAGGGATTTATGTTAGTGATTTTTAAGTTTTAACTTTTTTAGGTGTTTTGACAGTCTTGTAGGTGGCATATCTATGTGGTGGAATGAAAAAGTTAGAAATTAAACTCAAGGCATTGGTGTAATGGGCTTGAACTTTGGAAACCCAGAAGCATGTTATTGTGGTGCATGTTGTAATGGTATTTTCTTTTAAATATTTGTATGTGGAATTTAGCATGTTTTATTTGTATTTAAACTTTTTGAATACATACCTGTATTTATAAAAGTACTTGGGTGTGATATTTTGATGGATGAGAGCTGAATTTAAATGAGCTAAATGTGTCCAGTTTTGAAAAAGGATCTTGAGTTTCTGAAAGGGGTTCATAGAAGAGTGATCATGATGATTCCAGTTTAGAAGGAACATAAAAGGTCTTAGGCTGAAAGATCTGGTAACAATTTTCAAAGTTGTTAATAGGTTTGGAATTCATAAATGTAGGTAAGGTTTCTTAAAAAAAATTATTGTGAACAAAAATATGAGAAAAAATAAGATATGTAAAACTTAAGCAACTCCAATTAAGGCAGTGTTGTTACTTTTCTTGTAGGTTAGTTGACTTAAGGGTTTGTTTTTAGGTGTGGTAGAAGTTGCACCATTGAAGGGAGTTTAAAGAAGAGTTTGGATGAGTATTTCAAAGATCATGATAGAAGAAAGGGCAGGAAGTTTCCACATGTTGTTTAGAGTAGGGTGGTAGTAGAAAATATTATAGAATAAATACTCCCAATAACTTTCTGGTACTATGCTCTCTTTTGTGTAATCTTACAAGGAAATGATACGGATATTACAATGCAAATTTGTGTGAATTTTGTAACATTTAGTATGTTCAAAATTGTTTTTTCTGTCACCTACTTCTGTTTAGTTTTATCATACAAAGCTTCCCCATACACTTTTCCAGCCTGTTTTAGCTCTTTTGTGCTTGGGTGGATGCATCATGCCCTTTTGGCAAAAATGCACCATTGAAGTAAAAATGTATCTAGAAAATTAATTTGTCATTCTTCTACACATTTAAATTTTTCAAAACTTGACATTTATATAACAACAAAATTTCCTTGTGTATAAAAATATTTTATGTCAAAAATTTTTATTATGGATTTATTTCAACACACCAAATGAAGACATTAGTGTTTATTAGTTTCCTGGACTTACTTTTTTTCTAAGTATAAAACAACACTCAGATCATACCATCTAGAAGGGAAGTCAGGATAATGCTTATTAGTTCCTTATAATGTAGTGCAATCAACATTTTTCAGTTTCATTTGTCTTAGTGTGATGTAATTATTGTATCTCAGTTTTGAGAAGTGGCAAACTTGTGATAGGAACATGTTATGCTTTATTTTTCAATTGTATAAGCCAGTTTGGTTTCTAGTTCAACAGAGGTTCATTTAGATGTCAGGACATGTTTTTTTATCAGCTTCTGTCACAATTACAGTCCTGTTTGTTTTTTTTTCTTGAAGCTTGCAAAATGCTTCCTATAACTTATAAAGTTACATAAAAATATGAAAAGATGAGGTAGTGAACAAGTAATGTAGCACTTGACTGTATGAAGTTTCATTTTGCCAACAAGACTGCTGTTTTTGAATTCATGGTTAAGTAGGATTTGATTGCTCTAAGCAACATTTTGAATGGACAAAGAAAATCACTGAAATGGATGTCAAATGAATATAAGACTTGTTACATTTTTAATTGAAGCCTTATAAAATTAACACTTAATTTGCTTATAATGTTGACATTGAAAAAATTATTTTCAACACTAACGATCATAAATGCATTGAAACTGTGTGTGGGGTTTTTAAGTTCAAAACTAAGTTACAATTTAAGAGTTTTATAAAACAACTTTATGGGAAAGTTTTGCATTGTCAGGATAAGCATTTTCAATAACATCTAAAGAAGAATTCATCACATGAAATATATTTGGGGATGAGACATAATCTGTAGAAAGTTCATTTCCAAACTAAAACTATTTTATCCAGTAGTTTTGTTTTGCATTTTGCAATGCAATGAAGCAAGCCATACAATAGATGTATTGAACTGATTCATCAAGGTTTTTTAAAATTAAAGAGCAAGAACATTTATCTTTTATGCTTGCATTTTAATAGGCAATTTTATGTGTAAAAAAATATTTTTATGTATTCAGTAAGAAAAAAGGAAGAAATTGGAAATTGTAAGTGTCTACAATTTTATATTCTAAATGCAACTGATATTCAGTTGATAACAAAGACTGTTTTAATACTTGCATTTTTAAGCAATGTTTCAATATGTACATTGTGTTTCATCCAATACTCGTGTTCCCCAGAAGTTTATGAATATGTTGGTCAACATTAATTTTTAATAGGTTTTATTATTAATTGTCTTTATGTTTTGAATATATTGAATAAATAAGAATTGTTACTTCATACATTTCTACCTGCAGATCTTCATTTTGAGACTCGTATGGTGTCGTTTGTCACCAAATAGCTCTTTACTTGTTGTGTGTGTGTGTCTATATATATATATATATATATGAAAGTTGACATATTACTAACACTATTGATTTTAGTTCCTTCAACAGCTTAGTGACTTAAAGCTTGTTACTTATGGCAACCTGTTGTTGGTAGTTTATTGTTACATTCAACACCTATACTCAACCTGTTACAACATGTAGATGTAGTTTTATTTTTCTTGGTTTTATTAAATTTCAGGTAAGGTGAGTGTATCGGCAATGGTTGTTACTACCTTACTTGGCTTAAGCTGTTCTCAAATAATTTAAACTTGGTAGAATGTTTCAATATAATATTCTCCAAGAAATTCTATTAGTAATCTGTGTAATTAAATAATATATTTAATTTCTGTATTTTCATATAAGTTTTTATTTCACAAGGTACACACTTTAGTACATATTATTTATTGCAACTTATTTTATACAATAATGATACAAATAGATATGACAAAAAACATTTTATTCTGCCATAGTTAAAAGTAAATAACATGAATAGATTAATAAAACTAACTGAAAATAGCATGACTAGCTATAATACATCATAATCGTAAAAACACTAAACCTGATAAATTTAACAGATGATCTGGCAATAAGAAAAGACAAAGCAAACTTTGGAAGAAAATTTAACACAGAACAAAGTATTTATTTGCTTCTGTAATATAAATTGTTGTAGTCTCGAGTCAGAACTTGAATTTTGTGTTTTAAAGAATAATTATGTATCAAAATGTGTGACAATAAAAACAAATCTTTATTGAAAGATACACCTTATTTACAGTTGCACAAGACAATTACGAAATCTTTTAGATGGTTCAAAAGGATGTTATCTAAACTTGTAATGTAAAATACAAATTAATTTTAAATTAATCACATGATTTTGAATACACTAAATGTACTGCTTGAAATCATTGAAGACAGAATGGTACTTAGTAATTTGATAAAACTTTTGTTTCAAAGAATAACTACCATGATACTTTGAAATTTTTTACTCTGTTAAAAGCCAAATTCAGACTAGTGTGCAACATCGTACAAGTGTAGTTTTGTTTTTAGATATTTATTCCCAGAACAATTGGGAAATTGAAGCACAGCAAGAGAAATGACAAACATCATTAACCTGTTGACTGCCAAGTATTTCAGCTGCTACAATACAGCTCTAATGCTTCTTCATTTTGTAACTTTTTTTGTGCCATTTTGAATCAAAAGTGAAACAATTTTTCTTTGTGAAACATTGTTTTTTCGCACCTCTTTGCCAACTACAGTGCAGGAATTAGTTTGCTGGACTGTGGATTGGAGGTGCTGTGGTTTTTACCACATTAACCCACCCACTCCAGATACCACACACACACACACATCTAGTTCTTCCTTTTAGGACCACGAGTATGTTAAATTGTACTATTTGATTAGAGTAGCCTATGGCAATGGGTAATGTCAACTAGATGCCTCTCTAGCCTGTCCCTTTGTAACCAGGAATGGCTAATGTTGCTGATATAGTTACCATAGTAACTGTATTTGTTTAGACTGTGAAGTACATTGAAACATATAACTACCAATACATTTTGAAGAACTATGTTTTATATTAGTATTTCAGATTTGTCGTTGGGTAAAATTTCACTATTGTAACTGTGTTACTACTACATATGTGATACAGATAATGGTGTACTATAGTATTTGCAGTTTTTTTTGGAAGAGCACCTTTTCAGCTTAAATCTGCTCTATAGCCTTCATAAAGAATCTTTCAATCAAAAAAACACTGATTATGAGTAAAAGTATTATTAATGGTGAGAGTACCAAATTGACAAAGTATGCATTATAATATAAGTAAAACTAGTGAGAATGTAATGCTGTGCTCATTATTGGATTAACTTTTAGTTGTGTGTATGGAACAGCTTTGATCAGAAGTGTTATATTTTTTTTTAACATCTGAAATAAGCTTCTAAAAATCAGCTGTAACATTAGATAACTTTGAATAGTTTCACTGAAAATTAACAATTTTATTATAATTTCATACAAATATGGAAACATATTAAGAATAGAAATTAAATTACTCTGTTTTGACAAAAGTAAATTTTGGTAACAGTGTGTATGTTTGAACTGCAGATATTACGTATAAATTCCTAACTTGCTGAAGGATAAAGCTTTCTCTGAAATCATGCTAAGAAAACATACATGTATCTGTACCTGTGTAACACATATTTTGGGGTGTAGTAGCCTGCTTTGTCATTTTATTGATTGTATACCATGTGGAATTACCAAGTTGCTTCTAAAAACAGTTACATTAAAACTGCAGTCTTTTTCTCACGTTTAGATTTCTTTCTTTCTCTTTTGCCAATTCCATTGAAACTACAGAAAGTAGATAATCATGTCCAGTAACATTAATGAGAATGAAGAAGTTTGCAATGGCAAGAAAGTCAATCAAAAGAGAACTGAAGGAAAAAACATCAGCACAAATGGAGGAGAGAGTGAGAGTAACCGGGAAGTTTTAACTTCAGAGAAAAAAAGTTCAAGAAAACCCCTTGAAGTTTCCAAAGATGAGAACACTACACTAGTTGGTTCAGCAGTAAGTTTTATAATATTTGTTAGCATCTCTAAATATTTTTATTATTTTGTGTGTGCTTCTTGAGCTTCACAGTTTGCTGTTCTGATAAGTTTAATTATGGGGGGGATCATGCTGTAATAAATTTTCTTTAACACTTTTTTTCTGATAAAAATCACATAAATTACAGGGTTTTTTTCTTTCCCCTACATTTCTCTTAATTTGTTTATTTTGTATAAAAATTTGAAGTGTCTGTATCCCTTATCAGATATCTTTAAATACCGTATTTTCCAGTTAATAAGCTGAATCACCGAATAAGCCGAGGCCAATTTTCAACTCTGAAAATGAGGGTTTTTGCTTATTACCACCCAATAAGCCGAAGCCATTTTTAAGAAGTGACAAGTTTCTTCAAAATGATTTCTTAGTCTCGTTTCAGCATCAACATGCATGTTGTGTGTGATCATTGGCATTCTGTAGTAAAGCAGAACGTGTCGTATTGAGACAGAGATGGAATCAATATGTCATTCGTTATTGGCTCCACTCACTGTAATTAGGTAACCAATGAAATTCCAGAAACAACGTTTCACTGTAGTCTTAACGTGCTTTGCTGATGGGACAAAATTACCGCCTATGGTAATTTTCAAAAGAAAAACATTTCCTAAGAAGAAGAAATTTCCGAAAGGAGTGATCGGCCAATAAGCCGACCCCCAAAAATCAGGTTCAAAATTTAGGGCCAGAAATTTGGCTTATTAGGCGGAAAATACGGTATCCAACATAATGCAAATTTTAATTTAATTTGAGAATGACTTGTTTGTTTTTTACAAGATTATGAATGCTTCACATTTGAGGAGGGATTCAAAATTTCATGATCATTCTGGCAATATTTTAGAAAAAAAAATTTTTTAGTTTAGCAATACATAAAAACAGTAAAATTTTTGTTTTTTCAGTGGAACTATGCTGTGTAATTTTTTTACAGTGGAACTTCTCTAAAGCAGCCACCTTCTGGACTGAGACAAACTGGCCTGATTAGAGGGGTTCCACTGTACAAAATTTGGGATTATGTAAACAAAAAAAGGGACTGTGATTGAATGACCACTTTCAAGGGGTGACCAAATCTGAGGGGTGGCTGCTTAGAGGGGTTTCACTGTATTATGGAATGTTTCTGTTGTAAAGAATTTCATACAGATATTTTTGATATATTACAGTAATTCTACCTATATTGTTGCAGGTGCATGTTGAGTGTCTTTGTTTCGTATTCCACAATATAATAACCACTTTATATGTTCAACTAGAAAATTTTTCACAGGATGAAACAGCTGCATCAGAAGAATCTGTTGAAAAAGACTCTTCAAAACCAAACAAGAAAAATGAAAGCTCTAAGAAAGTACAAGCAGTGCCTGTGAGTAGACCATGAGAGATCAGTAATGCAAGAGCTTCGTTTATATTAAAGTTTACAATTGTGATAACTTCTGTGATAATGCATGATTATTGCAAAAATACTAAAGTGGGTGTTTGGGAGGTAATGTTATCCTTTCACTGTATTTTAACCCTTGTAGATACAGGTAGATCAGAATGTACATGTGACAATCTCTTTACAGGCTTACAATCAAAACTTAATTAAACTTGACATCAAAATGTAAGTTCAAATTTTAACATAATTTAAAATGAAAAAGGTCACTTATCTGTGTCGCATGTCTCTTTGTTTACCATTTTAGGTCTCATTTCTTCCCTTTTATGGATTTTAAAATGTCCACCAATTAGAAATATCAACTATATATATTGAAAGCTTGAAGTTAAAAGTAAATTCTTCCAACTCATCAGGTTTATGAAAATACTTGTTTACTCATACATACTTTTCAATGGTACATGTTTATAGCCAGTAAAATGGCATTTTGTGAACTGTGGGTTGCTGATATCTGTATTTATTTTCTTAAAAGGTGTTAGTTTCCAAGCAGATTTTATTGAGGGAAAACTGTAGTTGGTGTTCTACTTATAAAAAAAATAAAATAAAAATAAAAAAAAATAAAAAAAATCGTTGAAATAACAGAAATCATAATAGTTTTGGGATATTCTGTTTTACTGTTTGAATTATTGTTTGTGTATTAAGTTACGTGAATTAGTTTTGGGACACCTAAGTTAGTGATAAATTTAGGTGTAGTGAATACTGGTTTCTGAGAGTAAATGGGATTGGTTCTGAGTAAATACTAAATTGATTTTGTTTTATAATTTTATTGATATAGGCTTTGTAAACATTAAAAACCTATTAGGTTTGGTAAAAAACTGAAATGAAAAAATAATTTGT
The DNA here is from genome assembly GCF_004210375.1 of Tachypleus tridentatus. NCBI lineage: Eukaryota > Metazoa > Arthropoda > Merostomata > Xiphosura > Limulidae > Tachypleus > Tachypleus tridentatus. The sequence goes on along the minus strand of NC_134833.1, from coordinate 135,646,152 downwards.
TTGCCTTGAGTAATGCACAAGAAATATTTAGATATCACATGATGAATCCTGAAAGTTTGCTCATACTGAACTCTGCCCTCTCACTGGATTGTTTGATAATATTCACATACTTAAAAGAACAGTAAAATACAGGGTGTTTGGAAAGTCACTGTATACTTGTATATTTATTAACAGACAAAACTGCCCAGTGACTTTCCGAAGACCCTGTATAATGAAAATAGATATAAGCTGTTATGAGCCTGAGGTTGTTCAAGATAAATAGTTATTTTCTATTGCATTCTGCAGTCATTCTAGAAGGGTCAGATTTGGATTTATTTAATATTTTCTGTGGTGATTACAAAGTCATTCAATGGACTTACTCATATACTTTTATGGTAGATAAAATAAAAGATAAAAGTGTAGTGTTACTGAAAGACTTTTGATATTTATTTAGGAGGTTCTAGAGGTAATGCAAATATAATTTAAAAATTATAACATGAAAATTATATTTTTTGTTCTTAACATGAAACTTACCTTGCACTTGGAATTATTAGTTTGAGTTGGACAAAAATTTAATATACATTTAATTTAAAAATTAGTTGTTTTTGTCTAAAAGTTTTGTAATGTTTAATAAAATCTTCTTAGTTTCTTGGAGAAACACTTTATGTTAAAAGTTATGTATAGTTTTATCGTAGTTAAAATGACTAAACCACATATGGAGAGTTAACTGTTAGAAATAAGTAAGAGATAATTTTTTCACCAAGTTATTGATACACATTATCCAAAACAAAGTAATAGTTTTAAACAATAACTGAAGGTGTTTTTTTTTTCAATTTCACTTCCACTTTGTGATAAATAGAACTATTGATTATGCCACTAAATAAAACCTGTAGAAGGCTAGCTAAGAATCATGAAGTTACAAATAACAGTATCATATGATTCATGACGTCATGCTCCACATGGCCATCATTGGCTGATCACATTACATCACTTGGCCTTAATATCTGTGCTGCAGGGAACTTCATGTTGACTTGTGACTGTAGTAATCCTGCGTCATTTGTGATTTTTTTTTTCCTAATCTTTCAATTCCTTCATACTAACTATGTCAAGCAAAAACAGAAAGTGATCGGGCGAATACGTACAGTATGGATTCACGTGTATAACGGAACATGATGGGAGTCAGCGTTTTCAATGCCAAGTTGAGCAATTCTAGTCTAGCACCAGCAAAACTAAGAGAACACTCCCTAAAGCTGCATGGAGATGGGAAATACAAGAACATGACGCTTGCTGAATTCAAGGTAAAGAGAGCCAGGTTCGATGAAAAGACTACTTTGCCTGTTCTCGGTGACTTTGTACCCATTGACAAACCGATCCTCACAGCATTGTACAAAGTTGCATACTTGATTGCAAAGCAGGTCAAACCACACACCATTGGTGAAGCACTCGTAAAACCAGTTGCATTGAAGATGGCAAATATCATGCTGGGAAAAGCTGCTGAAAATAAGTTATCCCAAATTCCTCTTTCAAATGACAGCATCAGCAGCAGAATAGATGACATCTTGGCTCAAGTAGTTGCAGCTCTGATTTCAAGCCCAGCAAAATTCAGCCTTCAACTCGATGAGACCACCGACGTTTCCAGTCTAAGCCAGCTTGTTGTATTTGTGTGCTATGTGAAGAACGACGAGAGAAAAGAAGATTTTTTTTATTTTGTAAGCCTCTTACAACAACTAAGGCAGCCAACATGAAACTTGTGGATGACTTCTTCAGAGACAACAATCTTTTATGGGATATGGTTTCTGCAGTTTGTTCGGATGGAGCTCCAGTCATGCTGGGACGAAACTCTGATTTTGGTGCGCTGGTGAAAGCTGATGCACCATACATCATTGTAATACACTGTATTCTGCACAGGCGTTGTTGGCAACAAAAAACCTTGCCTTCAAAACTGGCAGAAGTAATAAGTTGTAATGGAATGTGTGAACTTTGTGTGAAATGGTGCCCTGAAGCACCACATCTTCAAAGAGCTGTGTAATGAAATGGGCTCTGAATTTGAGGTGCTTCTGTACCATTCTTACCATTCTAACATTCAGTGGTTATCCTAAGGAAAGGTGCTGAATCGTGTTTTTGCCATGTGTGTGGAATTAGCCCTGTTTTTGTGAGAGCACCAACATTGTCATGCAGATTGCTTTGAAAAATCGGAGTTCATTCTCATTTTGGCATACATGGCCGATATCTTCAATGCTCTCAATCATCTCAATCAACAGATGCAGAGCAGTGAAGTCAACATCATTGAAGTGGAAGAAAACCTGAAGGCTTTTCAAAAAAAGCTACCGTTATGGAAACGACGAACAGAGAATGATAACTTCGCAAACTTTCTCCTACTGGACAACTGTGTAAGTAAGATCGAAGATGTGTCTGAAATCTGAGACATTTCTGTACCCAGGGAACTGAATCAAGCAATTGCCATGCACTTAGATGAGCTTGCAAAGTCTCTCAATGGATACTTCCCCACCAGAGTCATATTCAGCGTGGGTGGAAAAGTCGTTCATGTTTAGTGTTGCAACAGCAGATGTCAATGATGAATACCTCGACGAAATCATTGAAATTCAGCAGAGCCAGGTTCAACAGCAACTTTTCAGAACAACAATGCTCTCAACGTTTTGGTGTCACCAAATCGTACCATACCCTCTTATTGCTAAGAAAGTCCTTGAGATACTCATACCGTTTGTTACAACGTATTTTTGCGAGCAATCCTTTTCGAGGATGTTAGACATAAAAACGAAGAAAACGAACAGACTTTATTGCGAAAATGATATGAGGGTGGCACTTGCCAAGGTGAAGCTGTGCATTTCTGAACTTGTCTCTGAAAGGTGACAGCAAAAGTCACATTGATTTGCAGTAAGTATTCATTGAGTTTTGTTTTTGTGTGAAACTCATGTTTTGTTGGTTTTGTTCTTTGAACAAATTTCCTGATTTCTCCAAGCCCATTCCCTTGGCTGTTGTTTTCATTTTTCCAATTACCAAGGGTTCAATGAATGCAAGTGTGAAACTTCCAGGGTTCAGCACCTCCAACAAGGTTACGATACCACTGTTTTAAGATTATTCAACCAAAATAAAACTAAGCAAAATAATTTACAAAATCTTATACTTACCAACATAAAATTAGTAGTAAAATTCAAGACATTGAAATAGGATAAGCACTAATACATGGTTCATTGAACTATATCTAGTTTTACTTTTTTTACTTTACAATGTTTCTTGAAATGTTAACATAAATGAGTGTTCATTATTGTTATTCACAGTTAGGTCCTTGCATAACAAGTAATACTCTATCACTTCTGATTTACACCTGGCTCATTAAATGAAGTTGTTGCAGGAAAAAGATAAAAAATTTCAGTTTCAGGCTTTTTGAGTCCTGAGCTCATAATTTGTTTGTTGAGTAATCAACTTTTTACTCAAACTATTTAAACTATAGTCTTGTGTTAAGTGTCACTTTATTATAAATTGTATGAGCATTACAGCTGGATGACGAGTAAAATTTGCCAGTAGATTTGTCATTGAGTTCAATTAATTATATTAAACTAATTTGTTATCTTCTAATGATTTAACTAAAAACCTTACTACTATACAAATTGAGTTACAGTATCCATTGGATAAGGAGCACAGGTTACCCATTGTGCAACTTTGTGCTTAACAACACCACAATGGCATTTATTTAAATTACTTGGATAATTGCAATATCTGAAAAGAACAATAAAAGCAAACCAAAATTACAATGAAAATTCATAATGGCAATATTTATAGACTAGTTGGTTGTATTCCAGACATTAATTAATTACAATTCATCCATTATTTTACAGAACAATAATCAGTGGTTGTAGATAATTGAGTTAATTACCAAGAACTAATGATCATTTCAAGAATGGTATATGAAACCCCTGTGGGGGAAAAAAAGCATTGCCCTTCAACAAACATTTTGGCCTTGGATTAATTCTGCGTGCATGGATAGGGGTCAAAGCGCACTTCTCACAATCATTTACTTGTATTACTGCAGTTTTTCTCTTACCACTGTGAACTAGACGTAAAAATTGAATTTAATGCTATTTATGTTTTTAATTAAAAAATTAAACTTTGCCTTGTTTTTCCTTAATTTCCTTGTATGAATTTTAATAATTTTAATATTAACTTTTTACTGAATTATTGCAGATAGCCTAGTTGCTTTGCACCATAAAACATCCAACCACAATCACTTAGTTAGATTAAGAAATTTTTAAAATAACTTTGTTGTCAATATATGCCATTGAACTTGGCATCAAAGTGTATTTTACAATTGAAGTTTTAATAGTATACAAGTCTTACTTTCTATAGTGAAGAAATAAAGTTAAAGAAGTTCTCACCCTTCATTTATCTGTGTTGCATATTTCTCTGCTCTGAATTCTCCATTTTAAATTTTCTTTCTTCCCTTGTATGGATTTTAAAATGTCTGTCAATTAAAAACATATTGTAAATATTGAGAGACCAAAATTTAAACTAACTTCTCACCTGTTTTGTTTTCTGAGATACCAATAAATTTGCTATGCTCAACAAAGAAACTTTTCCCAACTCTTTGTGCTTTTGAAATCATTTGCTCATGCATACTTGTCAATGTTACATGTTTAAAACCAGTAAAAAGGCCATTTTACTAAGTGATTGACATTTTTAAAATAATTTCTGTACGAATGTGAAAGGCAACATACTATATGCCATGCAGATTTCTTGAGAAAAGACCAAATTCAATGTTCCTGTAAATAGTGAAATGTTTGAACCTTTTCGTGCATCATTTAGAAAGCCAGTTGAATTATGGCAGTTTTGGAACATTCCATTTTATTATTTAAGTATTTGTTCATATGTTAAAATGCATATTTGAAAGCTGTATGAATAATGTTTTGGGCAAAGAGCATAATGAAAACAATGAACAACACATAGTTCATTCTGGCTGAGAAGCATGAGTTTCTTTAAATCAATGATTTGTGTGACATTCCATCACACTATAAACAGAATTATAATTTTTGACAAATCATTACATTATTTCTAGTAAGAAAACTGTAATAACATCACAGCATTGCTAATTAGGCCTTTAATAAATATTTAATACAGCCTCTATTGCTTTGTCATTCAATTTTTATTAACTTGGAATGTTCAGTACCAGAACAAGATGCCTCATGAGCAGCAACTTATGGGAGAAAAAGTAACTGCAGTTATTTTTATGATTCTGTGATAGTTTTTAATCTACAGTGAAAAAATTGATGTCAAATTTTAAGGTTTATTGTTTTCATATGCATTGCCAATTTTCAGCATTTAAGCACCTTTTTAAAGTATTAAACTGCATATGTAAATAATGTTTCAGAATATCTTTTATATCTCATCCAATCCAATTTACTATAACTGGGTAATTAATTTGGTTAATTAATATAATAGGTTGTCTATGAGCTTTAATTACATTAAGTTGTGTCATAAAATAATTGATTCATTTAAATTATGATTAAATCAATTAACATCTTTAAAAAAATCAACTAATAAAAATTAGTTCTTTTTACAGTTTTTGATTAATTCAATTGTTCAAGTAATCAAAATATTACCATAATAGTATCATAATGCCCAAAAATAATTCATCAAATTTGTGTTTCCAACTTTTACTGTTTTTGGTTATTCCAACTATCCAAATCATATGAGAATAAACAATTACAACTGAGTCTGGAAACTAAATGAAAGCCCTTTTGGGCAGTGACTTGTGGGAGACAACAGATATATTTGTAATGTACAAATTAATAGGAATTTGAGGGTAAAACATTAGTGATTTGTGTCATAAATTTTTTAGGCCTGTTGATTTCTAATGTTTTACCAGATTCTTAGTGCTTAAACCATAATGTTTGAAGTATTATACTGCAAATCTTCTTACTGTAATAGATGTAGCTTGTATGTAAGTATCTATATGTGTAACCAAAACTCCTGCATTGCAAATAAAAAATCCTTAAAAATTTCACATTGTGGGTGTTCAAGATTCAGGCAGTTAGAAAAGTGACTGTGGTATGTGTAACAACCTTTTATTTATAATAGAATGCAACTTTCACTTGGACTTTACACAAGGGTTTGATTACTTGATGTAATTTTTAAAGGCAGTACTGAGAAACTGAAGTAATTAAACTTATTCAACAAACAGTACCACTTTTAATATATAAAAATATTACAGTTTGTCTGTAAAATGTGAAAATTCTGAGCTCTGTACACTGAATTATTTTGATGTAGTGAGTTGCACATGGCTGAAGAACATATTTCCTGTGCAGTACTGAAAAAAACATCCTTTCACTTTTTCTAAATTTGTGTACTGGGGTATTAATACTACAATTAGTAATTATTAGTACAAACAGCCACTCATAGAGTGGGGTTTCTGCTAGTATAAATAAGGTTTAGGAATTTTCTGTCTCTCATTGATCGTGCTATCTAATGGAGTTCTGGTATTGAATGAAAGGTCTTTTGGGCAGTGACTTTTTGGAGATGAAAGATCTGAAATGCTATTTTTAAATTCCTCTAATTTTGAATCTGCAATGAATAAATTAAAAGAAATGTGAAAAAAAACTGCAATCACTGTGTTTATCACAAATTTTTAGACCAAGTAGACTCCAATATTACATTCTATAGAGATTTTCTTCCCAGTAGCATGCTGGACTCCATGAAGATGCAGATCTTTCATGGGTATATCAGAGACCAACAAAAACAAAACAGTAAAAACTTTGAACAAAATTTAAGGATTAAAATGTGCACAAAAGTAAACAGATTGTTATCCATGAGGAAACTGCTAGCCATCTGAAAGCAGAGCAGCGATGGCTGATCTGCTTTATTGTGTGAAACATTATTGAATATCATTCTAGTTTGTAAGAACAATTTACTTAGGCATCTCAGAGAAGGTTTAACTAGCTCCTAATTTTTGAAATATCTAACACCTTACTATTTAAATAATACTTCTAAACAAACTTAGTTCTGAAACCTGTATTTGGGTGTCAAATCTTAATTAACACCTTCCATTCTATAGCAGTGTTGGTAATTAGTCAAATTAAAGACCTTACTTCTTTGTGTCACATGAATATTATTAATAACCTTGTAGAAAATGAGCTTACATTTTAAATGTTTCCATTTCAAGTGACTAAAATAAAATGTTTGTTCTGGCTATTTACAGATTATGTCAGCTGAGATTAAAATTGATTTTTTCCTTGCACACATTTCCTATAAACTATGTGAGGGTTAAGATGTTGACCTCCCCATGGCTAGAACTGGGTGATAAATGGTATTTCATAATCACTTTGTTGATTCACCCTGTGTTTCTGAAAGCATGGTATGTACAAACAAGAAAAAAATAAACTTATGACAGTTGGCTTTCCTCTGGCCCGGTGTTTGGCATTTTATAATTAGTGGCAAGACAGGGCAAGCAAATCTAGTAACAATATTTCTAATCCTTGGATATTCAAAATAATTAAACATTGTAACTGTTACTCATAAATAATCTGTTAAATCAACCCATTCTAACCATGACAGTATTTGCAGTTTTTTTATTGTTAGATATTCAAAGTCAAGAGTCAGAAATAGCATTAAGAGATTAATTTATGTATTTGTGGTTTAAATGTATTTTACTTGTTTTTAGATTTTACTTGCAATCTTCTAAACCATTATGTGAGAAAAATCTGTACAAGTGTTTGTGTTCTCTTGTGGCTCTTAATCTAGTGGAGTGTTTGTAGGGGTTGAGGGGTCATCCATTGACCAGATGTTGACTGAAATCAGTATAAATTTGATCCCTTGACTCTATGTTAATTTTTCATTGTGAAGTAATAATGTGTGCCTTATTTTATGTAACTGTGCTGCAGGTATTGAGGGAAGAGGGTGATTTGTTGTGGAGTAATAATGTGTGCCTTATTTTATGTAACTGTGCTGCAGGTATTGAGGGAAGAGGGTGATTTGTTGTGGAGTAATAATGTGTGCCTTATTTTATGTAACTGTGCTGCAGGTATTGAGGGAAGTGGATGATTTGTTGTGAAGTAATAATGTGTGCCTTATTTTATGTAACTGTGCTGCAGGTATTGAGGGAAGAGGGTGATTTGTTGTGGAGTAATAATGTGTGCCTTATTTTATGTAACTGTGCTGCAGGTATTGAGGGAAGAGGGTGATTTGTTGTGGAGTAATAATGTGTGCCTTATTTTATGTAACTGTGCTGCAGGTATTGAGGGAAGAGGGTGATTTGTTGTGGAGTAATAATGTGTGCCTTATTTTATGTAACTGTGCTGCAGGTATTGAGGGAAGTGGGTGATTTGTTGTGGAGTAATAATGTGTGCCTTAGTTTATGTAACTGTGCTGCAGGTATTGAGGGAAGAGGGTGATTTGTTGTGGAGTAATAATGTGTGCCTTATTTTATGTAACTGTGCTGCAGGTATTGAGGGAAGAGGGTGATTTGTTGTGGAGTAATGTGATTGGCATATGCATTTATATTGAATGAAACAGCAAAATCATAGGATTAGATGTCTTAAAAATAAATGAAAATCAGGTTTTGAAACTAATTTCATATCAACTGAATTTAAATACAATTTGTTTCTCACTTGTATAAATAACAGCTTATTTTATAAATATATAAGAGAAACTTTGTACTTATCAGCACCTTTTGATGCTTGATTGAAATTATTAACAAAAACTTTTGGTTTAATCTGAAGAGAAAAAATAATAATAAAATGCAGCCACACTGTCTGCTTCATCAGGTCCTGATGATGATTCAGCTGGGATACAACAGTAGTAGTAGTGGTGGTTGAGACACTATTTGTATTAATAACTTACTTTAAGAAAAATTAAATATTCATTGGCATTGCAGTCATCACTAGTTTGTTTTCTAAGTTGCCTGAATTGCTGGTAGCTTTAATTTTATAAATAAAAAGTATGATAAACGCCATTAGAACCTAAAAACTCTTCTTGTAGGTAACACAATGATGTGGATTCCCAATCCTGTTTTCATTGATAAATTATTCTTGATTTTTGAATCAATAAATACATTTAAAACTGCATATTTCTGGTACATTTTAACTCTCTCACACGTTAACGACTTGTTTATATTGAAACTTAGAAGGTTGAAGAAAATACAGATGGTCAGGAGATATCTGAACCAACTATGCCACCAGGGTGGAGTCGTAAAGTTGTACAGAGACAGTCAGGAAAGTCGGCAGGAAAATATGATGTATATCTTTTTACGTAAGTAGAAATTGAAGCTCAGTCAGTGATGGATATATTGGTGAATATATATATGTGATAGTGGACTGTTTTTCTGTTACTTAGGCATGTACATTGCCTTAGAATATACTGTAAAAGAGTAAGTTTAAATACAACACTTGGATAAGTTATAACAATTAACTCATTATCCAAAATAAATATTAATAAAAACTTGAAATATTTATCACTGCCTGACTTTAAGTTGTGTATAGAATTTGAAAGATAAGATTTCTTTATTTGTAGATTTTTATTTCAGTTGAACATCGTTCTATTGTGTTTTAGTTTAAAAAAGAAATATATTAGGTCTTGTTAAACAGAATTTTGAATTTGATGTGGCCATACCTTATTCTAATGGCTCAAATTATTCATTGAATATTATTTTCAAGTTTATAATATTCAAACAATGTACTTTTATAAATCATCTAATAATTTATTCAAAAGAAATTATTTTTGTAGATATAGATGGCATTGACCAAGATTATCAAACCTGACATAAATAATACAGATATTGTTTTAAAAGGTTTGGTCCAGTATCACCATTAAATATTTGTCATTTTTTACCACTTTAAAGGCAGAAATGGTAAATATTGTGATGAGCAAAAATAAAATATCAAATGACATATGTTAATGAATATCGCTCGAGTTCAAACAAACTGACTGGAAACTAATTGGAACTTTCAAACCAACGATAAAAACAATGTTATCAAAAAGAAAATATTTCTGAAGTTCTACAACTCAAAAATTAACAGAAATACTGAATTAAACAGTGAATTTTTAAGTCACAAATTTAAAGATTTCTAAAATTTTATGCAACTTTAAATAATCACCACTGTGAGAAGAAAAAGTCAAAATATCATTAGATTCACCCTGGACAAGGGTAAAACTCATCTTTGAAAATTATCATTCTGAATTGTTCTGGAAATGAATACAGATTTAAGTTTGAATCTGAAATTGTTATTAAACATGTTTGTAGTCAGAGTACTGGTTTGTACCATCAGCTCTAAAGCATCTACATCAATGTTTGTTCATGACAAGAGAGAATTGAAAAAGGAGTTAAAATACTTTATTAAGTGGTAATGGTCAAAGAAACGTTTTGTCTTCTGTGTTTTAGGCAAACATATTTTTGTGGTACTGACATTAATATATTTGCCCACCTTGTAATCCAAGTTTTAATGTTTTCCTCATCTTAATAGATAATTTCCCATTCAGAAGATAGGTGAATAGGATAGTTGGATAAAAGCCTGAATTTAATTGTACATATTGCCAAAGAAACTAATTGGTCAATTCCATTAAGTTATATGCCTGTATAATGCTCCAATGCAAGTCCACTGACAGTTTCTCTTTTTTGTCTGCATATACATGCTTTTAGAAACCAGTATCTACATACAGTGAAGGTTGTGTATAATGCTTGTCAGAAAGTTTGGTCTAAGATTAAACTTTAAGTTTGTCACAAAGTAAACTGCAGTATCAGCAAGACTAAACATGAGCAACAGTGGGAGAGTGGTTTCAAGGACAGTACAGTTTATAGCATTGATTTATAAAGAGTCATTAACCTTTACCACAACAATGAAGATTAAATAGTAAATTCAGTTTACTTAAAGTGTCATAAATATATTTCTTGGAATGTTTTGAGGTTTATTGTCAAATATAGATAAATAACAATTCTATTCCAAAAATGTTAGTTGTACTTGTATGAGTGTTTATTTTTTCTGCTTTCTTAAACATAGCTGGCTTGGCTAATAAAAAAAATACTTGAAGATTATTCACAAATTTATAAGTTCTGGACATAATGTTATCTTGCTGTGATTTTTGGTTTCAGGCATAACATTTCTGGTGATAAATACATAAGTCATCTTTGCATAACCTCTTATAAATCCTGAATTATATAAACTGTATTTTGAGGTGAAAAGCATCGATATGTAAGTGAAGATCAGGTATCTAATTAAAATAACCATACTGAACTACTCTGATCCATATTTCCAACAGACATAATACTTTAAAAATTAGAAAGGAATATTAACTAAGATATACCTAAATTATAAAAAGAAGAAAGTTATTGAAAATTTAACCTTTTTAGATGTAGGGAAAATTATAACATTTGAAACTCAAAATTCTGCTCATTAAAGCCAAAAGAAGAGTATTCCTGGAGATAGTGTGATAATATATTTGTATTTATATTTTATAAAATTAGTTTTATAAATGTATATTTAAATTTTAGAACATGCATGGATTGTAACTTAAATACTGTATATGACCATTTTTAGATATTGTTTTAATTTTTAGGCCTGATGGTAAAAAGCTGAGATCCAGAATAGAACTTCGTTCATACTTATCAAAGTATAACATTGATATTGATATAGAGAATCTGTTTACACTTACTGGAAAAACTTCAAAAGTTCTAGCTAAATCTGTTACAAAACGTAAAAGTAGTTCTCAGAAGTGGAGCTCTTCACCCAAGAAGAAGAAGTCTAGGAGCTCGAGTGTAAGTAGTACACGGAAGAAAACGCCAAAACTTCGTGTGAAACTGACCTCTCTCAAAAAGCGAATCCTTTCAAACTATGTTCAACAGGAGTCCACAAAAGAAGTTTCTGAACAAAACTTATCAATAAAAGGGCAATCTAATGACTCTCCTCAAAAAAAACTAGCTGCTAAGAAAACATATTCACCAAAGGTTGGCCATACTGGACACAAATTGAAAAAAAGTAATGAAAAAAAGTCTAAACTTAAAACAAATAAGTCAAAAGGTAAGAAGAAGTAATACTTATTGTATGTCACACAATCATACCTGAAAACAATATTTACTACCCCCCTCTTTAGATTCCAAAATGTTTTGTTGTTGCCAAACCATTTTTTCTTTATTGTATCAGAAAAAAATAAAAGCAATAGTTGATAAAACATGACCAGTTTTTTCTTTTTACAACAAGAATAACAGTTTCCCTTTTTCAATAGAAAAAAACAATTCTAAATGCATTAATATATCTAAACATATGTCTTTTTAAGTTACTTACCTGTTATAACTAGATTCATCGCAGTTTTACTTGGATCTGAATAATGTGGCATAAGCTAGTGCTTGGTATTTTTATTTTACAATGTTTTCTATTACTCTGGCTTGAAAGTGTTTGAGTTAGTGTAATTAAAGAAATATGAAATTATAACTGCAGATACTCTGTTTCTTAAGAAATAGAATAGATTGACTTCAGTATAGGATTCAAGTTGCAAAGCAAGTTGTGTGAAGATAAAAATAATTGTTCATGCATTTTTGTAAATTAAAATGTGCAAGTGTTACCGAATTCTGTCGATGAAGAGGATAAATTATGTCCATTCCATTACTGCAACACCAATTGTTTTGTCATCTACCTAAGTCTAGATCTTATATTACAATGACATAGGATCTTTGTATGCTAGGTATTGGTGCTTTTAAAAAATAATAATAATAACTAAAATGTTCCTTGCTTCATTTTAAGTAAAAATGCTTACTATTAAAAAAAAAAAATCATGCCTTGATGACCTGTTTTGTTAATGTATGTTCAGCATAAATGTTAATATCTTTCAGAAAGCTGTGTAAAGATTGAGATTATAAGGTTTACATATGAAAACTTGATTTGGAACTTCCTTTCATCTGTTGGCCTAGCTGCTAATTGTTCTAACTTATGTTGGATTTATTCCATTGTAGCTTCATGTAGATAATTTGTGAAAACCTGAACAGTACCACATACAAGTATTTTAATAATAATAATAATTCTAACAGTTTAAATTTTATGAATATTGGAATATTGTTGTTTTTATTGAACCATTCTCTCATCAAGGTTTTCTCACATGTATGCAGCTGTTATTTTTGCCAATTTTAATTTGTTCTTAATGCTGTTATTTGTAGGCAGTAATGAAATTATTGTTTCAGTCTTGTCATTTTGTTGATGGCTTGCTATGTGTTTACATTTATAATTTTCCTTTTTCTTTGCAATGTTAAATCTATTTAGTAAATATGGATAATGTTTGAGCTGTAAACCTTGAGCTTCATTGTGAAAGATACAAAGTTTTCAGTATCTTGAATACAGGATATTTCTACTCACAGAAGACTGTTTGGCTTCTCTGTCTCCAATGCAAAACAATGATTTTTGAATTGGTAAACAAACTTTACATTCATGCAGGTCAACTACTGTGATATTGCTGGTGAATTTTTTTATTTTTTTGTGCCTCCACTGGAAACAGGCAGTGAAATAACTCTATTGTTTTATTTATGTAACCTAAGGTTTGAACTGAGGAGCTTTCAAATTAACATTTTAACAGCATTTTCAGAATTTATTTTCTGTCAACTGTTTCTTCTTACCTACAACAATGTATTCAGCTTTATTGAAAACTTCACAAAATTTTTGACATCAATCTCTGGTCTAGGATAAGAGCTGCATTGAATCCATATTACCAAATTTCATGCTTCATGCCACAAAATTAAGTGTTCTAACTGTGACAAAGTTTTTCATTAATTGAAATATTGGGAAATACTTTTTCTATCCTCTTGTGGTTAGCATGTCAAACTGTGACTGAAATTTCACTGTTCAGTTAGAGTAGTCTAAAAGTTGGAGATGAGTGCTGTTAACTTTATGCTTTTCCTCTAGTCTACCATATCAAAATTAGGGACAGCAAGTGCAGGTAGCTACAGTTTAGCTTTGCATGAACAACTAAAGCAAGTAATCATTATTTTGAGGAAAATAAAAAAATGTCCAAAAATTTAAAATTAAAGAAAACAGAATTTTTGGATTTAAATAGTTAGACTTTATTCAGAAATACAAAAAAAAACTTTGAATTCTGGCACAGAGTCAAAGTAATATATTTTTTTATTATTATGCAATGAAAATTTGTTTTAATTATGCTAGTTTAATTTTTAACATGTAACACAATTTTAATAGAATACTTGTGATATTTTATTATGAAGTTTTGTTTTTGCCTGTTGGCTGTTCAATGTATATCAATTGTAATATGCAATTTCAAACAGTACATCAGATACAATGTTGAACCTAGAATTCGTAATTTCTAAGTTGTAGTAGATTAAAAGCCTAGTTGAAATACAGATGAGTTTATTTTGTATCATAAACCTTGTGTGTTCTATGAACAGTTTTGTTTTGAGAGTCAGTTGAACATTTTGGATTACATTACCTTAATGGAACAAATGCTGAAATTAATACCTGTTCAGAAACTGTGTTACAATATCACTTGGATATTATTTACTCGTAATACTGTTCATGTAACTATATACTAATGTCTGTTTATTCTTATAGATATATAGACACTGGCATCTAAAGTTTATTAAAGTATTATACTTACTGTTGTGTAACAATTACATAAAACACTGATAATTCTTAACTAATTTTATTTGTTGCTATTGTTGTGATTCTTGTAAAGAAATCATTTGATAACTTATCTTGTAAACTAGTTTACAAGTATGGTCTTTGTTCTAATTACCTGTTCTGGTTTAAATCACCCTCACAAGAAACTGTTTAATATTTTTTGAATGGTAAATTTTTGCAAGATTAAGAACTGTAATTCAAAGCTAAAACTTTGAAGAAATTCATTACAAAATGTTTAAGAAAATTGTTGAAAATGTTGTGAATGAAACAAATGACTTGTATCTGAAATAGATTAGTTTCATAATGTGGTTATTTTGTTTTTACATTTTGACAACCACTTGCTTAAGTATTACTTGATGTTGGTAGTAAGTAGAGTTAAGTAATATCTGGTCAACAGTTTAAGATATTAAGTTTTAAAGGTTACAATATATTGTGTCGTGATAAATAGACTTTGTTTTATCATTTGACTTCTGGCATGTCATCTGTGAGGGAATTGTTTTTAGATTTTCTAAGTAACATGAAATTTATGTAGTTTTATATTGCTTATAGTGATCTATTTTATTAGTGTTTGTGTTGTTTGCTTTTATGTAAATGTTTTAAGTGTGTCAATAATGGTTTTGTGTTTAATATCCCTGTAACACCATGTAATTATGCATTTGTTCCAGTGACTTTTATACTAGATCTGTAAACAAAAGTGGGATTTGAAATTTTATGGTAGAAAGTAGAATAAAACCATGATACTGAATAAAAATACTTTTAAAAAATGCTGAAAACGACTATTAAAACGTTTCCTACGGTAAATGCTAGTAGTATAATTTGTTTATTGTGTATATTTACTTGAGATAGAAAGATTTTTATGTTATTGGTTCTAATAAAGAAGTTGCTTTCTAAGTAAACATTTCATGAATATTAGTAAGATATGATAAATTAATACATGCTGTAACTAGCTTATGGTAACACAATGAGAAGAAAAGGGTACACTGTGCTTAAGAATTAAATGTCTTGTTACTTTTTGTATACGTATTGTTTTAAATTGAATTTCCTACTTTCCAGCACATGTAAAAGGATATTTTTACTATTTTTTTGTCTAGTTAGTTTCTGTTCAGAAGGAAATGTTTTGAAAATTTACAGGGAAGTTACGTCAAAACATACTTGAAATATGTAATAAAATATTCTATGAAATTTGAAATCCTTCATAACTGTGTGAAATATTAATTTATTACATTTACCAAAACGTATGCAATTAATGACCTGGTTTTCATTCAGACCGTAACTAGTTGTATGTGCTATTCTAACTATACTCTAATTCTGCTATGAAACTTATTCACAAAAGTAGTGTATTTCTTAATGGGTTGCATGTTTACTGCTTAATAAAAAGAACTATTTCTTTAGTATTTTGATGCAACTATGGAGATTGCTGCATATAAAACAAGTTGTGGGTTGAGAATTATTAATATTTTTCAGCAAGTTTCAATAGTACATACTGTTCAATAGTTGTAGATGGTTGTTAAATTTCAATATTTTCTCTATACACCAGAATTTTCAATTTTTTTTATGAAAGATTCTAATAGCTAAAAAAATACTTAATTTTGTTCAGAGAATGCCAGCATTTGAAAACTTCGTATGACACTAAGAGATGAATGTTTGTTTAATATTGTTACACCTGCAGAACTCACTTATCATTGGAGTAATAAAATTTGCTGTAAATAAAGACTAGTAATTATGCATACATAAGGGTTAATAGGCTGTAGTGGTATTTTATTTTTTGTTCTGTTTTTTAAATGTACTTGATGTATAGAGCAAATCTTGTACATTATCCATATTTTTATGAAGAGTTTGTGAATCATCTTTAAGTTTGTCATCAATTTTGTAACTCTGCTATGTTGTATGCAAAAAATAAAACTTGTGAAGAAAAATTGTCTCTGTCATTCAACAATAACAGCTCATTAGACAGATTTAGTAATGTTATTGTAGTTAATGGTAGTGTACAAACTGTGTTAATTAAATTGTCTGTTTTTATTATTATTAATCCTGCTTTATTGTATTGCAAAAGGCATCAGTTGTTTCGTGATTGTTTTATTCTAACATAGTTACTAAAGGTCTGTCAAACAATTTAAACTAGATAATATAAATCTGAAATAAAGAAGTTAAAACCAAGTGGCAGGAAATGGAACATTATTCATGTACTTAAAAAAGCAGTTCACCAATACAACTTTGAGCATTCTGCAGGGTGGCCCATAAGTCCCTACCCATCCATATATCTTGTGTATCTGTGTGCTGTCCCTCATTCACGCTGCATAATATTATGTGACGCCATGTTATGTGAAACATTTTCCTCAAAATAGCAGGGGTTATTGTTCCAAATGCTGTGGTAACTCATCATTAGTATTATAACATTGTTTAGACACAACATATGGAGGGGTATGGACTTACAGGCCACCCTGTGTTATTATGATGAACATGTTCAAAATACATTTCTAAATGGTGTATTATGTAAAACTCCATATTTTCATCTTGTGGACAACAGGAACTGTTACATGGCCACAGATGATTTACTAATGTTTTTCTTTTAACATTTGCATTTGAAATTAGTAGAAAAAAGTTACATTGGCATGGCACTTGATGAAATTTAACTATATATATGAGACTAGCAAATTGGAAGTTAAGACTGATAGACAATGTATCTCCACTTCAATGTGGGTCCTACATTTACAGTCACTTCCAGAACCTAGGATACATTTTATAATCCCACATAGCTTGTACCCAAGGATCCTTTTTAAAAATATGCAGCATATTTTGTTTTGTGTTAATGTGTTTTGTTTGTGGCTTAAAAATTTTATGGTTATATATGTATATGTATGCCTGTTTAAAATTTCAACAAACAAGTTGTTTAAGATACCAAAAATAAACATGATGCCCAATCTATCGTATGATCCACTCACTATTTGTTGCTGAGTTATACCAGTTTTGCGATACTCTACTTTCCGACCCAGTGACAATCGACAAGGAATTGCACAAATAGAATAGAACTTGCGTTTAAAAACCCTTATAAAAAAAAATAAAGCTTTCTGTTGATAGACAAATTATATTTAAGTTCCTATATTATGCAAACTTAAATGATATTTATTAGAAACAGTGAATAACATTGAACAGAATTAATCATTAATGTCTTTTAAAATATATTGGAAGGTATCCATGAATGTAAGTGGAAACACTTCTCTCCTAAACATGTTATTTTAAAAACTTCATTGAATCATTACTTCGTTAAAGTGAATGTGACACGTGAAAATTTACAAGATTTGTTAATTAAGTTCTAGGATGGCTAAGGAGTGATACAACCAGTGGATAGAAATCAACAGTGTATGATGTGCGAGTAAAATTAAAATATTGAGTTTAAGAGATGAAGCTAGAATAAATACGTACAGTTGTTTTAATGATAGTGTATTTCTAAATAAAGAGACTTTCATAGTATTCTAAAACTGTGAAGTTGCACTATGTAAATATAACGAATGAAAGGTATCTGTATCAAACTCTGATAGTTTGAAAACTTAGTATAGGTGCTTGTAGTCAAACGTTTCACATGAACAGTGTGTACTTGTGAAATAGACTAAATTCTGCTTTTGGCAGTCATTCCTGACAAAGATTAAGCAAGTGTGTCTGTGTGGCCAATGCACATACATTCATGACGTTTATTGTGTTGAATACATATATTCATGCTGAAACTTTGGAGTTTTGAATAAGATTGTGACGTGACATTCTGGGAAGTCTTTTAGACTTAGATGTAGTTTCACGCGAATTCTGTTCTTTGTCAGACCTAGTTCTGTGTTCACCGAAGTTGCATATACTGTGGTTAGTGTTCCATGCAATTGTATGTGTCTCTCTGCTGTACGTAAAGAAAAATCGACCAGAGTTAAGGACGCTGCAGAAACTCGGTGTGTTACAATTATCTTCACACACCATTTTTAATCTTCAGTTATGTATATGTCTATGCTTCAAAGTGAAATAGTTGTGGCAGTGTTGTTGTTTTTTCGGTTGAGTCTGACTTGCGTGTACTAAGGCTTGAAAAATCTGGCATATCATTACCTATAGGTCTCACTTTTACATAGAATCTCCCTGAGTACAACTTCAGAATATATTATACAGTTAGTATCTATGGTTACTATGATGCTTTTTTTTTTTTTTTTGTAATTTGTGTGTGTGTGTAGAATTTAATTTCTAGTTATTAACAAATTGTGGTTAGCGTTATAATGAAGAAATAATGTTAAAATTGTTAACATGTTTAGATTTAGATGGTTTTGAGTTATTATAATTAACATATTGTTAAGCATTCACCGAAAATAAATTGATTTGATCAAATCCAGTTCAGTAGGATTATAAATCAGTGTGTTTTCATGTCTATTATTACCCAACTCGTACTTCCAGGTTATCTGCTAAGATGACTGTCTTCAACCTTCCCTCTTATTGCTCATCGTGAACTGTTATCGCCTCAGGTCCGATAGTAAGTCCGTCGTTTTGAGCTGTATTATTACAATTTATAAAGCTTATTGAATCACTTTTTTTTTGTCAGAAATTTATTGGAATAAAGATATTACAGCAAACCTACCACATGCAGCCTATAGCCTGCTTTGGTAACAGCAAACTAGGATCATATTCATCATGGAATGGTTGGTTGTACTAGGATGATCACATTCCATCCGTACAAGCGTTATGGGTATACACTTGCAAGTTCGCAGAAATGTTACGAATCCTTTCTTAAATCATGTTTTCCCCAACAATTATCTCTTTCCGAGTTCAAACACTATAATTAGTATTATAGTAAAATAATTGTTTTTTTTTGCCAGTGTTCTGATTGTCTTATTTTAGTGTTTCTTGGGAGCACAAAAGACGTTAGTGTTTGGCTAGAATGCTTAGTGGCCAGGGGAAAAAAAATGTAACACTCAAATATTTAAAGAATTTTATACCGAACCTGGTATGATTGGCCCGACAAGGGCAGATGGTTAGGGCCCTTGACTCGTAATTCGAGGGTCGCGGGTTCGAATCCCCGTAACACCAAACATGCTCGCACTTTCAGCCGTGGGGGCATTTAAATGTGACGGTCAATTCCGCTATTCTTTGGTAAAAGAGTAGCTCAAGAGTTAGCAGTGGGTGGTGATCACTAGCTGCCTTCCCTCTAGTCGTACCCTACTAAATTAGGACGACTAGCGCAGATAGCCCTTGTGTAGCTTTGCGCGAAATTCCAAAAACCAAACCAGTAGAAATACCAATGGAATTATAAATTCACTCTACGAATACTTTTTAATCAAAAGTTATTAATTTGATTACATCACAAGGACTTTGCTTCTAATTACTTTACTATTAAACGATATCAATGTAAATAATTAATCTGAATAACGTTGTTGATGACCCGTTGCTGTTGCTGTTGCTATTTTCTAGCAAAATGACGTTTAAAACTATTTGGAGATGGGTAGAAAGAAACGTGAGCGCTACACTGTTGTCGAGGGTACAATTATAATAAATGTAATTACTTTTCGAGAATAATTTTTAAAATTAATGTTGTTATGAGACGGTAAATGAGGTAAATAACACCAGTAAAAATGATGATAAAAAAAGTTGCCTCTTAGTGGCTCAGCGGTATGTTTGCGGACTTACAACGCTAAAAACCGGGTTTCGATATCCGTAGTGAGCAGAGCACAGATAGTCCCTTATGTAGCTTTGTGCTTAATTCAAAACAACAACAATGAAAAAGTTTTAAAATGCAGGCACTAATATATATGTGTTCCAACTCTTATAGTTTGAAGTTCGTTAAATTTCTTCTATTTTACAATATAATTCCTAAAATTTGAAGGTAACAATGTTTAAGAGAGCTACTATAGTCAAATGTATATCAGGCACCTTTATTGCCTGATTTTTTTGCAAAAATTACAAAATGTGTTTTAATTACCAGTATTGGCTATTCTCATGGACGTGTCAGGATGCACGTGTACTTGCTCATTCCTTCGCTGCTAGTGAACTAACTAATTTATCATACACCAATCAATATTCTACCAGAAATTTGAGGGTTTATTGTCATATTTAAAACAAAGTTTGAGACCTAAAAAATAATTTCAGCATGATCTAGTTATTTTCATATATTTTATAAGAATTTTAACAAAATTTAACACAATGTTCGTGTAACCTGTACTTTCGATTGCCTGTAACATTTTTTTTTTGTGATATACGTTTACAAATTCCCTATTAACTTTAAAGTTAGCTTGCACTTTCGTTCAGGCTTCATTTGGTTTTTGCTTACAATTTAGTTAAGATTATGCTAGCCTACGTTACACGGGGAATCTCAGGAACTTATAAGAGCCTGTTATTTTAAAACTCTTGTGGTTCCACTTTTTTTTTTAAATACATATATTAACACATAATCACGTGCCCTCTATTGCGTAATAGTGTTTTTTTGTTGTTTTTTTGCAAACTGTCAAAATTTAAATGACTTATTGATTCCTCATGTCCTCTTATTCTTTGTGGCCCAACCGTCACTCTCGCACATGAAATCTACGAACCTCGTATTTTTGCTGGCCCAAACTTTTCTGCTTTGCCGGAAATCATCGAGATACCATAATGTAAAGCATGGTCTTCAGTTTTTATACGTTTGAAATTGGTTAAAAATTCGATTTATAACTAATTGTTTTATTAGCAAATATTCTAGATAACTAATGACCGACAATTAAATTTATTCTAATACTCGTATGTAGAATGGCTGAATTATGGATAAGTATCAAATCATCATATTACATTTTTTTTGTCGCCAAACGTACACATAAAGCTCTAATTTCTATC
Source organism: Tachypleus tridentatus (assembly GCF_004210375.1). Lineage (NCBI taxonomy): Eukaryota > Metazoa > Arthropoda > Merostomata > Xiphosura > Limulidae > Tachypleus > Tachypleus tridentatus. The sequence goes on along the minus strand of NC_134833.1, from coordinate 135,624,730 downwards.
CATCCTCTACCGGAAATAACTCCTGTGTGAAATCTACCACTGCGTGTTACGAACAAAAACATTTGACATTATTTTGGTTCATATTATGGCTTGCATTTCAATTTATCTTATTGAATCTTAAAGCCCAGTAAAATTATGTACCACTGTTATCTTAATAAGCTATATTTATAAACATTTAAATATGTATATCCATAAAATAGTTTGTCTTCCAATACAACTAAATTTAAAAAAAATGGGGGGGCTGGCATGGCCTAGCGCGTTAAGGCGTGCGCTTCGTAATCTGAGGGTCACGGGTTCGCGCCCGAGTCGCGCCAAACATGCTCGCCCTCCCAGCCGTGGGGGCGTTATAACGTGTCGATTAATCCCACTTTTCGTTGGTAAAAGAGTAGCCCAAAAGTTGGCGGTGGGTGGTGATGACTAGCTGTCTTCCCTCTAGTCTTACACTGCTAAATTAGGGACGGCTAGCACAAATAGCCCTCGAATAGCTTTGTGCGAAATTCCAAACAAAAAAAAAAAAAATAAATGTTATGTAACGGATTTACCGTTACACATTTATTGTAGTACCTACGCTTGTTTCATTATAGTTTTCTTTTTTGCTTGTGACGTATATTCTTGACTATGTGTATTGTGTAAGTTTCGCAAGTAGAAATTTTGTAGAATTTTCTTAGGAATAAGAATCAACAATATTTGTTTTACAAAAACGCGCTAGAATATTGTTGAAGATTTTAAAAACTCGCGTGCTTCGTGTGAAAGGTGGTTAGATGTGAGAGAGAAGAAGATTATTACTGGAGTGTTACAGTCAGTGTGATATCGGCTTCGGAAGCCATAACTGTGGTTAACGCCTATTAATCGGGAACTACAGAATTGGAACAGGAACGTTTACAGATTTTGAACATTAAAAACCGTTAAACTCCAGTGAATAAACGTTGGACGTTAGTGTTTCTACGAGGACATTAAATATCGACGGGAAAAGTCAATTTGTAAGGGTGTCAGGATAAATAAAAACCATGCTAGCTAGTTTAATTAAGCGAGGTGTAACAATATTAACTCAGAATTAATTTGCTGGTCGTCGACCTGGATCGTTGATAAAATACTCAGTTCTAGATGGGATATAAAACTGAATATTGTTTGTAAAACTCTTGTATATAAAACATCATTTGTAATAACCATTTAATAAGTTGTTGTTTTTATGTTTGTATATTAAAATATATTTTGTTAAAAAAAAAGAAAATTGTGTGTATCAGTCTTGTTCGCAAATATCATTAAATTCATATATATTAACATTTTATTAACTTCTAAATTAAGATTAATATTTCCGGTTATTTGAAATAGTAATAAGTAACGTACGTAACATAATAAATTGGAGTTTAGTGCAGGCTAAATTATGATACGTAACAGTTGTAAGGAATTACAATTTTTTTAAATAATATTTTTAATAATGTTCCATAGGTAGCACTACCGACTGTTTATAAAATATTATAATCTTAAATACTTCCAGATGTTTTTTTAGCTGTTAAAGGTTTGAGTATTTTGCACAAAGAGAAGTTTTAAAACAGTTCGTGTTTGGAATTTTATATTTTTTTCTATTTAGAATATTTTTGTTTCAACGTTCTCACTACTGTCTGAATTGTAACAAAAATTTTCTCAATCTTTAAGTTTGAAGGTACAATTTATTTTCCATCATTTCGTTTGTCAAAATGTGTAAAGAGTGGAGTTTTTTTCTATAGGTAAGCACAAAGCTGTGCCATAATACATCTGCGCTATGTGACTACTTAAACAAGAATTTAGCATTGGAAGCTATGAGACCTTCCGCTGAACCATCGAGGGTCACAGAAGTAGGAATGTTTTGTTTTTAGTTAAGCACAACGCTGTAGAAAGGGCTATCTGTCATCTGCACACCACGGGTATCAAAACCCGGTATCTAGCATTGTAAGTCTACAACGATGTAGAGTAAGAGGAATCAGTTTTATTTGTGTTTTGCGTTGCATAATTGTAAGTTAGGCAAAATATACATAAAAGTCATTGTATCCAATGAAATTATAACACAAGTTCCATTTTGTAATTAGAAGTATGCGTAGAAATGCTAGATAGAATGTTAAACAAATTTTGCGTAAAAGTCGATAATGTATTCCTTTTTAAAACTTTGGTTTATAAACATAAAAAGGCCCGGCATGGCCAAGCGTGTTAAGGCGTGCGACTCGTAATCTGAGGGTCGCGGATTCGCATCCTGGTCGCGCCAAACATGCTCGCCATTTCAGCCGTGGGGGCGTTATAATGTGACGGTCAATCCCACTATTCGTTGGTAAAAGAGTAGCCCAAGAGTTGGCGGTGGGTGGTGATGACTAGCTGCCTTCCCTCTAGTCTTACACTGCTAAATTAGGGACGGCCAGCACAGATAGCCCTTGAGTAGCTTTGTGCGAAATTCCAAAACAAACAAACAATAAACATAAAAAAATTAATTGTTTTGTTTATAAAAGTACAGAGGTCAAATGCTTCTATTTATTATCGCTAGATAGAAGTAAAAATAAGTAAAGGAAAGGGTCCAGGAGAGCTGGAGTCACTTTTCAGAACAAGACGTATAGAAACTCAGTTTGTCAAGGTCTAGAATGAACAATAACTGTTTTATAGTCTATATCATTAATAACAATTGAAATGAAATATTCATTATTGTTGTTACTTTTTAAACAATAATGATATATTTATTCTATTAATTAACATATTTTTGAGAAATTACATGCATCATTAAAACTAGACTTACATATCATTACGTCTACATTATGTTCCCAGAACTAAACTCCCTTCCTGTTTACAAAATCCTGTATTCGACCTTAGAGGTTGTTAGTGACAGTAACTTTGTTTATTTAGTTCACATCCTATGTTACTTAACGTTTTGTGTTCGTGAATTTATCATTGAACTCTTCCCATAGTCTTCAAGCAAGTAGAACCCAACTTGGCAATGAGCTCTGTTTGCCTCGGGAATATTCTTAACTCTACCACATAACTCCTACACTTATTTATTTGAGACACTAATGATGGCTAAAACGCGCTTGGAAAGCCGCCCAGGCAGGATGAAGATCTCGGCGTAGGTTTACAGAGTCAATAAACTCGAATTTTGCCTTCATGACTTCCCTCAAGATACAACGGCACTATTTTGAAAAATGTTTTCATAACCCCCACTCATAAATTAGCAGGATCAAATGCAATGCACGTGCTCGGGTACCATGGACGATTGTTCTAACACAGACTTTGTTTGGTACAAATACACCTTTAAGTAACTATAAAAGCAAATGGGGATAATATAAGAGCTTGTTCGGTACATTGCTGTCTCTTTGAATAACAAGGAAGCTTTCGAACTCAGTTGCGAATCGCAGGTGTTTTATGCTGGTTAACATAATAAAAATAAACCACACTTTTGGAACAAAATATTAACACGTAGATTATAAAACTAGTTTCATAACTATTATGTATCTCTTTTCAGACGTTTAAGAGGACATTTGTGTTGGTGTTTGTTTTGTTATGTATATACATAGAGATAATATTAATTTGTTTTTGTTTGTTTGTTTGTTTTTGAATTTCGCGAAAAGCTACTCAAGGGTTATCTGCGCTAGCCGTTTCTAATTCAGAAGTGTAAGGCTAGAGGGAAGGCAACTAGTCATCACCACTCCCCGTCAACTCTTGGGCTACTCTTTTACCAACGAATAGTGGGATTGCCCCTCACGTTATAACGTCCCCACGGCTAAAAAGACGAGTATGTTTGGTGCGACGGGGATGTGAACCCGCGATCCTCAGATTAGGAGTCGAACGCCTTAACCCACCTGACCATGCTGGGCCTAGAGAGAATATTAATACTGAACAGTCAAGTAAAATAAAACAAAATCAAAAGGAAGACTGTGTTAAAAATAGCAGATTCTTGCTTCTCCCCGTCTTCTTTACTCTGGAGAGCAGTCACCTTCCCACAACTTTCTGCAGGCAGTGAAAGGTGATATAGATATGGGGCGTTGTGGACTTCAGCATCCACATATTGCTCTCCTAATTTCTATTTCTTGTTATTATTCTATTAGTTAATTATTTTATTCTTCATGTGTGACTGGCGAATGGAGGTTAAGACTGATAAACAGTATACCCCCCTGCAACGTGGGTCCTTCTCCCGCAATCATCTCCAAAACCTAGGGTACATTAATATCCCATGTTATGAAAGGATACTCTGAGGATCTTTCCAGTTGGTGCAGAGTTTTGGTTTTTGTTTGGGCTTACACATATATATATGTATATATTGATCGCAACTTCTTACCAGGCATTTTGAATAAAATTGTGATGACGTGGCTCGCTTACGTAATTGTCTAAAATATGAGAATACGACTGCTCCGTACATGCGTGTGTGTGTGTATATATATGAATTCCTTATATACTTAGTTGCTGCACAAGAACCGTTGATACACATATTCTTATAAAGTTAGAGCTTTCTACAAACTCGAATTATAATAATAATTTGACAATACAATTGATTGATTAATTTTAATTGTACAGGTTCTATTTATATTATTTAGCTAAATCCAGAAAATATTTGCAACAGAGTATTGGTTATACCTTATTTTATACTCGTGTGTATTGAAAGAGCTGCATGTCAATTTATTATTGTGTAATCTCCAACCTGTGTAAACGTGGCCTAGTAGTTAATGTGTTTGGGCTGTGAGTATGAAGGCACGTGACTGGCGTGTCATTATTTTAGAAATCCGCATTATCGGGTCTTATGTGTGGTGTGAGAGCAGCGGCCGAGTCCCGCTATTCGTTCAGACATGAGAAGTGCAAAGCTGGACGGTGAGAGCTCTTCACAAGCTGCCTTCCCTCTTGTCTATCAGTTAAAAATAAGGAATGGCTAGTTACAGATGACCCTTGCGTAGCTTTGTTCGAATGTTTTAAACAAAAAATAACCTTCACCCTGTAAATGTCATTAAATTAATTCGTACAACAACTAATTTTCAAAGGTAGCTCGTTAAATAATGTTACCTGCTTGGACAGCACTAATTCTACGGATTTACAAGACTGAAACGAGGAATTCGATTCCCCTCGGTGGACACAGCAAATAGCCCGGTGAGGCTTTGCTTATAGAAAAAACAACAACAAAAACACGTTAAACAACAATCACATTTAAAGTTGGAAGGACGTGAATACTTGAATTATTTTATATTCCTAGGGACAAAATGACATGACATCACATCGTGATATCAAGATTAATTACATCTCAGATCTAGAATTGTACAACCTTATATATCTGTGTATATATATGTATAGTTAAACCTGACAGTTTTCAGACCAGGCCAAAGATATGTGATAAGTAATCGAAAACCAAAAGAAGAAGGTTTAAAGGGGAGAAAAGCGTATTATATTGTATGAAGAGTTAAAAAACACTACATTGAAGTGAATTTTTGCACGAAGCAATATGGAACTTAACACTGAACTTACGAGATCGACCTCTGCCTCAAACACACGTTTCAACACTACGTTATGTCGTGACTGCTGTGCCTCAAAGCTTTGTAGACACAAAATGTTGAAAAACGTGACAGACTGTCAAAAGGTAGCCCTGACTCAAATTAAGTTATATTTGTCTATTTATCCGCTTTTTATTTATCTGTCTATTGTTTCAATTTATCTACCTACCAATTTCTGTCTGTCTACCTATCTGCTTGTTTCTCTATCTATTTACCATTTATGAACTGTTATTTGTATGTCCATCTTTTTAATTTACATATCTACTTATTTCTCTGTATTTCTGTTTATCTATCTGCTTATTTCTGTGTCTACCAATTTATTTGTTTATCTACCTATTTATCTCTCTGTCTCTCAGTTTATCTATAAATTTTTCTCTCTGTATTTCTTTCTTTATTATCTGTCTGTCTATCATTTCATATGCTTATCTACCTATTTATCTGTCTGGCTATGTTTCGCAATTTATCAATACACCCATTTCTTTTTATTTTTGTCTATCTATCATTTTTTTGGTTTGTATAAAAATAACAACGTGTGAAACATTGCTCTTATATCGTAGAAATGGATGAATACTTAAAACATTAAAAGTCATGTAGTTATCCGCTCACGTTCCAAAGAATTTAAATCAAAGCATTCGAACACATTAACTACAATGGATACATATACTGTGTACGCATACAAACTTTCCTTTGAATTATAGTGTGTGTTTTTTTCAACAGTTACAGCTGCAAAGTTAATTAAGCTTTCCCCGTTTTTGATTTATATAATAAGTTTTGTTCCAATTAATTTGGGTTGCATTGTTGTTGTTTTTTTAAAGCAAAATCGAACAATATGAAAGTAATGTCCATTTTGCATGCTTCATCTATACTTAATTAGAAAAATGCTGACGTCAAGCTCCGAAAAAAAATGGAATAAAAAACATGGAACAGGATAAAACTTTGACACAGAAATATTTATCAGTTTATTGAGACATGTTTTAATAAAAGTCATTATGTAAGGTAACAACATCAAATCTTTAAATAGATCCTTTTATGTAAAAGTTCATTGATTTATTTTTCGTTTTAAAAGACTTGAGAAGAAGGAAAAAGGATGATCTAATTGATTTTTCCGAAACTTGATGTTATAATATTTCAACTGGCACGCACTTTATGAACAGTCCTGAAACAAATGCTGATACAGTGTAATAGCCAACCTTATAAGCTTGGTTGGATATGAAACAGCACCTTTTAATGCATAATGAGGAGCAACTGGTTATATTACGATTCATTAAATCAATGAGTTTCGTTCACAACGATAAGAGTATCCGAACGTGTTATAGATAGTTTCTAGATATCTGATCAGTTGATACTCAGTTACCCCCCTCAAATTACGTTGTCACTCATATAGTGCATTCACAAGTCCGTAAGTGTGGAGCGTGATTTTGCAACAACAGATGCGAACCATGAATTCTCAGATTGATAGTCCAGGCACACTAATAATAGGCAATAACAGGTCTCATAATGCTTAGAAATTAAAATATAAGACGACACGTTTGAATTATAGTAAATATTGAAAATATAGTGAAAAGGATACTAAAATATTCATCACGTATTTTTGTTTTTAATTTTAATCTCTGTTCTGTTTCGAGTTGTTAAATATATACATAAAAGAGGAGACCAGAAACACAAGCTTGTCACTTTTTTATCGACTGAGTATGAACGTAAGTTCAGTTTGGAACATGATTATTAAAATGACTTTAACTTAAAAGTTTGTGTTGAATTACGCGCGAAACTACACGAGGGCTATCTGCTCTAACCGTCCCTAATTTAGCAGTGTAAGACCAGAGAGAAGGCAGCTAGTCATCAACACCCACCGCCAATTCTTGGGCTACTCTTTTACCAATGAATAGTGGGATTGACCGTCACGTTATAACGCCCCCACAACTGAAAGGGCGACTATGTTTGGTGTGACGGGCATTCAAACCCTCGGACCTCAGATTACGAGTCGAGTGCTTCAACCACGTGGCCATGCCAAGCCAGAACTACCAGATGTTTGTGCACAGTATTTCAATGGTAAATAACCCGGGAATACCACAATACCAGCGTAAAAGAGTGTTGTCCACTACTTTTTCAGCACATTATAGTTATATGTCTATGTCTTGATAGTTCAGAGTTGTTCTGAAGTCGATTTCAATTAATACACATTTAAAATTAATCTAAGTAATGAACTAATGAATAATTTACGAAAAGCGTTAAGAAACTTAAAATGATAGCCCTACTTTTATTTTTTGAAGTAATCAGCTTGATTCTTGGAATGAAATAGATTAAGTAATATTTTCTGTGATTTAGTTTGACATATTTTTCACGTTAATTGTGGATTCAGTTCTTAAATAATTAAAGGCTTTAACTTTTGTTACGTTTGCGTGGACTATCTTGAAGAATGTACCCTCCCATTAACCTTTCAGCATGCATTTATATTTTAACGCATAATTTAATAAATATATTCTTAAACTTTTTTTTTTTATATCGTGCATGCATATTCATTTGGATTTAGTTTGGAAGAACTTGGTGTTTGCTTGTTTGTTTGTTTTGGAATTTCGCACAAAGCTACTCGAGGGCTATCTGTGCTAGCCGTCCCTAATTTAGCAGTGTAAGACTAGAAGGAAGGCAGCTAGTCATCACCACCCACCGCCAACTCTTGGGCTACTCTTTTACCAACGAATAGTGGGATTGACCGTCACATTATAACGCCCCCACGGCTGGGAGGGCGAGCATGTTTGACGCGACTCGAGCGCGAACCCGCGACCCTCAGATTACGAAGCGCACGCCTTAACGCGCTAGGCCATGCCAGGCCCCTGGTGTTTGCTTTCCAACGACGACTGAAAAATCAATAAACTGAGTGCACGTTGAGAGTTCGAGTTCCTTTATGAACAGAAAACTAGACATTACTCTTCTGCCCTTTTTTGCCTTAAGAAAACAGCGTAAGTTTAAATTCGTCTCATAAAATTGATCTAAGAAAATTGTTGTGCATCGCTATTCTTGTCGTGATATTTTGCAACTGTGGTCATAATATGACGTCATAACAACTGACAGTTCCAAACTACAAAGAAAAGGGTGAGGTGGTAAAGAATTATTGGGTGTGCCGAATATTAATAGCTTCTTAGCAGCGCGTTTAAACTTTACTGACACGTGTAAGTGACAGATTTCGATTAGCGTTGAGGTAAATTTTAGTGAACGGGCACAACTTGAATATCACTCCAAGGAACAGGGTGAATCTCTAACACTAATTAAATGCCGTATTATTTTCATGTTCCACTGACCTGAACTACAAAATCTAGCGCACCTGCTTTTTAATGATTTGTTGATAATGACAATAATATAACTCCAGTACTTTTTTTCTGAAATTGCATTTTTGAAAAACAAAATTCTCTTTGTGATTTTTTTTTTTAAATATACAAAGCATAAAGCTACAGAAAGGGCTATTTTGTGTTCTGCCCATCCCGGGTGTCGAAACTCGGTTTCTAGCAGCATGAGTCCGCAGACATAGCGTTGTGTCACTGAGGGGCTCTCTATGTGCAGGCCTGGTGTGGCCTGGGGGTTAAGGTACTCGACTCGTAATCTGAGAGTCTCGGGTTCGAATCCCAGTTATACCAAACAATATCGTTCTTTCAGCCGTGGGAGCGTTATAATGTGACAGTCTATCTCACTATTCTTTGGTAAAAAAATAGCCCAAGAGTTGGCGGTGGGTGGTGATGACTATCTACCTTCCCTCTAGTCCAATACTGCTAAATTAGGGACGGCTAGCGCAGATAGCCCTCGTGTAGTTTTGCGCGAAATTCAAAACAAACCAAATCAAACCTCTTTGTGCATCCGCCATCTTTTTATGAATTACAAACCAGGTACCTAACAAGAAATATGAATGTCAGAATTTCATGTTATCCGATACAAGACAATACACTAAAATATTTAGTTATTTATTCTTAAATATTCACAAAATGTGTACGTGTTTTACAATAAAAGGCCCACTTAGAATTAGACAAAAATAGTTTTCTGATCTAAGTTTTATTAAAAGATTTTCTCTGCAGTTAAGCACAAAGTTACCAAATGGGCTGTTTGTACTCTGCTCACTACCGGTATTAAAACCCAGTTTCTAAAGTTATAAGTTCGCGAACATTCCGCTGTGCTAGTGGAGGTTATATGTAAAAAAAGTGTTGGTTTGTTTTTTGCGCAAAGCTACACGAGGGCTAACTGCGTTATCCGTTCCTCATTTAGCAGTGTAAGACTAAAGGAAAGTAACTAATCAACACAACCCACCGCCAACTCTGGGGTTATTCTTTTATAAACGAATAGGATTGACCGTCGCATTTTAAAGCACCCCGGCTGAAAGGACTAGCATGTTTGGTGTGACGAGGATTCGAACCCGCGACCCTCAGATTACGAGTCGAGTGCCTTAACCATCTGGCTAACCCGGGCGTGTAAAAGAAGTAAAACATAGAATTTTTAACACGTTAAAGCAGACCAGAAATGGAAATACAAATCGAAACACTACACCATGAGACGTGGTAGGTAAATTAGAAAATGGGATGAACAATATTTTAGTTTCTTCAGTCATCTTTTTTTTCATGAAAAGAATGTTCGAATTCAGGTGTAATTAGAAGCTTGTAAAAAGAAAACTGACTTACCAGGCTTCGTCAGTTGCAATCCTCATTTAATTAATAAATTATTAACGGATATGTTCAATTTCACGAATTTGAATCAGAGAGATCTCTCGAGTAACCATAGCCTGCATTTTTCAAGTAAAGGCCATTACTCATAACTAGCTCGAGGTGTATTTTCGGAGCTTTTACTGTTCTACACGCACATTTGTGTGAAATATCTGTTTTCGTACAAGACTTCATTCTTTAGAATGTTGTGTCGTATGATTTTACGTTCTTTAATAATCACGCAGTACACATATTTTTCATCGGAAAGTGGTCTGATATATTCCTTTAAAATTTGAGCAACCTACCAATCCATGGCTTGGCCCGGCATGACCAGGTGGGTTGAGGCGTTCGAGTCGTAATTTGAGGGTCGCAGGTTCGAATCCCGGTCGCACCAAACATGCTCGCCCTTTCAGCCGTGGGGGCATTATAATGTGACGGTGAATCCCACTGTTCGTTGGTAAAAGAGTAGCCCAAGAGTTGGCGGTGGGTGGTGATGACTAGCTGCCTTCCCTCTAGTCTTACACTGTTAAATTATAAACGGCTAACGCAGATAGACCTCGTGTAGCTTTGCGCGAAATTCGAAACAAACCAAACCCAAACCAGTTTGTATAGCTATAAATACCCTTCTAAAAATTATATAACATTTTTCATTAAGACAACTTTCTTTCAGAGAAAAGGATGCGATGTAATAATTTATTTTACTTGATCAAAACAATGCAACTCTTATGTCCATTGGGCTACACTTTTACCAACGAATAGTGGAATTGACCGAACATTATAGCACCCCCACGGCTGAAAGGACGAGCATGTTTGGTGTGACGGGGATTCGAACCTGCAACCCTCAGATTACGAGTCGAATGCCTTAACCACCTGGTCATGCCGGGTAGTATTGTTTTAAGTGCGCGTATTCTAATTTGTTCAGCGTATTCAACTAGTTCTTTATTGTTGTTTGTTTTTATTTAAGCGCAACTTCACACAATATAATATCTGTTTTGTGCCCACCATTTAAGAGCTTTACAAAATTATAAATCGAGGTTTGATCCTCAAGGCCGATACAATGCAAGTATATTATGCATCTATGCACTACAAACAATAATAAAAAATTACATTAAAGCACTTTTTGACTAATCTGAAATTGTTTTCGTTCTGTTTTAGCGCAGTACCACACAATGAGCTATCAGCGCTCTGTCCGCCTCTGGAATTTAATCTCAAACTCCAACATTATAATTTCTTAACTTCTTGTTGAGTCATCGAAAACAACTTCTTATGGTAATATATGCAAAACTGACGTGTGATTCTTTTGTAGACAAAATTGAATCAACAAAAATTAATACAAGTACAAATGGTATAATATTATTTTATATTTTTGAATTTAAAGATATATTTTTATACAAAGCTGATTTTTAAAAATTAACTTTAAAATACAGTAATTTTTATACCTCTTTTGTCCAAATAAATAACCGACTCTTAGCATACTTGTGGAGAAACCTTCGATCAGGCTTTTCTTCTGAAAGCATATAGCCATCGTGTGGCCCAATGGTAAGTCAATAGGTTTATAATGCTAATTTCCCTAATGGCATAGCGGGATGTTAGCGGGTAAAACAACTCTAGAATCTGGGTTTCGATACCCGTGATGGGCAGAGCATAGATAGCCCATTGTGTAGCTTTGTGCTTAATTTCAAGAAAATAACACCAAAAATCGATTTACGATACTCGCTGTTGGCAGAACAGAAATAGCCCTTCTGTAACTTCGTGCTTTATAAAAAGAAACACAACTAAAGACATGTTTGTACATTAAATGAATTTCTCCGTACTTAGTATGCTCGTGGAGAAACCTTCAATCAGGCTTTTCTTAAAGCATGTAGCCTCTATGTAGCTCAAAGCTAAACTTATTTTTCTTGTTTACCTCATGGGTAGATTATTATTCCACCCCCTCCCAGTGATACAGCAGTGTGTCTACTGATTTACAACGTTAGAAACCGAGTTTCGATACTCGTAGTTCGCAGATCATCGACGGCTCATAGTGTAGCTTAACTTTAAACAAATAAACAGACCGCTATAATTCTAGAAAATTTTAGAAGTAATGTTGTTCTTGTTGTTGTTGTTATTTTCACAAATTAAGATCTAGTAATTAAATACAAAAAGCAAAAATTATGGAGGAAGCGACGTTTTCCTTGAATCTACTGGCCGAAATACCCTGAGAGATTGCTTTAGTACTGAAAAAAAATGTTTCGGGTATTTATAAATAATATAATTTACACAAAGTTTAATACAGTGGCTACCCTCGAATTACTACCCAGAGGAAACGTATACAATCAGCAGCACCCATGGCCACTAAGGGATTGACTATCAGTTTTATAACGCACACCCAGCTGAAACTGTGCAGGAGCACATTCAGCGTCACTGCGGCGCGAATCTTAGATTTTCATATCCGCAGTCCGCCATGCTAAACATTAAGCCACAACTCACCCACGTCGTTTACGGTGTCTTATTCTCTGCAGATGTAATAACCAATAATGTCTAATCCTTAAATTTAAATATAAAAAAAATGCCGTTAATACAAAAGTGGCTAAACTTGAAATTAAAACTTGTTTTTTAATACTGGTTTCCGAAGAAATCCTGTCTTGTATTCTTTGTTCTGTTAGCAGCTTATTAAGTTGATGTGAGATATCAATATCTTGTTCCAAAGTTAAGACAAAACTAAACTTGTACTCTAATAGCTCCTGTACAATGAAGTCTTTGAACGCGGTACATTAAAAAAAAAACGAACTAACAGATATTTTGCTGCAGTTTTGTGAGACTAGGTGGAGCTCTTTTCCTTTATGTCTAAGGTGGTATCATAGAAATGACATTCATTTCTCTATGTTGTTTTCTGGTTGAAAGTAAATTGCACTAAAATAAAAATAAATTTCTTATTAACTCTGTGGTAATTCAAGTAAATGTTTGGACAGTATCTCTTTGTAAAGTATACTCTGTAACATCTTGGTTACTTCAGGCTTCCTTTTTGGTATCTTTAGTTTTGTTTTGTATCTAGTCAAGTATTTAAAACATAGTGTAGTTTAACAAATGAAAACTGTTTGTCAATTTCTTTGAAACGATCGTAACGTCATTTTATATTCATTATTTTTGTTAATCTCCTAGATAGACTGTAAATAAGGTCCTATTTTCATAAAATCGTGTCTCGTACGTTGTAGCCAAGAGTCAAACTTCACTATTGAGTTAGGGTAGCTCTCGAATTAGCGGTGGGTGCTGTTAACTAACTGTCTTCTTTCCAGTTTATCAGTTCAAAGTTAAGGACAGACACCCACATATGTTGTGTAAATATTCGAAACAAACTTAGTCCCTCCCTCTCCCTTTCTACCAAGAAATTTCAGTTTGTTTGTTTGTTTTTTGTATTTCACGCAAAGCTATTCGAGGACTATCTGCGCTAGCCGTCCCTAATTTAGTAGTATAAGATTAGAGGAAAGGCAGCTTGTCATCACCACCCATTGCCAGCTCTTTGTCTACGCTCTTACTGACGAATAGTGGGATTGATCGTGACATTATTACACCTCCAACGACTTAAAGGGCATGTTTTGTGTTATGGTGTTTCAAACCCGCTACCCTCAGGTTACGAGTCTAGCGCTTTAACTGCCTAGCCATGTAATTACAGAAATAATGATAAAAAAAGCATTTGAAAGCTTTGACTGGAAACTAATTTTACACACTGTGTACATTTATCGTTCCTGTTTAAATAATCTATTTTTAAAATAAAAATACTACCAGCTTTATTGAAGTTTAAAAGTCCCGTTGTTTGTCGATACCACTAAAACAATACAGATAAGTTCATAATTGAAATACCTGTTTTAAAATTGGTTTGAATTTCGCACAAAGCTACACGAGGGTTATCTGCGCTAGCCTTCAACTAATTTATTAGTGTAAAACTACCACCAACTCTCTTATCAACGAATAGCGGGATTGACTGTTACTTATAACACCCACACGACTGAAAGGGCAAGCGTGTTTGATGGGGCTGGGATTCGAATCTGAGACTCTCAGATTGAGAGTCGATCGCCCTAATCACCTGGTTATACCAAGCCTTTTGTTTTGAATATTCGCTTAAAACTACACAAATTGTATCTGGTAAACTACATGATACGCATCTAGTCAACAGCGCACAGGTTAATTTTATCGAATAATGGGGTTTGATTTTCACTCTTTTCACGCGTCCTAAAGTGGGGAATGCGATTTTGTGGCAATAGAACGCAAACTGTCGACTCTCAGATCCATAACGTGGCACGTTAGCTACATTTGGTGGCATGAAAAAGGCATTCACACCCTAACAACTGTTGTCGTAACAAGTGGCTTATATGAATAAAGTTTTGACCGCTACTGGTCCCCAGTTGCACATCAGTGTGTCTGCGCACTTATAATGCTAGAAATCGGGTTTCGATAGCTGTGGTGGGCAGAGTACAGATAGCCCTTAGTGTAGCTTTGTGCTTAATAATAAATAACAACAACTGGACATTATCATTTGTTGTGTCCTAGCTAGCCTCATTAGCTCTGAAATGAGTGAAACGTATCTTTGAAGATGGATAAGACGAACAAAGTGCTTCTGGATCACTATTATCATACATTCTTTTAATTCTTAAAAATCCCTATATATTTGATATACAATGAAGTGTTAAAAGTATGATAAGACTATGACTGATGTGTAATGACAAGTACATCAAATACAAAAGGCAGGTACTGCTAATATATATGGTAGATTTAGGTCATAATTCTTTTGTATATTCTAGTGAAAGTTGGATATATATATATATATATACACGTAATTTGTTCTTGTATTTGGTATGCGAAACAAGAAATTTGGCATAATCTTCTGAAATAGAGGCCTGGTGTTGTAGCCTTTATGTAAGATGGTAGTCCAGACTGTCTTTGTTATCGCACGAGTTAGCTGGACATGGTGGCTTGTATTTACTTAATGTAGAGTTACCCATGCAACAGCCTCTTAAGCGTCAGGAAATCTGATTGTGATTGGCTAACCCTTAAAGATAGTGTAGCTCCTAAATTTTCGACCAGTTCTAAATCAAATTACCATTCGAATAGTGGTTTTATTTTGTTTTTCTTGTTATTTTTTGTATTTGTTTCCCTTTAATACTCCACTTAATTTATCCTTTTAATTTCGCTCTTGTTTCTTTACTTACTTTAAATTATCAAAATTTTTTCTTTTATTTCAAATAACGGTTATAAATATCGTGCTTTTCTTGTTCTGTATATTCTATTATCTCTTTATTCAATTTCGCATGTTATCCAAATCTGTTACCTGCAGGATTCATCCACCTATGCTTTTATACTCCCCAAAAATGTGAGCAGTAAACTTATGTGAAGAGAAAATACTTACTATTTCAGATTAGTTAAATACCCTTAAGAACAACAATAACTTTAAATTTGTATTTTTTTTACAAAATGTTTTGTTAATGAAAGGCAAAAAAATTTTCAACCAAAAAATATCATTACCGAATTTTCCATGGTATTTGTTTGGGACCGAAAACACTTCCAAAACCGACGATACCGATCTGGTGATTACAGAGGTTTTTGAGGTTTGCTTGTGGCTTTAAATTAGGACTAATTATTATTAATTGTAAATTTCAATGAAAAATGTTTAGCAACTCTTCTGTTAGGAGTGGTTAAGGCGCTCGACTCGTAATCTGTGGGTTACGGGTTTGAATCGCCGTCACACCTAACATGATCACCCTTTCAACCGTGGAAGCGTTATACTTTTACAGCCAATCCTATTCATTTCCAAAAGAGTAGCCTAAGAGTTGGCGGTGGGTGGTGATGACTAGCTCCCTTTCTTTTAGTCTTACACTGTTAAATTTGGGACAGCTAGCGCAGATAGCTCGATGTAGCTTTGCTATAAGAAAACACACATACCCTACCAGAAGTTTGTTTTTGAATTTCGAACAAAGCTACACAAGGACTATCTGCGCTAGCTGTCCCTAATTTAACAGTATAAGACTAAATGAAAGGCAGCTAGTCATCACTACCCACCGCCAACTCATGGGCTACTGTTTTGCAAACGAGTAGCCACATCGGGCTATCTGCTGCGCTCACCGAGAGTAATCTTACCCCTGATTTTAGCGTTCTAAATTCATAGACTTACCGCTGTACTAGCGGGGGCACTTCTGCTAGGAGTTATTACAAAAAAAATTGTAAATATGGTATAAACCAATCATCACGAGGCCTCGAAAGATAGCACTATTTTGTATTGTAATTATATAAAAGTCCGTTGCTTGAAATATGTTGAAATGAACTAGATAGAAAGATAATGGTAAAAATTTTAAAAGAAGCACGTGTACATATTTTTTCTTCAAGTAAAAGTTATTCTCAAAAACTTTAGTGGAATTATTTTTCATTTTTATTCTCATACAGCGTGATTCTAGATGATAGAAAAACTATTATGAAAACACAAAAGCAATAATAACAGATTTTTAGACATTTTAGGAAATTCCGTGTTTCTTGAATTTATTTTAGATTTCAAATGTCCCCAGGGGATTCGATTCCTCGCGGTTTACAATGCGCAGGTAGTTTATTATATATCTCAGCTTTGCGCATTAAGAAACCAAATAAAACAAACAAGATTTTAAGGCACAGTGTAACTTCCCTGTCTGTTGGGGGAAGGGGCTAAGGTTGGAACGGTTCCAGCTTCAGTATCTGTTTTTGGTAATAATATACAATATCTAACGTCGTAACGGCTGTACCTTCCAGAAAATTTATTTCTGTTTTGTATCTTCAGATTAGGACGCAAGTGGGATTAGCTCTTGGATTTATAGCTTTATTTCGAACACTAAAAGTTTAAATGATATCATGAGATATCACTGTTCTTATCTTCTGTAGCTTTAAAACCAATAACTCAGTCACTTTTATTTCTATAAGCCTCTGTTTCACCTCACAAAACACTTTGCATTGACGGTCGAGAAACAGAATTAGGCCCCCATTTATGCAAACAGAGAATGAGGATGGAGTTAACATGTTAATTTTGAGACTGATTTTTACACATTCATGTGGCAAGTTACGTGTTAGTTTGAGGACCACAAATTTACATTTAAAAAAAAAAACAAAAAAAACAGTGAAGGTAATTAAATTTTATGTACGGTATAACGTTACAGTAAGTTATGATATAAAAATAACATTTGCACAAACAATTAGAAGAGGGATAATTGATTTTTATTGTTGTTTTTTTTCCGGGCTTCTTCCCTTCTCTTTCCTGCAGTTAAAATAGGGGTCGTTTAAATTGCATAAAGTTGGGCTGTAATGAATGTGATTAGAAAGTAGGTCACTAAAAACTGATCAAAGTTTCTCTCTGTCTCTCAAACTCTAAAAAAAATACAACAACAACTGTCATTTCAAAAAATAAATTAACTTGGGAGAAAAGTTCACTAAAAAATCAAGAGGAGAAAAAGACAATAAAATACTGGTCATGAAGTTGTAACCCTCGTTATTGTTTGTTTGTTTTTTGAATTTCAAGCAAAGCTACTCGAGGGCTATCTGCGCTAGCTGTCCCTAATTTAGCAGTGTAAGACTAGAGGGATGGCAGCTAGTCATCTCCATCCACCGCTAACTGTTGGGCTACTCTTTTACCAAGGAACAGTGGGATTGACCGTCACATTATAATGTCCCCACGGCTGAAAGGATGAGGATGTTTGGTGCGATCGGGATTCGAACCCGCGACACTCAAATAACGAGTCGAACGCCTTAACCCACCTGGCCAACCATTTTTAAAAACAAACAGAACAATAAACAAGGGATTATAATGACACTATTCATTGATTGGTTAGTGGAGAACCAATCTTGTTACATGCATTTCGGTCAATACCGTGAATGATGTTTTATTTTTAACATGTAATTTAGTTATAAAGAATTTGAACAGTAAATAATAACTGATTTTTAATGGTCTCAAAAGCTTCTTTGTTCTGTGATATTTTAGAAACTTTGAAATGCTAACGAGAGCCTTTAATGCACGTGAATGTATTTCAGTGAAGACAATTCATTTATTGAATTTTGAGCAAAGCTACTAGAGGGCTATCTGCACTAGCCGTCCAAAATTTAGAAGTGATGGACTACATAAAAAGCAATTAGTCAAAATTACCAACCGCCAACTCTTGAGATACTCTTTTATCAACGAAAATTGAGGTTGACCATCACATTATAACTCTCCCACTGCTGAAAGACCTAGCAAGTTCAGTGAAAAGATTCGAATACACGATCCGTAAAATTAATTGTTTGTAAAATGGATAAAGAAAAATGTTCATTTTTTAGGACATTGCTAAAGAGTTGCACAAGCCTAAATAAGAGCAATAAACATAATACTCAATTTGTGATGGCTAACTAATAGCTTTAAACGCAAGTGCAAAATAAAGAAATAATTTAAGCAGGCTATAATTTTTAGGAAACAATTGAAATGGATTATTACTGGGGATTGCAACAGATTTACCCTTATACGTTTATTTCGATACCTACATTTGTTTTGGTTTGACGCGTGTGGCATATATTGTCGAGTGTTTACTGGGCAATTCCCGCCTGTCCTCTAAATTTGAGTAAGAATCAACAACATTTGTTTTACATTGTTCGAACATTGTTGAACATTCTAAAAACTCGTCTTAAACTATATAAATCAACGCGCCAAGAGGCATTATTATCATTATTAGTCAGCTACAGTCAGCATGCAATAAGCCTCGGAAGCTATAATTATGATTAACGCTTATTAGCCGGAAAACTACAGAAGTTAACCAAGAACATTTACAGATTTCAAACATTACAAACCGTTCAACTTCAGTGAATTACCTCGGACTCTATCATTTCTACGAGGACATTATTCGATTCTCCTCGGTAAACTCGGCAGATACCCCGATGTGGCTTTGCTCTATGAAAACACACACACACACACACGAGAACATTAAATATCTTCTTTGGTGAGAACCAAGCTTGTAACCGGTGTGAGGCCAGCCAAGAAACGACAATGTTAGCTTAGGCAACAATATCACCTCAAAATTCATTTTCTCGTCGCGGACATTGATCGTCGATAAAATATTCAATTCTAGACAGGTTATAAAACTCGGTGCTATTTGTAAGTTTGTAAAACTGTTGTATATAAATCATTATTTGCAATAACTGTTTGTAATATCCGTTATTATAAATTGTACTGTTGTTTGTGTAGTAAAATATAATTTTGTTAAAAAAGAAGATTGTACGTATCAATCTTGTTGGCAAATATAAATATCATACATATTAACATTTAATTAACTTTAAAATTAAAATTTCCGATTATTTGAACTAATAATACCTAACGACGTAGTATAATAAATCAGAGCCTCGTCCGAAATAAATTATAATACGTAACAGGACGCGTTTCTTATCATACCAGTCGATACGATACGTATCTAGATACAAAAGTTTTACCAGCGGTTTATACCAAAAATATGTTATTAGAAATTTTGATTTTTCTATGTACAAAAGACAGATAATGTTCACTGAAAGCTTGCCAAATTTCGTGAAGATACGTGAATCGTATCGTAGCGGACAATATATACACTAACGCAACGCTCTATCATCACACCTTTAACTATTACTACTTTAACTATTAGTTACAAATTCCACGTGAATAAGGTGTACTCAACAGAGAACTCACTGATCTTGCCCTTAGAAAATGTCTCCTATGCTCGTGGGGTTAAACTGATTGAAATGGATTGTTTCAGCAAGCTGGCTAGCATTTATTACATTTGAAAATAGAGCTGATGGAAACCATGGTTTCCTTTCTTGTTAATGAGGCTTGCATAATGTCATGATATATGAGCTCTGGTTCAGATTGGAACTGTTTTAGACGGAGTAAGTCCTTCGTCAGAATTCACTGGTATTTATGAAATTTCTTTTGTCGTAAAACATTGAATAAAAATAAAACGCAATGTGTTCACGCTGAGAATTCACGAACTATTCTGTTCACACTGTTTGCATCAAATAAACTGTATTTTGTTCTAGTGTGAAAACGTTTATATTTAATCTTTCATTTCTTAGTCGATTTGACTTAATTACAACTTTACTAAGCAATTCACCCAGTTTATCAAATGTATATATGTTACTGTAAAACGTTTATTGGTTAGAATATTATTGGACAAAATGCGTGTGTTTTCTTATAGCAAAGCCCTATCGGACTATCTGCTGAGCCCACCGAGGAGAATCGAATCGCTGATTTTAGCGTTGTAAATCCGTTGTACTAGCAAGGCCTGATTTGGCAAGTAACATAACTTGTGTTTTTGGAGCATCTATTTTTATGATTCAGTGTTTACAGAAATTTTGTTTTTGGTTTAGTCGCGGTTATAGATTTGTCATGGCCATTGTTGGAGTGTACAAACTCTCCCACATAATTACATCATTAGTAAACTGTAAATAGAAGTAGGAATTCGCATGTAACAAAGGCGTCTCAGTTACATATAAGATGAATAGTTCTTGCAGGGCACCTGCCTTTTGAGTAAAATAATCTGAGAAGGTATCTGATATATTTTTCCTGCCTTTTATTTTATCTAGAAATTTGGAAAGCCCTCAGATGATACCTCGTGGTAGTTTCATTTGGAACATTTGAAACTTTAACCTGTTGTGCCATATACTGTCGAATGCTTTTTCCACATCGAAAAGCAGGCGAAAGTGCATTAATTCTGATTAAAACTATTAATTATCATTTCTATTAGTCACACTAAATGATCTGTGCTTTGACTTTATTTTCGAAAACCAATTTGTATTTTCGGTAATTTTGATGGCAGTTTGAGATACACCAATAATCTTTAACTCATGATGTTTTCTAAGAGATTGCCAATACAATTGGTTAGGTTGACTGGTTGGTATGAAGCTCTCTGATCTATTAAATGGTTTTCCTTTTTTAAGAAACATTAAGACGTATGATACATACAAAGCAGCTAGTATGTATACTGATTTGAGGGACAGATTGAAAATTACCACGAGATATTCGTATGTGGACTAAACGACTGTTCCTAATTTTGAACTACTGTCCACAGGGAAACTGCCAAAAATTAGCACCTGTTGCAAAAAGAGCTTTGTCTGGCTCCTTAAACAAAATAGCAGGATTGAATGCCACTTTTGCAATGCTACTACGACTAGAAGTGCGAAACGTGTTTAGTGACATCACGTCTTGAACCTTGGACCTTTAATTCAATCAGCAGCTCGACTTGTTAATTATTAGGCCATGTCCAGTCTCTCTATTTTAAGCTGTACTATAAAAATATTGCAAATTTAAATTTAAAGCTTATTATTTTCCATGTCTTCTAGCGTAATAAATATTGAAATTTTTTCTCAAACATGTTGTCTGTACATTGTTTACTTGACTAAATTGAAGAGTTACGTGTTATAATTTATCTCGGACGAGTCTCCAATTTATTATGTTATGTTTGTTTGTTTATAGTTAAGCACAAAGCTACACAATGGGTTATCAGTGCTTTGCCTTCCACGAGTATCAAAATCCGGTTTTTAGCGTTGTGAGTCCGCTGACATATCGCTGTGTCACTGGTGGGCATTATTTTACGTATTATTATGATTTTGAATAGACGGAAATTTGAATATGAATTTAGAAGTTAATTGAAAGTCGATACACTACTGGCCAAAATCTTAAGGCCAATGAACATAAAGAAAACATATGCATTTTGCGTTGTTAGACTCGACCACTTATTTGAGTAGAGCTTCGAAAGATGAAAATAAGAAAAGGGAAAATAAAAGACTTTTTTAGCATTCAACATGGAAAATGTGAACACTATGAAATTAGCCTAAATACTAGCTGGTCAAAAGTTTAAGACCATACTGAAAGAAAGCGTTAATCGGTAAACACGGAACGAAATTTAGTCATTTGTGTTCAAGAATTAGCGTTGTCAGCATCTCCCACTGACATCTCCTGTGTTATATTGGGTAAAAACATGTCAAAGGCTAAAAAAGTTGACAGAGTTTGAACGTGACAGAATTGTGGAGCTGCAAAAGCAAGGTCTCTCTCAACGTACCAGTGAGATTGGGCGTAGTAAAACTGCTGTTGCAAATTTCTTAAAACAGCCTGAGGGATACGGAATGAGAATTTCAAGTGGTTGGCCCAAGAAAATTTCGCCGGGGTTGAGTAGGAGGATTTGACGGGTTGTCCGGCAAGACACCAGCCGATCGTCGAACCAGATTAAAGCCCTTACAGACAAAGAATGTAACTCAAGAACAATCAGACGGCATCTACGAGAGAAAAGCTTTAAAAACCGTAAACGTCTTTAAAGGCCACGCCTCCTTCCACACCACGAAACAGCTTGATTAAACTTTGCTGAGAAGCACCAAACATGGGAAGTAGAAAAGTGGATGAAAGTTTTGTTCTCTTATGAGAAAAAATTTAACCTGGATGGTCCAGATGGCTTCCAACGTTACTGGTACGATAAGGATATCCCACCGGAGGTATTTTCTACATGACACAGTGGAGGAGGTTCCAACATGATCTGGGGTGCTTTCTTCTTCCATGGAACAATGCAGCTTCAGGTTATACAGGGGCGTCAAACAGCAGCTGGCTACATTGGCATGTTGGAGAGAGCATCCTTATTGACTGAAAGCCTTCGCTTGTGTGGAAATTATTGGATCTTTCAGCAGGACAACGCTGCAATCCAGAATGCCCGCAGGACAAATTACTTTTTTAATGGCTAATAATATGATTCTTTTGGACCATCCAACGTGTTCGCCCGAACTGAACCCCATTGAAAATGTTTGGGAGTGAACGGCAAGGAAGTCTACAGAAATGGACGTCAATTCCAAACAGTGCATGATCTTCGTGAAGCCATCTTCACCACTTGGAATAACATTCCAGCCAACCTTCTGCAAACGCTTATATCGACCATACCAAAGCAAATGTTTGAAGTTATTCACAGTGATGGCCGTACAACTCACCACTGAGACCTCTTGTTGGGCATTTCCTACCCTGTTTAGGACTTCTTTTTGGTATGATCTTAAAATATTGACCAGCTAGTATTTATGCTAATTTCATAGTGTTCAGTCTTTCCTATTAAATGCTAAAAAAGGTTTTTATTTTTATTTTTCTTATTTTCATCTTTTGAAGCTCTACTTAAATAAGTGGTTGAGTCTAACAAGGCAAAATGCACATTTTTTCTTTATGTTCATTGGCCTTAAGATTTTGGCCAGCAGTACATGTATTAAATGTATTATATTTGCCAACAAGATTGATACACACAGTTTCCTGTCTTTACACAAATATATTTTAATATACAAACAATAATGCAGTTTATAATAACGATTATTACAAATTATAATTAATATACAAACATTTTACAAACTTACAAAAATACAGAGTCTTCTATCTGGTCTGGAACTAAATATTTTATCGACGGTTCACGATGAGCGAATTAATTATATGTTGATACACATATATACTTCACTTGAGGGAAAGCTAGATAGCTTCTTCACATTCGAGTTCTATCCCGACGAAAATATCTAATGTTATCATAGAATTACTAACATCCAAAGTCAAATAATTTGTAATGTTCGACGTTTATAAAAAGTTCCTGGTCAAATATCTGTAGTTTTACAATAAATAAGCACTTATCGCAGTTATATCTTACTAGGGTTTTGTATACTAATTCTTGCAAACCAACAATCGTACGAAAGCTGTCTCTTAGCGCGTCGATTTATAACCTTTAGGCGAGGTTTTCGAAAGTTCAGCTGGCAACAATATTTTACTTACACATATCAAACATTGTTGATTCTTACATTCGAGAAGCTTCTGCGAATTTAGAGAATGGACAGGATTTTCGCAATACACATTTACCTATATAAGTTACGTGGGTTTCCAAGTATATGCAACAAACAGATATTAAAATAAATATATACTAGTAAATCCGTTACGGTGGTTATTCTTATACATTAATATGTATAATAAATGTTCTTTATTTGTATCTTATTTTTTAAATTTATTACTATATTTTATGCATTCTATAATTTCAAAATACAAGTACAGAACTTTTCATATAAACACACTCTAACTGTTAGAATTTCAGTATAACTTTATTTTCCAAGAAACTGTTTATGTCACAATAGCTTGGGTACCTTGGCAACAGTTATGTTAACATCAGTAATGTATGTATAAACTACGCTCGTGTGTGTATGTGATATAACGCCCAACTGATTCCAGAATTACGTTTTCACTTTACCCATCTATATATATTAGGCCAAACACTTTTGTTTGCTTTTTTCAGTCGTGTGAGTGACTAATAGGGAAAAACGTGATGGCGTGCACATTAATACTGATAGTACGCGCAATTTTTAATCTTACTGGGCCTGATGTCACTTGTATGTTGTGGCCCTTGGGTGGCCGGCAAATTTACTTAGAAAAAATTAGAGTGCTCAAAGCAGGTGAAACGCCTGAATAATAGTGCATGGAATAATGGAATAGGACCTCGGTTCTATTTTTTGTACGTTGCACAGTACAGCTTATCCTTTGTTAGGTTAGTCAGTAAAATAGTTGTTCGCAAGATTTAATATAAGCACGACATGGCCAGGTGAGTTAAAGCGTTCAACTCGAAATTTGCGGGTTGCGAGTTCGAATCCCTGTCGCACCAAACAAGCTTATCCTTTTAGCCGAATTCCCCTGTTCGTTGGTAAAAGAGTAGCCTAAGAGTTGGTGGTGGGTGATGATGGCTAGCTGCCTTTCCTCTAGTCTTACACTGCTAAATTTTGGACGGATAGCCCTCGTGTAGTTTTGCGCGAAATTCAAAAACAAATATATATATATATATATACTAAATTAATGACGCTTTGCGGACTAAAAGGAGCCGTGTATGTATTAAATAATATCTTTGTACATAAAGTTTTATTTCATTTTTCATGCCAGAAATAGAAAGCTCTACTGGTTGCGACACAGTGACGTGCAATTTCACTCGTGCGGCAATGCACGGTTGGACAAAACGAAACCTCCATACAAATTCTGTCAAAACGAGAGCTCGTGCGAGTTCGGGGAATGCGCTTGTGCGTTTGAATCGATATTTTTTTTTCTAACGTACACGATGTCGTAAAAATTAGTTCGTGCTATAAATAAAATGACAAATTTCATTTGAAAATTGATAAAATATGAAACGAGACAAATAAATGGAAAAATGCTGAATACGGCCGTAATCATAGGAAAAATAATTTTGTTTCAATAATATTATTCTTTCTACTCCGATTAAGCGTTAATTTGAAAATCACGACTATACCTAATTGTAATTTACATGCCAGAGCAAAATGTTACTATTTTGACATATTACTGTTTTAACGTGATCTATCGCTGGGCAGGTTCTTTTGAATTAGTTGATGAAAATTATACCAATGCCAGTCCATGTAACATAAAATAAATAATTTATTTCTTTATTAACGTTTGCTATAGACCACTTTCACTTGTTGAGTTAGGCTTAAATGCAAAAACAACACTTGAGTGGAAATTCCGAGACTAATGATAATTACGCCTAACTCACAAATAAGTTTATTTACAAAATTTCATTTCGAATGGATCAAATAAGTGAATCAACGCGATAACTTTCACAACTAACACTGATCTGAATCACTCACTGATTAATTATTGAAAATACCTTACTAACTTATTAACTAATCATTTATATCATACTCGCTTCCTAATACCCTACTCACCACACGAATTTTCTATATTATAACTTCATGCGTCCTCTGATAAATGTACAAGTTAAAATAATGGAAATACAGCTAACAACATTATGTAGGAAAATAAAACTATCCTACATATAGTTTCTATTAAATATAATCGTTACTTATTTACAGATACTGCTGCCTACTGTAAACAAATATCTTCCAGTTAGTACTGTCTTGTGCTTGTTATTAAAACTACACAATGAACTATTTCTGTTTTTTAGTACTGGCTTGTGCTTGTTCTTAAAACTACACAATGATGTCCATCGCGAGTATCGTAATCCGATTTTTAGCGCTACAAACCCTTAGATTTACTGCTGGTCCACCCGAAAAGTTAAATTACGTTAATGTGGAATAACTATTACGTAACTACAGGATGACTGATAGCTAAATAGCTGAGAATTATTGTGTAAAACGTAATAATAGTACGTAAATACAAAATAAATTTTTACCAATTCCCCTTCCAAATGACCAAAGAAAGCATCTCACAGTCAAATATAATAAAAGTAAGTGAGAGCTGAAAGGGACAGAATGACTTTTTTAACTTTTTTTTTGGCAAATTTGTTGTTTATTCCTTTTATTATTAATCCAACAGGTCAGGCTAACAGTACAAAGATAATAGACGTATAAACGGAGTGCGAAAAATTTTAATAACTTTCTGTATATTTCCTTTTGGGTTAGGCCCGGCATGGCCAGGCGGTTAAGGCACTCGACTCGTAATTTGAGGGCCCGCGGTTCGAATTCTCATCGCACCAAACATGCTTGCCCTTTCAGCCGTGGGGGCGTTATAATGTGTCAGTCAATCCCACTATTCGTCGATAAAAATCTGGTCTTACACTGCTAAATCAGAGATGGCTATCGCAGATAACCCTCCTGTAGCTTTGCGCGAAATTCAAAACAAACCTTTTGGCTTAGATCTAAAGCTATTTAAAACTATACAATTATAACAACGCTTGTCATTCTTTTTTTTCTTTTGTAGCCACTGTACACCCTAAATATCAAGCATCTTGAAAGTTTTATGGTAAACAACGTAGCAACTAATGGTTATATGATAAAGTATGACATTTTTACATCCTTCTAACTCAGCAGCAACGCGATTCCATAGTTATTTCACTTCAAGATTTTCGTGCACACTGCATGAAATGCCATCTGTTCATAGCTGCCTTTATAGATTTATAGACTACGGGAAAGTGAACATCTTTGGTATATTAAATCTACGGTCACTTCTATAAAAATATGTATTTATCATATTTACAGATACAAACAATCCTGGAAAACTTTGCTGCTTTAGTAATAGTGGAAATTCTCCCCTACGTGTATCTGTTTTAGGATTTTATTGTTCTAAATAAAATAAAATAAGATAATGATGATAATAAACGCTGACTGAATATATATTTCGAATACACTTCTCCCACAAATTCCATATCAGATAGGCTCGTTATGACCAGGTGGCTAAAGCGTTCGACTTGTAATCTAAGGGTCGCTGGTTCGAATCCCCATCATACCAAAAATGCGAGCTCTTTCAGCCGTGGGGGCGTTATAATGTGACGGTTAATCCCACTATTCGTTAGTAAAAGGATAGCTCAAGAGTTGGCGGTGGGTGGGTATGATAGCCCTTGTGTAAATTTGCACAAAATTCAAAAACAAACAAACAAACCGTATCATACATAAAAATGGCATTTCGGGGGCAATTATTTCCTGAGAGCAACATTCTTCATCTGGGAACTGTTCCCCAAAATTAAGGCATGTAGTTGCTCCTAGACCTGGGCGAGGGCGGTTGTTCAACAGCATCCACCATCAACTTTCGAGTTGCTCTTGTGTGATCGAATAGAGATTTCACTGTCCTTCTTACACAGTAACCACGACCCTAAAATGAGAAATGGATTTTTGCAGCAAGAGTGTGTGTTTGTGTGTTTTTCTTATAGCAAAGCCACAAAGGGCTATCTGCTCAGCCCACCGAGGGGAATCGAACCCCTGAGTTTAGCGTTGTAAATCCGGAGACATACCGCTGTACCAGCGGGGGGCTTTGCAGCAAGAAGCTGTGAACCATGAACTCAAGAATTCCCAGTCAGAAAACACTAACCGCTGGATTACGCTCATCCATTTACTAATATCACTCAGTATGGTCTAACACACCAAGCTTTTCTGATTGTCTTAGATCTCGCAAATGTCTTTCGTGAAATCCCTAATCCGTTTTCAAGGACCGTCATATAGATGGAATTGTCTTCCCTGGTGTTTAACATCTAAAGAAAGGAAAGCACGGATTTTTACACAACATATCCAAACCAAGACGAAATATAATTAAATGTAGTTTTATGGAGAAAAAAAACAACAAGACCACAGCTACCATACAAACATCCAGCACTGGGGCACAAATTACAATTTGGATCAGCGTGTAATGTGCCCTAGTTTTTTGAGGTATTGGCGGAAATAAGACATCCTCTGTTTAATTTAACCCAAACGTTACCATCCTGACTTGCTAAGGAAAAAGAAAATATTGAGCATGTTTACCACCTTTTTCTCTCTGCAGCCAGATGTGGGAATGAAAATAAAAAGTAAGAGATAAGGGGGGAAGACAGTAAAACTGTCCTTGAAGTTAGCATTGCAGCCCCCAGTATGATATTTCGACATAAATACCAAGATCTTAAAGGACTGCTGTATTAAGCCTAATCAAAATTAGGCTTAATCTGAATAGTTACCGATATGTGCAGCTCATATCCTTCGCCTTTTCCATGTTACTATCTAAATCTTCAATAAAGAGATTTATACAGTAGTAGGTCTCATATAGGGAAGGATTTGCAACTACATACCTACCTAAATAAGATGTGAAGCATCCAATAAGTAATTCCAATTATTTCCCTAGTAATAAATCTTAAAAAATATTTTATTGTGCATATTATAATTTTGTTTAAATCATTATCTTCAAATTTATATCAATACTTTTTACATTTATTATAAAATAATTAAAAATATGAGATTAATGTTTTCTCGTCAAACCTATTGAAAATAAGTTTGGGTGTTAATATTAAATATTAAGAACTGTATATAAATGCAACTTATACAATACCTAATAATATATAATATATTATGAGGCAATGAAGCGAGGTGGGGCGATATGAAAAGGTCGAGTGAGAACGCTGAGTGAGACAAAGGCAGCAAAAAGGAAGTGGACAAAGCCGGAGTCCGCAGTCAGAAAACAAGCAAACAGTAGACCAACCTCGAGAGAATCTGTGGTACGTCCTGAGATCAGGGCCACAGAGTGGCTGGGATTTGTAAATCAAAGTGCCTCAGAATTTGTTCTTTATCGAGGAGAATCGAACTGCTGATTTTAGCGTTGTAAATCTGAATAGTTACCGATATTCAACCGGGAGATTACTGTTTGTAGAAGTAAGTCCAAAAACTTGAAATGTGAAACCACTTATTTTAGCACAAATATTGAAATTACTATAATTATAAATTATCTTAATAATTAAATCTAAATAATACGCTTTAGTATTTGATACAGAAGTGTTCTTAATATGTAGAGCTTATGTAATTAATTGTTACTGGATTATTAACACTAGTTGAATCTCGGTAAATCTTCATGTGAAGGCAAGTAAGTCCTTAACCCACCTGCCCGCTATGGCCAGGTGGGTTAAGGCGTTCGACTCGCAATCTGAGGGTCGCAGATTTGAATTACTGACGCCCCAAATATGCTCACCCTTTCAGCCGTGGGGGCATTATAATGTGATAGTCAATCCCATTATTCGTTGGAAAAAGAGTAGTCCAAGAATTGGCGGTGAATTGCTAAATTAGGGACGACTAGCACAGATAGCCCTCGTGTAGCTTTGCGGGAAATTTAAAAACAAACCATATTTAGAAAATTGTTTATAAATTTATTTTCCTAATAAAAAATATAAATTAGCAAAACAGCTTCCATGATTAGAACCCATTGCCATACGTACTTTTTTCATAAAATTACATTTAATTATACATATTTTATAGTTTTCTATTTTATAGTTTTCGCTGTTCGAATGGTTATTCAAAAATATATAAAATAATTAGAACAAATGACCCAAAAAACTGACAGATGTTAACATTTTAACCTATGAAAAGTCTAACAGCGTCAACCAATAAAAGTCCTCTCCTCAATAAAATCTGAAATGGCACTTCTGCGCCCACTCTCCCAGTCAAGAATAAACATGGTTTAATGCACTTTCAAATGATGCATATTTATTTTTCACAAGTTTTCTAAGTTCAGTTCCCTTATATAACTTGCTAAACGAAACTTTATTGGGATTTTGTGTGTGTGTAGTTAAGAAACAATGAAATATATTACAATAATTTGAAAACCATTCTGAGAATTATGCAACTTCTTTTGGATTAAATTATTCTTTTTTCGTAAATTAATTGTAATAACTGGCTGTTATGACCTTTAAACTTTACTGCATTTTTGGAAGTTACATTCTAAGTGCATTTAGTTGAAGATTCAAAAATATTAGAAATATCTCTCAAGCTGGTTTTTACGGAGTAACTCTAACTCGTAAGAAATTATTTTACTTCACATATCTTGAAAATTTTCAAAAATCTGAGACAAATTGCGCTGTTTGTATTTCAACATAGTGAAGTATCTCTACTTTTTCGCTGCGGTGAATTAAATCTCCTTAGATTTTAATGTAAACTTAACGCTGACTCAACGGGAAACCAGACAGTCACCAGCCTCATAAAATCGTTTTTATAATTAAACCATATCGATGGAAGTCTGGGAGCTTTTTCACGCGTAATTTTCTTGAGTTTCGTTGCTGAATAAGTGGTGTACCGAATTTTTTAAAATGCGGTATTTGATGTTACAACACACATACTTAGAGCTTTTTCTGTTGCACAAACACACACATGTATACAGCAGTTAAAGTGACCCGGTAATAAAAAAAAAAAAAAACGCGGTATGACCAACCGATAAAACAAAAAATGTGCACAGTTATTTGGTTTCTCACGAAAATATGTTTGGCTTTGATGTTTTAGCAACAATCATCCAAATGCGCCTCACTTCAGCATGCACACCGGAATCTTTTGTAAACCACTTTAAACTGTCTCTCTTTGTATGTTAATACGTATCTTGTTTTTGCGCTTCTTTTGGCATTGCCATTCTAGATCATACTTAACTTTTGCAAAAATGTATTTATTACTTTTTAAAACCAATTTTATTAAAGTAATTGGGTAAGTTTGTTTATTTTTAATTTGGCACAAAGCTACACCAGGGCTATCTGCGCTAATCGTTCCTAATTTAGCAGTGTAAAACTAGAGGGTAAGCAGCTAGTCGTCACCACTCACCCCCATGTCTCGGGCTACTCTTTTGCCAAATAATAGTGGAATTAACCACCATCACGTTGTAATGCTCCTACGGCTGAAAGGGCAAGCATGTTTGGTGCGAAAGGGATTCGAGCCCGCGACCTTCAAGTTACGAATCGAGTGCCTTAACCACTTGGCCATGCCGGACCAATTTGGTAAGTGGATATTTCTTTTACGTTTATAATTCGGTGGTATCATATATTGTTAACATTAAATCAATATTGTCAGTTTCTTCATTGAATGTGTAGAATGATCTCGTATACTGTTATTTTAGCATACACCCAACTACATAATCTTGACTTGTTGAGAATTAATGTTGAGCAACCCACAGTAATTAAATAATATATGAAAAACGTATCGCTGTATTATCCCTTTTATGATGTTTACATTCTTTTGGCATTGCCCCTACATTAATTTACATTTACAAAATGTTTATATCACTTGTTTGTGACATTTTGTTCCTTGACTGAAAGTATGTGTTTGTTATGAATGTGTGTAATAAGATTTAATATTATGTCTATTGACAATTTTTTTTCACTTTTTCGCTTCTTACATAATACAGGGGTTGGCTCCTTTAAAGACACAGATGTATAGTGTACAAAGCATTGAATATTCTACATGTTACACTCATTTAATTTTCATCTGTTATTGGCTGTTAATTTCTGTTTCACCCTGTACTTAAGGGCCCGGCATGGCCAGGTGTTAAGGCACTCGACTCGTAATCTGAGGGTCCCGGGTTTGAATCTATGTCACACCAAATATGCTCTCCCTTTCAGCCGTAGGGGCGTTAAAGTGTGACGGTCAGTCCCACTATTCGTTGTTAAAAGAGTAGCCCAAGAATTGGCGGTAGGTGGGGATGACTAGCTGTCTTCTCTCTGTTCTTGCACTGCAAAATTAGGGACGGCTAGCGTAGATAGTCCTCGTGTAGCTTTGCGCGAAATGCAAAACAAACCATACCTAGGGCTGTGACGATTACACTATTTACCGGTTACGGTTCGGTTACTGCTCTTAACCGATTACGGATTTCCTAACCGGTTAATCTAAGATTTTTTTCCGAGAAAAATAAACGAGGGAAAACAATACGATTATCGACATGTAAATATTCCATTATTTGACCTTGACATTGGTATGCTTGCCTATCGCGATTTTACGAACTTCTTGCCTTTTTGTTTGGTTGAATTTTCGTTGTTGTTGTTGAAAGCCTTTAGAGTTTTTGTTAACGTTCGGTGCGGCCGTCACGCACAAATTCCTAGGGCTGTGACGATCACACGATTAACCGGTTACGGTTCGGTTAAGAGGCAAAGATTAACCGGTTACAAAAGTCCGTAATCGTCGCAGCCCTAACCATACCCTGTATTTATACGTTTGAAAGGAACGCCAGATTTCTGTAACAAAGCTAACATTAATGAGTAGTGATAACAACGTTTACAAAAGAACCACGATTTTTAAGCTCATACGAAGCATTGCCGGGCTTAGCGATAGTTTGTTATCAAGTTGTCTTAAATGCTTTTCTGTCATGATTAAACCATTGTGAAAACTTCGCATACTTTTTGGTTGAAATAAAATGGAAATATGAACATTTTGTCTTTTCAGCTCTTTCTCAGTTATTCACTTTAGCAACACTTTTCAATGATATTGGGAGTCTCACAAACTGTGCAAAACTGATGATGGCGATTATAACTATAACTGAAGTTTATCAGATAGTTGTAAGGATTATAGTCTAATAGATTGAGTGCAGCAGCCATTTTTGTCGCTTGACTTACCCCTAGATATTAAGCAATGCCCTTTTAGTGAAATAAAAGTTGCAAATTATGAATTTATATGTTTGTATTCGTTATATATTCACTTCTTGTTGGTTCTTCTGATAAGTTTTTGTACACATACACCAGTTATATGTGTGTGCGTCTGTGAAAATTAGTGAATTTAAATGATGAATCATACGAATAAAATGAAGCATTTTGTACTTGTTATAATACATAAAATATAAGTATTTGTTTGTTTGTTTTTTGAATTACGCACAAAGCTACTCGAGGGCTATCTGTGCTAGCCGTACCTAATTTAGCAGTGTAAGACTAGAGGGAAGGCAGCTAGTCACCACCACCCACCGCCAACTCTTTTACCAACGAATAGTGGGATTGACCGTCACATTATAACGTCCCCACGGCTAAAAACGGCGAAAATGTTTGGCGCGACGGGGATGCGAACCCGCGACTCTCAGATTATGAGTCGAGTGTCTTAACACGTTTGGCCATGGCGGGTCCGAAATATAAGTAAAACCATACATCTTGTGTACGAATAGTGGACTGCTTGGAAAGAACAAGTTACGTATTCGTACAAAATGATAATTTTCTGTGTACGCCTTTCATGACTTAACAGCCCAGCATGGCCAGGTATGTTAAGGGGTTCGACTCGCAATATGAAGGCTGCTGGTTCGAATCCCTATCGCACAAAACATGCTCGCCCTTTCAGCTGTGGGGGCGTTATAAAATGACGGTCAATCCCACTATTCGTTGGTAAAAGAGTAGTCCAAGAGTTGGCGGTAGATGGTAATGACTAGTCGCATTCCCTCTAGTCTTACACAGCTAAATTAGGGATGACTAGCGCAGATAGCTCTCGTGTAGCTTTGCGCGAAATTAAAAAACAAACAAACATGATTTAATCAATAGTGTTTTGTGTTTCAGCAAAGTTTTTAACATTATTAGGAAACGTCGGAAATGTAGGCCTAAGAGAACGTTAAAAGAATGAAGTAAATGTACTTCTTCCTTCTGTTAAAGTAACAAGCATGTAAACATATACTAGCTGTGAAGAGTCGTACAGAAAAAGCTGAAAGAAAAATTTTTAATTACCGAGAACAGAGAAACAACTCAATATGTTAAAATTCAACAAGAAGACAGAAAAATTATGATTTAAACAGAACGGGAATCAGGAAGATAGATTCCCAAAGAACGGGAGAAATGACTGCTTGAACTATTGACGCAATATAAAGTTCCGACGCTTACTTTTAACAAATAAGGCATCTGTCAAATCTAGTTTTTTGAGGTTTCACTATTAAGTTTTGGTTTTATGAGTCACGAAAAGTTGATTCAGCAGCAACAATTGTCTACAAATTAAGTCGAGAGCATTAAAACACAAACTGAATTATTCAGTTACTGGAATGCTGTAGAAGATGTAAACATTGGAGAATGTCGCCCGATTCCCAGAAGGGTCACCACGGCACAGAA
Organism: Tachypleus tridentatus; assembly: GCF_004210375.1. Taxonomy (NCBI): domain Eukaryota; kingdom Metazoa; phylum Arthropoda; class Merostomata; order Xiphosura; family Limulidae; genus Tachypleus; species Tachypleus tridentatus. The sequence goes on along the minus strand of NC_134833.1, from coordinate 135,590,302 downwards.
ATAATTTCTCTGCCTCTTGTAAAGAGGTCTAGAAGCAAGCGATAATAATATTTCTTGGAAACTGTAGACAACTAATCTGGTAATATACACTCGCACTGTTAGAACAAGAAAATGTGTTTCAACAGCGCCTTACGAGAAGTCCAAAGTCAACATGTGTATTTCCTGGATTTGTACTACACATCACTAACATTCACTTAGCAAGATGACCGCGATTCCGACAAATTTTCAGAACTCTTTGTTCTTGTTTATTAGAATTTACCATTTCTATTTCACTTTGTTTGTAACGCGGAATATGGAACAGTTTAATTGCTTCGTACACGAAGGAACTATTGATAGTGACAGAGAATCTCTGACAGATGTTTCCTCCTTTCATGTTAAAGGCACTAAACATGTGTATCGTCCAAGTAACTATTATATTGGACGGTATTATCCTCGTATGAGACAGGATATTTGGGATAATAATAATAAAATTACATAATTCTACTCTCTGGGGCACAGCGTGATTTAGGGCTTTGGACTTGTAGTTAAAAGGTTACAGATTCTTGGTGTATCCTTGTTGTATCTTTGAATAAATCATTTTTACTCCAGTTGCTTTGGTCAACTCAGCGATATCACGGATTCTAACAGGTTATTCTGAATTGCTCTGCAATGTGCTGGTTTCCATCCAAAGAGACGATGTCATCATTATCATCTCATCCGCTTGTACTAAAGGAATTTTTTTGAAGACGTAATAAGGACAAACCTACATAAGGAGCTACTCTGACTCTAAAATGTGAACCAGAGAAAGTGTGTTACAAATTACTAAAACGTATTTCAGTTGCCATATGTTTTTGTTTGTGTTTTGTAAAAATCTGGTTGAAATTATATTTCCTCTGGGGTTTCAATGTTCATGAAAAGGGAACTAACCATGGTTTGATACCATGACTTTCATCAGCTGATGACAATTCGTCACTTTTGTTATGCTTCATCAGAATTTATCCGTATACGACTGTCGTGATCGGAACCAGACCACTTAGTATCGACGTTGTTCGAACACATATGGCAGCCTTTAACGGTTCGTGAAGCCGTGTCAATGTTTGCTTCTGATTTTAAGATCCTCACGTGCGCTTATAGCTGATGATGTAATGGTTTGTTTGTTTGCTTTGAATTTCGCGCAAATCTACATGAAGATTATCACGAGAAGAGATGAAGTGTAGTTAAACTGGATTCAGGACTGAGGAGCCCATTAAACACAAAAGCCAATTTGGTTTTCACAATAATATTTCTGTTAGAATAGGTATTATTATTATACATATTTTAGAGATAGTTTTCATCATTTATGTGTAAATATTAATACCAATAACTATATGTTAAAATAAACATAACTCTCATGTCTCTTGATTTGTTTTTGAATGTTTTACAAGGGATATTCTGGAAAAACCTAATTAACGAATAATTACAAATCTTTTACTTTAAAGTCACAGTACTATCCATCCCACCCCCAGTGGAATATCGGAATGTCAGCAGACTTACAACACTAGCAACCGTGTTTCGATACCCATGGAGGGCAAAGCACAGATAGCCCGTTATATAACTTAGTGCTTAGCTATAAACAAACTAACTATCTATTGTTCTTCCGCTCATGTTTGACGACCCACAAATGTGATAAATGAGTAAAATATACCAATATTATATACTTAGTGTGTATTACTTTATATTGTATTGTTGACAAAATGTTACAATCATGTTAAATAGTTAGGTCAGAGGCTCTAAGATTCAGGCATAACCGTTTCTAATATAGGACTGCTGACCAGTTAGAGAGCCAGAGCTCCTTTCAAGGTACTCAATTATAAGTCTCTTTCAATCGTAAATGGAAAGTGAAAGTAAAAGATTTATCTTACCTGTTTATAAATGTAGATTTTCACGTTAACATACTTGTAGTATAGTATTGTATGGAAATAATTTGTTTTATAAAAATTCTTATTCCAAATTCTCATACAACTTTGTGAAAACTGAAAATTGTAGCATAACTTTCGAAGAAGATTGAAGCCAGTCCTGTGTTACGCTCTTGATGGAGGATCAGTGACAGGTTTCAATTTATTACAACTTTGAAAAACACCTTGTAGCAGATCCAACATTTACTATATATCGCCGAAAGAAATGAATACATTCTGATATACCGCTTGGAGAAATGTAACCAGACTTTGAAGATCAACTAGTAAATGAATTATTTCAACATCTGGCTGAGTTACACAGTTAATGCTAAAGCTAAACAACTAGTTTATTGCGTTCTACGTTTCAAATGTATTTACATTTACGCAGGAGTTTAAAATGTGGCACGTAATTACGGAGCAATTCAAATCTTACTTCTAGTTTGATTAAAGCACGGTCTACTACAACGTAAAGCAAAAATCTGTTTTGTTTATTTTGAAATTCTCGCAAAGCTACACGAGGGTTATCTGCGCTAGCCGTTTCTAATTTAGCAGTGTAAACCTAAATGGAAGGAGGCTAGTCATCACCACCCCCTACCAACTCTTGGGTTACGCTTTTACCAACGAATAGTGAGATTCACTGTCACATTACAACGCTCTCACGGCTGAGAGGGCGAGCATGTTTGTTGTAACGGGGATTCGAACCCGCGACCCTCAGATTGCGAGTCAAGCGCCAAATCTGTTATAAACCGTCACTGTGCAACAATGACTGGTTCATCCTTTGATTCGTAATTAGTAAGAGATCTCTTTGGGTGAAAGGTAGGAGCAGTCAATAATGCCTGCATTTTACGCGACTATTCTTACCCTAATACCAGGATTGGTAGTTACTTTTATAATGCGCCGCGCGTCCTCACAACATTTATGCATATCATGTATCAAAATCTGGGTTTTTAATTCACAATCAGAGATTTTAACACTAAGCCATACTTAGCCCTATGGATTTTCAGTTCGAGTTTTGATTTTGAGAATACAAGTTAGTGTGCAAAACAAGTGGTTGTGCTCCTTCAAGTTTCTCACTAATTGTAACTCAGTAGTATAGAAATTTCAATAGGAACTTTCTGGAGTTTATGAACTTCTTTAATCTTCTGTTAGTTTCATGTAATTGAAACAGAATTCCTAAAAATTGGTAAATTTCATTGTAGAATTGGAAAATATTTTAAGTTCAAATACTATTATTTTGCTTTTTTTCCAGTGGTTTACTGTTTCGAGTTGGATTGTAACCTGCATACAGTGAACTAATTCTGATTTACTAACGCTTATTAAAAATACTGCTAATGTTTTACACAGACTATATATCTCTCAGTGGAAGAGCTGTATGTCTGCCGACTCACACGACTGGAAACCAGGTTTCGATACCCGCAGCGGGCAGAGTACAAATAGTCCATTGTGAAGCTGTGTGCTTAATTCCAAACAAATACAAACAATAACGTACGATGTTATACATGTGAATGCGAATCATTTATGAACATAGCTAGCCCTAGTGACTCGGCTTGCATAATTATTTTGAAACTTGTTGTGTTATGGTAAAGGACAATTTGGAACAATAAAATAAGTTCCGAAGCATCTATTCAGCAAATATCACCATTTAATAAACATAGTTTAAAAATACATCTATTTTAACTTGCTGTTAGATTGTAAAAAAAGGAGGTAGATTGTGGAAACATATAGTTTACAGTTACTCTGTAATTGGCACAAAATGAAAGAACTGGGGAGACAAAATTAATGTCATAACACCAGTCACAACGTATGGAAAAAAAAATCCATTAGGTTAAACAGACTGATGAAGTTTATTCTAATATTAGCTAAAATAAAGCTATTTTTATCTTTTTTATCGATTTAGTTTACTGACAAGGAAGAGGGACCGTTGCAGCAGTTATTCTAAAACAGTATTAATTTATTATGTTACTAGATGAACTACTCGTCGCCTAGACAGAAGTTATGTAAATTCATGATTAATGAAATGTTATCATAGGCCATGAATGATTGCTTCCTTTATGTGTAATTGTAAAAAACCAAAAATGTCCATAAAAACTGCAAAACACAAAGTGTAAAACTACAAGTTTGCATGTATCTCTGCATGGACCCAAAAAAAACATCGTGCTATATTTGAGGAAGGTCCATCCATAGAAGACAAGGTACTGGCAAAAAAAAAACCTATAAAAACTGCTAAACGCAAAATTAGAAATTTATGTGTGTGTCCTCATGGACCTAATAAATCTACATTCCAAATTTGGTGAAGATTCATTTATAGGGGCAAAGTAGTGGTAAAAAACACAAAAATGATCATTTAAAAAACACAAAATGCAAAACTGAAAATTTGTATGTACCCCAACACGGGCCTAATAGATCCCTATACAATTTTTAGTGAATATCCATCCATACCCTGCGGAATAGTTACACGATACAACAGACAGTATTATTATAATTATATAAATTACACTTATCTACTCAAAATGAAACATATTTATGTTATTTCTGTTTTCGCAGACTTGAATGAACAGAATGTACATCATTGTTCTTGGAAAGCTTTTGACTTTCTTTATTGCTCGATGTTTTCAAAGAGATTTGCAAACCAAATTTTCAAACTAGATTTTGTCGAGTTCTTAACTTCTTTTAAGAAATTGAGTTTTCACACATAGAAATAGATTAAAATTATAGGATGAAAAATTTTACCTACACCAGCATTCGGCAGAAGTACTTACGAGCGTTTTATCTGTTAAGACTATATATTCTTCTGAAATTTAGTAAATTAATATATATAGTTTTCTTTTCACATTTCTTAATATAAACATTTTTCTCAATGTACATAACGTAATCTTTATATTTTACTGATGCATTTGGCATGTACTTGGTTTCCATCGAAAATAGCAAGCCTTCAATGACTCAATGGAAGACTAAAAGAACGCAAAAATTTTGGATTTTGTCCATGTAGTTAGTACAGACAGGTACCCAATTGTGCAGCTTTGTGTGAAAACAAACAAACTCCATCAAAAGAACAAATTTCATATTTTAACAGACACGTTGTTTTCAGCTCTTTTTGCTGTTAAACATTTTTTGCCGACGTCCAACGGTGACAAATATTTAGATTAATGTATTAATAACTGAACCCACTGTAAATATTTATTACGCTTGAACACAAGAAAGCTTTTACTCTCTGATCAGCTGAGCTAAATTGGTGAGCTTCTAAGATTCTGTGTTCTTAACTGTTGTCACCACTAACAATAAATTGCGAGTACTTTTAATTTTTTACATGTATGTAGGGAACAAAAGTATATTTTCTTTGTGTGATGTTTTTTAAGGAGAAAAATGTACTCGGTTATATATACATATGGTAAAAAGTAACTTTTAACACGAAAATTACAAAATGAATAAAATAATACAAGCAAAAAACTAATAAACAACAACAAAAAATGTTTTATGATGAAATGTGGTATTCGAATAATATACGTCTTACTCTTCCATATCATGTATTTCTTAACAGCACAATTCTTGAATTTTATTCTAATTTCTAACATTGAAACACCATATCGTTTGTAAAGTTCAACCTTAGGTGTTACTTTCTGTCAAGATGTTTTATCTGCTATTTCTTTGGATATTTTCATTGCATTCTTCTTGTTTGGGGATAGGATACCTTCTGATTGTTACATTGAGCAGAACATCTCGAAGCCCTTTTTCTGATTAATCACCTGCAGAGAGATTGTGTATTGTGAATACAGTTTTGGTATTTTCGTGTTAAGTTTGCTCTGATTTTAGAGTTTGGCACGTCTTTGCAAAGAGAGACAGGGTTTACTGTGGAAGTTAGTCATGGTACAGTAGTAATTCCACTTGCTAATCGTGTCATAACTGTTAATTCAATGGTTTCCAATTATTATATTTTCTTTTTTTTTTTCCCCAATTACATCCTTATTTACAAAAATCCTATCACAATACGATTGGCTGTCGCTTTAAAAACTTATTCAGTAAATAAAGAATTTCATTTGGACCTCTACACCGCGTCTTGTCTCTTTCCATTTCACCTGCATCAGATCTTTATACCTGTCCTTCTACATATGATTTATCACTATCTTGTTTTGCGGAGGTCCAAGATGACCTCCAAAGAAAATGTAGTTAGAAGTAAATGTTCAATGAGCTCATATAGTTCATTCTTTAAATAATGTTATACTGGTACGTAAGTAAATATATTCAATACTACGTTTATAAATTTACGAACTCCTTAAAGAACGTGGAAACAACCCACACCTTTTTCACCTGAAAGAGCAAATCCCAGCTGCTAAAATGTTCAAGTCGGATAAAAACATAATTTATTCACCACTTTTAAAAGTTCTGATGTTCAGACTCTAATCTCTAATATTAAATGGAATGGTATGAAAGTAAATCAGTTTTATGTTTTATTTTCAAAGACCTGAAAAACTTGGAAACAATACATGAAATTATGATGGCATAAGCGAAGTGATCCTTGGTCATTACTAATATTATAAATAAAAGTATATTATGCTGTGAATTTTTACGATGATATAATTCAAACCTTTGTTTATCTGGACTTTTGAACAGTTGGTAGGTAGATTGTTCTTGGTAAAGTGGTCTTTTTTTACCTAAGTCCGTAAAGCCTCTTTCGCAATGCAAAAACCATTAACGTAGTATTATAATGCTAAATGCGAGACTAGCTATAATGCATGTCATAGTTTTGAAATCAAGTTTATTGGTGTAAACTCAATTTACAAAGTGTAGCTCTTCATCATGTGAGTTACTTTATAAAATGCAAGATAAAATATTATTTCAAGTACCGCGTGGGAAATTACGTGCAGTAAAGTTCGTCCGCATACTAAATTTAACTAGTTCCAATAATTTCTATGCTGTTAACCCTACCTGCTACTAAAAGCTCGCATTAAACTTTAAACGCCAAATTAACAGCTATTATAGAGTTAACATCAGTTTAGATCAATATTGTTTTAGTGTAGAATTAAATTTGAGTTACACGCAAGGCGCTACGATGTACACGGTAAAAAAAAAAAAAGATTATATATTAATTTTGTCTACATTTTTGTTTTATTTCTCTGCATCCATTTACTGTATACTGTATTGAATAGCACACTTTAAACTATTTCTTATCTCACATCGTAATTTAAGCAACTTAAATCAGACACTTATATTTCATATATTTACTTGTTTAAGTCTTTATGAGAAAATTAAACCTTGACGGCAAGCAATGTATATTGTATAGAGGGCGTGGCGCCACGCGCGACCAAGCAGGTTTATATACACATGAGGATTTATTACTTTACTAAGAACTGTTAAACGGTGATAACAACAGCCTTATCTTGTTGTATTACTCAGAATTGCTTTAACTCAGTAACTTGTTTTGATTATCACAAGATCATGCATCATCTTCAGAAACAGATATTTTAAAAGTAAATAAAGAATTTACGATTACTCCCAAAACGCATGATTAAAGAAGTAATGGTTATATCCAAACGGTGACCGTAAACATTTCTGTTTAAAGTAGACGAATGGTAATTTTGAAAAAAAAGAAAGAAAGATATTATATAAGAAAAGGTTCAAAGAAAGATTTCATGTTGTTTTTTGTTTCGTTTTTGCTTTTTACTGCTACATACTAAGTACATCTGCTCTGGTGCTATCAATGTTGTGCCTGTCCCATTCATGGTCTACAATTCTATATTCAAGGCTAGGCTCCACGCCATTTGGCGGACGACTAGCAGTAAGCTTTGTTTGTTTGTTTTGGAATTTCGCACAAAGCTACTCGAGGGCTATCTGTGCTAGCCGTCCCTAATTTAGCAGTGTAAGACTAGAGGGAAGGCAGCTAGTCATCACCACCCACCGCCAACTCTTGGGCTACTCTTTTACCAACGAATAGTGGGATTGACCGTCACATTATACGCCCCCACGGCTGGGAGGGCGAGCATGTTTAGCGCAACGTGGGCTAGCAGTAAGCAATGTGATAATAAGCTTTACCCGATCAAACCTGTGTTGCTCTTTGGCCATCTTATTTCCATAATTACAGGAGACCTGGCATGGCCACGTGGTTAAAGCGCTCGACTCGTAATCCGAGGGTCGTGGGTTCAAATCCTCGTCACACCAAACGTGCTCGCCTTTTCAGCCGTTGGGGTCTTATAGTGTGACAGTCAATCCCACTATTCGTTGATGAAAGAGTATACCTTGCAATTACTTAGCAACGTACGACTCTTTGTAATACACAATAATCCACCTTTTACCATTGTTATGACTCTGAACGACAGCGCCATGTGAGACATGTTTCTCCCATGGATTTACCCCTGATGCTAGAAAACGTCACTTGCGACGGTGACACTGTCTACCTTACTTGTGTGTTTAATTTTTTTCATGACCATTGGCCTTTTTACTTCTATTTAAGGTTGTATCTGTTTTTAACTTCATTTGTTTTTCACTTTGATTCATTTTTACATTTTGTAATGATTGTACTTTTTGTTTGTTTGTTTTGCTTTAGAATTTCGCGCAAATCTACACTAGAACTATCTGCACTAGCCATCCCTAATTAGAAGAGTGAGACTAGAAGGAAGGCAGTTAGTCATCACCACCCACCGCCAACTCCTGGGCTACTCTTATAACGCCCCCACGGCTGAAAGGGCGAGCATGTTTAGTGCGATGGGGATTCGAACATGCGACCCTCAGATTACGAGTGGAGTATCTTAACATACCTGGCCATGCCGGGCTGTATTAGTAAGGCAAAGTAGAATTTCCTTTCAGTAAATACATGTCGATTTTCATTTATGGTGATATATTTCTCTGTGTGATTTTGTAAGCTTCTTTTAGTTTTATAAGTCTCTAATGATGAAAGATTTGGATCGAATTGGCTAAATCCAGTGTCATGCCAAATGTCTACACCTTAGTTTTCTTAATTTTGTTATTATATTGTAAAAAATAATGCGTAAAAAAGAGTATCGATACATTATGTACACACCAGAAACATTGTTATGAACATCTTTAAATTATTGCGTGACTCCTTATTTTCAGGAAAATTTGATGCTGATGATAACTTAGAGAAAACTGTAGGAACAAATAACGGTATTGCGTTTCTCTTTTTCTTTTGTCTGTATGTGTACTATGATAATAAATGCAAACTTACTCTTCTCACAGGAGTACTAATGAAAGAGTAAAAAAATATATATTTTTTAACATAGCAGTGTTCATATCTATATATATATATTTATACTTGTTATTATACTACTATTTCTAGTAAACTGCTAGGCGTTGTTTAAAATGTAGCTTACCAGTGTTGAACAGAAGCAATAAATCGATTAGTCGCGTGTGCTGGTTGGCGCCTCTCACATACCGAGAATCATAATTTTTATTTGGTTTATAAAATTAACTGCAGGTTTTATAGCTAAAAAAATTAAAGGAAACAATTTTGATCACTTATCCTTTATTTTTGCCTATATTATTAGGTATTTGACGTTAAGAAAGACTTTTAATCGAGTTCTCATGCAAAAGAAAAACGAAGAGTGGGCATGCGTATTTCTATCGTCGCATGATAGTAAAATACTGCGGTAAAAGATGCGAGGTGGGTGAGTTGATGATTGTGTTTAATTTTATTACTCAACTGGGACCTTGTTGTAGTGAGTAAGAGTTCTGTGCCTTTTTAATAATTCCTGTTCATTTTCAGAACGATTGTAAGAGTAAATGTAGTACTCAGTCTTTCAAGATCCTTCGACGTGCTCAGGTATGACGTAAACGTGTATTAGCCTTCCAAATTCACTACTTGCACTAGTAGTTATAATACTACTAAGCCTAATATTATAACTATTAATAATAAGAAAACTGTAGTCTCTATTGGAAATTGGAACTGTACTTGAGATACTTGAACAAGTTCGACAAGATCTCTTGACGTTGAGAGTGAGACTGAGTAAAGGACCGAAGATGCATGATTGGACACATTTGTGTTGACGTTAAGCCTTAAAAAAGTGACAAGTACTGAGTTTTACCTACTTTCTAATTATTATACAAAATAAACCGAAATATGAAGCTAATTTGAAAATTGCGTTAGCAGCAAAGACAAGGTATGCCTTTTTGTTCTTATTTTGTATGAAGTGTAAAGTTAAGGAAAGAGGTTTACTTTTAACAACTAGTCATTTTTATTGTGGATTATTTTATGAAATCGATATTAATGGTATATCTATTATCATAAATGTCCAGTGCAAATATTTCATGTACTTATAAGCTTTATTTACATGGTTAGTGGAAATTTAAATTTGAAACATGACACTGTATATAATATTTGCATGATTAGGCAAATCTCTTATAACTTGAAGGTTTAACACGTTTGGGGGGATATTCAACACTAGAATTGTCAGTAAGATACACCCATGAATGCTAACACGAATCTCGTACCCTTTTGTACTTCAAAAGTTTAGTAAGAGTTCAACAGGTTCCATTGTTGTGTCACACGATATAGAATTGCTTGTAATTTACAACTTTTTATAATACTTGTAGAAAACTAATAGTAAATGTATTACATTTGGATTGTTTAAATGGAAAGCAGTGTAAAAGTTGTAAGAATTTTAATATTAATGGGAAGACATTTTATATTATAAAACTGATATTTTCTCATTTTTATTAGTAAAAATAGAACTATTATTAAACTTGAATATTTTCTAACATGTAATGAGGGTGTAATAAGTGTTACATTACTGTATTATGTTAATGATGTGAGATGTGTCATACATTCATAAAGTAACAGGAAAATTGTTTAATAATAAATTTAAAGTGACTTTTATGGCCAGTGAAATTAAAATGTAAAACCTTGCAGATTAGTTGGAGTATTTACTGATGTTATGATTGATTGATATATTCTGGAAAGTTCATATGTCATGCTCTCATTACCTTTTGTCTTAAAATGTATGTCTAGTATAATACTAAAATGCTTAATGAAAACCATTAATGTAATTTGGCAATTATTGGCTAAACTACTACACTTGGTATATGAAAATTTAAAAAGCATTTGATTTGTATGTCTTCAAAACTGTTATACAAGGATACAGTAATATTTTTCTAAAATTAAAAAATTGTATAAATAGGCTCAAGAAACAGTTTTTTTTTTTTTTTTTCACCAAGCTTTGGTTTTTCCACCAAAGTTTTGAAAAACTGATAACATCTTATTTGAGTATAATACGTAGTTGTCCACTCACTACAAAACAGATACCATTATGTGAAGAGTGTAGATATTACTGGAATAGTAACAGCATTAGGTAATCTAAGATATTAAGAGAGGCTTAACATTTTTTGCATTTGTTTTTTTAACGCTGTAGAAGAACTATAGAAGACTTGATTCAAATTTTCAGTATTCACAATTGTAAGGGTTATGGATATGTTCTTATGTTTGGTTTCTTTGAGCAGAAGTAGAACCTGAATGTTAGAGGAGGACTTGTATAATGACTCTGGGAATGGGGTTTCTTATGAGAATAAGTTGGCATCCTTTTTACTTCCAAGAAGAGAAATCTTACTGGGGTTTACAAAAGTTGAGAACTAGGTGAAACTTTAATGGCTCATATCTACAAATGTTGACTCCTTGTGTGGAAACCAGCTACCTTTATCGATGTTACCAGTGCTCTGTTGATTCTCCATATTTTGCTTATTGTAGCTACACTGTGTAGTGCTTTGTTTTTCAGTAGTTTAGTTTTCACTGATTTTGATGAAGACTTCTCATGGTTGCAGCTTTCACCTTACTTGTGCAGAGAAGTGATGCCAGTGTAGTTGTTCTTCCTTATTTAGATTTACTCCTGTAGGATTTTACCATCCAGTTTTTTGCCATCTCCCATCCATCCAAGCATGTACCTTTTGAAGAGAAAAATTGTTTCTCCACTTATCTAAAACTTACTCTACAAGAAGAAATTGTCTGTTACTATATAGACTAAGCCAATTTTATTCATGTAATTTAAAACAATATTGAATGTAATTTCAACACTGTACAAGTACATGCATTAATATGCATCTGTGATTAACTTTATTTATTTGGTTATGATGTATGAATCTTTTTCCTGTAGCTATTACAGTTTAGGATTGTTGTCTACCTGAAATAGTTTCTAGTCAGTAGTAGAGCCCATCATTGGACAAGTATGTTGGAGCCATCTTCTTCAGAAGAAGAAAGTGACAATGAAACAATTGAAGACGAGAGCTCTGAAACCACTGTGCTTTCAGCCTCGGCCACGACTTTAGAACTACCTCGAAGCGGAAGTGTAAGCCGTAGTTTATCCCCTGCAAGTGTAGCAGAAACATTAAGTATTGGGAGTGTTTCTCAGTCACGTTTCAACAACTTAGCTCGGCCATCAAGTCCAAGCCCTTCTTTAGTTAGTGATAAAGAAAAAGATGATGTCGATCGTGCAGAACAGGAGGAAGAAGAAAGAAAGAAAAGACTTCAACTTTATGTTTTTGTACTTAGGTGTATTGCTTACCCATTTAATGCTAAACAACCAACAGATATGACTCGGAGACAAACAAAAATTACAAAACAACAATTGGAAACTATTCAAGGTCGTTTCCAGTCTTTCTTGAAAGGTGAAACTCAGATTGCTGCTGATGAAGCATTTCAGAATGCTGTACAGAGTTATCTCGAGGTGTTTCTAAAGAGTGATCGTGTACTGCGTATGGTTCAGAGTGGTGCTTGTTCAGCACATGACTTCCGTGAAGTCTTTAGAAACAACATTGAAAAACGAGTGAGAAGTCTGCCAGAAATTGATGGCCTCAGCAAGGAAACTGTTCTAACTTCATGGATGACAAAGTTTGATGCAATATTTCGTGGTGATGAAGATACAAGAAAGCAGAGCCGTCTTCAACAGAACATTGCATCAGAGCTTATTTTAAGCAAAGAGCAGTTGTATGATATGTTCCAAAGTATATTAGGAGTAAAGAAATTTGAACATCAACTTCTGTATAATGCCCTTCAGGTAAAACGTAATTAGTTTTAAATTTTTAAAGCTTAATGTTTAAGAAGTGCATTATTTATAACTTTCTAAGTTGCCTTCTGTGGAAATAACACAACTGGTCTTTATTTAGGAGCTTAGTAAAATGTTTTAAACATTTCCTGCTAATGGACATATTGTGAATGTATTATTACACATAATAAAAACATGTAGGATAAGTAAAAATTTTATTTTTGTTTGACCTTTAATGAAACTTGTAGGGTTTAGGTAGTATAGGATATAAATTTATAAATGTATGATTGTTACATGTATTGAGGTTGAAACACTTGTAGTTTTAAAGAAGATACATTGGGCTTAGCCTATATGATAAAGTATATGGAAACATTTTTGAAGTGATCTTCAGAAATTGTGATGAGATTTTTGTATACACAAAAATCTTTTACTTGTAAAGAATTTGGAGAATATGTAGCACTAAAACTACTAACCTAATCTTTTACGAATTTCATGAGAAAGAAACTGGAAGCCCAGTCTAATTTTGTCTTTTTATTGACTTAGACCAATTTCAAGGAATTTCACCTCTCATTAGTAATAATGGGGAAAAAAACAAAACAGACTAGGCTTAGTCATCAAAATTTATAGTTTTGATGATGTAAAAAAATTTACCTAATATGCAAAGAGTTTAGTGTTTTCTCAGTGTTGACATTTTTACTGTTTTTATAGTGCATTTTATATATGTTTGCATCTGGGTTTATGTATATTTTCAGGGACAGGTAATAAAGCAGCATAAATGTTGTATTAATTATTTTAATTAAACAAATATAATTTTATTTGGATAAATTTTGAAACAATTAAATCGTTATTTTTGTAAAAGCTCATTCAGTCTATTTTGTACAGGCATTTGTAAATCAATAATGATTTAAGAAATCTTTTTCAGATTGCAGAGAAAAATAAACTTGGTAATAAAACTGAGTAGTAATAACTCTAAAAGAAATAATAATTAATGGTACTTCTCAAACGTATCTTCCTACCATGAATAGTCATGATTATTTGTTAATAATGCATATGAAAGGAAATGCAAAAGGATATTTGGATCAGAGATTTCATTTATGAACTTCATTTTTCTTTTGTTTTTTAATGTGGTAAACTTCAAAGGCACCACGTTAACAGTTGAAATATACAAGTGGAAAATCTAACATCAGAGGGATAATTTATGTATTTTAATATATAACCATTATGATAACTCGTATTTCTAAAAGTCCCAGTCTCCCTTCAATTCATGTTGTGATTAAGTCATTATTTTGGTAGTTTATATTTTGAGAATTGAAAAATTTCAATCTGTTTCAACATTTGTTTTGGTACGTGGTTATTTGCACGCAAAAAATTTAAATCATCCAAAATATTTTTTTTAGCTGGATTCAGCCGATGAACAAGCTGCGGCCATTCGCCGTGAACTAGATGGAAGGATACAGAAGGTTAATGAAATGGAAAAGGTTTGCTTTCTTTATAAATAAATGTGTATATGTAAATTATGTTGATTAAAAAAAAAGTGATTTTTAAAATTGACTGATGGTGCAGAATTTGTATTAAAATCATTCCATAAAGAGTTATTTAATTGTTCCACAGAAATTTTGATAATGTTATTGTTTTGAAAAGGGGAAACTGTTACAGGGTAAAGACAATGGTTTTTTTTTTCAAGCAGGTTTATTAGTGATAAAAATCCACACTGCTCAGTTTTTCTAAAATACATCTTGAATATTGAAATGTTGTCCTTTATTTATTTTAGTTGAACAATTGAAACTAAAATTTACAAATTCTTTTAAACTATAGAGCAATTTGTCAGTTTGGAATTTGATTTATTTTTCAGAATCGAAAGCTGATGCCAAAGTTTGTTCTGAAAGAAATGGAAAGTTTGTACATAGAGGAGCTACGATCATCGATCAATCAGTTGATGGTCAATTTAGAGAGCTTACCAGTATCAAAAGGAAGTGCTGAAGGGAAGTATGGTCTTCAGAAACTAAAACGGTATAATCATAGGTGAGAGATTGTCTATTTTTATACCATTTTTGCCTTTTAGGAGTATTTATTTGAAATACTCTAAGAGTTTTTCTTTATTTCAATTGTAGCTTTATTTGATCGAGTGAAACGTGAGTAACTATTTTTGTATGCACATGATTTATTACAATGTTATAAGTTAAACCCATGTGATTGTGCTAATTACACTTTTTTGGAAATGAATTGAAATTTTAATGCACTTGAGCTGTGAACATTGTATTTAGCACCTATATATTTGGACCATGGTAAATTCTTCACCACCAAAATATATAATGCTGCCACATAAAAGTCTAAAGGGCTATAACAGCCCTTCCTGAAGGTGGATGTGCATAGAGCAAGAGTGTTAAATGATATATAGCCAAAACACAAAATATTTTGCAGAAGAAAATCTTCATTGTTCTCCATAGAAGTAGAAAAATTGTACAGCAGAGTTTTAGGATAGCACCTGACTCCAAAACTACACTGAATGTGATCTTGATACTTTCCTATAGTGGAAAGTGAAGGTTGCAAAAGAGAATTCTTGTTTCAAAAGTTTATTTCATGAAACTAGTCATATCTTCTGTTGCTATTAAAATGATAATAAGGGACTTCAAGGTCTATAAGGTTTTGAAGCTCTCAGCCACACCTTTAAGTCATTGGTTGTTTTTGTGAGAAAATCGTCAAAGAAGTTGCAGTCACCGCATAACTATTATGACACAAATTCACTGAGTCCATGATGCAATTACAACAGGTTTTGTTTTTCTAATTCGTATTCTGTTTAAACATTTTTTAGGAAGCTGATGTACACATATAGTGTTTGTAGAAAGTTTCTCAAGGCATATGGTCTAAAATTAGCTCTATCATTCATTCAAGAATGAAAATTGCAGTGTTGGGCAGAAATTTGTAATCATGGCTATTGTGTTGAGGATGATGGAAATGGTTGCAAGGGAAACTTGACCTGGAACACTTTTCTTACAAAATGTGATTAACCCACAGTACATTCTGGAAGAAAGCTCCTCTGAGGTAGAAATGAGAAATATCTTGATAATAGGTTTCCTTTATCTCATGGAAACAGTTTTAAGTGTAGTTTTAATGGCACAGGAGTGAAGAAGCAGTTTTCAATGTCAGGGACTTCCTCGAGTCTTCCATTTATTTATAAAATTGACTGAATACACTTAAAATCTGTTAAGATGTTTTGAAGTATTTTATATCTATTTACCACATTTAATATGAAGACAGTAATGTTTTTTGTATTTAATAAATAATTGCTTAATTATTAAATTTTTAGATTTTATTTGAGTATAAATAATATACTTGACAGATGCTTTTATTTACTATTTAAAACTTGCATTTTTCCAAAAAGAATACAAAATTTTATTTATTTTATTCTCTCTGAAAAAGATTTAATGGAATTGTTATAGTTTAAAGATTTTTGAACTGTTGAATTAAAAATGTATATTTAATGCTATTGCATAAAATTTTATAAATTTGATAGAATGATAATGTTGAAGTCGTATTTTGTGTATATTGTTTTTTATTTTTCAAATGATGATAAAATGTGCCAAATTAACTTATTTTTCTTAAATATTTATTGTTAAACAAATGATGACTTTTGTACGTATGCTATTCCTTAATAATCAAGTAACCTCTTCCATGCTGCCACATTATATGTATTGTAGTCGTCAAAGGTAAAGATTTATTATTAAATAATATTCATTGCTACTAAGTTTCACCCATCTGTGGCATGCTGTGTATCTTTTAAGGTTCAGAAAACAGCAAAGATTGCTTATGATCTATCAAATTCATCAATTGATTGCTTTTGTCTCATCTTCTATGTAATGCAAATTATGCATGTTTAAATATCAAAGTTCTTCCTCTTAAAATTTTTTATGACAACTGTTTTTTATTTTGAAATTATTTTTGTTTATAAAGTAGAAGAAAATACAAAATCTTTTGGAGAATTATTCTTAGAAGTGAAAACATCTTTGAAAATTTTTGTTCAGAAATTGAAACTGTATTGTTATAGTCTATTTGAATAACAGTATTTGTCAGAGAGTTGTATAAAAGTTTGCATTTACTTTAGCAAAGACCAAACTCAGTAGTGTTTATTCATACATGACACAAATAACATTTAGTATTAATTAAGGCTAATTTTATTGTTGGTTAACAATGAAGAACCAGGCATATTTTGATTAATAGAATGCTTGAGTTGTAACCAGTGGGCTTATGATACCTTTTATCATTGCCAGGAATACTTTGAGGCTGTGGGTACAATATAAAAGTGACTTACAGAACCTTCTTCTTTGTCAAACAAGAGCATTCCCAAAGTTGATAGTAGATTCTGTGGGTTGTTTTCTTCCTTCTAGTACAGCTCCTAATCTGGAAGCTGTGAAACCACAGGGCAGCAGGATAGTATCAGAGGGCCATAGAAAATGCAAAAAATAGATTTTTTTACTATTTAGATACTCAGTATCTATAGTTTTATTGGGTTGGAACACTTAATTAGTATGTGGCACACATTTAGGGGATGTTGTGAAAACATGGGGAACCCATGCTATAATCTGTCAGTTAAAAATCAAGAACAGATATGTCTTTTTTTATTGCTTTTATGAAAATTTTGAAGTGGATAAAATTGATTGTGAAAATGTAAGTCTTAAAAAAATTCTTTTCTTATTGGATCAAAACTTTCTAAAATCATGAATGAGATTATTGTGTGCATGTAAAAGCTTGTCAACATCAGCCTGCTTTTCCTTTGATAGATGGTTGGACTTAATTACTTCTCTAAAAATTATCATGTTTAGTTAGCTGTGAACTTATTAACACTTAAAGACTATTTATGTGACTCTACTAAGCCTTTATTTTTTCTTTATTTCCTGTTTAAGAAGTTATATTTTACTTTGTTTATTAAAAAATACTTCATAGATGAATATGAAGTTATACTTTGACTAATAATTTAATATTTAACTCAAATGGTGTTTACATTTGTAAAGTAAAAGTCAGAGGTACCACATAATGCCCAAGCAGTTTCTTTCAAAGGTGATTCCAATTACATGAATATCTTTTACAAGATCTTAGAAATAAATGTAAGCAGTTGTCAGTTACACCTAATTATTATTATTATTACCAAAATTCCAACTTTTACTTAAATAATTTGAATGTTGCTCTGAGACTTCTTTAAAGATATGTTTTAGATGCATGTAGCCTCTTGAGTTCATTTATTCTGAATTACAAGGTTGTATTGAAACCTATTATCACTATTTAACTTACATTACACATATATACATTCTTAATCTGAAGTGTCTTGCATTCTTACCAGAGGAACTTGCATTACACATTTTGTTTGTCCTTGCACAAGTTAATGTCAGCTTAAATTTGTTCTTTTTTATGTATCTATTCTTTATGCTGTAGCTTGCTTTATTTGTTCTACTTTTTATATAATATATTGTTCATGTTTTGTGATAATACATCTGATATGTGCTATATTTAGTGGTTCTCAGCCTTTTCTAATCCACTCTTCTAGTGCCAAATTTGTGTCATGGAACCCTTCACCGTATGCTCTCTCAAGTAATAAGTTTGTGACTAACTATTTGTACTTAGTCTCACTTGCTACTTTAAAACAATGTGGTAACATGTGCCATTTTGAAACTATCTATATTAGTAAAGAAATGTGATGTAGTCAGACTACAATTACGTAACTAGTATGTATTTATACAGTAAAATATATGGAACTTGTGCATTTTGCTGAACCCCTGGATGTCTGTCTAGGAACCCAAGGGTTCTGTGAATCCCAGTCAAGGAGCACTGTGTTATACATGTTTAAATAGAGTAGTACAAATATTGTTACTTATGTAACCAAACGTAGACATGTTTAAAGTATTAGTCTACAATTTTAAGTTAAGTCATACTTTATTTTTATATGGTGTAATGGGGTTTGGGGATATTTTGGCACATGACACTCTTTATCTATAATAACAGATAATTGTTGTAAAATTCATTATTTTTTAAATTTAATAGACCTGCTTGAGGCATACTTTCTGCATGTTTACTAATAGGTATACTTATTGTGTACTTTCTCTGTTCAGTAACAGTTTTCTGGTGAAGTTTGTGTATATTCAGTAACAGAAACCTTAGGGTGTACTTTGTTACTGAAACAGTTATATTTTTGGAGTTTTTTATGCACATTTAATAACAGTATATATCTATAATTTCAGGGTGTTTGCAATAGCATCAACACTTGTGTAATTCCACTATTTAATAACTTTGTACTTTGTATATGTTATAATGCACATTTTGTTTAATTTCAATGTATTTAATTACAGTTAAATTTGTGTAATCAATAACAGTTATAATTCTGACATACTTGTGTGTTAATAACAGGTACCTTTGTAATGTGATTTCTGTATTCAGTAACAGGTGCACTTCTATAAATGTTCTGTTTAATAAACAAGTACTCTTGTGATGTATTTTTTGTGGTTGATAAGAGCACATTTGCACTGTTCTTTGTGGTTGATAAAAGGCATGCTTTTTGTGAAATTTTCTGTGTACTTGATTATAAGGCACATTTGTGTTGCATTTTCTGTTTGTTTAACCCTATCATAATGGGTCAGGTATAAAAGGTTGTATCATTGCATTTGTTGACTTCCATTGAAAATTTTATTAACTAACATTTTTATGAATTTATGTAAATATATTTGGTATCAAATTTTAGATTATAATTCAAATTTTTCTGATGTCAGAATACTAAGCTTGTTGTTTCATATGAATTAGGAATTCAAATTATCAGTATTAACAAGCTAGAATATGAAATGAGAACCTCATATCTTTTTCATTGCATATATACTGAACCAAATAGTGGCTCAGTTCACCTCTTTCCATTTTTGGAAACGGTGTCTTACATATACTTCAACATATAACGTGAATAGCTAATTGACAGCTTGGGATGTCCCCATTTCTCAGCCATTTTAATATTTCAAAAGGCCACCTCATTCTGTCTCGCCAAAATTTCAAAGGTATAGGCTGTCTATAGTCTGCTCTAATTTGATATTTGTTTATATCTAAATACAGTTTAGTTATGAAGCTTGATAAATTAGTGGAATTCTATGGGATCTGTATGGTAATTTGTGATTTTTTTGGGGTTATTCAGCTGTGTATATAAAAACCTAACAAAAAAATATTTGCATTTCATATCCTCCACATGCAAAATTTGAAAAGGCTTATAAACCTAAGTCAAGCAGCAGCCGAGTAGAAAAGTTGTAACTAAAAGAAAGAATTGTTTACTACACTTCTTTATTTACTCTTCTAGATTTAAAAAAAGTTTAATAACTTATTTCTGAATAGTATTATTTTGTATACATATTTAATTTAAAATAATTAAAATGTGACTGTATATTACAAAGTACTGATATACTAAGGTATGACCAAGTCAGGATCACTTTGTAAAGTCTAAAGGCCAGTTTTGTATTATTGGACATGATAGTATGAGTGTATGTGCACTTCATCAGTGCAAGTTCTGTAATGTTAGCCAGGCAGAACTGGAAGGTTAACATATTAAAAATAATAAATAATGTTATAAGATTTAAGCTTATTTACACTGAACATTTATATTTCACTTTATAATTTGTAATCATTCTAAAAATTAAAAGGATAATTTATATTTGCTGATTTTTTATAATAATTACAAAGTCAGTCAGGTTGACAGACCTCACACAGGGAATATAAAAGAATATAAAATAATACTGAAAACAAATATTTGACGTGTGTTTAGGAAGTGTTGGAGATAACACAAGTAATATAGATTTTTGGGATGAAGAATAGTTTTAATCATAACATGAAATCACTTTACATTGAGACTAGTAACCAAACATACTTAATATTTTCATGAATAAATATTTAGTAAAAAAACTTCATCAGAAGATCTGATTGTTTGTGTACAAAATCTTGCAGTCATTACTAAAAGTCAAACCAAATTTTGTGAAGGTACATATACTGTTGGGCCTGGCATGGTCTAGCTCGTAAGGCGTGCGACTCATAATCCGAGGGTTGCGGGTTCGCGCACGCGTCACGCCAAACATGCTCGCTCTCCCAGCCGTGGGGGCATTATAATGTGATGGTCAATCCCACTATTTGTTGGTAAAAGAGTAGCCCAAGAGTTGGCGGTGGGTGGTGATGACTAGCTGCCTTCCCTCTAGTCTTACACTGCTAAATTAGGGACGGCTCGGTGCAGTGGGCTAACAACCTACTCACTTAAATACTTGTTGAAGAATCCGCAAGCGATTGCGGCCCTATGTTCCTAGATGGAATCTAATGGTTATAACTAACTAATTAACATATACTGTATCAAAAGTTATAGTATAAATACTTGTGCAAGTGTGTTTATAAATTCATGTAAATTATGCCACGCATGTTACAAAAGGGTTAGTAATCTTATTTCCCTATAAATTTTCATGTTTAATACATTAAAGCCCAGTGGAAGGTATAATGCAAGGCAAGAACTGTGCACAGTATTGAGGTGATTTGAAATCTGTTAAAAAAAAAACAAACAACTGAGAACAATCTAATATAACTCCCAGAAAGTGAGATATACCTATAGCAGATTGGTTGTGCAAAAAACAATTTTTCAAAGTTTAAGATAATATATTAAGAGTTTATTAACTTAAAAAACCTTCAAACTAAAAAAAAATAAAACTTATAGTTGAATTGTGCAGTTATTGACATCATCACTTGAAAAACTTGCTGTTTTCAAACTATTGGAGCTAGAAATAAGCCTCAAATGAATGCAGAGTTAACACGTTGATTAGTTTTGTTCCCTGACAAGCTGTTTCTGCTCTCAAGTTTGATCATTACAACAGGGAGCACACATAAAAAAAACCAAAACAAAATTAGGACTAACATTTTTTTAACCCAATATTTTGGGAATAATTTGAGGGTATGCATGATGCAAAATATTTCGAAGCTTGATGCTCTCATTTTGTGTTTGTAAAACTGCAAGATAACCACACTGGTTTAACAAGACATTTATATTGTTTCCTTGTTTGATAACACCTATTTGTGTTGTACTTACTGCATGTTTAATAAAAAAAAATTCTTTTTTGTGAAGTTTCTGTTTCGAAACAGATGTATATTTTAAGTAATTTTTATGCTTAAATGATACACATTTTGATTAGTTTTTTTTGTTTTGTGATAGTATAAGGTACCTCTGTGTGTTTTTAATAATAAATCCATCTGTGGTATATTTTGTGTTTATATTGAATTTTTTCTATGGTGAATAATACGTATTTCATTGTGAATTTAATTCGTTTGGTTGATGTGCCTTTATACTCTATACCAGATTTGCACTTTTTTTTATCTGCTTTACAATTAGTGAGTAACTGCTTCTGTTTTACAGAATGTTTTACATGTTTTTGTAAGCTTAGTTGCATTGTAAGAATAAACCTGTGATTTTATAATATACATTAATCTTCCTTTTGTTACAGGATAACCTTTTTTCTATAATAATCAACTTATTCTTCTGGTATATAACTTCTCCATAATAACATGATACTTGCTCTTTTAACAATTAACCCATAATGTCTATAATTTAATTTACTTGTTAATGATAGCATGTACTTTTGTTACATGGTGCAATTACAGTGATTAACCCAAGTTTTCACTTGATACATGAGAATCTAACAAACAAAAGAAAAATGTTACTAGTTGGGATAGTTTAAAACACAGTGGATACAGCAAATCAAAATTATTAGATAGACGTACCTGGTAATGTAATAAATAAAATTCAATAACTTTTATGTATGAATCTTCCTCAATCAGTGAACTTATTAAATGAAATTATTTTATCAATTATTATACTTTTGGTATTTCAAGAAACAATAAATGCAAACTGATATGAGCTGATTTGTAACTATAACCACACAACTGAGGGAAGTCATTATTCCTGCTTACACAATCTAGGTCAAAGTAGTACAATGAAACAATTTAAGTGTTTTTATATATTTGAAATTATTTTGTAACACATTACAAGTAGTAAATTTAATTTTTTATTTCAGGCACATAATTCATTTTTTACATATTAAGCAATTTGGGTTTATCTCTTTACACAAAACTATTGTTTATCTTGATGTGAAAGTTGTTGACAGGACTAAGATTTGTTTTATCTTGAGTTCCCTTTAAAAGTAAAAGCAACACAGTATTTTACCATTAGTATATTCATTAACCTACACAGTATTTTAGGCTTCCTCTGCATTGCTTGCGAGATGAAACAGGTGAAATGGTTTTATGAATACAGAATGATATTCTAAAGTCAGTGGTGAGTGAGAAAGTATATTTGTTGATCCCTGGTGTTACTCTTCTATAGTGTAACTTAACTATCCAAAATAATGTCCTTCTGTTACATGGTACTTTTCATGTAATGATTATTCTTTGCTTTTATAATATAATTCTCATGTTTTTAATAACTTGCTGTACTATCTTCTTTTTTTTTCATGTAATTATTATTTTCTGTTTCTATAACATTTTTATATTGTTCATAATAACTCTCTTGTTCTTTCATGCTGACTGGATAGCCGCGGCAGATCTTCTGTTTTAAGGCAGGTAGATTTGAGATAGTATGGTATCTTAGTTTGTTTTTTCTCATCTATTGGTGGTGGTGTAGAGTTTTGTAGCTTTCATTTTATGTGTGTATTGTAAATATATTAAATTTAAATATAGTTATGATTTAAAGTAATAAATCTAATCTGAGAGGTGCAGGAAAATAGTGGAATGAATTTGTGTGAAATGCAGGTATTTACACTGCTTAACTTTTATCTGTGGTCGTAGCTTGCATGATGAATACATATTTTTTTTATTATTAATTGATTTTTACCTTTTCTTATAAATGATCCAAAGATAGTAAGTAGTTAATATGAATAATTAATGCTAAACATTATTTTACAAATATAATAAGAGTTATGTAAGTGATGAACAATTAACACTTAAGGATTTAAAATATTCTCATGCTTTCAGATCATCTTTTTTTCTTAGTTGTGCTAATATTTGTTAGTATATTATATACCTAGAAGCTTCACTATCATCAATATGTCACCTTTATAATACGAAGCAAAAACTAATAATTTGTAAAATAAATTGTACATTTTCACCAACAATTTGAAAAACCATTAAATTTGTGTTTAATCATTACTTCTTCAGAAAAGTTAATTTTGGAGTGGTTTTAAATCCATTTAAAGTAAACTTGTAAAAAAACTACATAGTATGAATACACTATTTCTGTGCAGTATATGCTGAAGTTTTTATGGTATTGACATTATTGTATATGTTTGTTGTAAACAACATTCTAGGACTTTTGAAAGTAGAAAAACATATAGAGCTGTGAGGCTGGTTGCAATGCAAGTGTTTTGCAAAATTCATTACCTAGAATATGTGTTTACATCAGTGAAGGTCAAGTTTTGTGATAGATTGCATTAGATGTTAAAGCAGTTGTAAAATATCTGTTTATGAAAAAAGAAAGTAACATAAACTATTGTAAATATAATTTTAATGAAAATATTTAAAAAAGTATTTTTAAAAATTAATAAAGATGCTTTTCTAGAAGATGTTTGTGTAGAAATGATTTTTTACAGTATCATAAGTTTGTATTATGTCTAGAATTAGGAAACCTTGTTAAATTAGGTCATTTAATCTTAAACTAAAAGGTCATTCAACTTTGAACCAAGTTGTTGGTATAATATGGTAGGTGTTTAGTAATTTGTTAAAGTAGTCGTCTAGCCTTGAATGAAATTTGTGTTATGTCTAGAAGTTGGTAATTTTTTAAAGTAATTATTCAGCCTTAAACAACATTTTAGGACTTTTGAAAGTAGAAAAACATATACAGAGCTGTGATGCTGGTTGTAGTGCAATTGTTTTGCAAAATTCATTACCTAGAATATGACTGGGATACGAGAGGCATAATAATAGTCTGTTCATATCTCCTTGGCACTTGATAACATAGATGCCAAATGAAAGTTTATGCCAAAATAATTTATACAACAGTGCATAGTCACAAAAGGAAGGACAATACTAGAACTTGCTGTTCCATTCTGGCCCAGCATGGCCAGGTGGTTAAGACACTTGACTTGTAATCCGAGTCTTAGGTATGAATCTCCATCATGCCAAACATTTTCATCCTATCAGCTGTGGAGGTGTTACGGTGTGATGGTCAATCTCATTATTCATTAGTAAAAGAGTAGCCCAAGAGTTGGCAGTGGGTGGTGATGACTAACTGCCTTCCCTCTAGCCTTACACTGCTAAATTAGATATGGATAGATCAGATAGCCCTTGTGTAGCTTTGCGTGAAATTCAAAAACAAAGAAAACCAAACTGTTCCATTCTAGCATGTAAGCAAGACATTGCAGTTGGCCAACATACTGTTTTGTATGTGTGTGATTATGGTGGCAATTTTTATTGTCTTAGCCATTTTGTCCTGAAATCTCTACAGATCTACACAAAAGTATACTTTAACAACATTAAATAGATATTAGACTGTCTTAATTTTAATTGAAGTTGTGGAATCTAATGTGCTTAAACAGGAATATTATATACTTACCTGTTAGTGAAAATATTAGAAACGGTAATAAATCTAAAAATAAAGTAGAAAATAAGAGCAAAAACTGAAAATTTGTATACATTTAACTTATTTAATGGCTTGATTTTATTTCATTTAAAAGTTTTATTTAATAATATTGATTTCTATTTCCTCAATATTCATACTTAAATTGCTCCATTAGTGCTGTGCAATTAACTCTGGTACAGGACCACAGGAAGCAGTAAGGTCAGTCAGACTATGCACTGATCACTTTTTAATGGCATGTATAGTTACAACTTGTGTATTAAAACTTGCTTCTTTTAATTCAGTGCATTATGTTGTGTTTATGCAGTATTTGTAAATGACTCAAGATTCAATCTCATTGGATTAAATTTTTAAATATTTTCTGGGGGAACCCCCAGACCTTCTGAGAAATGGTGATGTGGAAATGGCCTGACCACCCGTAAATTGCTTTATATGATAACATGGTACATTGAACTTAAAAATATATATGTAAATTTTAATACAGTCACTGTATGCATACTTCTACATGGATCTTTCCAATAAGTCCTTTTTCAAAGTGAATATTCTTTAATTAAAAATGTATGTATATATGTACACTTGAATAACACGCACGCACACATGCATTTTAAAATTAAAAAATGTCTATATATTAATTGATAGAGTTAAGTAAGTTAAAATCAAATCAAAAGGAAGGACTGTATTAAAAAGAACAAATCCAAACCTCTAACTAATTATATTACTTTGTTACAACCAAAAACATGCCAAAACAAAAATAAATAAAAGTAACAACACTGCAGATTCCAGGGTACAAGCTATAATGTGGGATATGAAATATAGTGGAAAGTCACAGACATAGTAATAAAGTTTTTTCTTCTGTTTTAAGTTATTATAAATGCTTTTATTAAAGCTACAATGTGGAATACAAAATGTAGTGGAAAGTCATAGTAATAAGGTTTTTTTTCTTCTGTTTTAAGTTTTATTTTATGATTTTATTAATTATTGCTTTTGTACTTATTTTTCCTCATTTTTAGCTTCTCGACTTCAACGCTCAAACTGTGGTCAAGATGTAGCTTTCGAAGCATTTCTTTATACCTGCAAGCCCCGTTATGGAATGTGATTTATGACTCCCTTCTTTTTGCTTTTAATTTCATGTATGGACCTTTTAGTTTGCATTTATTTCTGCATAAACCTTTTCTGCTTTCTTTCCTATTCCTTATTCTTTCTTTCTTGTTTTTAAATAAGTGCACAGTATTGTCTGAACAAAAATGTTAAGACAATCAATGAACTATCATACATTGTAGAAAATAAAGGAAGTTTTTATAATTACAACCACCATTATTTTTTCATAGTTAATATAAAATAGTCACATATGTTTTGATAATTTCTAAAATTGTCACACATTGAAATCCAGTATGTTTTTCATATGTAACACTAAACTGTGTTACAGGTCTTCAAAAACCATATTGAAAGCAACAGCAAATTTGTAATGCTTCTTATTACAAAAAAAAAAAAAAAAGTGAAGGTATGTGTGGTTTTTTTAGGGGGGGCCTGGAGACAGATATGGCATAGAACATTTATGTGTCAGAAATGTCTATCAGTATGGTATTTCCTATTTCCAAGGTTTTTTTTTATAAATATATCTAAAGTGGTACAGTTTTAAGGGTAGCTGTATATTTTTTTCACATCAAAAGTTACCCAGGAAAAAAAAGCCTTATGTGAAAGAGAAATTCTGGGGAGGAATATTCCTCCTGCTCTGTAGAAAGAAAACACCTAAGTATAGTATTTGTTATCCATGTAAAATCAAGAAACACAAATCTGGACATGGGCTTTTAATTTATATTTAAAAACAAACAAACCTATTTAATATTGTGCAACACATACATAATATTTAATATTAATGTATGTTTTGTAGCAGATTGCAAGTAGTGGTTTTTAATTCATTTTAATGAACATTCATCATGTTTCATGTATAGTAACAAAGAGAATAGTGTTTTGTGTGTTTGTCAGTTACTGATGAAAGGTTTTAGTTTTTGCACTTTTTCCACACTTCCCATTCTAGAAACATAGCACCTGCATGTTCTTCATGTTAATGGAAATTACAGGACATATGTTATAAAATAAATTATTTTATTTTACTTTGGTAAAACATCTGGAAATTTATATTTGTATCTAAGTGCATTACTATTGTAATTGCATAACAAGTATGAACTGTTGTTACAGTTGGAAGGTTATTAAATGACTTAGCATTAATTATGCAATTATAAATACAATAGGAACCAGGCATCACTCTCAAAAGAAGGATTGACAGAAGATGCTGAGGCTATGCTATCAAAACTAGACATTGTGCTTTCATTCACCCTTGAGGTAGTTATGGCTAAAAATGTTTTTTTTTTAAATTTAACTTATTTCATTTTTAACATTATTTCAAAAATCACTAAACTTGTGTACTTTATTGAGCAGGTTAAGAATTATAATTTTAGTTTGTCAGTGCCTGATACAAATATTTATTAAGAGATTCAGTAAAAAGCACAGATGTTAAATGGACTTGAGAATCAGTTGTTGATTTTTGTCTTGAATGCAGCCAAACTACAGGATACTTGATAGTTATTTAAAATTATAACTTGTATGCAATGAACCATGTCATTAATCAAGGAATGTATACAACAAGAAATGGCTTAAATGGTTTTAGCAATTTAAAAAAATGTCCTACAATACCTTCACATTTGTTATTGTCTCATGTTAACTAGTATTTCACTGTTTACCTGTATATTGTTGTTCAAACTGTTCGGTTTTTTTATTTTTATTATTTTGATATTTTTTAATTTTTAGTTGTTTTAATACTTTCAAGATTAAGCTTTTAAAAGATGGGCTGAGACA
Source organism: Tachypleus tridentatus (assembly GCF_004210375.1). NCBI lineage: Eukaryota > Metazoa > Arthropoda > Merostomata > Xiphosura > Limulidae > Tachypleus > Tachypleus tridentatus. Next base: position 135,561,938 of record NC_134833.1, on the reverse strand, counting down.
TGAAACTTTAATTTTGATGTTAAAATAATTGTATATGTGAATCTTTCATATTTTTTACTTTGTTTTCTGTAAAACAGTTTTTAGTCTTTGAAATATGTGTTACCTTGTTAGAGGTTATGTTTTATTAAATTAAAGTAATGCCTTCTGCTTTGTTATTTAGGTAGTGGTTATGGAAGTGAAAGGACTCAAGTCTCTGGCTTCCAATAGAATTGTCTATTGTACAATGGAAGTTGAAGGTGGAGAAAAGCTACAGACTGATCATGCAGAAGCTTCAAAACCAATGTAAGTTTTATGTTTGATTCACTGGGGAATATTTGTTTGATTTTTAAAAAACTTATTATAAGGTTCATTATCAATTAATCTATATTTTGAGATTTCATAACTATGAATTATATTAAAAAAATGATGATAAATTTTGATTTCTTACTTAAGTAAAATCTTCAGATGCCTCAGAAATTTCAAAAATTAAGTTAAGAATTATTATAGTATTAGACAATGTAATCAAAGTTTTCTGCTCAGTTATGTTTATCTTTCATAATTTTCTTTCCAGGTGGGATACACAAGGAGATTTTACCACCACTCATCCACTCCCTATTGTAAAAGTAAAACTTTACACTGAAAGTCCAGGACTGCTTAGCCTTGATGATAAGGAGTTAGGAAAGGTGAGCTTTAAACATCTATGAGGTACATTTTGGTCAATAGAGTAAACATAGTGTCTACTATACCCCAAAATATATCAACTAGCCATTGTAGTAGGACCTGAATCCAGTATTGAATTAGACCAACTTTGTCTTTCTAATGAAATAAAGATTTGAACTCCAGGTATTCTTAAATTACCATTGCTACAACTAAGAAGGACATGTGTCTCAATATGGAACAGTGTGAAACACAACTCATCAAATTCTTACAGTTGTTCGTTGTCCTCAATTTATGTTCTCAGTATTGTTGAAGTAGAGCTTTCTGGTTTATATCTGTGATCAACAATTGTTTAAACTTGTCGTATTTCACATGACAATTTTTGTAGTTACCTTTATGATGCAGTAATAAATGTCAAATCCTGACATGTTTTGAAGAACTGGTCAGTTTGGAAATTTTGAAAGCGTAATAAACAAAGTGTCCATGGTATCAAATAGGCTAATGTGTTTAGTTGGCAGCTGCTAATCACATGCAACTCTTTTGTTTTAGTGTGTATTTAGTTCAGTGTATAAGATGAAGGTAAGTAAAAACATAAAAAAGGGGATATGGCATTGTCTTGCCATATGAAATATGGTGGTTTCTTTTCATCTGGAGAAAAAGTTGAAAGAATTCTCAGTTTGTCGTTTGTCATCAAAACCTTTTGGTTACTTTTTGACAATTTAAAATTAGATTATAAACAAAAAAAAAACAGAATATTGAAACAGCAATGTTACATTTAATGTTTTCATCAATATAAAAATTATATAATAAACATCATATAAAGATCATGCTTGTTCTGTTAATATATATGCAGATATTTGCATGTATTTATTTTTACCTCTCTGACTAGCTTTTTTAAGTTTTACTGAGTGGTTTTGAAAGTTCTTTGACTTTATATAACTTTCATATATATTCACACATCTTGTTTGCCTTCATAATAAATGTTAGTCACTTTTCTAAAGGTGGTGTTATCTTTGATCCTAGGTTGTCACAAAATTTTGCACAAAATAAACTGGGTGAGTAGGTGAAAGTTAGACCTTTTTCTTAAGTCTGAAAAGTCCCTCTGTGTAATTTGATCACGTTTTGGTTTCTTTTTCTGACACTGGGGTATTAGTAAAACAAATTCCAGATCCCCATTGTCCCAAGCCAGTCTAGTACAACTGAACAGGTCATCCAAGACAGGTTACAGTTACATTGTCCACTTATTAGAATGGACACTGTGCCTGATCTGTAATAATAACCAAACCAAAAAATAGAGACAGAAGTTCTTCAATTGCTGAAAAAATCTATTCTGTTTACACAATTTTTCAGATCCCTTGTAGCCTGTTAAAACCTTAATCAGGCATATACCCTCTAAATGTCAAAACATCACAGTTTATTTTGTTGCATATTTTGAATCATTAACCCTTTTACCATCAATATCCAGTGCAAAAGGAAAGTCTTACAGTCGAAGGCACAAACAATAAAAGGTTTTACATTTAAATTAATTTATTTAACTTCCATGGGGAAAATTACTCAATTTTCTTCTTCCTTATTTTGAAGCACTTCTAACCAATTTGTTTGTAATTTTCCACCTGCTCATCAAAATTCTGCATTCTAACTACTCCCTTTGAAATAATGGACTGTGCCAATAATCTTTCATTAATGAGTCAGTTACAAAGGTTGAACTCTGTGTGTTGAATTAAGAAAGAGCTTTTACTAATTCTTATAGTCTTAGTTGCCGTCCTAAGTTTTTTTTTTTCTGTGGTAAATCCTGAATATTTGAGGATAGACAGAAAGCATGGTCCTTACAAATCAAAAAAGAGGAAGTTTCATGGTTATAGATTAATCAGAAATAAACAATAGAATGCAGAGGGTGCTCATAATCTTAGTAACAGTACAGGTGAAACACTGGAGCTGCCACAAGTTTTTGGTACTAACAGCACAGTAACAGTTCTTTAACATTTGAGTAACTTTCCATGGTGCAAAGTACTTCTGAAAGATAATTTGAACATCTGTATGCTTCGGAAAGGATGCCACCAAAGAAAAGATTACACAACATTGTATCCAAAGTGCTAATTTGTTTGTTGATATGGACATTCTGTCAGAAGTAACAAGTGAATTTTACCATTATTTGTGTGGAAAAAGCTGATCTTAAACATTACCAATAGAAGTGGACTTGTTGCTACTTGGAAATTTGCATGAAAAGGAACAAACTCTCATAATGAGAAAGTTTGGTATATGAGTCAAGAAATGGGAAGGAACTCATTTGTAACTAACAAGCAATTTGTGTATGCTGTCATACATTGGAAACCAGTGTAGTTGGTCTTGAACTCTTTCTTTTGAGCTGAATTTTTTTTGCTGAAGTTGTACATACAGAACAAAAATTTTTTCAAGATTTTAGCAGCTGCACATAGTGTAATGTTCAACTGTTCTGGGAAATTTCACGTTTAGTATTCTGTTATTTCCCACTAATTCATCTGGTGATATACCAAGAAACCTAAAGTTGATGAAATTGCTAAATAAACTACATTATTGAACTCGTACTTCTGTCTCTTGCTCGTAGTTTTTTTATGGCCAAGTTTACATAGTTCTTGCCATACTGAGTGGCCTCTGTCATGAAAGTAAGAGTTATGAAAGTCATGAAAGTTACTTTACGTAACTGTTTTACTATGTTTTTATAAGAATTTGTTTCCCTCATTTCACAAATGAATCGAAATTCTGATGCCATAAATTGTTTGTTCCTTTCCAAAATCCAGAACTTATTTCCAACCTGACCACATGAATTCTGTTCTAACTTGTTTCATCTTTCTTCATTTACTTGTAGTTTTGTAATAAAAAAAAAAAAAATCAGACTAGCACTTTTGAAATGTTCATCATTCAAATCCAGTCATAAGGAGTAGTCACCATAATATTCATCTCCTCCATACCTTGACTTCAGTTTTTCCAGATGTTTTCTGTATGCTATAAAGTGTTTTCATTGTTTGGTATATTTTTTCACAATAGAAAGAAGGCTTTTTGAAATATTCCCACACTTTCTGGTGCCCCTATGATACAACAATTTGGGTTATTGATAATAATAATAGCTAAATTGAGATTGGTTGAATTACTTTGTCTGAACACTTGCATTTTGCAACCAAACATGTGTAGTATTGATGCAGTTGGTAATGCTATTAGAAACTAACTTATCTGCTCTCTTGACGAGTTAATCTATAACATCTGTGATCTTTCCAAGTTGGAACCATTGAAAATGTAAAATGGTACTATGTCTGAAAGCATTTTTGTATAATATATGTTGGCATTTTGTATGGTCACCAGACACATGGTAAGGACCATTTTATAGCTGCTGTCTCAACTGTTTAAGTGTATTCCCTTCCTTTGGATTTCTTCTGATAGTACTTGAATCTTTTTGTCTTGAGCTTGCTTAAAAATTGCACATTTTTGGCATTAAATTTTGAAGTTTTATGAAGTGTTTTGGTGTTGCATTTAACTGCATGATTTGGTGCACTTCACTTTCTCAGCCTGCCTACTATACCTAAACCTCTTTATTGTTTTAGACACTCAAGCCTCGGCCGTTATTTTTTCATACTATAGACCATGCATATCTTCACTGTTCTTCTACTATATTGTCAGATTCCATTTATGTGTAAGGTTCATTCTGATTTTTCCAGCAGTGATGGTTGTTTTATTTTGTAAACTAGTGCTACAGAATTCGTTGCTCATACCCAGATATAAGTTTTCTATATGGAAACCAGTTATAGCAGCACACCAAATATTTCAGTGTATTTGTGCCCATAACTGCATCAGGACCAACCACTGTTTGTATAAACAGTAATAACTGGGTTGCTGTTACTATCCTTCTTCAACTTCTGTTGCTAGCTTTTCTTGTTTCATTGTAGCATCCTGTTTTGTGTGAAACATTTGCTTTTCACACAAATGAAGCAAACAGGTTATATAAAGGTAGATGTGATTTTTGTTACACTTTTATGGAAATGAAATATTGGTGTCTGTTTTCACTTACTCTATTGGCAGATTTGAATCTACTATATTTGTAATATTATAATAATAAAAATAAAAGTTTGTATAAAATTATAAATAAATAAATATAATATGAAGTTATTATTATCATACATACTTTTCAGAGTGAAAGTAAAGAACTATGGAATTTTTATGTACTATTACTCATGTTAATAATTTTCTGTGTATTGGGATTATACATAAATATTAATCAATATACCTTTCTAGTGTATTTCTTACATATGTTAAATGTATTCACAGACATGACTGGAATCCTGACAGAGAAATGTCTGTACAATTGAGCATATGCACCTCCACAATCGAGAACACCCCAAACTGCTGAATAATTTGTCTAATGTATGAATGTCTTTTGCATTCACATGTTCTTCTGGCTCTGATACTATTTTAAGTTTCAAAAAAAAAGTCTCACATTAATTTGGATGTCTATTTTAAACCTCATCTGAATCATGAGGAAGAGTGTAGCCAGCCATGTGCACATACTTTGCACTTAAAAAAATATAACAAAAAAACAACTGCTTCACTGTATATTAGTATATATAATATTACCAGTAATATTCTACATTCTAGAGGGGCACTTAGTAGAGCATATACCTCCACCATGCAAGATTGATCATATTTGGCTCTCAAAAGATACAAAAATGTATTTGTTTATCTGTCATTATCAACAGGTATGGACCATTTTTGGCAGGACAATAAATAATATTCTACGTTAGTTCACCATGTTTCATGAAAATTCAATCATTGTTGGCTGAGCTATAGAGTGAAAACATTATGAAAAATCAATCCAATATTTTTTTTTCCCACAATAGCACATGCACACAATAAAATATAACTCCATGACATTACTTGAACTAGTGAATTCTGAATTCTGCTTATTAATAGAAATAAACGTATATGCAACTTGGAATTAAAATTGATTTGAAATAGTTTTGAATAATATTTGCTTTATGTTGTAGGAATAACAATTACTGGATACCCCAAAAATATATATATTAACTTATCATGATGACTGTATGTAATCTTCATTTCCATAATGTTTATTCTCAGCTTTCTTGGCTGGTTTTCATTTTTAGTTCATACAAATGCCATCTATTTAGTTGTTTTAGTCAGAGTCATATTTCATTTTTTGTTAGTGCCATTGCTTCAAGTTGTTGACTGAAAATGTATTTAAGCTAAACTATGAACAGCTGTTTGCTGTCTTGTTCAGCATCTACTTATGACTGCAACTGTGTTGTGTACTGGGACTTCACCATGAAAACAGAAGGTCAGAGGTGATTGGACGAGGCCCTGTTTTATGGGAAGTACACTACAAGATGCAGTTTAACAGTTACATGATCATACCAATTTATAAGAAGGAAGGGTCAATCATTTTAGAAAATTAGTAATCTACAGTGTACCAAGTTAATTCAAAATGCAAATCTTGATGGTAGTGTGTACGTGTACACATCTTCAATTAATCACAATAACAGTTTGATTTTTCTGCAACATTCTGATTAACTAGATGTGTTTTGGTTACTTATTTATTTTGTATATCTATATAATGAAGATAGGTATAGATAAATTTCTCATTATAGGCATGGAAGAAATGTCAAGAACATTGTCCATTTGATGCTTCAGTCTATTTCAAGAAGAATACATACATGTATGAACCAATATATGAATTTTCTTCAGGTTATAACAGACCATGAACATTTAGCATATTAAAATGTGTAGGAAAAAAAAAGTTGTATCAGGAAAGAAATTGTATTCAGTTCACTTTCCCACCTAGAATTAAAACTTTGATTTATTTTATATATAGTATGGCCTATCATAATCTTAGATACCAGTGGACAAATAGCATTCACTATTAATTTAAAAGTTTTTAGAAAATTTTATTGTTCTGTGGCTTAACTGAGTAAAACATTGAAACGTATTGACAACATAAGCATGTATACAAACGACAAACCAGCTTTTGTTCTTTGATATTATTATTTCAGGTGCACAAAGAAACATTATTTTTATTGTACCTGCAATATTTGCTATTTCATAATGACTTCATTTTTTGTTGCTGGTCACAATATAAATTTTTTCTACTTGCAAAATTTAGTTTGAAACATTAAGTTCCATATTTAATACATTGAATATTAAAGAAAATGTTAACAACTGGCTCTTTTTGTTAATTCAATAAATATGAAGTTTTTTAAAAAGGACATCTTCATTTATTGGTTCGGTTCAGTTTTATTTACTTAAAAATAGGCCCTTGCCATCTAGTGAGTTGTAAAGCAAACAGATTTTAAAATTACAATAATAAGATTATTCAAGGTGAAGCTGTTTAAATTTACATTTTCATTAAATATTCTTTTAAGATACATGTGTATGTATGTCTGTTTACACATATTTTACATCATTGATGGATTTTTTGTGATATTCTTTATATGGTTTGTTTAGTAAATCATTTATTTTTAGTCCAGCATTTTGTGTGAATTTAGATTTAATATCTACATTTTTGTTTGTTCCATATTATAAATTGTTTTCCACTGTTTCCAATGTAGGTGATGTACAGTTGCTTTCCTTTTTGTATTGTTTATTTTGTATGTTTGTGTATGTTACTTTTTTGTTTAGTGCTCTTTCAGTGACATTTTATGAAAAATTTGAAATTAAAGCAAGTTGAAATATAATTAATTTCATTTTTGACTTCTTAATTTGAACTAAGGCATAATACAATACTGCATAAGCCTTTAATTTAGTATCTGCTTTCGTAATGTTGTGTACTGATTGCCAACTGAGATGTGTTTTATTGTGTGTATTCTTTCTGTGTATGTTATACTGACTGTATTGCAAGGTTGTGTGATATTTAAATTTTAGGAAGTCTTTTTTTTTTTTTTTTAGCTTCATTTTCATCTTCATTTGTGTATTTTGTTTGAATGGATGGAAGTGAATTGTTTAAAGAAGTAATTTTGTTCATTTTGGCTATTAAAACTGCATAATACACCATCTACATGTTTCCACCAAGTGAGGGTTAGAATGAGGCTACTTGCATTTCTTTTATTCCTGTATCACTTATGAACAAGTTTTATAAAGTAAGTGTGAGATAAAGGGTTTTCGATGCTAATCCAGTTTTTTTATTTAAAAAATTATTTTATTGTCCAAAGAACTGTAAACAGTTAATTACTGAAAAGTGAAATAAGGTTTTTCACTGTTGATGTAAGATCTGTATGATCACATGTACTTCCACTGTATTATCATAGTGTATTTTTAAGAAAGTTTCAGAATAATTTATGCTATTATGAAGGTGTTATAATCATTCATGTTTTAATTTTCAAACACTGTTATTTATCTCCTAAAATCATCTTTATAAACAGGTAATAATTAGACCTACTCCTTTGAGCCCTAAAACTCCAGAGTGGCACAGAATGACTGTTCCTAAAAATGTCCCAGATCAAGACTTGCGTATAAAAATAGCAGTTAGAATGGACAAACCTCAAAACATGAAGCACTGTGGGTAAGTAAAAATTTATATGAAGCATTAAGTTGACATTGTAAATAAGTTTAGAAACAGCACTTTGAAGATATATATGCCTTTGGTAAGTTTTCTAAAACTTGATGCAAAAAAAATTCTCATTTTTAGAGCAAATGAAATTAAATGCCTACCAGTGGCTCAGTGGTAAGTCTGTGGGCACAGTACAGATAGCTAGCTCATTGTGTGGCTTTGTGCTTAATGGATAATGTAACAAACCTTGATCATGTATACATAATTTTGTCAAAACCTTGCAACATGTTTACATCAAAGTGTAATGTTCTTAAATTTGTGTATATATATAAAAAATCCGTAGTCTTGTTAATTATGATTTTGTTGTATTCATTCCTTGCTAATGCTAAAAGCTAAATTGTTTTTTTAAATTAATTTATTTATTATTGTAATATCATTTTTGCAGGAAGTGAGTAAATCCTATGGTATTTTTAGAAATACAATTTAATGTTGTAAACTTGTTTGTTGTAAAAGATAAAGAATTGTGTTGGCTAAATGTTAATAAATAACAACTGATGTGTTAATATTAACTTGTGATGAAAGCAAACTATCTACTTAGGTGAGAACTAAATCTGTAATGTCTGTTAGCTAATTAAATGTGATCAGACTATACTACGACTAGAATGTGTTATTTCATGCATTGGGAACCCTTGTTGTAAACAGTATTTTCAATAATAACCTCAGTAATATCTCATGAGGTTCATGCAGCCTTAGGAGGCTTAAGCTTTCCTAAATTCATATACAAAGCTAGCAATGAAGAAAAATCGTTATATATTAACTTGGATATAATACAAAATGGATATGTTAAGTATTCTAACTAAAAATGTATATGCATTGTAGTAAAATTTTCATTTGTTTTGGGCCCATTTTCCAAGATATACTACTAAGCTAACATTGTGAAATAATCTTTATAATAATAATAATAATGTTTAAAATTAATTATTATGAATATAATAAGTTATAATGAGATAAGTGTCAAGAAGAGGCTAGAGTGTAGCTAACTTAAAATAAATTATAGTCACTGCCTCTAAAATCTGCTAAAAAATGAGAGGGCTTTCCAACTATGAGAACAGCATTTACTTCCAGTAGGTTACAAAATTAAAATCACTAAGGCAAATTATGCTTTCCAGATATCATCTGCTTTCCTAATTATAAACACTTCATTGTCCACTTCTATGCCATAAATTGTATATAACACTAATGTTGAATCATCCTGTCAAAAGTATAAGCAACTAGGTGAAAAGGAGATTAGTCAACTTATTTGAACCTGACATTGTTCTTGACATTCATGTTTTTTTGCTTTGACAGGTACTGTCAAGTTAAGTTCCTTACATAAATCTCTTAACTTATTTTAATTTCAAATGTTTTTCCCTTTTGATAAATTTTGCTTCCATTTCAAACTAATTTTTATGGTTTAAATATGTTTGTAAAACTTTACACCAAAGTAAACTTGAACATATTTTAAATTTAAAACTGAGTTTTGAGTGTTAACACAATGAGAATTTAAACAGATCTAGACTTAAGCTATAAATTATACAAAACACAATATATATTGTATAACTATATAAAATGTAAAGATTTCCTGAATTTCTTACAACCAGCTCTGGTTATTGTCTCATTTCATATCGTGGATGAAACCCCAACTGTTATGATCCTATACTGTATAATACATAAAAGGAAAAAAAATGAACTTGGCAATTTCATAATTGATTTATATATTACAACATAAAAGAAATGCAAACATCCAATGTTAACTTGTATACAATAATTTACAAAACTTTACAACACAAAAGAAACTTTTGTGGTAGATCGACAGAGGAACTGTCTCTCCAGCTCAGTAAAATCACTTCAAACACAGTATGTGAAAATTCAAAGTTGAAATTCTTGGTAGATGTATAGTTACAAAAGTTCACTGTTCCAGTCTCAATTACACCAAACTTCTCATCAATATTTTCAAAAACTGTTTTTCATGAGATCTCAAAAAGTACAATAATTAAGACTAATTCTTAACCTTACTAACTCTTTAGGGTTGTAAACAAAAAGCTACTGATAGCTTATATAAAAATTAATATTTATGTTCAAAAACTCTTTCTGACTCGACACAGAAAATCTATCTGAAATGGCCAGTCAAACTAAATTAAACAATACTTTAAAAAAAATAACTCTTTCTCTTAATGGAAACTTGAGACGTTTTACATAGAACCCGAAACAAAAAGTTAGAGAGCATAGTGGCTAAAAACTGTTACACATCAGTAATCAGGTGATACACCTGCAGTGCTTCTCCTGCAAGTTTCTTACAAAAATATAGCACTGTAACAGTACAGTCAAATAACAAAGGGAAACTGATTTAACTAAACTGATGATATTATATCATACTGTACACTGTAGGTTAAGTTGCAGGAGTTATAACTATATGTGTATCATCAGTGTTAGATTTCCGCTTTATTTGCAGGCAATCTACAGGAAGCAGTCCTTTGCAGGATGGTTAAATGTGTAGTTATTCATTTCAACTGTTTTATTTTCATTGTGAATCCATTGAATTTAACAGCCTTTAGGTATTGTCAGCCTTAATGGATTATAAGTTTGGCACATTTCTTTCGTGTTGGTGTTAAGAATAACCTATATGAATAACTCGTATGAATCTCACTGAACTGAAACAGGGTACAGAAATATTCACTTTGAAAATTACAGTGATGGCTGAAATGTAATTATGAGCAAGAAAAATGCAAGTATGTCAACATTTTCAGACCATGACATCATATGCAAAATGAGAAATTATCATATATTACCAATAAATTTGATAATTGAGATATTTGCTATATTTATGCTTGTCATAATGTTATTTCAATGGCTATATTTAAGTTGTTACTGTTACGCATGCGCAACCATGTGTTTACAGTCTCAATGTAATTAGGTACTGTTTTTAAAATAACTACCATAGCCTAGGTTATGGTATTATTAAATAAAGTGATGGTTGAGTTTGAACTTTTTGAGCCATAGTATAGGTCTATTGACTGTCACACTTTTAAACCCTTAAATTATTATATATATTGAAATGTATTCTGAATTTTGTGTTTCAAATATACCAGTAGACTGATAATAGGTTGGGAAGTATCAGAATTGTCACCATTCTTGATGGTATTTCTTTAACATTTTTACTGCCTGCACAATGCCATTGAAATTGTTTCACAAAAGGAATCAGTTTTACCACTACTATCAAGTGATAAATGTTTGTGAACTTTTGTGAGCAATTGAATATATTTATGGTTAACTCAAGTTAATTGCATGACTGAGACCTTTTAGACCCTAGGACCAATACAGACAGTGTATTATCTTTTGAGAGAAATAAAAGGTTTAAAGCAATAAAAATTAACTTTAGGGTTTAACTTTCAGGTATCTCTATGCACAAGGCAAACAAGTTTGGAAAAAGTGGAAGAAAAGATATTTTGTATTAGTTCAAGTAAGTAAATTTTCCAGTGTGAGACTTTGAAACTAATAAATTAGGAATATGTTGTATATTGAAAATAGTATAATTTAGCAAAGAAACAAGAATGTTATTTGTTTTTAAAACACATTTTACAAGTAGTAAACAAAAGCAAGATTTCCAAAATAGCCACTCTGTCTAATAAGCTGGTAATTAGATTGTTTTGAACAATATTTCAGTAATAGCTGCTAAATATTCCCACTTAGATGAATGCTTGTTATGTGATGGTAAGTGTATTTATTTTGCACCAGAGAATTTGTTCCAAATAATTGTTTTTAATATATTTTCTAAAGCATTAAGTACATTATAATAAACATTTTTTTTGTATATATTATCCTTTTTCTAATGTTTTACACACCCAAACAAATTGTATATTTTGATGTTATTTTCATATCTGTTTCTTAAAGTTTCTTAAAGCCATATAGAGTTGACCATGGGGAAAAAACTACTTCTGGAAAAAATATTCATACCTCATGGTTAGTTGTCTGGCTCTGTAGTTTATTAATTGTGATGGAAAAAGCAAGGAACTGGAGGGTCAAGAACAAGTTCATAAAGCTATAATGTTTTATATAAAATGCTATAAAAATTTTTAATAACTGTTTACAATCCTACCAAAGGTAATAAATGTCAATAATAATATATTGTGATATCTGCTGGTTTGTAAAAATACTTAAATTGTGTTAACTATGGACATACATGCTGGTGTTTGTATATTTAGGCAGTATATATGTAGACTTTATTTCAACTTGTGTAAAACTATTTTACTGTGTATTTCTTAAAAAGAGGATGATTTCTGCTGTTTTTAATTTAGAAAGGTAAGTAAAATGTATGAAGAGTTTGTACTGTTATCAATAAATTAAAGGTCTTCAAGATCCTTTATTTTGTATAAAAGTGTTTTTTTGGTTATTGAAATTTTCTAGGTGTCCCAATATACATTTGCTATGTGTAGCTACAGAGAAAAGAAATCTGAACCAACAGAGATGATGCAGTTAGATGGCTACACTGTGGATTATGTGGAGCCTGTGCCAGGTAATGTGGTAGACCTTTGTATCTTATTTTTGTCTTCTATTCTAAGTTTACTTTCAGCTAATCTTCTAATAACTTTACATCTTAACACCCCATACTTAATCATTAAGTTAAAAGTACCCTTTATCTCCAAACTAATTATTGAGTCATTTTAACTTCGTATCTTCACAGTGCTTTTCTAAATACTCTCAATGTTATAGATTTCTTATTTTGCTGCCTTGATGTTTTCATAGGTTCATATGGTATTTTTGTCTACCTTTTAATAATTTTAGGTCTTCTCTTGAGTCAGTATTTGTAATGGCTCATCTTTTTGCTATTTTTATCATAGAAATAAGTAATTTTTAAATTAAAGAATAGCTCTTCACAAGTCTATATTCAGAAAATGTTCAATGTTTAAGATGTGAAATGTATATATAGGAAATGATAGAAAACAAAGAAATATACAAATAATTATACTTGCTAGTAACTATTGACTGTAATTCTTGTTAACTAAATCTAGTTTACTGTTAGAGCCCTTCACTTTGTTTACTCTTTGTGCTACATTCACAAAGTGCAATAACTGTTAAGTGGTTATTTGGTATTTACTAACCTGCGATTAAGTTAGCATGCTGTAGTTATTTGTAAGTTATATGTTTTTGTAACTTGTTCTTGTCAGGAAGCATAATTATTAAAACTAAATTATGACAGAAATAACATTTCTAAAAAAGTTCATAGTTGTTTGCAAAAATATATAAATTTACTGTTATATCTTTACTACTGCAACTAGTTAACCACTTTACTACTGTAACTAGTTAACCACTTGGAAGTTCATATTGTTCTTTAAATGTTTATTAAGGTATTCAATATATTTTAGAACAAAACTTTATTTACAAATTACTAATGTAGTTATTCAGAGTTTTATTTTTTTCTGATGTGTCAATTTGAAGTTTACGTAACCAAAATGTAAAATTAAAGTACTAAGGGAATCAACACCAGTAATAGAAAAAAGTAAAAGAAGTTTGGAAAAAACTTCATGCTCGTTTTTTGTTTTTTCAATTACTAGAATTGGAAGGAGGAAGATTTTTCTTTAATGCTGTGAAAGAAGGAGATAGTGTTTTGTATGCTAGTGATGATGAAAATGAATGCCACCTGTGGGTTATGGCAATGTACAGAGCAACTGGTCAATCTCACAAACCAACTCCTTTAGTACAACCTCTTGCAAGTAAAAATTCAACCATTTCTAGACTTCAAGGGGGTGAGTAATATAATAACTTGGTGTAGAAGTAAATGCGTGTGTGTTTTGTTCTAGTACTGATTTCAGTAATCAAGTATCATCTCCAAAAGGAAGTAAAAGTTTTCTATGGAAAAGTAAAGCCCCAAAAATCATGAATTTTCACAAAAAATAAAAGTTCAAGTAGCTTTTTCATAAACAATCCTTTTCTTTCCCTTAATACATATAAGTGAATGTATTACTTTTGTGCTTTCAGTTTAAAAATAGCAAGAGTTACTCAAATTGAAAACCGTTAATGTGTGGAGCAGGTCCTAGAGTTTAAGTGATTGTGAAAAATTTTATAAAAATGCGTATTTTTAAATAGCTCATAGAAAAATAATTGTCTCATAGATGTCTGGAATACAAGGGTTACACAAAAAGTCAGTATTTTTATTATTATTGCAAATGCATTATGTGAAGATCTGTTCCAAATTTGAACCTTCCTTTCTGTTTATTGACCCAATGTACTTCCATTGATATTAAGAATTGCATGATACAAGAGAATGTTGATATTTAAACCAAAGTTGAAGTGTTAGTTTAGGTTAATATATTTTGAACACAAGTTTGTTAATATGAGATTTGTGAAAAACAAGTATGTGGACATTTTAGTAAAGTTGAACAAGGTTGGTGTGAAGTGGACTGAGAAAAGAACTTGAACAAGGTTGGTAAAATATTTTCTCAACCCAAGTTTTTGATATAAATTTCTCAACAAGTGGACATGAGAAAAGAACTTGTTTTCAGAAATGTGAAGGACTTAAGTGTTCCTTTTTTATTTTGTCTTCAACTTTAATTCAGCTGCAAACAATAACAAGCAGTATGGTGATTTCAGATTTCATTTAGTTTGAAATGTAAATAACATAAGTAACAATTTCTTTGCACACAATGTGGCTTTGTTAAGTGAGGAATTGTCTTGCATAGTTTCTATATCATTTTTAATTTAAACACTTAAACCAATTTTTTAAAATCAATAATTGTTTTAGTTTTAATAATATGAGTGTAATAAAATATTAATTGATTGAACTTGGGTTTAATCATGACTTAATATTTCTGCATAAAAAAACAGTAAGTGTATTCAAACATAAGACTGAGTGTGTCAGAATTAACCATTGCCATTCATGTAGGAAAATTTTGCAACACATGTTTCTGATTCACTATAGAGGAAGTGAGAAACTACTGCTGCAGAGACAACATTGCAAGACGAAGTGTACATTGATTTCAGTTGTTAGAAAATGAAACAATGTATGGCACGTTCCTAATCTATCCAAAAGCTCACCAGCTGTCGTTATATTTGACAACTACAATGACCATAGTTAATAGTAGTTAAAGAAAACAAACATGGTTTTTGTAAATTTAAAAGCTTACTCTCGTGTTTCTATTTTCAAAACCTGTTTGTTCACAATATTCCCTTGTTTTCTGTTTTACACAATGCCTCTGGAAGTCTACTGTTAGGCTTACAGTGCATGTGAACATGGTTCTTAATAAACATAGCAGACATGCTAGTAGCCTGAAAATACATGAAAGAAGGCCATTTTCAGTTCACTAGCCTCAGTGTATATACTATTCAAGCAGCATAGTAGTTGAAGCTCTTACCATGTTGTCCTTTTCTGTGTGTAGTTAACAGATTTCCACCAAAAACATCCACTTTCCCCTGTGAAATGGGATTTGTTCAGTTTTACTTTTTATGTGCATAAATTAGGTTTAGTGAAACTGTAGTTTTAAGTAATGCAGTAATATGGTTGATATTTTAACTTCTGGGAGGCTCAAAACATCTAACTTTGATTCTAAATGTAGTAGTTCTAAGTTTAAAGATACTTCTAAACATTATTCCAGTGTATATATTTCAGAAGAATATTTTAAAATGCATTAAGCATATTAAATTTTAACATGATTTTGTGTGATGCAAATAATGCTTATATAACTAAACAGTAGATAAAGGACATGTCATCTTATGTGTTGATTCAAATTCAAAATTTTTTGGACTTCTATTTTTATGAATTTATGTCATTGAGTTTAATATCAAATTGTAGATTATAATTTAAATTTTAGTATTATATATTACTGAATTTCTTAATTTAAAAGTAAATATAAAAAAACAACAACCTAAACATTGAATTTTGTGTGTGTCATGTTGAATGCAACAGTGGTTGAAATTAGGTGTTTGTGATGTTAAAATACAATGTCTATAGTTTCATACAAATTAGGAACTCAAGTTACTAATATTAACAAGCTATAATATTCCTCCTGTCATTTGTATTTGCTGAGATATTGCTCATGTACTGAATCAAACACCGTTACCCACTCACCTCTTTCCATTTTTGGAAATACTCCATTATATACCCTTACTTCTGTTTGACTTGTGAATAACCACTTGAAACCCCAGTATTTTCCCCTACTGGCTTTTTCAGCCATTTTAAAGTATTGCAATGTTGTCTTGTTCTTTCAATATAAGTATTCAAGCTGGTGAGTCTTCAGTCTACTCAAAATTTCATATTTTTTAGACCCAGATATAACTTAATTGCTAAGCTTGATAAATTATAGTGGAACATATGATGTTGGTATAGTATCTTATTTTTTGGTTAATTTAAATGTGTATATAAAACTTAAAAAAAAAAAAAAAATCACATCCTCCATATGCAGAATTTTACAAGACTTAGCAACCTACAACAAGCAGTAAATGAATACAAAAGTTGTAACTAGAAGAGATAATTGTTTATTTTACTTTTATTTACTGTTCTGTTTTAAGAAAACTTTTAAGAAGTTATTAGTAAATAGTAATTATATATATATATATATATACTCACATAACATGTATTTTACAAAATACTAGTCCACTAAAACACAGCCAAGACAGGTTACTTTATAAAGACTAGAGCTTGTGTGTGTGTGTTTTCTTATAGCAGAGCCACATGAGACTATCTGCTGAGTCTGCAAAGGGGAATAGAACCCCTAATTTTAGCATTGTAAATTCATAGACATACTGCTGTACCAGCAGGAGACTCTTAGACTAAAAATCAGTTTTATATTATTGGATACGGTAACATAACTGCACGTGTGCCACATCATTGTAACTCTGTATTATTAGCAGGACATTATAAAGATTTTACTTGTGGAATTTCAAACTGTTTCTGATCACTAAAAGTATTTTTAATCGTAAAATAAAAATTACATTGCATGTTAGTTGAGAAAAGAATGTAGGCATGATAGAAACTTTTCTTAACAAACCTCAGGACTTGATATAAAAAATATATATTTTGCATGCACAATCCTTATGATGTTTACTGATAAACTGTCAAATTTTGTAAACATACTCTTATTGATTTAAAAGTTGTAGAATAAAAACTATAACAAGCACAAAATGGTTGATGTTGGTCCCAAGGACAGAGCCCATGCTGAAAGAGTTGACTTAATGTGCAGATGTGCCTTCTATGAATGTTTTGTGACATAAAATATTCTCTTAAAGCTAAATAGCTGATTGAATTTGTTTTGTGAATAAAATGAGAGATGATTTTTTTCTCAAATTTGTATTATTTCTGCCTTTGAAAATCCACTGTAACTCTTTTCTATTATCATTCAGTAAAAAATACTCTAAATTCACAGGCTTTTTAAAATTCAGTTTACTTTAAAAGTGTTAAATGTGTTTTATGTTCTGACTATCTATAGCTTTACATTTTCTATAATGTCTGTTTGAGAAATTAATAATTTTGTTGTTGTTGATGGTGGTAGTACATGTGCATTTATATTCAAGCTTGGGATCATTGTGAAATTGCTTTGTAACTGGATCTGAAATTCTGATTGGTTGTGTGGTATTTCACATTGGAACCATGTACATATCACATGAAATGTAAGATGAAAATAAGTTGCAATGGTTTTACTATTTTTTGACAGTTTTATGATTTTGATAGTGGTTTGGTTGCCTCAACAAACACAATGATAGAAAGTTGACTTCTTTGGTAGAAGATATTTTTGCATTTGAAAGGCTTTGATGTATTAACTACAGGAATTTCAGCTTCAATGTACCGTTTTTCAAAAAATATAAAAATGTTTATAGCAACATTGCTCATTTTGAAATAATCCACAAATGCTAAGAATTTCAAATGTCAAGCCAGTTGACATAATAGAGTTAAACATCAGTTTCAGTGAAACATTTAAATTAGTCTAGTAGATTCCTGGTGGTAATCACTGAAATCTGAGCAGCTTGTAACACTATTAAAGCATTAGAAAAGCAGGTATGCTCATTTATTGAAAAAATAATAATATTCAGAAGAATTGTGTATCAAAGGATGTTTTCTCTCCATCAGTGGTGAATTTGTAAATACAAATTGTTGAATTATAAAGTATTAGAAATTAAAGAAAATTATCTATTTGAAATTATTTGCAGAACAAAGTAAATTAGGGATTGCAACCATTAATAGAATTCATAGTTGATTAAATTCTGGAACATGTAATGCTTTTACATTTGATGTTGTAGCATATCCCATTTATAAAAACACGTAAACTGTAGGCTGTGTCTGATAAGTAACAATAACTGAAGAGAACACTGTTGTGTTGGATAGTTTTGCATAACAAATGAAAAAGTCTTCGGTTCCAGGAACAAAATTGTTATTCTGGAGTTTTGTTAATCATTATTTCTAGATCATATTAAAAATTATAGCTTAAAACAAATATAAACACTTACAGCACAGTTAGAGTTGAAACTGAAAGTACTTAAAAATGATTCTTAATAGTGTCTTAATTTTCCATATTTTGCAAAACGTAACATCCAATTGAAATTAAGGCTTGATGTTCTTCCAGATTACTCAGGTAAATTAGAAACAGAATTTTACTATCAGCACATAGTACTCACTGTAAGTTACAACCTTTTATCACTTAAGAAAAAAATGTTCTCACTCTTCATCTCTCATTTTATGTTGTTCATTACTTTCTACAATTGAGGAGTTTCTTCCCAGTAATTTGGTATTTGTATGTAGCATCTGCGTGAACATTTCCAGACATCAAGTTTAAATAGCTTGTAACAAACCAATATCTATATTTATTTTCTGAACTGGGAAAATTATTTGTTCTGATGTTAGATGCGGACAGAGCCAGAAAACATGGAATGGATGAATTTATTACGGCTGACCCATGCAAATTTGATCATCATTGTTTATTTAGAATGCTTCAGACATCAAGCTTAGACTTCAGACTGGCTGACCACTACTGTTCCTTGGTAAGGCAAAATATAAGGAGTCATCATTATAATCTCATCTAGTAACTTTTCATCTAAAGATAAGTATGTTGCAAAGCTGTTTCAAAATGCAGAATTACTGAGTATCTGAAACATTGCTTATATATTTCAAAAATTAACTTAAACATATGTTTGTGTGAAAAATGTAACTGTATGTTGGCACAGCATTCTCTTGTTAGTTTATTCTTTGTAAGAAATCCAAAATAGTTTGTTTTGCATGTTTGTTCCAGGTTATTGTCCCAGATGAGATTCCTGTGTGTTATAGACTATACTCTAACAAGAAATAAAACTATTGTTCTTTGTTCAAACATTTCCCTTATCCACTGCCTTTTGAGTTCTAAACAGTTTTGTTTTTTTAATTAGTACAAAGGTTTTATACCCTGTTATATTAGCCAGGATATAAATTCTTAGTACTTAATGTTCAAATCTACAATTATCAGTAAATTTATAACTATTATGGAAATAGTGACTTTGTTTCGTAGAATAACTAACTTTGTTAATTAAAGCACTGCCTACTAACAAGCTGTGCTGAATGTTTTGCTTCTAGGGGTGGTTTAGCCCTGGTCAAGTATTTGTTTTAGACGAGTACACTGCTCGTTATGGTGTACGTAGCTGCTACCGTCACTTGTGTTACTTGAATGACCTCTTAGATCGCTCTGAAAAGTCCATCATGATTGATCCCACACTAATCCATTACAGTTTTGCTTTCTGTGCCTCTCATGTCCATGGCAATAGGTAGGTACTAATGAAATGAGAAAAAAAATTGCTTTATTAGTTATTTTGTTTACGCTGCAACTAATTTCATCTTGAAGCATGACTCATCTTTTTGGTGTACATAATCATAATATTTAGTTCTTTCTTTTCTAGTTAGGAAAATGCCTGTGTGATTGAGTTTAATGTTAGCTAATTTGTTTCATTTGACATCTTTAAGCCTACATGTGCTGTGTTTTCACACCTATTAGAACCAACACACGATCATGATAATACAATGTTGTGTTACAATAGTAAAATAGTTTTCTTTAAGAATTTAATTTTCAGTTTGTGTCTGCAAAACACTTTGATTTTTCAGTGACTTAAATTGGTTTTTCATAACTGAAAGTTACACAAAGATATTATTTTGCTCTAATCATCCATTCTCAAACACATATAGACTGAAACACAGTTATGTTAATTTTAATATTATTTTTGCAGGTAAAGGAAGCATAACTGCATTATATTTTTACCTTAGATGAAATTTTAAATAATATTTGATACTGTAATACTGAAGTGTTACTCATAAAAGACAAAACTAAGATGCAGACTGTAGTTTGAGAGAGAAAAAATGTACATGAGTAAGAGGGTATCTGTCAAAGGATAACTCGCATAGCAGTAAGGATACATCGCATCCCAAATTCAACATGTATCAGGAAACCTCATGTGGGGAAAAAAATGAAAATTCAACATCTGAAACTGCCATTTATGAAAAGGAAAGTTAGCTGCATCCTAGTGAAACTGAATGAAATAAAACAGGTTATGATTGGACCATGGTGGGTGGAGTATAATTTACTTCAGAAGTTGGAATGTTAGTTCCGATGAGAGCAACTTAAAAACTAAACTATTATGCAGGTCAGAAAATACTCTGTATAAAAATTAAACCGAAATATATGTTTTATAATAATTGCTTCGCATACACAAAAGCAATAACAGTTTTGTGTTGTATACTTCTGAATGTTGTATATAATACTACACATTTGGTGTTAACTTAAACAAATGTCAAATGCATATCTTGGCTTTGGTTGTGAATGTATAGCTCAAAGGTTATATATATGAATTTCTAGTGCTTTAAAAAATATTCACATTTTATGTAAAAGCACTCTAAAAAATTTGTATAGTTCAATTTGATGCTTATGTTTACATATAGAGCATTTCATGAATTTACAAATGTTTTTGTGTTTTTCTATTAATGTAAATTACAGAGAGTAATTCTAAGTTTTAGTTTCAAATGTGTGTTCCTTTTATCTCGATTATATTTCATTGTTTTGTAAACTAAAAAGGTAAAAACTTGTGTGAGTGTTATCAATATACACTGATCTTCCAGAGGAGTTTTGTTTTTAAAAATAATAAATGCAAATCTCATATAAGTGTTGTGATTCTATGCCTGTTACCCTTGTATTTGTTTTTGCCCAGTTCTTCAAATATTCTTCCTTTTTATTCTGTTTAAACTGTCAATTTCTTGATATTGTAATTTATGCCATGTTTTTCTTTTTATCCAAGGTATGAAATGTTATTAAAATTTTAAACAATTAAAACATGTATCATTTTTAATTACAGTACTAATAAAATAGCATATTCTTATAAAGAAATATTGAAGCTTTAAAATTAAGATAAAAGCACCAGAACTGACATTGATTTTACACTTGCACACACACAAAAGTATTGCACCACCTGGACAGGTTGCTACTGATGTAAGGTATGTGCTGCCTTCTCTTTCTGTGCATGCTTTCATGTCTCTCTTGTGCGTATTGTCAGTTTCTCTGATTAGCACTAGAATCATGTCTTAATCTTTGCATGCCACCACTGTCCTGCTTGCTCTTAATTACTTTCTCTCTATATAGTAGGTTATTATAGATTAAGATCTCTATATATGAATGTTAACCCTTTCTACTATTATATATATATTTATTTAAATATAAGTTAAGATAGTTTGTTGAAAAAAATTTAATGATATGGTAACTTGCTAATTTAAAATTGTGAAAATATTACCATGGAAATCTTGAAATGTTTCTAAATCCTTAAAGTTGTAAGTATTGTTAGGTTTTTAAGTTTGAATTGCTTCTGAACCCATATTAATTTTGTTTTCCTAAATTCAGTAATTTTTCATAACAAGTGGGACTATATAAAATTTCTAGATTTAGTGATTTTGTATTAAAGGGTTAACATCAGTAGTTTTTAGACCATTGTGAATTAATAAAGTTGTTGGTTAAGATAGAATAACAGATGTTAGATTTCATGATGGGGATTAATCCACTTGTCAGAGGAGTGATCATTGTTTTTTACAAAGGAAACTGTTCCATGTTCCATATTGTGGATATTAAGATGTTAAATCAGAATATTTCTCTTCTTGAACTTAGACATGTTGGAAGTTTTGAGATAGAAAAAGAGGATATATGTGTGTGTGTGTGTGTGTATATATATATATATATATATATATACACATGGATGCATCTATACAGAACCTTAAATGACACAGATTTTTAAAGAAAGAGGACTGGTAAGCTACATTTAAAATGTTTTTGCTAATCCACTTTTTCTACTTACTGACTATAATAGACATCAATAAAACCCTCCTTCCTTTATTTCCAGATTTCGTTGCAGCTTCTGATGTCTTGGGGCAATCCCTCTAGTTAGCCCAATATCAAAATCTTGTTTTTTCTTCTTATCAACAAAAAAAAAAAACAACAAAAAAACTCCTTTACAAAAATAAAAATTCTCTAAACTTAATCTTAGCTCATATAGCAGGGTGTGGATTCCTGTTCGTTGTGAGGGGACCTGCCAGGGAAGGTTCTATTCTGTCTGGTTACCTTCTCTGGGATCTAAACATCCACCCACGTGTTTGCCGTTCGTGGCGACCTGTGAAGGGGAGGAGAGGATCCTGGTGGTTGAGGGGTCCAACCCTAACACACCACTTTGGCCTTGAATTCCTGTAGACGGGCGGCCTTTGGGTGGCTCCCCTTGGGTCAATCGGCTGGTCCACTTGGGCTAGAGTCAACCAAGTACCAGTGTTGGAAGTTCTCAATGGGTGTTGTGGACATTGTACCTGATGCCGGTGTTTGGGTATAGTGCTCACGAAACCCTGGCGTTGCTGCATTGTCCTTGCATGACTTTGTAATGCGTCCCCTCGTAGGGCTCCATGGTGGGTGGGGTCAGTGGGTACCGAAATTTTTTCCTTTTTCCTATGGATCCTTTTTCAAAAAATTTAAATAAAATTGTGAAAAAACAGTCACTGGGTAAGCGACCACGTCTTGAAGACTCTGAACAGCATTCTTCAACATCTGTAACACACGTACCTCATTTTCTTATATTACATTCTCTTTCAGAAAAACCTTTAGGGCAATTGTTCCCCTTTTTTATTCAGAAGGGACTAGCTAGCTCTCCAAAGTCATTAAAGAAACTTCGACCTGAGACATATTGGTTGAAACATCCACATCCCAACACAGTGAACTCCTCTTGAATTCAAAGGCAATTGGGGATATACCTATTGAGGTTACACCTCATGCTACTTTGAATTCATCACGAGGAGTTATTGTTGAGAGGGATTTGAAGAACGTCCCCGAGTCAGAGATTCTCGCTGGTCTCTCCACTCAAGGAGTTTCTGCAGTGAGGCGCATCTCCACTCGCAAAGATGGAGTTACACTGCCAACAAATACCCTCGTTTTGACATTTACTTCATCACGTGCACCTGCCACCATCAAGGCAGGTTATCTCATTTGCAGGGTTTGGCCATACATTCCAAACCCTCTCCGATGTTTCTAATGTCAGAGATTCAGCCACTCAAAGACATCATGTCGTGGTTCCCTGACATGTGCTCGTTGTGGGGGCAAGGACCACGATGCATATGAATGTGACATGGACCCACATTGCATCAACTGCTCGGAAATTGCTGCCCACCACTCCATCTTGGACATATGCTGCTGCACTTCATTCCACAACTACAGTGGGAGTGCAGACAGATCTCTCTGTGCCTACAAGAGAATCGTTTTCAAAACAACCGAAAAGCCTTTTGACCTCCGTGATTAAAAGGGTTGATGAATCGACTTCCACACCCATCTCTGTTCCTCCCATACGTTCCAACAAACTTCAAGATCCACATCCTTCAGTTTCAAATACAGGCATTTCTTCTGATACATCTTTCTCTCCCACCCCAAGTAGCAAAACAATCATTCGTTCACGTTTTCAATCACTGGAATCCCCTTCCAATGACAAAGATCTGCCCACTCGACCCAGGGCAGGATCCATGGAGGTTGATAGACCTCTTCCGACTAAGGACAGTAAGGAAAAAAGACGTGATCGTAAACCGAAGGGTTCTCCAGCCACTTCACCTACCCCTTCTTAAAAATGGCCACCTTGATACAATGGAACTGTCAAGGTTTACATTCTAATCTGGATGATATCAAAACACTGATTGCTTCCTACCATCCTGTTTGTCTTTCCCTACAAGAACATTTCTCAAACATGCTGATACAGTCTCCATTCTGCAGTTTTCTCTGTATAGAAATGACAGGCTGTGTGATGGAGGGGTGGCACTATTGGTAGATCAGCATGTGCCCACCCTGCCTTTGTCACTCAACACATTCTTAGAGGCTGTAGCCATTCATGTTTCCTTGGGTCATACCATCACTGTTTGTTCTCTCTACCTGTGCCCTGGAGAGACATATGAGCAATCAGACCTTGATGCTCTCATTGAACAGTTGCCGTCTCCTTTTCTAATCCTGGGGGATTTTAATGGACATCATCCACTCTGGGGAAGTGCTGTTATTGATGGGAGGGGTCGATCTGTAGAGTGTATGCTCTCTGATCATAATCTTTCTCTTTTCAATACTGGTTCTTCCACATATTTTCATGCACCTAGTCAGTCCTTTACCGCTATTGATCTCTCGGTTTACTCCCCTTCATTATTCTCCCATTTTTCATGGAGGATTGACAGTAATCCACTAGGCAGTGATCATTTTCCTATCCTTTTGAGAGAG
This sequence comes from Tachypleus tridentatus, assembly GCF_004210375.1. Classification (NCBI taxonomy): domain Eukaryota; kingdom Metazoa; phylum Arthropoda; class Merostomata; order Xiphosura; family Limulidae; genus Tachypleus; species Tachypleus tridentatus. The sequence continues at coordinate 135,537,029 of NC_134833.1, read as the reverse complement.
ACTGGCCGTGGTCGATGCCACCCTACCTGTGTGCCCCAGTGGAAGCTGGATCAGGCAGACTAATCCACTTTCACTGCTCTCGCAGAACTTGATCCTGCCATCGTAAGTATTATACAAGCAGCTGCTCAGTGTATTCCTAAAACCTCGACACGTTTTCCACGATATCCTCGTCCGTGGTAGGAATCCTGCTTGCCACTTAGCACGGAAGGCTCAAAACGGGCCTGGGATACTTTTCGTAGATATCCCACACTTTCAAACCGTGTCGCTTTCCAACGGGCCCATGCACATGCTAGGTGGATAAGACGTCAAAGTCAGAAGGAATCTTGGATTAAGTTCACAACTAGCATATCTTCTACCACCGGTTCCAAGATCATATGGGACAGGATTCGAAAGGTTAATGGGCACTACAATTCTGTCCCCCTCTCGATCTTACTCTCTGATGGTCAGGAGGTGGCTGATGTCCGGAGCCACTTCTGCTTGTTCCTCTACCTTCTTGGCCATCAATACTCAGGGAGAGCGTTCACCTTTTTCCTTTCGAACTGATTGTTTCTTTGACTATAATTGTCCCCCTACACTGGTGGAACTGAAAATGGCCCTTCATCGGTCTGCGAGTACATTTGTTGGACCTGATGATGTACACTATGACATGCTGTACCATCTATCTCCTGCTTCTCTTGATGTCCTTCTGATTGTCTTTAACCAGATATGGCAGGAGAATGTTTTTCCTCATACCTGGCACCAGGCTATTATTTTACCTTTCTCTAAGCCAGGGAAAGATCCCAAGATTCCTTCAAATTACCATCCAATTGCTTTGACGACCTGTCTCTGTAAGACCTTAGAAAGGATGGTTGATGCTCGTCTTGTTTGGTTCCTCGAATCAAACAACCTCCTCTCGCGCCCACCCAGTGTGGGTTCCGATGACAGCACTCCACCACAGACCACCTAATTCGTCTTGAAACATCTATCAGAGAAGCCTTTCTCAACCGCCAACATCTTGTATCAATATTCTTTGACATAGAGAAGGCTTACGACACAACATGGCGTTTTGCGAGACCTCCATACATATGGGTTACCTGGCCATTTACCCATGTTTATTAAAAATTTTTTAATGGACAGGAGATTTCAAGTTCGTGTGGGTTCGACACTTTCCCGTTCTTTTGTACAGGAACTTGGGGTCCCTCAAGGATGTGTTTTGAGTGTCACACTTTTCAGTATAAAGATAAATGCCATCACTGAACAACTCCCTCTTACTGTTGCAAACGGGCTCTATGTTGACGACTTTCACATCTCATGTCAGTCTAATTTCTCTCACTCTAAAACCGTATGCATGCACTTTTGCCGTCAATGGGGTATCCACCCTGATCCTGAACTTCATATTGGTGAAGTGTTGCTGATAGTGGTCCCGGAGACCAAGTTCTTGGGGCTTATCTTTAATCGTAAGCTGACCTTTATACTTAAAGCAGCTTCGGATCAAATGCACAAGAGCACTGAACATCCTCCGTGTCTTCTCTTCTACTAGTTGGGGAGCAGATTGATGTTCGATGTTAAAGGTATATCGTGCTCTTATTCGATCAAAACTCGACTATGGATCAATGGTCTATGGCTCTGCAAGACCCTCGGCCTTAAAGATGCTGGACCCCATTCATCACCAAGGTCTTCGACTCTGCACTGGGGCTTTCCGTACCTCTCCAGTTCAAAGCATATACATTGAATCTCATGAACCTTCTCTGCACCTTTGCCGTTTGCAACTATCTTTACAATATGCTTCGAAACTTCGTTCCTTAACATAGCATCCCACTTGGGGCTATGTTTTCCTTCCTCTGTGGGCCGTACTTTTTCAGAAGAGACGATCTGTCATTGCTCCGTTTGGCCTTCGCATGCGGGTGCAATTGGATGAATTGGGTCTGTCCTTAGATAACATTACAGATTCCACAGGTCAGCCAATTCCACCATGGCTTATTACAGCCCCCAAATGTGACCTTTCTTTCAGTCATCTGAAAAAGGAAGATACTCCAGATTGGAAGTACCGTCTTTTATTTAATGAACATCTTTCGAACAATCATTCAGTTCCCATTTATACAGATGGTTCCAAATCAGGTAATTCAGTGGGCTCTGCTATGGTTTGCTGTGGTTCAGTGGTTGCTCGCAGAATCCCTTCTACAGCTTCTGTGTTCACTGCTGAACTGTACGCCATTTCTCTTGCCCTGGATCATATTGCAGCTGAGCAGTACTCCAACTGCACTATTTATACTGACTCGCTTAGTTCTATACTGGCCCTGGAATCGCTACACGTTGGCTCGCACCCTGTTCTCGCTGATATTCAAAACAAACTGGCCCATTTCTCATTAACAGCTACTTCTGTCCAGTTTTTCTGGATACCAGGCCATGTTGGTATTCACGGGAACGAGCTTGCAGACACGGCAGCTAAATCTATCTGCTCTGGCACTATCACCACTGTGCCTATTCCATACATGGACTATGGTCCTGTATTCAAGGCTCTGCTCCGTGCCAGCTGGCAGTCCACTTGGAGTGAGCAACGCAACAACAAGCTTTTTCAAATCAAACCCTATATTGGACTTTGGCCATCTAGCTTCCGTAAAGTTCGGAAGGAGGAAGTTGTTCTAACTAGACTACGCATTGGTCACAGTTTTTTAACTCATCGTTTTCTTTTATCTGGAACTGATGCACCAATGTGTAGTTTGTGTGACACTCAAATCACTATCAGCCACGTTTTACTTTCTTGCCATCGTTACAATTCTCAACGACGGGAATATTTTAAACATATTTTTTCCCATGGTCTATCTGTAACATTGGATAGCGTTATTGGTGATGCTGACACTGTCCACCTTGATAACGTTTTTAATTTTTTAATGGCCATTAATCTTTTTCATCTCATTTACGTGTTGCATATTTCTTCATTACACCTTTTTAATTGTGGTTCCTTTTTTACAGTTTTATTTTCTCTTGTTCAATTTGACATTGGAAAATGGCCAGAACATTAAATAACTCGACACCAGGACTGGAAAGGCCAACTTCAGGTGACTAACGCTGCTGTTTGAACTATCCGTTTGAACTACTCGTTCGTCATCCTGGCGAGTTGTTATTACACTTTTGCTGCATGTCATTTCACACTTTAACTACTTTACCTTTTAGTACTGACCATAATGACACATAACCCGGAACCAGGACTGGAAAGACCAACTTCAGGTGACTGACTGTGGTTCTTATACTTACCTGTTAGTCTTCCTGGCAGGTTATGATCATTACCATTCTGCTGCAGATAGTCCTTTACAACTTTGTAGACTGAATGCCAACATTGTTTTTTATGCCATTTTCTGTTTTAATTGCTGTTTTGTTTTTACCTTCATTTACTTTTACAAATTTTACTCCATTTATTTGACTTTTATCTTTTTACTGGACATTTGGCTACTCATTATTACGATTTCTATGTCTCTTGTAAACCTTTTATTCTTTTACATTTTGATAATGGCTGCTATGACACATAACCCAGAACCAGGACTGGAAAGGTCAACTTCAGGTGACTGATAGTGGTTCTTGAACTTACCTGTTAGTCTTCCTGGCAAGTTATGTTCTTTACCATTTTGCTAGAGTAAGTACTTTACAACTTCTTTTACTGTGCTTTCTTTCTTAACGTTGTAGACTAGGTGTCAAAATTGGTTTTATACTTTTTTGTTTTACCTTCATTTCCTTTTATGTATTTTACTACATTTACTTTATTTTTACCTTTTTACCGGATGTTTGGCGCAGATAGCCTAGCTGCGTTGTGCCATTAAACACTAAATCAATCAATCATATAGCAGGGTGAAAAGAAACCGAAGTTTCTAACCACCCCTAGTTATATTTCATCCCCTTCAGGGAAATATGTCATCCTAAATTCCTGTGATAAATCTTGCTTATTTACTGACTGAATCTACAACTAATTAAATTCAATTGCTCACTTGTTCAAAACAAGTAATTTTTCTAAAGGTCAACTATTTTCATGTCAACTAATTGCCACTGGGACAAACAACACTTTCTCTGAGTTTTAAATGTTATCAACATAACTGAAAAATAAAATGCATAAATCTGAATCTAAACTGTGTTTTTAAACTTAATACTCTCATATCTTTGTCATTTTATATACTTATAAGCAACTACCAAACTATAGTGGTGGTGTTTAATTAACACAGTAAGGGACTTTTGAATATATAAAAAAATATATATATTCAAATGCTGTAAGGCATTTTTAGAGGAGTTGTTATATTCTGATATGATTTGCATGATCGATCATGAATCTTAATTGGATTATACCCTGAGCTCTTCACAGTGAGTAATGTTTTAAACCAAGGTGAAATTGTAACAATAGTAATGATGTTGATAGTTTTGATAAAAATAGTAAGGTTTGGAAATTCCATAAATTGTGGTAAAAAAGAATGCTATGGCTCAAATATTAGATTGTGTTAAATGGTACTGCACTTCATAATGATGATGATAGGCACACTGCCAGTGTTAGACCTAGGCCATTGGTAAACTGGACTTATTCTGCAGATGGCCAAGATGAAAATTGGGATCCTCGTGCTGACAGTTCTCAATGTAGTAATGAACATGTATGATGCAGTTTGTGTAAATATTTTTATTTCAATCAGCTGACATTTTTCTCCTTTTATAAAGTTTAAATATTCCTCTGGTCACAAATATTGTGTATTGCACTATTATTGGAAGTAATTGAATACTGTAATAAAACCATTGGGTCAAATTGAGTTAAATGAGAAAAACAACAAAAATATTTCATTGAACGTTTTTTTTTCTTTCTTTCTTTCTTTCTTTCTTTCCTAGTAGTATTTCTGTATGTGACAGTGTGTTGAACAACTAAATTTTTAAGTTGAAGAGTTCCAAATTCTGTATTGTTAACCCTGATAAGTCAGATTGTTTTAAAGGTCATGGAGGTAAGTCTGTTTTAAAAATGTGGAAATGCAATTTCAAGTACTAATAATAATTTAATTTTATTTATCAGAATGCATATTAGATAGGAAAGTATTTAATATGGATATATGTAAGAAAAGTGATATTTCCAGATATATTTGTATGTGTAATATTTGATTATAAAAAAATTAACATTTTTAAATTACACCTTAGATTTTGCTTATATCTTGGCTTCTTGTACAAATGATGAGATGCTCATTAACTATTTTAACTGTTAGAGTTATGACATAAATTAAAAATAAACATCTTTTAAATGGTTATGATTTTCTAATTTTCATTTTGTGGCAGAACTTTTCAGTTTTGAGTGTGACATAGATAAGTTTATTTGTGAGTTTTGGATATTAGCTATAGTAAAAATTACTCTATAAACATAAAGAAAATCTAGCTTAGATAATTAATCTTTACAATTTTATTGAATGAGGTTTGTAAAAACATTTTTTAGTTGGAAGTGATCTATGCTCATTCATTGGAAATAAAATATTATATTGGGTGTACACTTTGTAAATAAGTACACTTCTAAAATAAATATCATACATTGGGTAGAGGTGTGTATAATTTTTCTTAAGTAAGCTCATTCTTAATAAAATGTGATTGTGGGTGAAGATCTATTTGTTAAATCATTTTAAAGAGACAAACAGATTCAGGGTAGTTTTGTAACACAGGTAAATGATTTATTAAAGTTTTCCTTTTTAGATTTGATGCTTGTTTTTTCAATACATTGTGATGATGAAATTTTCAGATTGGATATAGTTTGGTATGTATTAGCATGTTTTAAAACTTCAGGTTAGATATATTTGTGTGTGTGTGTGTGTGTGTGTGTGTGTATATGTGTGTGTGTGTAAGTTTGATATATTTAATATCTGTAATTACATATTGATCTTTTGTAGATACAAGAACATTTTGATGAAATTCTTTGAAAAATTGACATATGAATATAATTCACTTAAATCTAATTTAAATTAGACTTTTAAAGAATATTTTAATCTGAAAGGGATTTATAGGTTATTAAAAATTTAGGGTGTGTATTTATTTTTTAAATCTCCTGTGTACAGATGTGGATTAATCCCTATAGAAGTATATATGTTTCAGGCTTAGTTTAAGGGGCAGTGGTAGTAATGCATGATTCAGTGAACAATGTTACTTCTCAGTATTTTAAACAAAATGCTGAATTGGTATTGTATGTATTAACATGAGGTAATCATTAAAGTTTGTACCTGTTTTGTTGAGTAACATGTTCTATGTTCTAATGGAGTGTCTAACTGCAAAGTTTCTTTAATTAATTAAAAATGTGAAAGCAAATGTTTGAGATATTTATAAAATTGATAGAATATACCCAAAAATGAACTAATAACTGAAAATCATTCAATATTTTTAAGTTTTGTTTTTAAAGTTTTCCTTTACACTTTTAAAAAATCTTTGTATAAAATGGACATAAATAAATAAACACACTTTTTATTTTCAACTTGTTGAATCATGTTTTCTTCTGTTTCTAAGCACATCCCTGTTTCTGCTACAATGGTTTTTCTTACCATTTGTAGTTTTATCTTGTAACAAGTTTCAGAGTTTTTAACAAATTTGAAAGAAATATGTGAAACTTACCTGGTAATAAGTGCCTTTTGCTTGTTTGAGCTTGTAAAATTTCCTTTTTATAACTGCTTATACTAAAGTATCGATTTGATTAGAAAGTTCTGTCATTTAACTTAAGGTAGTCATACTATAAAAATATAGTTTCAGGTGTAGGTAGACTGTTCTTATATTATACAAGTATACAGTTGCTTTTAATATGTGGTATCTCCTCTGTTCACATATGATTGTATTTTGAGATGTTATTTCCTTGTTATCCTAAAATAGTCCTTCCAGTATTTAATAAGATATACTGACAAGCCAGTCATACTCTTTATTATATATATTTTTTAAATGCCTTTGTTCTTCTGTCTTTTTTTATAGCAGAAACCTTCATTTTGTTCTGTAACATACAACATAAAAAAGTTTGATTTGTGAAGCAGGATTAAATGAACATTATTAAAAGGATCCTGAACACATAGACATAAATTTTATTAATATATGTATTGTGCTTTGTCATGATAAATTGAATTGATGTTGATAAGTTGTAAACTTATTTAGTGTTATAAGCAGTTCTCCTATAAACACATTTTTATATAATTACAGGAATTATTTGAAAAACAGTTTAGGTGTAGTTGATATTTTTTATGTTTAGATAAGGGAAAGTTCTGTTCGTGAGCACATTTTTCTGTTTTGATTACTTGAATAAAATGTGTTTACAGCTTTGACTATGATTTTATAACATGAAGATGGAATTAGTTTTCAGTAAAAATGAGATGATGTATTCATTTATTTCAACTTAATCTTTAAAGAATAATGTGGCATTCAGTGCTCTCACTTATTGCCTTACTACCATAAATGAAAAAAGAAATTGTAGTGTGTGATAAGTTTGAATTCAGTCTTGAAATAAGTACTAATGCATCCAAAAGATTTCTAAACCTTGACAGGAGAACTTGAATGAGCTTATGTATTTATGATTAGGCCTTCAGATATTTATTTGTATACTAAAATGTACAACAACATTTGTTTAGTTTCTTTCCTGAAAATAAAATAACAAAGGTTTTTAATTGCTAGACACTCCCTTCCCTCACAGTAAAAGTTTACTTGTTTTACTTAAATCAGAAGTTTGATACAAACCCTTGAATACATGATATCCAGTACTCCAAGTACATAACAATTAGTGTATCTAGCAAATATGTTTTACTTTGGAATACACAAGTTTGTAATGCAAATGTGTATTTGTGCATGAATTCTTTGTAATGTTTAGTATTTGTTTAATTTTTGTTAGCAGCAGTAGTTAATATAAAAATAGGCTTGTGTGAAACTTAAGTTCTGCATTAAAAGTAATTGTTAATATGTATATATATCTACATATATTTGTAATAATATTGTACGTGAACTAGAATAGAGGATACAAATGCAATATTTACTTTGTTTCTAAAGACCTGATGGAATTGGAACAGTTACAGTAGAAGAAAAAGACTTATTTCAACAAATCAAAGAACGGTTGAGAATTCTTTTAGAGAACCAAATTACCCACTTCAGGTAATTTGAATTATTTTCATTGAGTTCCTAAATTTTAACTTTAATTGACATAATTAGAATAGCTACCTAAAACTGTTTTGTATTATTATACAGTGTTATATTGGTCAAATTGACCAATGTCGTATAGAGTTAGGGTAGAGAAAATAACATAAAATATAAAGTTTGAGGCAACAAATGTTTATTTATTCAGGATGTTTTAAAGATTGTTTTAAAATTTTCTTGCACTCAATGCAGTGAATCAGTATATTCATTAAATTTTTTTTATTTAAAAGTTCTTAAATAAAAACTGATTTTTTTGTGTAAAGATTTGTAATTTTTTACTGAAAGTTTGCCATATTTTATGAAGATTCACAAACATATTAAAAATCAAAGTATGACATTTATGATGGTCATGTGGTCAGTATAATCTACTGAACCCATAGCAAGAGGATTAAATTTTACTTTACCGATTACTGATAATACTGTAGCTGTGCTTTCATTACATGTAATTACTCGAACTTGGATTTAGTCAGAAAAGCTTTCTTTAACAATATAATGTATTTGGAGAACATTGGACCTATTGGTCCATCTTGGTTGTTCCATTATTTGAATTAAATTAAAACTATTAATTTCTTTTTGCTTTTTTTTTTTAATCTTAAAACCAGCTCTGACCATTCATATAATTATCAAGCTTTATTTCCTCCACAACATTCAAAGGCAACCCATTCCACATGCCAGCCACCCTGTTAGAAAAATATTATCTGTAACAGGTTTACCTTTAATCTAGTACCATTACCAAAAAATAGAATCAAACACATGACCAAAGACCTCAATGATCAGCTAATTGAAAAAATGAAAGGGAAGGAATTTGGGTCACAGTTAGATGAGGTGACAGATAGTAACAAGGATGCTCATTTGAGTTGCTACACACAGTTTGTGGATGGTGACAATTGTGGAAGACCTCTTTTGTAAATTTATCACTACAGGTACAAAGGCTCAAGACTTGATCCTTGACACTTTTGTGTAAAAACAACTTAGACTGGACTAAGTGCATTGGCATCTGTACCCATAGTGGTCGTTTTGTCCAGCTCTTATGGAAGATTGCAGGCTCTCAAATGAAGCAAAATTCTTGGTGCATTGTGGACTCGCTGCATAATCCACAGGGATGCACTTGTGCTCAAAGCACCTGAGTCCTCAACTGAACCTAGTCCTGGGAAGTGTGTCAAAAGTTGTAAGCTTTATAAAAACTTGGTCACAGAAGATGAGGTTTTTTTAAAAACTAGGTAAGGACATGGGATCTGAACACACATCTTTGTTGTACTACTTTAGCTTGCGATGACTCTCCCAATGGAATGTACTGCCCCATGCATTTGAATTGTGACAGGAACTCTGCTCTTATCTTGAACAACACAAATATGCTAAAAATATCTTAGTAACTGATTTTTTGTCAAAATTAGCATACCTGTGCAATCTCTTCAAAAAACTGAATGCGTTGAATCTCTCTCTGCAGGGAAGCAACATGCACATTCTGAAACTCAGAGAAGGTTTCAGCCTTCAGAAAAAAGTTACTACTATGGAAAAGAAAAATGAGTGGAGATGGTGGCAAAGACTGTTTCCACTTGTTGCAGCAATTTGTTACATCCAGTAAAGTTTATTTGACCCACGAACTAAAATCTGTTTTTGAGGAACACCTAACACAGCTCAGTGACTGGTGTGAAAATTACTTACCAGAAGATATGGATAAGTTTGCATGGATTTAAGACCCATTTAAGGCTAAGGCCTCAATTGAATTTACCTCTGCAGAAGAAAATCTCATTGAGCTGTCTTTTGACAAAACTTTAAAAACAGAATTTGGCAGTGTGGAAGTAACTGAGTTTTGGGTATCAGTAAAAGAATAATGTCTGCTGCTAAGTGCTGAAGCTTAGCAACTCCTAATTCTATTTGCGAAGTCTTATCTCTGCAAAGCTTGGTTTTTGGCAGTTTCTGTGATAAAAAGCAAGTACTGTGCAAAAATCAGTATGGAACAAGAAATGAGGGTGGTGGTGATTCCAAGGTTTGAGAAGCTGTGCTGTGTCCAGTAGGTGCACACATCTCATTAGTAATTATGGTTATTTAAAAATGAAATAAAAGTATTGTTTTTACTTTCAATTTATGTGTATTATTCTTTCAAACATGTACAAAGTTGTTAGGACATAAATACTTATTAAATATTAAGTTGCTCGGACCTCACTGCTTAATAAACGGAACTGTCAGTTTTCTTTTTGTCTAGAGGCGCTGTGAAAAACATTGCTGAGATACTGAGGGGGCCTTGAACCGAGAAAGCTTGGAATACACTGGCCTAACTCATTGAATAATCTTTTTGTAAATCAGCAGCATCCTCTCTACAGTTAGAAACACCCAAGACCTTAATATCTGCAAATATAAGTAACTTATTGACCAATTGCAATAACTGTTTTTCTTTTTTCTTTTTTTTACCAGCCTTCTATGCAGTACTTTGTCAAATGCTTTTTGAAAATACAGATACACCAAATCTACACTTTTATCATTATCTACATAAACAGTAACCTTTTTAAAGAATGTCAAAAGATATATAAGGCAATATTTTCTCTTAGTGAAGCCATGTTGGATATCCAATAAAATTCTAAACTTTTTAAAATGACTGTAAAGCATCTTTTACCAAATTGTCCAAAAATGTTCTTACAACTGATGCAAGGTAATAGGTCTGTGATTACTGGGACAATTTTTATCATTTCCCTTGAAAAGAGGAATGACATTAACTAACTTACAGTTCTCTAGAACTTGCCCACTGTTGAATTACTGACAAGATATAACAGCAAGTGGTTCACATTTCTAATTTTTTATACCTCCTTAAAACCATTGGGGAAATATCTGATCCAAGAGCTTTATCGTTCTATAAATTTCCCAGTGTTTTCTTAACCAGCTCAGAATTATTGCAAACACCTTGTTTGATCTTATTGACATAACTTGATTTCTTAAGTTTTTTTCCATTGCAGTGTTTAAAGTTTATACTGTTGCTAACTTATATAAATGGTGAATAAATCCACCATAAATTTAGTTCACAAAATACAAAGGTGATTTGTAACTGATTTATATTGACATATTACTTAAATATGTCATGCTTATTTCTTGTAAGGCTATTTCCTGCTGGCAGTACCTGATTTAATTGAGTAAGTTGTTTCTGGAAAAATGTTCATCTTTGTTCAGTTATTATTCTACTTGTATTTCAAAAAATAATTGTCAGGAAAGCATAATTAGACTCTACTGATAAATCTCGCTGGTATTTCAGGAACTGTTCCTGTCATATGGTTTATTATATTCCAAACAAGACCAGAGTATTCCACTGCAATACAGCTACACATTACATTCATTTGAATATGAATACTACATTCAGTTTTTATTGTTATTCTACGTAGCAGAATAATATTTGTGTAATAAATTTTTTAATGTATAAAATGTATGGCAAATTTCTTTTTATAGTAATGTTCCAATTTAATGGAATCTAACTTTATCAAAATGATAAAATTAACCTTCATTCTAAAGCATTATTTTAATTATTATTATTATTGAGTTTGTAGTGTTGATGTTGTATTAACAAAGTGTCTTTATTAAAATTCATTTTCACAAACTGCAAAAATGTGCTTAGGCTTGGGTGATTATTTTGCCAGTCTTATAAACAATGATTTTGTATGAACAATATTACTGAAGACATTTTGTTTTTGGTAAAAAAAATTGGCAGTTAAAAAAGTATATTGCTCATACTCGTTAATATAATATGCAAAGTGGTTACAATTTAATGATAAGTGTTCATTATGTAGGCAACTCTTCCAATTATTCATTAAATGTGCCCTTCATACACACATCCATATTTTGATAAAAGTATGTAAACAAAAAGGTTTTTTAGTATGAATGTTGTAAAGTTATGTCAGTGTTGTATTTGTATTAAATAAAATTCAGCATCTCCTCAAAATGGAATATCAGTTTCTTGTGCATATATGAAATTTAACATCATGTTACAAAGAACTGTCACATTTATCATTTATGTTCCCATTCATAACAGAAAATTGTGTTTTTGTACTTAGAGAAATAATGTGTAGGATAATTTTTGTCACTTTCCAATATTTTATGTAGGTACTGTTTCCCATTTGGAAGGCCTGAAGGCTCTCTCAAAGCTACTTTGTCACTTTTGGAAAGGGTATGTAGATTTTCAACAAGCAGCCACGTTTTCACTGTGTAAATTTAAATGTATGTGTGTGTGATTTTCCATAATTTATAACTGTCTGAATAGGTTTGAAATGCACCTTTATTGCTACTTTGAACACATTGTCTAGTAATACATACAAAACTCTTGAAAAGTCAGGCTTAAGGTTCAAAGTTTTATTTTACTCAAAACAAATGGTAATAAAATGGGTATAAAAATAATTAGAAAGATGGCTATTTAGATGTAATTTTATTTTGTAGGAAATTTTAGATTGTATCAAATATCATTTGGTCTTGAAAAGAATTCAAGATAACAGTGCTTGAAAAGATTAGGGCTACACTTTAGTTAAAGCACTTTGTGTCACAGATTTTATTTTTAAGGTCCTTATGAAAGACGTTATGACTCCTGCTGCTCCAGAGGAAGTTCGAGGAGTTATCAAAAAATGTTTAGAGAATGCTGCCTTAGTAAACTACACCCGCATTTCCGAACAAACAAAAATAGAAGGTAGATAATTGGTTTTGTTTCTGCCTCTAATAAAGTGAAAAGTTGTAAAGGAGACAATTTACTAATAAGGTATTATAATGGTTGCTAAAATGGAGATTTTGTTCAACTGGTATATAACTAGTTTTAATACAAATCAAATGTAAATGAATACGAATTAAAGTACATTATTACCTAGCAGTAGGTTATATACATTAAGTACGAAGGTAGGTTGAACTTAGAGTACAGAATGTTCTTGCATCTTGCAGTAACAAACAGTAACATTGACTTTTTATGAAGGGCTAAAATTATAGTTTTAATATGTGTAAACAGCTGTTTTTTGTTCTTATTTTTATAGTTTGTGTGTGTGTGTGTCTGTAACCTTCCTGCACCAAAATATCTATATTATAAATAAGAACAGTAAAGCAGAATATATCTCTAATAGTGCATTTGAAAGAATACAATTTTTTTTTAAACTTTGTTTTACAAATAAGTAGTTAGGTTAATCAGTAGCTTTTCATAGAATTATATAAAAATGGCTAACTTGAAAGTGAGTACAGTAATGCACTACATAATTTATAGAGAAGAGTGATATTTATTAAAATCTTTTAATATGGGAAAGATGTGCATGCATGTGTTGCTTTCTAACAAATGTCAGTTTGTGTAGATTTTTTAAGGCTAGTTTGTTCTGAATAATTAGTGGTTATTGAGTATGGTTTCTTAATATCATTGATGTATAGCTACTAATAATTTTTATTTCTAGATATAATAAATTTTGAGAAACTTTTATTAGACTTAATTTTTTGTGTGCTAATAAAATTTGCCTCTGTCTTTCTGTGTTTGTTATTTCTGATCTTACCTGTGTTTTTGCATTGCTACTTTTGCAGTTGGAAATGAACCACCTTCACAACTTCAAGGTATACCCACTTTGCTTTTGCTTGTTCTTGTTTTTGCTGTGTATAGCTGTTAGTATTGTTAAATATTTCTCTGCCTTCTTGTCTTTATTTTTTTATGTAGCTGTTATTGATGGTTGAATTGTTGCTTATTGTTCAACAGTGAACTAGTTTTAAGTAGTTATTAAACCAGCAAATAGTATTTACTAAATCTGTACTGTTTTTATTTGACAGTTTGTCATATAGTAAATGTAAGTTTCATTGACAATTACATTTTATTTATTCACAGTCAGATACTATTATTTATAAAATTTCTTAAACTGAATTTTAAAGTTTACTTACAATACAGATTGAAAAATCAAATGAAAATTAAATAAGTTTAACCCTCTCCAGACCAGAAAGCACATTTTAGGTGTATAGTGTGCACGTCATATCAAATTTCCAAATTTAAGTAAAAGTAATAATTCTAAATTTCAAATATTTTTAACTCAGACATAGTTTAAAAGTGATATTTTGCCATTTTATTACACTTAGTGTATTCACAAACAAAAATGAAAACATTTCAAACTTACTTTTCTCTGTAGTTCTGAGGAGTCTTGCCTGTAAGTGATATACTTATCCAAAAGTTTGAACTTTTTCTGCCAATACCAAAATCTAGATTTATATTTTTTAATAAAGTATCATCCCTTGAGAATATTGTCATGTATATTTTTGTTTCTCATTGCTTTCCTCTAAATTTCACTGATTTTATTAGTAAAGCCTCATGGTCCCAATTAGTTATGACCTTGCAGCATGTGTTCTGACTACTAATTAAGATCAGCTTTGAAAATACCTGCAGGCAAAATTTAAATAGCATTGGATAGAGCAGGTCACAACTGTCAGTGTAGATTCAAACAAGTGGTGTGAGAAGTAATGTATGATATTTCTGGGAAGATGAATTAGATGTAGTTTTTGCAGAGAACAATAGAATCTAGTGGGACATTTAGAAAAAGTGGGAACAAACCATAGATCTGGGATTTTCTTTTTCAATAGTTTCTTTAGGTTTTCTCTTGGTTTCTGAAAATGTTTTTTTGTGTTAAATTATATTTGTTTGAAAGGTACAGAAATTTTTTCTTTGATAAGATATCAGGTAAGGCTAGTTAGTTTCAGGCAGTATAGTCACTGATGGCAAAATATCCTGACGATTCAAATCTGTATTTATTGATTATTGTTACATTTATCATATTCAAACAACCTCATAAACAAAAGATCTTATGTGTGATTAAATCTGTTGTGATACCATTTTTAAAAGTCAAATTCTAGGCATATACTATCAAAATAAACACATCAGTGAATATCAGTCAAGTTGAAAATTATTGGATATGTGAAATGGAACTATGTGATCCACATTAAATTCTAAAATGATATGAAGTATTTTTATTTATTTTTCAAACAGTGCCTTATAAGAAAATGTTGGCAATATTTGTTACATACTATGTATTAAGTTCTTTTGTAAGTTTCATGCAATATAGCTAAGCATTTCTATTGTGCACAATAGGAAGGAAAATAAGTAATTGAATATTAACAACAGGTTGTTGAAGTCTGGATTTCTAGGATTGATAAACTTGATATTCTTTAACTTCTGAATGTCCACTGCTGTGGTTATTTCCACTTCATCTTGTTGGTTTGGCCTTTCTTGGTTAAGTTAGTCATTGGTGCAGTGAGTTTAGTGTAGTTTGGAATGAACTTCTTAGAGTATCCTGCTAACTTGCTGCTTGGTCATTGGAGCTGGTACATCTAGTATATAGATTAGTTTTCTCTTCCTTGTCTGTCAGACACCCACCTTGCATCCAACATAGTCCAACATAAAATAACTAATGTAGCACTTAGATGGTTATAATTGCTGCCTTCAACTGTCTGAACAGTCCTCTGAATTTATTCAGATGGTCTTCCCATCCATTTGTGTGGGTCAGTGTAGTAAGCATAATGATCAGTGTTGGTGGTTTTGTGGAACATCTTTCTCATCATGTGGTTGAATGTTGCCACTGAGTTGGCGAACCCAAGCTGCATCTTTTTGAACTGGTAGCATCTATCTAGTGTTACAAAGGCTGTCTTCTCATTAGGTCTCATCTGCATCTTGATCTTCCAATATTCTTTATTGAGATTGATCTTGGAAAAGAACTTGGCCCTGTTTAGTTTTTCCATGGAAGCTTCTGGGTTGTCCATAGACTTGGAACCATTTTTCCTCACGAGGATCAGCTTCTAGATATTTATGCAGAAGCAGTTTGAGCTGTCTCTTTTCTTCACAATTATTATGGGAACAGTGGATCAATTTCAAAGGCTCAATGATTCCAGCTTCTAACATTACTTTGAGTTCCTGTTTGGTCAGGTCTTTCATTGTAAAGGACATCTGGTAGGCTTCATCTTGACTGGATCCCCAATTGGGGTCTCAATTTTGTGTTGCACAAGATTTGTCTTACCTGGTCTACCTATAAAAATGTGTTCTGACACGGTAGTTCTTGTTTATTCTTTCTTCTGCTTGCCAGATGTTTCTTCACTAATACTAATGTCTTTGTATGCCTAATCTCCAACCAGTAGTTTTGAGTCTAATGGATTTTCATCATCTATGACAAAGCCATTGTTTTCTGTATCTGTGAAAGTCACACCTGCAGTGTGTTTCTGTGCCTCAAAAGCAATACCTGTTAGGTCTTTTTCTCTCTCTCAAAGTACCTCTTCATTAGATTGATGTGTTAGATCTTGGTCTTCCCATTTACTTTTGTCATAGTTCATCCTGTTGAGCACTCTCTGCATTTCAAAATGTCTTTTCCATTGTAAGGTGAGATTGTTGTGGTTTGTGGGTAGCAGAACCAGGACCTTCTGTTTGATATTCAAATGTCAGTTCTTGAACTACTTGTAATAGGTATGTTTCTGACCATCTTGAGCTGCATAACAAACTTTCTCTGGTAAGTTGACATGTATCCTCTAGTTGGTTTATGAGGTCTGACATATACTGATATCTGTTCCTCACTTCTGGCTTTTCTTCTCTTCACAGTTCTTTCAGTATTTATGGCCCAGCATGGCCAGGTGGTTAAGGAACTCGACTCACAATCCAAGGGTCGCGAGTTCAAATCCCGGTCACACCAAATATGCTCACCCTTTCAGTTGTGGGGGCATTATAATGTGAGGGTCAATCCCACTATTCATTGGTAAAAGAGTAGCCCAAGAGTTGGTGGGGGGTGGTGATGACTAGCTGCCTTCCCTCTAGTCTTACACTGCTAAATTAGGGATGGCTAGTGTAGATAGCCCTAGTGTAGCTTTGTGCAAAATTCAAAACAAACTGTTTTGAGTATTTCAGTATTTGCATTGGACCTTGTACTGTTTTTCTGTACAGTAATTCAAAGGGTGAAAAAACCTGTATTCACTTGTGAAATTTCTCTTTAAGCAAATAATATTGCTTGCAGGTACTTGACCCAGTCATGTGGTCTCTACTGGTACATCTTTTACAATATGCTCTGTTGACTCTCTCACAAAGTCTCACACCTGGGGTGTAAGGTGGTAAAGAGCTGCCTGGTACTGATGAGTCTGAACACTTCTTGCATCAGTTCTGAGGTAAACTTTGTCATTCAAGGCTTCTTTAGGAGAGCTTACTTTGCAGAATGCTTTCATGTGGGCTTCTGCTACTTTGTGTCTCATTCTTCAGCATTGCTATGGCTTCTGGATAAAATGTTTCATAGTTGACTATTGTCAGCATGTATCAGTTGCACATACAGATACAGGTGTTAATGGTTTTATAAAGTCAACATCTTCTGTGAGAGGCATCTCACCCAATGGTACCTTGGCTACCTTCCTTCTAGGTACTGTTCTTTAGCAGATTTCATATGACCTGCAGAATCTGGTCACACCTCTGATGGTCCTCAGTTGTGGAAGTTGCTAGTAATTCTGTTTACCATCTTTTCTCCTCAGTGACCTCTCAAAATTGACTTGAGCTAATTTCATCACTTAAGTCTGGTATTCTGTTGATACTATGATTTGCTTAACTTTCCGAGTAGAATTACTTTATATATCTGATAAAGCAGTTCCTTCCAGTCCTCTATTCTGTAACTCTTTTTCATCTTTGTCTTGTGCTCTTACTTTCTCCAGAACACTTTTCCAAAGTTTCTGCAATGAAGGATCTTTCTTCTGTGCTTCCTTTAGTTTCTGTAAGCCTACCTTCAGGACATCATCATTCAGGACTTTCATAGGCTCGATGTCTTGCTTACTTTTCTTTTCTCGAGCTCTTGTAATGACTGCAGATACTTCATCAGTCTTCTCTCTGTATAGTTTCTTTAAACTTCTACTGTTTGGTGTATTGGCAATCATCATGTTATAGATGGATGTCTTCATACATATGGTCTTAAAGTATCTCGGGTAGTATGGAGTGTCCACTTTTATTATTGCTGTGGAAAAGTTTCTTACTGCTTTGTTAATCATTATAAACAGATGTACCTTTTCCTTCACCTAGTCATCAGACACTAGACTGGAACATATTGCTGTATTCAGTGTTTTGTAGGGCTTTGTTCCTGACATAGTCTTTGGCTACTGGCACGTTGTGGTTTGTTGGAAGGTCTTGATAAAATATTCTGATCAACACTGGCATTGTTCACATGTTTGGTAACTTGAACTTACCATCAGTCAGGCTCTCTTTAATCATGGTGATAGCACTTTTATCTTGTGGTGAATCTGAAAAGTCTTCTCTATTTTGTTTCTTCTAGCAACCACACCCATGGTGACAGTCACTTTTGTTCTTTCTTGCCAGCACTATCTTTGTAGGTAACTTCAACTCTCTCATATTGATATTTCTGCTGGTGTTTATTTATTACAGACTTGCAGTGTGCCTCCCCACCTTTTATTTATTTATTAACAAACATAACATCTCTTTCTCCCTTTTGTCTTGTCACCTTTGGTGGGATATTTCTTATTGTCAGTCACCTGTGGTTTCAACTTTAACTGGTTATTCTTGAACTTGCCAGTTATACTCACTCCATGCACCTCCATATAATATTCTACCAAACGGATTGTCTTTTCCATGTCTCAATGCTCGTTCCTGTAAGAACAATGACATTCCTGAAGAGCATGTGATTATGAACAGTTCATGTGTTAGTAGCTCTGCCAGATTTTTACATTTGCCAGTCCATCTTGTGAAATGTTGCTATAGACATGCCACAAACTGAAATACAGTTTTTTCAGTGTCAGATTTGACTTTCCAGAAGTTTTAACATAAAAAAAACTTTTTCAGTAAGTTTAAAGCATTTCAGCAAGGGCACTTTTAACTTGTCATTGTCCATGGCATCTTCTGATGTCATGCCCACATATACTTGTAGGTTTTTTTTTCTGGGAGAAGATGACTGAAACAGACTGTAAAGTCACCTTTGTCCTAGTTCTGACTTTGGGCAAATCTTTCAGAAAGCATCCATGCAATTGTTCTATTCATCAAATTTGAGTAGCTTAGATCAGCTAGCTGAGCCTGTTATCATTTATGGGTCTTTCATCTTGCTGTTGTGTGAGCTTATCTTGGTTTATATTCTATTTCAGTTTCCCTTCTGTCTCTCTAACTCATTTTCTTCCTTTAGTCTTTCTTCCTCTTTTCTTTGCCTACACTCTTCTCTATCTAGGTTTTGTCATTATTTAATAAACTTTATTAGATTGATCATCTTTAAGTCCAAGTGCTCACCTCTCTCTCTCTCTCTCTCTCTCCACTTATCAAAGACAGTTGATATGGTTTTGTAGTGTGGTTGTAACTTCCACAATAATAGTGCTACCTACCACTACAGCTGTGCTTATATAGGCCAATTTACATCTTTTCTACCATTGTTTACCCCTATTGAATTTGATTGGCTCACAAATATCAGGTTTTTATATGCAAGACTGGCACTATTCTTTACAGTAGGTGTCTGTGACTTGTTGATAAATTTTGTCAATAAACAAACAGCAAACAGTCCACTTGTTTTAAAATACTTTCTTAAAACAAATCAAACATAACAGAGCTTTTCCTAAAGATTTTTTTTTTCAACTGGACAATTATATATTAACTCCATTTTTTCTCACCTTGTGTACAAGCCTGGTAACAGATGATTCAAAAAATAGAGTATTCTAGTAAATGCATTTTATTACCAACTCTTCAATGGAATTTTATAATCTTAAAAATATTTTTTAAATATTTATCCACTTGAACTTACTAATGTAGATGAATTTTCAACTGCACAAATACTTTTACAGGTGTGCATTTGTGTTGACTGTACTCTAGGAAAACCCTGAAAACTATATTTATAAATGTTTGTTATAATTGTATCCAGAGATTTAAAATAATATCTTATTGTCAAAATTCCACACGGAATTCTAAAATGCTTTAATTCATCTTTTAACAAAGATAACAATATTAGAAATTGTTAATGAAGATACCAAAAGATTTCAATGATAGAACTTTTATATTTTCAAATTAGAAACATATTCTTTCAGATTCAACCAAGGTTTTAATAACTATAGTGTTTTGAATTTGAGTAATAACTGTATTTCTATTTTTCCTTTATAGATAATGTTTTGATAAAAGAAAAATTAAAATTGGTTAATTTTTCAGAATTTTATATTTTAAATACTACTTTTAATTACAGTATTAGTGTATATAAATTATTTATTAAAAAGATTTATTAACTTAATCTTCCTACATTAAGAGTGTTAATTAATATAATAAATATTTGCTTTTTGAAATGATCATGCAAAGCACTTTCAGATATTATAAAATACTGATTAAAAGTCAATAATTTCCCATGTTTTGAAGAAGAATAACTGCACATTAAAACTTCATATTTGGTAATTAAACATAAGTTACTTAATTACTGGCAGATTTCTGAAAATATTCATCACTCTAAAAACATAGTATTATTTCTTGTAAAAACTTAGACTACCATTAGTTATAAGTTATACCATTATAAAAGTTTGTTAACTGATTTAAATGTAGATGAAGTTAACTTATCTTGTGAGTGTGAAACTATTTTATTTATTGGTACTTTTTATAAACATGTTATTACTGGTAACTTGGAAATTATAAAAGATAAATGTATGTGAAATAGTTAAAAAGGATCTAAATACAGAATTGCCACAAAATGTAATAAGCAGCATATTATAAAATCTGTTGTAAACTATATCGATGAATATATTTTGAAACTTAACTGTGGTACATCTTGTACACCTAGATGATTTTGGAATGAAAGTTTTATGTGTTTTAAAAAATAAAATTTAAATTATCCAGTATGAAATTAAAGAAATACTGTATAGATTTGTTGCTTCATCAGTTAATAAAGAGGGTTCAAGAATTATAAGAAAAATGTTATAGTTTCTATTTATAAAGCTAACTATAATTTTGGTTTCATTTGTAAAAAAATGTATGCATTAATTATGATAGAAGAAATCAATAGTATACAAACATTTAGACTTATTAACCACTCTAAAGATACAGTTAGTAATAATTTCATTGAGGCATATAAAACCTTTATTCTATACCAGATTCTTTTGTAGATTTACCTTTTCTGTGTGATGTTTTTAAGCTCCATAAAATCTCCAATTAAATTTAGATATATTTGTAGTTCAATAATAACAATTATTCAACAATTACCCATTTTATTAAATAAATTACTTACTTTTATTTTACCAAATAAAATATTGATAATAATAATAAAAATAATTAACCCATTTTAGAATATCTAAGAAGCTGAACAAGTAAACAACATTCAAACATTTGATTTTAACACACTCTACACAACAGTTCCGATATCATTTCGTAGTATTGGAAGAAAGAAAATATAGCTCCGAAATTGGAAAATGTCTTAAAATTCTTCATTAGCAGTAATATATTTTTCAATAACCAAGTAATTAAGCAAGTAATATGACTTCCAATGGGAGCTGACTATTCTACTACTATTGCAAATTTATGCCTTTATTTTTATGGGAATAGGTGTATTGAAAACCAAATAGACCTGGACATTTTTGTTTCAACTTAGATATATAGTTGACTTAATTAGTATAATTAAACCTGAGATAATGTTATTAACACTATTTATCCAATAGAATTAGGAATTGAAAATACTTCAATTTCTAATGCAGAGGCACATTATTAAGATTTAAAAATTAAAATAATTGATAATGATATCGACTTAAATATTTTTCTTTTCCAGTATATGGTTTATCCTCTTGTATTAGTAATATATTATACTCTTCTGTTATAAGCATTATAACTTCACAATTATACAGATTTTGTAAATTTGTAATAAATTACAATATTTTTTATTAATGTTGAAATACTGAAGCAAAACATTAATATTTAATGTATTTAATACAGGAACTAATCAAATTATTAAAATATTCTGTGGTAAACATAAGAATACATTTAAATAAATATCATGGCTCGGCATGGCCAAGCATGTTAAGGCGTTCGACTCGTAATCCGAGGGTCGCGAGTTCGAATCCCCGTTGCACCAAAGATGCTCACCCTTTCAGCTGTGGGGGCATTATAATGTGATGGTTAATCCCACTATTCATTGGTAAAAGAATAGCCCAAGAGTTGGCAGTGGGTGGTGATGGCTATCTGCCTTCCCTCTAGTCTTACACTGCTAAATTAGGGACTGCTAGCACAGATAGGCCTTGAGTAGCTTTGCATGAAATTCAAAACAAACAAATAAATAAATATCAAAGTAAAAAAGAAATTTTACTGAAATTTTGTGTTAAGTATTTTTAGTTGTTAATAAGCTCATTTAAACTACTTGACATTACTTTTATGCAGATTAACACCTTATCACATATAAAGGCTGGTTTAGAATCTGAAAAAATGGTAGTTACAGTAGACTTAATGGGTGGTGGTTGGGAGTTATACTAGTTATTTTAGTTAACTGGTTAGGATCCTATATATACTAGTATAATTTGTCTACTAGGCTACAGATTAGTTTCTTACCATGATAATGGGGGCTGAAATGCCAACTTCAGGAGTTTTTCTTACTTACTTCCAAGTGGTAGTACCTTATTATCATTATTACATCTTTACTTTGGAAAACAGTCACCTTCTCACAGCTGTCTGCAGGCAGTGAAGGGTGATATAGATGTGAGACATTATGTACTTAAGCATCCACATTTTGCTCTCCTAATTTCTATTTCTTTTGTTTATTAATTAATTATTATTGATATTATTCATGAATTTTTTCATGTGAGACTGGCAAATATGGGTTAAGACTAATAGACAGTGTGTCCCCATTGTACTGTAGGTCCTAATTCTTCAGTCACCTCCAAAACCTAGGGTACATTTTATATCCCACGTTATAATCTGTAACATGATAGTCCTTTTGATTTGTGCAGCATTTTAAATTTTTGTTTGGGTTTGTTTTTGTTTATTAGAGTATAAATATTGCTTACATACACACAAACAATAAAAGTCTTGAATGTTCCACACAACTAGACATTATCATGCAATAATACTCAATTAAAGCAATAAGAAAAATTCAGATGGTTCAAGTAACTTGATTTTAAATCCAGAAACTACCAGCTTATGATAATTGAACTACAAAATGTACGATTTGCACAGTTACGTAAACAGACTTGTGATAAACTGTTGCTTCGTAAAATAACTAAATTTAGAACTTGCACTATACTTAAATTAAAGTAGTTGTGTATATCTAACAATTGGTAATGATGGGTAATGTATTAAAGAAGTTTGTTAATCTCTGTTACTAGACCTTTAAGATTTTGATCATTGCTCTCATATTGATGCTACTGAGACATTAAGCTTTATATGAACGTAATACTTGTCATATTCCTAAGTAGGTTACTAGCAGCACACATTTTTTTGTGAACAAATTTCTCAGTTTCCATATGTTCAAACACATGTGTCAGATTTTAAGTTTTTAAGAATTATTTAAGTATTTTATACTTTATCTATTAATGAAGTACTTCTCTGCAAAATGCATATAAAATTATTTTTTTTTCTATTTGCCAAGAAAAAACTCCCAAGCCTTTAAACTAGTTATGAATAGGCTTTTAATCTTTGTGAATATTTTATCTGTATTTTGTCTTCTATTTGCTTTAAAACAGAAGACAATAGTTGTAAAGATATTTTATGTTTTGCATATTAATATTTTTGGACCAGTTTGTTTTAAATGCTTATTACTTAGTTTTAAGGCATTTATTGTGAATTAACTTTCATACTGAATAAATTTCCTTATTACAATTGTTACTATCTGTATTATGGTGTGATTACATTGTTGTGTTATTTGTTGTTTTTTATAACTGAATGAATTAAACATGTTTTTGATCTTAAACAGAGTCCACCACTGATTTATCTACACCTCCCAATAAGAAACTTGATGACTTGATTCACCTTGCAGAGCTATGTGTTGATCTGCTTCAACAGAACAATGAACATTACTCAGAGGTGAGTTAGATCTGGTGAAGTGTGATAAGAGCTTATTTTACAGGTGAATGTTTTGTAAGTAGGTGTTCACATTAAAAAAAAAGTATGTTGAGCATTTTGGAGTAGAAAGGACAATTAAAAATATATTTTTGTTGCTATGACAATTGCACATTTTATCATTGAAAAGTGTAGTTTTAAAATTTTAATAAGTTATCAAGTAAACTTGTACAAGTCATTCAAAGATCATGTTAATAACAAAATGAACTTGTACAAGTCAGTCAGAGATCATGTCACTGAGCCTTTGAAAATTAGGAGGAAAACCCCAAAAGAATAGTAAATGTTAAATAAAAATAACTGAAACATTGATAAATAAATTTGAAACTTTAAAATAAAAAATCCTGCCATTTTTTTTTTTTTATATGTAATTAGCTTGAGATACTTTCTTTAGGTTATATACAGGGGTGCACACTGTAATACATAACACAAAAATCCTAACATTTACACAACTTATTTATAACGTAACATTATTACAGCATTCATTATTACCTCACCAAAAGTGTGGTATATTGTTTAAAAATTCAGTATGTACATACTTTAAACGTTGTATACACTGTACAATGGTCAGGGGTAAACAAATGGTGCACACAGAGTTTTGTGCTATATATATATATTATCAGAGAGATAGGATCTGCTACACAGATAATAAAAAGCATAATTAGTACTGCAAAAGAAATGTTTCTTATTGGACAGTTTTTTAAATAATGCATCTTTTGTACTTTGTGTGATGGAACATGTGTATTCTATTTCTCTGAATTTAATTAGTATAAAACCACATGGTATTTGTTTTGTTAATAAAAAGTATTACTAGCAGATTTTGTTCTCTTCAAAAATGAGTAGCAAATTTTTTTCATGACAAAAAAATGCACACCTACCTAAGTAAGTTGGTCTGAGTCCATTATTTCAATACATTTTAGAATATTGGTGACCATTTATATTTTTATAGTATATGGGTTTTTTGAAAACTATAAAGAGTATTATTTTTGAAAAATTAGTGTTTTGTAAAATATCAAAAATGTGTTTACATTTTTTCTTCAACATACATTTATGAAGATTGCTTGTGATGAAAATAGTTAAAAGGACAAGAAAAATTAATTAAACATAAAATGAAGAAGAATTGAGAAACTCATATCAACAAAACGTAAAAATAGACATTTTGTATCACTATATATGTATCTTACATATATTTCTGAACTTCAAAGTTTTGAAAAATTTTATTTAAATTGCAGGCTTTTATAAACACGTATAATAACATCTTGAACATATGTAACAAATCAAAGTAAGTCATAATGCATCACTTTTAAATATTATATGAAAGCTCTTTCTGATATCACATTGTGTTTTCAAACATTGTGGAACATCAGATAGCTTTAATGATAGAACTATACACTGGTAGAGCATAAAAAGGTATATAAAACCATTTAGGTCTAATAATGTTAATTATGAAAACATTAAGCTTTTCAACTAGTTTCATTGTTGTCAGGGTAATTTTTGGGAATATCATACATTTAAATTTACTTGCTGAATTTTTAAAATAAAGTTTTTTTTTTTTTCACATAAAGAGTTGTACAAGTGTTCTTTGTTTTTTTTTAATTTCTAATTAACCCTATCATGATGGGCATCTGTTACTGACATTGTCGTGAGGTTTTAAGAACGTGCATTCAAAATTTAATTAATCAACTTTTTGTTTATTTCATATCTGTTTTTATAAATAAATTATTAGCTAATAATCCATAGTTTAATAATTTATAAGTTCTTATTTTCATAGGTATTGTTTAAAAAAGTCATGAAATTTCCCTTGTGGAACACATTTTCTTCAGACATCTCCTCGTATATATTTTGTCCACCACCTCTCTGGTGATCATGAAATTCCATGTAAATTACTCGCTATAAAATCGTCATTGCTCATACAAACCATACGTTTAAAATATAGCCATCAATTTTATTTTGTTACAGAGCCATCAAATAGAAGATTTACACCCTCTTGACACACCCACCTGTCACATCCTCTCTTTTAGAAT
This sequence comes from Tachypleus tridentatus, assembly GCF_004210375.1. Taxonomy (NCBI): domain Eukaryota; kingdom Metazoa; phylum Arthropoda; class Merostomata; order Xiphosura; family Limulidae; genus Tachypleus; species Tachypleus tridentatus. Next base: position 135,510,881 of record NC_134833.1, on the reverse strand, counting down.
TTCTTAACAGTTTTCTCTTATGTTCAATTCTATATTATCTGTAAAAAAAACAAAGTCAGGATTTTCATCTATCAAATGATATATTACATTGTTTTCTGAATGGAGAATAATCATTTCTCTGTTAGTATAAACGACCCTATGGGAAAGATAATGACTAGCTTAAATGAATTTGTAATGACTCTTGTCTCGTAGCTAGAAAACAAGTAAAATTGTGATAGTGTAAGTTGTCTACTTTTTGCATGTTAATTTTCCATATTGTTAGGTAAAATAAGTAATATAAATGTTTCATGAGGTACACATGTGAGCAGATTGTGGGTAAAGTAACTTGATAATATAACATGACCTCCACATTCCCCAAGTGCTTTACAACTTAATGGTACAAATAGTAGTTAGACACAGTTCAAAAGGTAATAAAACGATAAAATTGAATTATAAGTAGATGTATAATGTTACAAATTGAATACTACTCAGGATAACTGAATGTAGTTTCATGTTACAGTTTGAAGTCATTCTGGAAAGAAAAAAGGGTAATTTAGATTTGATTTTTTGATGTCTGTGTGTCTGGTTATAAGATCAGTCAACATGACTGACCCCCATATGGAGTTAAAATAGAGAAAACAGATACAACATGAAGTTTTACTGAAAATGAACATTTGAAATGTATTTAGGAGGTTTTAGTATTTACACAAATGAAATTTGAGATTTTTTAGATAAACAAGTATTTTTAATCTTAACATGGAAATCATTTTGCACACAGACTATTTAAAACAAATGCTTGATATATTCACTGACAAATTTTTAGTTTATTTAGAATATTTCACCTCTTTTTGTATATGAAGGACTTTAATACTTACTGTATTAAAGTTAGTAGTATCAAATATATAAAGACTATACGAGTACAAAGAAGTCACATAGTGGGTCAAATTGACTGAGTGTGTGTTGAGGGAGTTAAAAGGTGTTTTATTAATCCTGAGTTTCTTTGCTATTCTTATCTAAACATCTAATTTCCTGACAAAATTTAGTTGTATTGGTGGTTACTGCCTTGTACAAACACAAACATAAAGGATAACATTTTTAAGTCTTAGTTCCTGAAGACAAAAGGCAGAATACTTTCAAAATAACAGGCAGCTTCTGTCCATTTACTTAAACTTCATCATGAATAATCTGCCTGAATAATATATCAAAGAATATTTCATGTCATTCTAGAAGTAAACTTATTGAGTAACTCTTCACTTCTCAACACTGAAATTACTTTACAGCAAAAACAGAATACAACATTGTTATTTAATGCTTTCACTTGATATTCAAGTATATAACCTGAGAAGCATTAAGGATAATCCATTTTTAATCATTACAACCTTACTCAGTGGGTAATGTAAAAAAATAATTTGACTCTGTATTATATTCTATATATTACCTTCAGTCCTTTCCCGTTTATCCACGACTAGGTTTTCAGAATTTAATTATTGTAATTTTGTGCACGTTTCTGTTTATTTTTTATGATAACAAGTCACTGTGTAAACAGATGTAGTTGCTAGTTATCCTGTTTTGATGATTCCAATATCCTTGTATATTATGGTACCTTGTTACAGAATAACTAAAAAACTGTAACCATGTAAAATGTGAATTGATTTTATTTGACATCCTGTTTTTGAATTTCAAAAAAAGTTTTTAGAGCTTTTTAATAAATCATTTGTGTATTTGAAGAGCATGATGACATATTTTGACATTATACTTTTTTCATTGTTATCCAAGGTTACTGTAAATCTCTTTAGAGAATCGCATCATTCTTGAATTATTCAGACTTAATGTAGTATAGGTGAAATAGCTTGTTTATGAGCATGAATAGCTGTAGATGCTTTAAACCATTCATCTTATTTGAAAGTATCTTTTTTACATAAATAAATAATCTTTAAACAGTGCTAATGCTAGCTGCTGTGTTTAATAATGGTACCTTTATTACTGATTGATGCATTTTAAGGTTCACGAATAAACAAAGCCAGTGGTTCAGGTAGGTTTTTTGTCACTACTGTTATAGAGATAATCAAACTGACCTATACGTTCTGAAGTGAATGGTTGATCCTTTCAGTTTTTGTTGTTTTGATGTCTAGTAAGCTAAGTGTATAAAAAATCTATCTTCCAGATGTACAAGGATGAATAAAATTTACAGTCCTTCAGCATGATTGTTTTTTTTTATTTAATTATTTGAATTATATCACCAGAGTGTAGAATAGTTACTTGTGTAACATCAAATCACTACAGTTTTTAACTGAGAACACAGTGAGCAAAGTAATTTATAAAATGTTTTCTCACAAAGGAGAACATTAAATTTGTTACCATTTTTCAGATGTTTAAGTGGTTTAATACATAAATATTAAGTTTTATTTTTCTAAAATTAGTTTCACAGTTAGGTAGCTGGTTAAGTTTACAGGTCATAGAAGCAAAACGTATATCCCTCGTTAGTGTAATTTAACTTCACAGGGTAATAGCGGTCATGAAAGGTAGTCTTTCAGCAGGGTAATTGCTTATAACTTTGTAGGAGTAATACCTATAAAACATATATAGGCTTTCAACAGATAATTGTTATTAATAGCTTTGAAGGGAGTAGTAATAAAAACTGTAGATCTGTAGTCTTTCAGCAGAATATTTCATCAAGGTGAAATAAAATTTCATTATAGTAGTGGAATTGTATAACAGTGTCAAGAATGCAGTTTCCAGAAGCAAATTTCAAATGTAAAACAGTGTGATGGAATTCAGTTTATCAAAACTAAAACAATATTCAAAGGATAGAGCAAACTTATAAAATAAAATCTATTGAAAGTAATGCAAAACTGAGGAAGTAGGACAGTGTTGCACAGTTCAGTTTCTGGGAAGTAAAGTACACCATGTTTGCAAAGGTTTATTAAGGTCTAAACAAAATAAAAGACAGAACAATATAGTAGAAAGCATACTTATTAACTAAAATAAAGATTTGTAGTTAGAACAGTAGCATATGTAAATTTATTAGGATCAAAGCAAAATTCCTCAGGAAAAACTATGGGATGATTCAATTTACCAAGAGTTCAACAAAACTTCAAATGGCAAAATAATACTGCAGTCAGCTGAAAGTAAAGCATCAGAGAAATTTAAAAGAGAATGTTTTAGCAACACAAAAATCTGATGGTTGTAATACCATAACATCGTTCTTTTTGTTTAAAATAGAGCATTAAACACATACAGAGGTATTTGGACCAAAGCTATATTCAGTGATATTAAAACACTAAAATAGTGAAGAGAGTGCAGTGTAGTTCTGTTCTAGTACTGAAGTAATTTAATTTCCTTCAGACCCATGGCACTTATTTCAACAACTAAACCAGGTGAGCGCTATGTATACATCTTATGTGAGCATGCTTTTTGGTGTTTTTTTTAACTGTTGAGTGTGCTATGTGGTAAGTATCTATGTAAATATTTTATAATGAAGAATAGTGTTGCTGTTGTTTTTTCCTCATTTGTTCTGCTTGGCACTTCTGATTTGTGTGCTTGAGCTCTTGAGTTTGTTATGATATGCAAGGGCTGTTGACGTTGCTGCATATTCCATTTGTTTAACTAATAATATTGTAGCATGTATTTGTGTAAATTTCTTGGTGTTGTGAAATCTGTTGTAACTAATACTTGTTGTTGTGCTCTTTCCTGCTCTCCCTGTGGTTGATGTTTGCTGTTTCCGCTTCAGGCCTTTCGATCGGTGAGTGGTTTGTGTGTGGTGATATCTTTTAATTTCTTTATTTTTGTATTCTTTGTTTGATATATTATTGCAGTGTTGTTTTTTTGTATATGTCTGACCTTACAGTGACCTCCATCACACTCAAATTGTCAATAGGGAGATAAAAAAAATTAGGTTAAAGTACTCTCAATAATTGCATATTTTTTTAATGATATCTAGAGTGTTTTGTTCTATATTCTGTACCATAGAAATAAAAACATTTTTGCAAATAAATGGGCTGTTTCTCACCTTAAAATTAGGCAACTGTGTAATTTCTGAATAAATGTTTGCTTTTTCCATGGAGGCCATTGTCAGGACAGGATATATATATATATATATATTAAAGAAAGAAATTAAAGAAAGAAAAAGCAAAATGAAAATAAAATTAATACTTTTTATGTATGTCAAGTGAAGAAAAACTTAATGTATAGTTTACTACAACCTTGTTTTTTAGCTGGATAAAAGACTTAATGTAGTAAGAATAGAATCAATAAAGATTTTGGTATTAACCTACCTAATATACATCAATTTCAGTGTAGGTAAATGTTTTTGTATACATTTACAACAGTAAATGCAGAAGTATAAAACAAATTTATAAAATAAATTTGATGCTAAAGGTTAAGCCTCTTTTAGTAAAGGTGTTGCTATAGAAATAAATAAACTTTTAATGTAAACTATGTTAATAATTTTAACATATAAATAAGGTATGTAATCAAAGTTCATAAAAATATTTTTACAGAATATTAAAAACATTGAATCAAAGAGTGCTTTGTACCTTTTTAAGCAGGTGCTTGTTGGGAGTAAGAATTCTGTATCTGACTGGTGAAAAATTGACCGCTTGACACTAAACTATGATCGTGCATTGTTCTGTGATCAAAGAAATATTAATCTTTAGAAATTTAATTACATTTTGTTTTCATCATGTACATGCTAGAAAATATTTGCTCTCTAAATAAAATATTTTTAAATTGTAATTTATTGTTTAGAAATTAAACAAGTATTTTTTCCTTTTATTAATTGAATACAGAAAATCTCTGTTTAAGTTTTACTATCTCCAGATATTTTAACTCTTGTCTTATTCTCTATTTTTATCCATATCAAAATTTATTTAACCTCAGTTTATGATCTAGCAAGACTATATTTGAATCTATATATATCCTCTTCACCAGTCTCAAGAGCACCCACTTTTCTAAAATGAGTTCTTGTCTTCTGATTAGATAGTTTTCATAACTTGGTTGTGGTAAGTTCTTACTGTCTTCTCCATTTGTGGACATATTAATTTATGTGTTGTTTTAAAGAACACTTTTTCTCAAGTGCTTGTTATATTTAGCATAAATTATGGTGCAAGTTGAAACATCAGAAGGTTAGTAACAGTTTCTTAAAACTTGTACAGGACACATGCCACCAACTAACTGCAAAAGATCCTTAGATTCCATTGGCAGGTATGGCATACCACATTTTTCTAACTAAATTGGCTGTTTCTTACTTTAAAATTATACAACTGTGTAAGAACACTTGGCTTATACTCAAAACTTTAGAAACGGGTTACAGCCACAATAAGGATACATGCTGAAACAAATTTCTTCTCTCAGACCTTTTTGTTAGTTTCAAATCAATGATATTTTACTTGATCATTGATGGATGCTGTTTTTCAAATGTTTCTTCTCATCTTTGATGTGTAAACTTCGTTGCTGTGCTTACACTTGTGTCATTGTATGATTAGAAATTCTTGCATGCAACAAAACAACTGCTGTGACCTGCTTCCATCTTTTTAGTTGATTGTGGCACAGGATGAAAGAGCTCAATGATTTTAGTTTTATAAGCACAACACATCATTAAGGATCTGAAGAAAAACAAGCAGAAAAGATTTTGCAGAGCAGTTGACCTTAGAAAGGCTTTCTTCAAGATTTAAAAATCTTTGAGGTATTGAGTTCTATAAAATTTATGAAGTGTTAAGACACTGGACTGCTGCAGTAGTTGATGCCTCTAAACAACAGCTTACACTCATTTGCTTTTACAAAAATTTAACAATTTCTTTATTAGTATAAAGATATAAGAATATTTTCAGGTTCTTTATGTTGTCAGTTAATGGCTGCATTGTGTGAGCTGTAGACTCATTGCAGGGTGTGATTCTCTATTCAGTTTTCAGCATTTTCCAGTAATGATTCTCAGTATTAATACTTCAGAATTAATCTGTACAGTAATATGGAGTGTGTAAAGTTTGTTGGTGAATAAATGGATGTTGAATAGTTACAATAAAATAGGTTATTTCATTGTTTTAAATATTACTCCAACCATTAGATAACATGAAGAGTGACAAGTTTCTTTATTAAGATTCTTTTTCTGTTTTTGTTCATATTTGTAATCTTAAGAAGGCTTTTCTAGTTAGTTTTGGTCAGCTTGTGAAAAGTCCTCTATGTATGTATGCATATATAGATTTCCAAAAAACTGAGTAAAGGGATTTTGTTTGAATAAATTGTATAAATAAACTCTTTTTTGGTCATGTAATATTCTTTCCATGATTACAGTAATGCTGCCTCTATCGAAAGCAATGAAATATAGCTATTAGTGTCAGTTTCATTAAATCAGGTTGAATAGGCTTTGTATGTTTTATATGCTGATGGTGGTAATAAATAGAGGAGTGTCAACATGTGTGGATTACTTTTTGTCTCTTTTTTTGCTCTTGAATTATCTCCTTCACAGTTACAAGGCATGTAGTATAATTGTTTTAACAAATTTTGGTTTTTCATTTCATTTGTATACTCTGATGAACAGTACTTGTATTTAACTGTTTTAGCACCTTCATGGTAATGAATAAACTTCCAAACGAATGTGTTTGATTTTTAGCTACCAGATGTAGGCTTGCCATATTTGGTTAGAACAAAATATCACTATAAAATTGTCACTTTACCATTTAAAAGTTGATAAAGGATATTCATGCCATTAAAATAACTCTTCACTTTTGCTGACTTATTTTCTTAGTAAATTTCAACTATTAGCTGCACTGCATAATCAAGCCCAAATAATTGCATTTCAACAAATAAGCATTATTTTTAAATTGTGGAACTAGCAAGAACATTCAACACTATGATAAAAAAAACAACAACAATGAAACTGGTTTTGCATCCTGTAAAGCTTATCTCTGTTAAAAAATATAAAGAAAAAAACTAGGTAAAACAGTTTTTATTTATAATATTTATAGTAAAAAACTAATTGAAGCCATATAAAGTAATGATACAGAATATTAACATCATAGAGATATCATATTTAACTTGTTTAACAAGGATAAGACTATTTCAGATAAACAGCCGAGAATGCTTTTGTTAACTGCTGATTATGCTTAAGGAATCCTATAAAATTAACTGATTCTGACAAATGCATAAACTTTATCACGTGTTCATTTCAAAATTTGTCAAAGGAATTCATAGAAATATTTGAAAAATTTGACAGTTGCCTAATAACAAAGCCCAGTGATGGTTTTATTGTCTTGAAATTTTTGTGTGTTCTGCAGTTATTCCTGTATGCTGAATCCAAAAGTGATCTCTATTTTTCTTTATGTATCACACACGTTTTACAAAAAGTCCTATGCATTTTTTATAAGTGAATCATTTTCATTGAAATTGGGTCACATTTGTTTACGCTTAAAATGTTGACAATCATCAGCTGTAGATTTCTATAGACCATTTGTGACCTAAGAGTCTTCTCGATCATTCTACAGCTCATGAGAAACACACTGGTAGTATACCAGTGGTTAATAGGCCCCATGAAGTGTCATTTTTGCATAGTATTTGTTTTTGTGTGCACTTTGCCGTCTTTGTTTTTTCTTTTTTAATATTGTTTATCCATCACTGTGGTTACAAGAGGTGGTGTAGGTGTCTCAGATATATTTTGTTATATTTGTAGTAAATTTATTGTATGAAGAAGCATTGCCATACATACAGAATCAGCCTGATACCAGGATCGAAAAACATTGAACATGAAAATTTGATTCACACAAAGAAAGTCCTGTTACCTTCACATAAAACGGCTTGATGAAGCAATCTGTAAAGGACCTTAGACAAAGTAAGCGAATGTTTTAAGTATCTATGAGCAATTCTCGGCTCTTTCACCACTGAAACTTGAAGGAATTTTTGTTGAGCCTTGGATTAGGAAATTTACTTAGGATGAAAAGATCAAAAGGACGGTGAGAAAAGTTGAAAAAGAAGCACAGATTGGCTTTTAAAGACGTTATTGACAATTTTTAGGAAACAACAAGAACCTAAATAATAAAAATGTTGTTAATAACATGCTCAGTAAATTCAGAGAGTTGGGTTATAATAGGAGTTTGAAAGTTAATTTGTTACACTTGCAAATTATTTTCTAAAAATCCCATTGTCATTAGCAAAGAACAAGGGGAAGGGTTTAATTAAGGCATCAGAAGAATAGAGAGGGATTGTGGAGATCAGCTTGATGGCTGATTACTGCCAGTCATTGAAATGAAAATGCTCCAAATGCAATACAAGAAAGATCACAACACAGTTTTGAAACTAAAAGATGTAGATTTCACAAAAGTCATGATTAATGAAGATATGTTTGACATTGTTCTTCCCTTTTCTTCAGCTTGGTTGTATATTTGTTAACAAAAATAATAATAAAAATGTTCATTGGGATAATTGAAGTAATAATTTGATCTAAGTAAAAGTATTTTTTCTTCCCACTTTGTAAAAAATCCTTATGTGATAAAAAAAAATTTTGAAGTCTGCATAGCTGAATTATGGAAAATTGATTATTAAAATTAAAACACCTTTTATGCAGTTTTTAACTTTGCAGACCTGTGTAATCAGTTGTTAAGGAACCTTATAGGAAGTAATTTCTTTGTAACCTTTTACTCAGATTTAAATATTCTGCTTGGAACTATTTTAGAAGTTGTACATTAATATGCTTGTTATTAAAAAAGAAATATACTGAATTATCTAAGTTTCACTTCATTTAATCCATATGAGCATGATTGTTGTTACAAGTGCTAAGCCTAACATTTTAACAGTTTAAATTTGATGCTTTTTTTAACACATCTCAGCTGATATAATGCTGTCAATATTTTGGAGTAAAGAATTAGATTTCCACATCAATGATTTCAATTTTGTTTTACAGACAACTGAGCTAAATGTCTAGTGGTATAAAACTTTAGTATCTAATAACTTCTGATTAAAGCATATTGCCTGGTAATGAGCATAGCTGATTAAATATAATGTTCAAACTATCCAACACAATGATTAAAATGCATTGTTATGTTAATTTTTTTCTTACTTGCCTAAAGGTGTGATTTCAAACACCTAAGTTATTTTAGTTTATTAGTGAGTGAGTATTGGACTTTACATGAGATCTACAAGTAATTATATAGTTTATCATTCATATGTGAAAAACAACTGGGCTGTAGCTCTGTGAAGGAAATGTAATCTGTGATTCAATTGACATTTCTTTAGGTTTAGCGTATAAACTACAAATGAATCTCTGTAAAACATTTCTAGAGAATTGAGAATTTAAACTAGATTATTTCTATTTTCTACCACAATAATGAACACTCCTTAAATACTAGTCTTTTATTTTAGATGAAGATTAAGAATGGTATTTATGAAATAGCTTTAAATTACTAGCATAGTTTCAGACTTATAATGTGAGGTAATATAATGAAATAATCCAAAATGAACTGTTATTCTTAGATGTATTTTTTATATATATATAATAACTTGAGTTCTGTGACAAGTCCTGCAATTCAGAGAAAATGGTTTTATTTAGTAGGCTTGGTATGGCTAAGTGGTTAAGGCACTTAACTCATAATCCGAGGGTCGCGGGTTCAAATCTTGGTCACACCAAACATGTTCACTCTTTCAGCCATGGAGGCAATATAATGTTATGGCCAATCCCACTATTTGTTGGTAAAAGAGTGATCCAATAGTTAGTAGTGGGTGGTGATGACTAGCTGCCTTCTCTCTAGTCTTGCACTGCTACGTTTGGAGTAAATCTTTGTGCGAAATTCAAACCCAAACTAAACCACTGATAGTAATGTAACTAAAAGCTATGTAGCTTAATCTAATTCCCTGAACAAATCTTATATTTTGATTTGTTATTGATAACTGTTTTTTAATTGTCTAAAAAAAATTGGTTTGGATACATGGATCAAGAAGTTTTATATTTTCATGTCTTTTAAGTACACTGTTATCATAATTTATATTTTCATTTAACAATGCACAATAACTCCTAGATCATCTTATTTTTATAAAATGTTTGCTTGTTTATGGTTAAGCACAAGGCTACACAATGGGCTATCTGTGATGTGCCTACCACAAGCATTAAAATTCAATTTTAAAATCTTCAAGCCCTTATACTTACTGCTGAGGAGCATCATGTTTGTAGTAATAGACTGAGAAATTTGATTAAGCAGTGTAATCATTAATTTAAAACTGTAATTTTATATATATCAAAGAGAACTACACTTACCTATGATTTAACTATTAGTTTAATAGTTACCTACTTAAGACAATATTTTTTGTTAGTAAGAAGACTGAATGCTGTATTAGTGATGTACAGAGATGGTATTTATCACACTAAATTTATGATTAGCTTTGTGTATAAGTATTGTTAATATAAGAAAGAAAAATATGAAAAAGAAATAACTTTAATGAAGCACTTGTAGCATTTTCCAAGAGAAGTTTGTACTTAATTGTCTCTTGGTAAGCTTCATTGAGAATTCTGTGAGCCCTACTTTAATTAAAATTAGTCAAATTTTGATTTTCATGTGTTCATCCTAAGTTATGCTAATTTTACAGCTGTACGTATGTTGAAACTCCAACTTTTCTCTAGTCTGTTATATTTTATGTAGTTTAAAATTTATTTTGATAAAGTTTTTATAAGTCAATGAGCTAATGACATGATACTTGTAAATATGAATTTGCTTGGGTAGGGAAATTGGAAAACTATAAATAGAAATAGTAAGCTATACAAGTCTATTGACTATCACTAATAATGTTCTTTATAAGATATTTGTAAGAAATAAGAATCAGTGTTAAAAATTAATCACTTAGGTACATTTTTTACACTTTTAAAGTGAAAATAGTAATTAGGTCTTCAATGGCCAGATATTTCAATGGGAGTAATTAGAGAGTGTGTGTGTCAACTTACTTTTGTAATTTTGTAATTAGAGTATCAATAAATTGATATTTCTGAGCATAACATACATACAAAACTATATTTTTTGGTTTTTCTTCACTTGGCTGCATGTCTTTTGTTTTATTTCTTTTTGTAAATTAAATTGTTAATAAAACAAGATAAACTGTTCTTGAAATTTCAGATATTTAAGTGCATATGTTTCAGTTCATTGATTATATTAATTTTGAGTTGTCAAGTTTTTTAAAAAAAATTGATAGTTATTATGAAGTACAAATTTTGTTGTAAGATAAGTTTAAATTGTTTTCAGCTCTATGAATAAGGTATTCATAGTGGAAATTTTTTACCAGAGTGAATTAATAAACTTTTCTCAAATATTGTATTACCTTCTTAAAAGTATTTCCAGTTATTTCTTAAATACTGTAAATAGATAATTGTTGCTTCAGGAATTGTTATTTAAGCTTTGTGAAACTGTATTTCATTGTTTATTTGAAGTAACAGAGAAAGGTTTTAATTTTTTTATATTTATCTTGAGTTTTGTTTTCGGCTTGGCTGAAGATACGTTGTTTTTTTTTCCTTGCTTGTTTTATAATTTGTTAATGCTCATACATTATTGTTGTTTTCTCTATGTTGTCCTTGTGATGTTCATTAATAATACTTTTGTGCTGGACTTCTCCCACTGCTCTTATCCTAGGATGTGGTGAGTATATATAATTAAACTATTTTGAATAACATTAAGATGCTGTAATTCACTGATACTAAATACTGAAAGTGATTTTACCTTTATCTTTGTGTTATCATATTTTAGTGTTTAGTTGGCTTATGAAATATGAGATACCATCAAGATGAAGTTGATTTTCAGTGCACACAGTCAACTTAAAGAAAATCTAGACTGTTTTGCCCTGGTCTAGGCTAAACTTAGGTACCTTAGAATAAAATGTAAATGTGCAGATATTCATTTGATCTATAACTGACAAAAAAAGATTAATAAAAATACAATTTAACAAGTGAAAATCGAACATGTTGAGTTTTAATTGATTGAATAATTTTTCTAACTGTAAGTTTACAGAAATAGTTGATCAAAGCACATCTATGATTGGAATTGATGTAAAGTCATGTGCCATCTAAGTTAAAATGGTATATCTGTAGAACCAGGTTGGTAGAATGTTATATTTCAGCTTCATTCAACAGTAAGACTTTTAATCAGTGATAATGGTACATAGTAAGACTTTTGTTTTATATAAATGTATTTTGATGGCACTGTCATATTGATTAAATATAAACATGTCTGTTAATTCAAAAATTAGATACATGTCCATCCAAAGGCTAATGATTGCATATCGAAACTAATCTTGAGGCTAATTACAGATAATAAAAACATTACTGCCTACATGAGTGGACATTGTAGAAATACAATGAAAGAAGAGCTTTGATATTATTAAAACATTTATTTATTTGAAAAATATATTTAGCTACATTTATGACTCTTAGAACCACAGTTATTTTTACCATACTCTATAGTTATGTAAAATAGCTCAATTACCACAAGAATTCATAATAAAGTGAATGGTTAGAATGTTTTTAATATAATTTTTTTTAACTTTCAGAAAGCTAAAGCTTTCATTTGTTACTTGTAATAAGTTTTTTTTCTTTTTTTAGAACACAGAGAAGATATATGTAGTTTTTGTTTTTTTATATATATATTCTTTTTTCATATGTAGGCATTTGCATGGTTTAGTGACTTGCTGGTCGAACATGCTGAGATCTTTTGGTCATTGTTTGCTGTGGATATGGACGTTGTACTTGCGGAGCAGCCACCAGATACATGGGACAGTTTCCCTCTATTCCAGGTGCTAAATGATTATCTAAGAATAGATGGTAAGAAAATAAATTATTTGCACATGTTAAACAATATTGAAGATAATTTGTGTGTGTGTATTAAGGATTTTATGTTGCAATTGGTTATCTTCCATTTTGATTAATTACAGTATGCATGGATCATATAGAATGGATAAGTTTTGTCAGTATTATTACTTTTCAATGCAATGACTCACCTCCTTGCTTATTTCTTTCACGTATATGTTGAAGATAATGTTCAGAATTGGTTTTGGGCATGTTCCATTTGATTGTGTTCATAACCTGTTGTGTTCTTCTGGTGCTGCACATTATTGTGGGCTGTCTTTTTAACTTGGCTGCATCTTACCCATGGATTAGTTCCTCATCCACTGGTCTTCCAATGTTCTGCTTTCTCGTTGTTCCTTTTTTTGTTTCTTTGTCACATTTCTCTTTGCCATCTTCCTCTGCATCATTCCTCAACCCTGGTTTTCCATGCAGTCTGGTCCATCCCATCTTTTGTATTATGCATGTCTTCCTCTCCACCTCTTCCTTCATTCTTGCTAAATTTTGGGACACTCTTTAAAGGATCCATTTAGTCACTTCTCACAGTCTATCTCAACCTTTTTTTCTTTTATTTCACTTCCTTGAGCCTGAGACCTGTCTTCTTCCTACCTTTTGATCCATCTTCACAAATTGCTCTTTCCTCAGGATACGAAATCTTTACCATTGTATGTGGGATTGTTTAGCCTACCTTCCTGATCATGTAGCTCTCTTTTGGTTCCAATCTTGTCACTCTTCTGTTTTTCTCTTGGCTGGCATGTGGATTACCCCAAAATCATTTGTCTTACATTAAACTATCTTCACCATCTGCCTGCATCATCTCGAGCAGCATATAGTCTTCCACCAAAGAATGTTCTTCAATTAACCCTCCACCTGTCATGGGTGTGAGTATTCATTTACTTATTTATTCCTCACTTTTCTTCTATTTTTGGATTCCACTAAGTGGCTAGCATTGCCTTACAAGGTATATATAACCAGTATTCTGCATTGAGCCAGGTTACAGAAAGTACTCAGACTATCCACTGTGACCCAGTCAGTGCCCATTGTGAGATGGTGTATTCCATAGTACCACCGAAATTTTACTCATAGTCTTATATATCACTTTTTTCAGTTTGATACAGATTGTGTTCATTCCATGGACTATCATGGACAAAACCGCCACCAGAGTTATGCTTCTACCTGCTTCTCTGGCTGATGTTTCCTGGCTTTTAAAAGATACCATTTAGTAGTCACCCATTACACTGTCTCCAAAAAACTCTTTCCAGAACTGCAGGACCAATAGGGATATAAACATATTTTCTAGGTCTCTTCTGCTTGAATATCCCCCCAGTATAACATGGAGACTTTTGACATTTACCGTTTCCCAGTTCCCCTGGTTATGGACTGTGGAGAATTCTCACTTATTGAAATATGAGAGTGTTATAACACAGTCCTTTTAGAAGTGAAGCAAGGGTGTTTCTGTAGCATGGTACAGACCACTCCAACCTATCTGGATACATCACAATCTCAGATTTATTGCTATTTCTTAAATATCCAACTGTGATGTATTGCTCATTAACCCTACACCCATTGCTGGCAGTGGACCCGTAGAGTCTGATGGTTAAGTTATTTCATGAGTATCCTTAAACAGAGGTGCCCTCCTCCTGGGCCCTTAGTGTCTTATAGTTAAGAAGCTGTACATGGATACTTTTCCTATATGCCTTTCTCTCATAGCTGCAGAGACTAATGATCAAGAAGGTGATCACACTTGGTACTGTTTGAAGATTTTTCAACCTTACTTACACACATTGGACTTCCAATGGCTTTTGTGCAAGTTGTCAGGCACCTGTACCTATTTTGCCCCTTTATGTGATGTTTTTCAGGTTTTTGCATCTCCATATTCACTTCTGCAAAGATTATACCCTGATTTGAAGGACATGCAGTCTCCCACAGATGTATCCCTGTGTAGCTACTGCCATAGGGTGTTTCACACCATGAGCTTTCTTTTAGCACATTTGAAAGGAAGCTTATGTAGGTAATATCTCCATTGATTTCTCCACTATCTAAACATGGGATTCTAGTTAACATGCACATGGAGATGGGTCATCATTATTGAAAGTTAACATCTTGCTTGCCTGTAGATATGTTTCTGATAGGTACTCACTTCCACACATGTTCCAACCATTCCTGCCAACTCTTCCAGTGCACTTTTATTGATTGCCTCATTAAAGAATGAGGATTTGCACACTTGAATCTAGAGGGAGCATTTATGCAGAGAGATGTATTGCATTTCTGTTGGTGGAGGGTTTTTTTATATGTCATCAAGTAGTAAAACAAATTCATGTGTTTTTTCTTGAATGTTAGAATTTAAAGAAGGAGTTTCATTAGGCTGGTGGCATGTAATTTTCTAATGCAGAACAGTACAACTTTGAGAATGAAATAGATAATCTGTACAGGGAGATGAGTATCTATTAGAAATATATTTTTAGAAAAGGAAAAATGTTAACTTTGAGCATTGAATGGCAAATAGTCGATGAGTATGGGGTTTGAGAATATGCTTCCCCAAAAGGTATTTGAACTTACAGTGCCCACTGGAGCCTAGTTTGTCATGGAGGACCAAGATGTGATAGAAATTAGAAAAAATAAAAGTAATGAGAGAGTAAAATTTAATGATCAATTTACATGACCTTTGGTAATTTTTTAACTTCTCTTTATCTTGTCTTTTCAACCTTTTTTTTTCTCCAGTTACCAAATTCATATAAAGATATTTATCTATTAATATTGAGTCATTATTTTGTACCAAAAACTGAATTCGTGTTGAGGAAATAAATAAATCTATTGACATTTATGCAAAAGTATGGAGTGAGTACTTCTCATTGTTAGAAATGAGAAGCCTAACTTTTCTCATCTGATAATTGTGATTCATATGGAGTATCAGTTGGTACAGTTGTGTGTTTGATATGGAAACATGAAAATAATACAAGTTTTACCATACAAAAACTTTCAATTCACTAATAACATGTCTGATACTTTAATTAGAATATATGAGCAGTGGGTTATATGCAAATTTCCTGTATGTTGTATAGATTTCTAAAGTTACAAAATAAGAAATGCCAAAAAGTCCCAGAAACTACTTGATTAAGGTATAATTAGATATTTCAGTACTTCATTTATTTTGTTCAAAGTTACACAAAACTGGAAAATTAATCAGGCTGAAAACTAGTATCAATACTAGAGTGGAACCCCTCTAAGCAGCCATCCCTCAGATTTGGTCACCCCTTGAAAGCAGTCATTCAATCACAGTCCATTTTTTTGTTTACATAATTCCTAATTATGTACAGTGGAACCCCTCTAATCAGGCCAGTTTGTCTCAGTCTCGAAGGTGGCTGCTTTAGAGGGGTTCCACTCTACATAATTCAAATTTGTTGTTAATTGGTTTGTTGTTACATTTTCGTAACATGATTTACGCATGCTTTGTGTTTTTCTTTTCTTTCAGAGAATCTTTGCGGTGGTCGGTTTCATCAACACTTAAGAGATACATTTGCTCCTCAGGTTGTGAGATATGTTGATCTTATGGAGTCCTCCATTGCCCAGTCTCTTCATAAAGGTTTTGAGAAGGAAAGATGGGAACTTAAAGGGTGAGTTTTTTTTAATTTCTTGACTGCTTGTTATGGGACATTCCTTCCTATGTATATGTCATCTTTGTTGATTTTAATAAGTATATTCATAATGAGTCAAAGGATAGAGAAGTTTGAAAACAGAATAAAGTACATGTGGTTTCTCCATATTCACACTTTAATCTTTTTGTTTTCTATAATAGATTTTGACTATTGTATTGCAATGATGTTTAGACTTAAATGATTTTTATAAATCAAAACTGGCTTTGATATGCTTAATTGTGTCATTTCAGTATCTTTATTTCTGTGTTTTCAGAAATGGGTGTGCCACTTCTGAAGATCTGTTTTGGAAATTAGATGCTCTCCAGTCATTTATCCAAGAACTTCACTGGCCTGATGAGGTGTTTGCTAAGCATCTTGAGCAGAGGCTGAAACTGATGGCTTGTGATATGATTGAATCCTGTATTAACAGGTGTGTTTAAATCTGCTTCAAGTATTAAGTGTGTAGTTGAGTTAAATTAAACTTGTACATTAAATGTTTTATCAAAACCTAATATTAATATCAATGATTTGTTTTGGAAATTTTTTAATGTATTATTGTTGTGAATATTTGCTAGAACATTTTATGTCATAGAAAGTAGATATGTTAAATTTTTCACTATGAGCATTTTTTCTCCATGTCAGGAAGGTTTAGTGATTTATATACAAAATTTAGGTGAACAATTTTATTATCATGATACATGAATAAACTTGGTACAGAAACATAACTAATAATCCAAGTTTTTAATAGTATACAAGTTTTCTGAATTTATAAGACAATATTTTTTAAAAAATCTTTAATTTCCTCTAATATGAGAGTTGTTACTTCTTATTATGCATCTTGTCTTCTCTGCTGTATTTACCACCCCTCCAAGAAGTTTAATTTTTACAGCCATCAATATTATTTAGTTACAGACTCATAATGTATAAAACAGGACCCTTTTTACTGTGCCCGCCTGTCACATCTTTACTTTCACAACTTGCTAATTGTACTCTCTGATACTTGATACTATAGTAATCATAAACAATACAAAGCCAGAGTTTTAACTTATTAAATGATGGATCATACTTTGTTGTTTTCTGTAAAAAGAATCATCTATTTTGCTTCTAGTTCAAACTTTATTCCTATGGAAACACATCAGTAAACTTAGCCGAATTTTTTAACAGTTCTTGTTGTATAATTAGAAAGCCAGAAAACTGTGATAACTATGGGTTATTGCCCTCTTTTTGTATATTATGATTCTACATTCTTTGGCACATTAAATAAATAAAAAAAATATTAAGTGCAATAGTGCCATTGGTATTAAAAAAAAAAGGGAGGGGATATGTGTCATCACAGAGGAGTAGCCCATGCATTATGTAATTCCATAGGGTAATGTGAACTACACATTCATTAACTGATTTACAATTTGTATGACATGAATATTAGTTAGACACAATTCAAATGGCAATAAAGCAAGATTTATGAATAAATAGTTATATATACTGTTATGATTTTAAAGTTACTTTAAGGTAAACAAATGCCATTTCTTTCTTACAATCTGAAGTCATTCTAGAAATTAAAAAGGTGTAATTTAGATTTTTGTTATTATGGTTACACGATCGGTCTAATTGACAAACCTCATATAGAATTATAGTAGAGGAAATGACTGGTAAAGTGTGAAGTTTAACTGAAAAAACGCTTACAATTTATTTGGAAGGTTTTTAGACTTTTTAATCTTGTAATACACAAAATGTATTCAAAGTTATGGAAACTATTAAGGCTAATTTGGAGTCATGAACATGGTCAGTTTCTCTAAGCTCCTATCAAGAGAGTTAACTAGCTTATGTTTGTAAGGCATGTGGATCTAAACTTGTGTTCATTCCTCAGAACTCTTCAAGGTTTCCAGCAGTGGCAGAGAAAGGGCAGTAAATGGACCAGCACAGACTACATAGTACCATCTGAGATGTGTGCCATGATTAATGTGGTGCTAGAAGCTAAAAACCAAGTTAGTTATGATTTTGCTGCTTTACAAGCTGTTAACAGTGCTTTAATCTTAAATTAATGTAATTTATACTGCATATTTTATATATAATTCCAAGAACTGGTAGCTGTTATGACAAGAAATGTAATACCTGATGAGGCAGTAGTAATTTTTAATACAAAAAAATGTGTTTATTTAAGCTGCATAAATTAATTGAAAGATAATTAAAACTTATAATTTGGATATGACATACTATGTTCCTTTTTATGTAACAGTTTCACTCAATCCCTCTATTAATTTTTATGCTTATTAAACACACAATGATCCATTACAAAGTACAAATGATTGGTAATTCAACCCACTCTTATAAATTAAAATTTGATGGAGATTGCTTTGCAACGTTATAGTTTGATTTAATTTCAATATTGAGTATGGTTGCCTCAAATAGGAAAAGCAGTGTGGTAGTAGTTTTGAGTGCTTTAAGTCAAAACAATAAGATCTTAAGGTGTCTTAAACCACTCATGTAGGAAAACTATTTTCAGAAAATCTGTAGTATCTGTAGTTGTGTAACAGGATGTGTTGCATATGAGCAATCATACAGGCTCAACAGGGTTATAGTCTAGTGAATGTGAAGGCCACTCCATTTAAATAATCCACTTTCCTTTTAGGAATATGTTGTTCAGCTAAGCAAAGTGAGAATGGGTATTATTTCTGTTTAGCTGAAACTGGGTTTGATATTGCACCAACATATAGCAGCACGAAAGGGATGTTGGATGTGTAGTCCCTGTAATATTTATTGTATCAATGTTAACATTTTTCCAGGTTGTAGAAAAGGATATGTCAATCATTGTTTTCCCCTGTCCACTTCTACCATTCCCATATGTATCATGTTTGTATGTGAAAATGGGACAGGGTCCAGTTACAGATTCACTTGAAATTAAGAGAACCCAGTTATCTGCAAACAGCATCAATAACCACTTTTCTGTGAAAATTAATACTCCTCATGTTGCTGGTCATGTTCTTAATGTTACTGTAAAATAGGCCATTTTGAGCCTTGCTGTGAATGCATGTCACTAGATGTCTGATATATACACTAACTATAATCTGTTCCTAATCAATTGTAAATTATCACAACAACACACTGCACCTGCAACATTTGATTTAGGCTTAAAGCAGATACCGTATGATTGTAAGAGGCCAGAATTAACCAATGAAAATAGTCTTCTTGTGTTTTGAATTATTGTTTCCCTTGTACAATTTGTTCAAGAAACTGTGCCATTGGTTTGGAAGTAGTTTCTCATTTTGTTAATAATGCTTTGAGATACTTGATCAACTTACAACTTGCTATGATTGTCTAGCTTCCTTTTTTTTTTTTTACAATATTTAAACCATCTTCTTTGAGGTCTAGCCATGGTTCAAGAACAGTATGGAGCATTTTTTAATGTAATTCACTTTCCAAGTGACAACTGAGACAAACATTGCAAAAGGCAAAGAGTGGATAAGTCATTTGCATTTTGATTAATCTTTATATATTTAAGATAAGTGACTTTATTATACAACTTTTCCATATTATTAAAAACTGTTTAGCCTTTGATTTTCTTATGTGCTGTACTTCAAACAGATAAAATTTTTTGATGTTGCTAAGACTTCTAAACTGTACATTACAATACATGTTGTCATATATTACATACTCATAACAGTCTATATATACTTTAAAAATAAACACATTCAGATAATAGATTGTAGAGATAGGGCTGAAGTAAGTGTTGACAATATTATGTGTGCATTATATATATATTTTGTTCTTTTTCTCCTCTAGTCATTGAAGTTGTGCACTGTAGAGGGAGTAGACATGGTAAGTAAAATAAAAACAGTAGTCAAGAAAAAGAATATTTGAAAACATAATTGTCGTAATGTTTTACTTGTGTTAACTGTTTTTCTTTAGCAGTGTTTATTTTTATACATTTTCTAGTAATTAGTAAAGTTATCCTTTAGTTATCTATGAGATTGTTTAGTGTATCAAAGATACCTTTTCAGAAAAATGTTTTGATATTTATAAATTAGCCATTGGTGAGAAAGCTGCATGCATATAAACGTTTAATTGTATATAAAAATTAATTATACATCAGATTATATTTTCTTAATAAATTATTAGTACTTGATGTTCACACTTGCTGATTTCTAGCATCAATATCATGCCAAGATAGATCAACTTGTTGATAAGACTCTGAATGAAATGCATACAGGACTGATAGGCAAGGTAAGAATGTACTTTTAACACAAGATAATAGTTTTATCTTGTTTGAAGATTGAGTAGAATGGAATCAGTAGATTAAAGATGCAGTTAAGTCTGATATTTGACTTCTATTTAGATCAAGTGTCATTATCTTCTTTGCAGGTTAGATTTGTAACATCATATTTATACTTTTTGAATAGTCTTAAAAGTGTGTAAATTTCTAAAACACTTGTAAAGTGATGTGTTAATCATCTGAAATGATATATGTAATTAAAACTAATATTTAACATTGCTTTGTCAAGCCTTGATGAGCATGTGGTAATGTAATACTTGGTTAATTTTTAGGACATAGCTAGACCATGTGTGTCTGAAGATTACTCACTTTGATGTAACATGTTACTACTTCATAGTGTCTTTCCTGTAAAGATTCTTATGGTACTTTGACAATATAACCTACGTACATTAAAACTTTAATTTTTGTTTTCAGTTGACGAGCATCTTGGAAGTAACACTAAGTAAGCTGTCGCGATACGATGAGGGAAGCCTCCTTGCCCCAATTCTTTCTCTTACCGTATGTATATTAAAGTTACAGTTACCTCTTATATTTAAAATATGTTTGTTTGATATTACTGTAAGTAAAAATGTCCAAGATCTTGAAATAGCAATCAGCATTCAAACATTTGATAAAATTACAAAATGCACTTCTAGGATTACTGACGCTATATAGTATTATACAACACTTAATTCACTGACACCTAAAATATTTACTGAACATATGGCTTGTGTACATTACTTCATTCAGCAAGGTTATGCTCGTATTATGGTCAATCTGTAAGTAATGGGTTAAGGACAAAAATGTATCTAATTTTCAGTTAAGTATTGTAATGAATGCTTTTTCAGGAAACTTGTTATTGTCGTAGATCATTTATTACACTAGCTGCACAAAGACATTAGTAATTAGTGTGTCAAGAGTGGGAGTGGATAGAACATGCATCTGCATTTCTTAAACAGCTGGCCCCAAACTGCTTATGGCATACAGAAGGTAAAGATTCTACAATGTGCATCAGATTATATCCCAGTTGACCATTTTCTCCATCTGTGGTCAGAAACTGATTGTCTTCAACCATGCCATAGAAAGAGCATTATAAAGAGTTGTCATCTGATAGTTTCTGAAAATGTCTTGGATACAAACTTGAAAGCATAACTTAGTTGTGTGTAGTATGCAAAATATGTGTAATAAGTAACTGAAAGTGTGACTCAGTCTAAGTCACAAACCATCTTTTAAAAATGTTGAAGATAGACAGACCAGACCATAAGGTACTTGACCGTAACTATGTTGTTCCAACAGTGCAAGCTTGCATGACATGATGCAGTGATATGGGCAATTTTTATCATAGCAGATGTTGGGTCTTTTAATTCCTTCAGAAGACAAGCAGTAATCAGTGTTCCTCAGTATTATTACCAATAATGTTGAACCAAGTAAGTAATGGCTTCTATTTTTAAGAAAATAACTGAATAACTTACCATTTTTGTCAAGTGTAAAAAGGGGCAAATGTTGGAAAAAAATCTGTTTTGAGCATTATATAACCCATATGGACACACAATAAATTTTTGTCAAGTTACAAAATGTGGATGACCCTATAATATATTATTTTCATGTGCTATAAGACTGTTTTGAGTATGTGTAAACAAACATTTTTTTTATATGTCAGTGCTTATAGTTTAGTATCTTAAATACTTCAAAATATCAGAGGTGTAGTGTTATAGTGACAAAATTAAGATATTGCAAAGTAGAGTTAGTTATGGAATACTGTAAATAATTATTTTATATAGATTTATAAAATGTGCTGAAAGTTAATTTTGACTTGCAAAAAAAATATGTATATATATATTTTTTTTATATTTGGTAAAATTATGTACTTTCACACAAAAATTATTGTAATTACTTACACATACAGTTTTAATTTTCTTTCTTGTATATTATTATGTGGCACAGTGTACTGGTTACTATGTGAAATGTGTTTAAACTTTAATAAGGTTTTTACATGTCTTAAAAATCATCTTTAGTGTTTCATCTTCAACTGTTAGATGACTGCTACCCACTCACCTTAGTTTATATTTCAACAGATGTGTATTGCACAGAGGAAGGTCAGATTAGTTTTGTCATAAAACTGCTAATTGTATCTATTAAGTAATAAAATAACTGAATAACCTTTTTTTATGGTTATAAGAGTTCTGTATAGTTGAGAAAACCTATAATTTCAAAATACCTTGAAACACACAGGAATCTTTATTTCTAGTCTTTGCTTCTTTCACATGTATATACTGTTCTTGGCCTGGTAGTTAGTGCACTCAACTTGCAAGCTGTGACTTGTGGATTCAAATCTCATCATTGAACATGTTCACCCTTTAAACTGTGGAAGCATTATTATGCTATGGTCAATCATACTATTCACTAGTAAAGAATAACCCAAAAGTTAGTGCTGTTCAACCATTATTGAGGCATGGGCTTGCAAGGCTGAAGCCAAGGGCCTCAAACTATGACCATAAATGTATTGCACTTAGAGGTTCTGTCTTGAGGGGACTTCTATAAGTTAAAAGTCCTAGGGCTAATAAAACCCTTAATCTGGTCTTGGAGCTGTTGGCTAGCTGTTTTACCTCTGATCTATCACTTCAAACTTAGGAACAGGTATTATAGATAGCCTTTGAGTAGCATTATGCAGAGTTCATAAACAAACAAACATATGGTGTTACTCCTACCATTTACTGGATGTGTAATATGATTTACACCACTTGTGTATTTTTATAAATAATTTAATCAATGAATATAAAATTGCAGTCGGTCTTATCATAATTCTGCTACTGTTGGTGAAAAAGTACTGTTGTGTACTTCATCAGTGTTAAACCATAAAAGTTATAAGATTCCAGTAACAAAATGTAGGAACAGAAATTCAGTAATTATTCAGTATAACTTGTATTTCAGAAGACAATTGTTTAAATTTGATGTGTCTCAAATTTACCTTTCCGATTTGTTTGAATTTTGACTTCAGTATATGACACAGTAGACTGCTAATATACATAAATGACAGTCATATAAAACTGATTGTTCCCTTCTAATAAAAAATACTTATGTGAATGCAGAGATATTGCTAATGTTGTATGTGTAAAAAAATATCTTAAGAAATTAATTTTTAATCTCACGTTTTAACCTAAGTCCATTATTGTTTGTCCTAAACAAGGTTAATACAGAAATATGTATTAAAGATTGTTACCAGAAATTCTTACATTTAATTTTTTTCTTCAGTATAAGCAAGGGATGTCCAGTTCAGGGCGTGAAGTGGGACAAGCATATATTAACTTTGCTAGAAACAGCATGGAGCAGTTGAGGCAAAAAGTTGTTGATGAGTTATGGGTATTAAATGTGTTTGAGGTAAAATTTTCATTTAGTCTTGTTTTACTTGGAAAACCAACAATAATTATTTTTTTTGTAGAAACTTAATATTAGAAACTAGTATTGTTGATATTATGACAGAGATCAGTTTTAAATAAGGATTGAGTTCTGTGTTAAATGTTATAAATACTTGACTTATTTAGATAGTTCAGGTTAGGTTATGATTAATATTTACATTTTATCTCGTAAAGACCATGGTATAAGTGTTAACTTGTTGATGTTTTAAATAAAATTGTTTGTGAATTACTAATATTTTTAGATATCTGATAGATATATATGAAGACAGTTGGCTCTTGTTCTTACCTAAAAATAAAATATTTTTATGACTGTGTCAGCAATTTTAAAGGATTTTGTTTTGCCTTGTAATCAATACCATTCTTTTCTTGACAAGCCTATTAGGTCATGATTGCTTCCTACATATTAATTATGATGTTTTCCATAGATGTGGAAAAATAGTTACCAATTTTATGCATTGCAGTCATACTAATGGTTAGAGGCTAAAGTAATATGTTTTCAAACTTTTAATTCCGTGAGTTATTTAATGATGTATACAACAGTGTTTAAGATCTAGTGTGAGTAAGTTATTGATACTTTTTATTTCACTTTTATTTATTTAAGCAATGGTATGCTTCCCAAATGACTATGCTGTGTGCTTGGTTGTCTGAAAGACTGGATCATGGACTCCACTCCTTTCAGCTCTCAGCTTTGTCTCATATTGCAAAGGTAAAAGGAATTTAAAAAAAGACCATCAAATTAAAAGACGTGCATCTTTATTCTCTATTAACATGTATTGCCAAGGTCATCTTTTACTGTGCATGTCATGAGGTTTCAGTGACTTACTTTTAGAATTTTATTTGTCCATTTTTTAGTTACGTCACAATAATTAGTATAGCATAAAATCTTAGCTAATAATTATTTTATTATTATTATATAAATTTCAAGTTCTTAAATTTGTACAATAACATTTAATAAAATCCTGAATTTCCTATAGTGGGATCATTTACTGTAGGTAACCTCCTATTCTCCATTCTATCCACCAATCCTGCAAAAAGTACAAAATTAAACATAAATTACTCACTATAATATCATAATCAGACAAACCATAATTTTTATAGCTTTCACTTTTGTTTTGGTTACAAAGCTATCAAATAGAAAATCCTGATCCCTCTTGCCACACCCACCTGTCACATCCTTTCTTTCTGAATGGAGAATTGTCATTTTATCTGTTAGTACAAGCATCATTCCCACAGGAAAGTAATAACTTGGATGAATTTATAAGGGCTCTCGTTGCATAGTTAGAAAGCCAGAAAAATTGTGATAGTTAAATAAAATTGTCAGCTCTTTGCTTGTAGTTATTCTGTATTCTTTGGTGTATTATTTAATTAAATAAAAATTATTTAATGCATTACTGCTATTGGAATAAAAAAATTGCGTTAAGTGTGATCAACAGTTGACAGCATGAAGAAGTAAGTACTTTGTTTCATGTTTGTTCTTTATTATTATAAAAGCAACTAAAATGTAATAATGAGGATCTCTTTAGGTTACTTGAAGTTAGATTAGGTGAAATAAATAATAATGTTTTATGAAGCATGCACATGAGCAACTTGTATGTACTGAATTCGATAATGTAACATGATCTTCACGTTTCTTAAATGATTTTAAATTTATAATGGCACAAATAGTATTTATGCATGGTTCAAAAAGCGATAAAACAAAACTTAATTATAAACATGTATTGTTACAAGTTTAAAACTACTTAGGATAAACGAATGTAGTTTCATGTTACAATTTTAAGTCATTGTAGAAAGAAAAAAGGGTAATTTAGATTTTTTTTTCTTTGTGTGTGTGATTATAAATTCATCAAATTGAACATCTCCATATAGAGTTACAGTAGAGAAAATAACACATAAATGTAAAGTTTTACTAAAAACATTTGAAATGTATTAAGGAGATTTTATTGATTACATAATGAAATCTGAGGTTTTTGAGATGAAAACTATCTTTAATCTGAACGTGGAAATCAGCTTGCACGTGGATTCTTCAAAACAAATGCTTGATATACTCGTAGGCATTTTTTTTTATTTATTTAATATATTTCACAAAAAATGATTTTTTTTATATGTGAAGCACTTATAATGTTTACTGAAAGATTTACATGCTATATTAAAAGTTAGTAGTATCAATATATAAAAACTTTACACAAGTACAAAAAGGTCACATGGTTGGTCTAATCGACTGAGCATGTGTTGAGAGAGTTAGAAGGTATTTCATGATTCCAAGTTTCTTACCTAAACATCTGTATTGATACCAAATGGTGTTTCTCATGGCTTATGACTGTTCGAAACTGTAGTGCATTAAATAATACTAAGTGTTATGTAGTAAACTAGTATTCTTGTTTCCCCAACATTTATCAAGTAAGTGAAAGACCGTAGGCCAATTTCAGGTAGATATTTGACATAAAAATTCTGTAAGGTAATAATTAAAACATAATTTTTAATTACACAATTTAATTGGTTATTTAAAAACCCTTTAAGTATTTTAATTAATTAAATTTACTCAAGTGCCTTAAATTTTTAACTTCTTTTTAAATACTAGAAGACAATGGTTATTATAGAGGAAGAGAAATGCTCAGATGTGATTTGGTAGTTTATGAATAGAATATTTTTTTCAGTCTTTAATCATTTTTTTTAAATTATCAATAAAAAGCCCTGTGAAGAAAAAATATTTTGCACTATGTTTTATAGGGTACAACAGTATTTTGGCATTTTGTCTGGCCAAGTATGTTTGGACTAAATTACTTATCTTTAATTCCACGAAGCAAAGTCATTATTAAGTCACTAATTCCATAATAGTAACTTTTAATTAGAATTAAAAAATAAACTTAATTTATATTCCACTTTTTGTGTTTTGTTTTGGGGAAATAGGAAAAGGATAAGTGGGTTTCTTTATAAACAATTACTTTTTCATAGCATTTTTTTATTCTGGGCAAATTTTTTCTGTTTTTAAATTCATGTCCCATTGCAATGCTTTTTAAAGGGTGGTCTTTCCTTTAAACATATATTAGATAAAAATAAAAACAGAAAAATATATAGAAAAGGTTTTTAGATATATAGTATGTTAATTTTTAGTGGTATGTTGTTTTTGTATGCTGTAGTTTGATCGAATATAAAACTTTGCATTTCATCACTGTCTATCATTACTAACATGTTTCTAAGGCAAATATCTGTTATTAAAATTGTGTAACAGTTTTATTCTGTGCATTCTTTATTATTTCCTTCAGTCTGTTATAATTCTAATTACATCTTCATCAAATTAAAAACTCCTGATTTATAATCATCTACATCTGGTGTTTATACCTTTATTGTATTTTGGGTAAGAGATCATACAAACAAAACTCATGAATCTGTATGATATGGTGGATGAGAATTAAAAATATCTGTATATTCTAAGTGATATGAATTTCATATATTATTTCCATGTGATGTAATTCAAGCAGTTAAACATGATTGTTCACAGAAATTATTCTCAGATTTTGAGTTGCAAGGTATTGAAGAGGAAAAACTGAATTCAAAAGTTTACCAAACCATTTGTAGTCGACTGCAGCTTGAGGAAGCTGCTGCTTCTGTTTCAGACACAGGAAACAGGGAAAAGGAAGACTCAGAGTATGTATTGTAATTATGTTTATATGTTTACATTATTTTATCTGAACTAAAAATCCAAATATGATAAGTACAGTATGTAGAAAGTATATAGCATTCATCAGTATAGAATGTCAGTTTGTGACACGAAGTATAGTAAAACAGGATGTTATTTTAATCCTTGACACTACCACCTTGTTTGTTTTTCAAAGTTTGTGTATTGAAACTTATTAAGTAATATTATTTTTGTGTCTGCTATAACAGTCGGCCTGGCATGGCCAAGTGTGTTAAAATGTGCGACTCGTAATCTGAGGGTCGCGGGTTCGCATCCCCATCGTGCTAAACATGCTCGCCCTTTCAGCCGTGGGGGCGTTATAATGTGATGGTCAATCCCACTATTCGTTGGTAAAAGAGTAGCCCAAGAGTTGGCGGTGGGTGGTAATGACCAGCTGCCTTCCCTCTAGTCTTACACTGCTAAATTAGGGACGGCTAGCACAGATAGCCCTCGAGTAGCTTTGTGCAAAAAACAAACAAACAAGTATTCTTGTAACTACTTATGTCATGGATCTACAAGCATTTGTGAAAGACAATTTTATTCTGTATTTGATATGAGTTGGAACATTCTTTGTCCACCTTTTTATTATTTCAGATCATCTTTCTAATCCCAGTGTGAACTAAGACAGTTGGTAATTTAAGTTTCTATTTAGTGTTTTATACCACATTTTCTGTTGGTTTACAGTTTGGTGTACAACAGATATAAATTGATTCTGTGGGTTTATATGGAGATCAGTATAAGAATTGTTATAACTTAATAAATAAATTTTTTTTATACTGTAGACATTTAAAAAAATCTTTTTAATCCACCCTCAAATGGTGACACCCTTAAAGATGTTGAACATACAACTGCATATCAAATTTAAAAATTTAACTGAAAATAACATTTCTGTTTTCCAGTTGACATTTTGTTATTATGTAATTTGCAAAGAAGGATAAATGTTCCAACTTTTATATACACAAATGTCTAAGGAGTCTCCTGGCTAATTTTTCTGTGAAATTACCATTTGTTCAAAATATAATTATTCATGTCTTGTTTCTTTGTGACTTTTCTTCCTCTTGGTAGTTTAATTCTTTCAGCTCTGTATTTACACTCATGTTTTTAATGTGTGGTCTGAACAGTTGGCAGTGAAGCACAACTTTCAAAATAACTTGACAACATTTACATATGGTTATATAAACCTGGTAAATAGTTATTTTAGATTTAAAATGTGGTTGAAGCATATATTTATGGTGTTGTGGATAAGTAACTGGACAGAGCTTATTCTTGATGAGAAGTTTGGAAGACTTGTGAACAGAGAATGTTTTTTCATTGAATGGTCATTCATTAAAATATTTTTGTGTTAAATTATATTTAAAAGCTACAGAAATGTTCTGCTATAACAAGACATCAGATAGGTTTAATTAGGTTTAGCAAGTACAATAAGCAATGGGAAAATTTTCCAATGATTAAAATCCCATTTGTTTAATGTTATGACGTATGATGTATTCAAACAATGAACAGAAATAAAGAACTTGTTATGTATTGGAAAGTAGTTAATTTTGTTATAAATATAAATTACTCAATGTTTTTAGCTAAAATCAGGATACCTATTCTGCCAAAAATAATGGTGACTATTCTGAAAGATCAGAGTAAATTAAGTAACTGATAAATCTTTGAGTTTTTGCCATTTTTTTGTAATTTATATCTACAAGTGGTGACTATTACACTTGGCTGGTTAAAGTATTAAAAGAAAGGTTAATGGATGTTAATGAAATTGAAATGACATTATAAAATATAACCTTTTGATCAAAATTTTAAGAAATTAAAGTTCTAAGATAAGTGGAAGTATTTGTAGTGGCTTTTTTAAGTAACACCTTTCTACTCCAGAGGGGGTTGGTTAAACAAAACTGTGGATGATATTTGTTTTTCATGAACCACAAATTGCATTTCGTTTCAGTAATGTTCTTACTTAAATCTCGACCCATCATTATACAATATTTTGTCATTAAGAATTGTAGTGCACATGTTTCCACTCGTAGTATGATGTCATTTTTAAAAAATTGCACGTTCAAAATGCAAGAACAAAGTGGGTACGAAATTGGGAAAAATAACAAGGTGATTATTCTAAATTCATTTATGAGGCTGTAAAGTGTTATATAATGTATAACCTAATTTTTTTACTTTATTTTTTTAAGATTTGATTTTAACTTTTCAGGGACAGGGCAGGAGAGAGTTTTGTATAAATTCATTGTGAGTAAACATTTGTTGTGATGTTATTCAGAAAATAGTATCAGTGGTGGAGGGTCTTTAAACATCTGTTGTGTCAGCCTATCGTTTTGTATCTGGTGATGGGTTTATAGCTTACTCTGTTGCACTGTTTTTATTAAACAAATAAATAAATATTTGCCTCTGTAAATTAATGTTTTGACAATACAAGTGTCATGTTATCGTATGTAGTACCGTTAAAGATTAATACTGTTAAAGTTCTGTAGATAATCTTTTGACACAATGAATATTTAATTCATGAAATGAACTAAAAAGCTGAAAATGAAAACTTGTCATTTTGACTTGCTAAGGTATTAATAACCATGTCAAGCAACCACAAAAAAATCTTTTCTCATCCCTTCTTCTTCTTCAAGATAACTATATAATCACCAGTACGTACCTTATGGACATGTTTATAACCAATAGAAAGAAAATGAAGATAATTTAAGTATATTTAGAGAAAAGGTACCTCATTGAACTCTTTATTTTTTTTATATTATGACTTACTTTCTTTTTTAAATTTTGATCTAATATTTTAACTAGGAACCATTGAAGAAATAAAAATTGTTGTTTATGAAATTTCTTTTTGAATACATTTTAGGGACTACCCTGAAACTGGAATTGAGGATGATATGGGTCGTCCAAAAGTAATGATTCGAGAAGCAGAAGGAGCAGAAGGATATGTCACTCGTATTCAGAATGTCACACAAAATGTGATGGGACGTGTTTCAACCTTTAGCAGAGGTATTGGAGGATTTGCTAACAAAATCTCTGGAGGTTTCCTTAATTTTTAAACTTCAGACCTACGGTGTCTGCGATAATCTCTGTTTTGAATGTGTGTTGGCTGACAAGTAACTAAATGTACTTAAAATGTGACCATCAGGCATGAATATGGGGTTTAAAAAGCAGGCAATTAATCTCTGAAAATATTTTAAGGAAGAGACAAATGAGAATTTGTGCTTATGAATATGCGATCATGAAGAGCAAGTTACAAGTTAGACTTGAAAGTGTATTTAGCAGTATTTATATTAATTTAGATGTACAGAAGATGTGATCAGAAAATTAAAGGATTGTTACTGCTGTCTCAGAAGCAGAAAAGTTAATTGCTTATGAAGATTGTTTAGAATGAAAATGGGAAGTCCAAACTTACCATCCATGAAAAGTAGATGGGTGCATGTTTACGTAGATCACTTTGTTGAGTGTATACTGAATAACAGGAAAAGATTTTCTATCTTGAAAACTAATATATATATATACATATAAGCACAAACATAACTGAGTGGTGGTATAACTAGAACAAGGTAAACAAATATTAGGCTTAGGAAAATGTCATTTCCTAGTATTAAGTGGCTTAAAACTATGCATAAATGGGTAAGTGAGGATAGTTTTTAGCCCAGCTGAGCTTAAACTTATGTTTGTAATCCTTATTGATTATGCTTTGTTATAGGCTTTTTTCACTGCAAGCTGTAACTTTTTTTTTTTTACTTTTTTATCTCTTACTCTTTGCTTGCATGTAACAAATACCCTCAAAATCAATGGAGAAAATATAGCTGTGCTGTTTTTATTTTTTCGAAGATGTGTGTTACATTGAGACTTGTAAGAATAAAGATATTTGTATTAACTAATAGTTTCAAGAGAGAAATCTAAGTTATGTGGGTTAACTTTCAGAGTTATATGACCTGGACCTTGCTGGTGTGGGACATAAGAAATTGGTTCTTATACATAGTTCTGATTTAAGAAGAAAAAAAAAATGTATTGAAGAATGTATATAATGAATTAAGGTCACTCAGAAGTAATTAAACTCCCTTTTATTAATCATTCTTGTATTTTAAGTAGTTATATATTTCATGGTTTACCAGTGGGTATTTACATTTATAAGGTTCTTTGATGATTTTTATTTGTTCTATTCATCAGATGTTTTTAAGTATCTTGTTGGTATCTTCACTCTGCTATATAACATAATACAAAATATATAATCGTGTAAATCATGAAAAAATATTTTCATCTTAATTGATCTAATTCTCTCATTAATTGTAAGTGGAAATAAATGTAAACTAATTGTGGCATATATGGAGTGTAATAATTTGTGTAAGCACTCTATAATAATAGTGATGAAGTTTAAGTGTTGGAGATATATGTAGAAATACTTTTGGTAGTGGACAAAAGAACCACCATTCCAGCGTTGAGTTGAGCAGATGTGGTTATAGGTCCCAAAAACAACGAATTCCCATTTCTAAATAGTTATAAATGTTGTAAGTTAAAGGGGTATGCTCATATAGGCACATCAGTGTGGTGTGAATTGTTTAGTAGATTTTCAGCTTTTAAAGGCATTTTTTCCTTGGATATCAATATGAGAATGTTTGAATTGTGTACATGCATGTATTCATATTCCTTACAGATCTTAATTTCTACTTTGTTGGTGGTTGTTGTGTAAATTTCAAGGAAATTATAATATTGTTAAGTGTGTGTGTGTGTGTGTTTAGTTTCAAATCAGTATTACTTTTTAAACAGTTTTCTGTTTGAAAATGTTAGTGGTTAAATTCCACTAGTTTCAACTGAAATGTTTATGTGAAACCTATAGGTTACTATTTGCAAAATAAATTCCAAACTAAAACATGTATGGTCCCTAGAAAATTAAATTTTAATATCAGATCTAACCACTCCTTGAAAATGTGTTCAAAAGCCTAAAGGTTGTATAGTCATTTGAAAACCAAATTCATGTTAAAGCTTTCTAGTCACTATTTGAAAATCAAATGTGTTCAAGAACCTAAAGGCTATATATTTATTAGAAAATCAGATTATAAGTGTGCATCAATTTGTTTTTTCTATATAAAAAATTAGTGTGTACAAAAATCCAGAATTTTGTTTTTTTCATTTTGAAATGGTTAAAAATGATGTAAAGCTTTTGTAAATCTTGGGGTTAGTGTGTAGAGCTTACTTGGTAACTTTTAAAGCCTTTCAAGTCACTTAATGTTGAAGTTTTTCAATAAAAGACTTTTAATTTTTACTGCATGAGAACTTCACATTTTATTTATAAGAACTTAGGCTTATTATAATAGTTTAATAATCTTTGTTTCTGACAGTTAGAAACCAAATGAATTATTTAGGTAAAGTGAGCCAAGAAAAAGACATACATCATCTAACTAGTAATTAGAAATTAATTTTCTCATTAAAGATGTGATCTTTCCAGTCAGTATTTGAAACCTAAAGTAAAATTGGTTTATAAAGCTCTTGTGCCATTTACTTAATTATTTGCCGTGAAATATATGTATATATTTCTGTTCTTTATTCTGGAAAAGAAGACATTTTTTGCTGCAACTGATTTATGAAAAAATTCAATATTTCAAGACAGTTTATATTAATCAATGTAAAATATATCTTTGGTAGTTAAATGCAAATATTCAAGTTGCAGCATTTTGTGTGCATTTGATACAGTTATTCCTTTACACCCTAGAAATTTGTTTTACATCTTTTGAGATCATTGTGACTGCCATATATTTACACTAACTGTAGTTTATTTAATGGGTTATGCTTCTAGGTTGTGGTATTTTGACAAACATTTAAATGGAAATACAGTTGAAATTTGTAACAAACCACAGTTGTGTGTATTATTATTCTTATTATGATTTGTAAATTGTTTTCTGCATTTTATTTGTATTTTTCTATATCTTCTATACTACAATGATGACTTAAAACCCATTTAGCAACACAGCTAATAATGAAGACATTTTTCACTGAGAGAACTTACAAGGTAGTTACAGTAGAATTTGAAATGTTATATTCCCACGTGTAGTTTGTAACATTTGTCTACATGTGTATACATTTATATTCAGTATTATTTTGTATTAATTTGTGTCATTCAGCTAATAACTAAGTTAAAAGTATTATAAAGCTTATCTTTTCTTAGGTACAGCAGAAACCAGAAATAATTTATTAAATTGACCACAATGAATAATAATAAATATAGTGTTTCATGGAACTAAATTTCAACATTAATTATTATTTAATGATTCAACTTGTGTACTCTTTCTTAGCTGTATTTATTCACAATTATGATGTACATTAACAAATAAGTTGGATCCAGATTTTAAGACTTGAGATTTTTACTTAAGAACATTGTTGGTTAGTTATAATTTTTAAAATATATGAAGATCACTAAATGTTTTCAAAAAAGTAGGTCAGCCTTCTTATGGTTCCAAGCACCTGTTTTGGTTTAAAATAAGTTAGTTTTTTCATGTGTTTAAATTAACTGTAAGGTTAGGAAAATATGATTTTTATAACCAGAGATTTTGTTTGATTTTTTTATGTTAATTAACCATTTGTTTTATAGTATTTAAGAATAAAAGGATCATTAAAGAAACACTTTTTTGCTATTTCATTCTTTTGTATACATTTTTAAATATACATATTATATTTATAATGAGTCTAGGTATATGAGCCCTAGTGGATACAAGATAAATCAATTGGTAATTTTATATCAGTTCAGTTTTTAAAGTTGTTGAAGTGTACTGTTTTGTTTTTTATCAAAACTTCCTGAAAAATTAATGGAAATAAATATGTCGATAGTAGCACTTTTAAACAAAATTTCCTCTCAAAAAATGCATTCACAAAGTGTGCTAAATCTTCTTATTCAATCTGTTGAAAAATTATTTTTCTCTATTGATTTGTATCATAAGCAGGCATAAGATCTAAAGTTGTGTTGAAATACTGAAAAAAAATTAAACATGCTCTTAGTTCTGTTTTTTAGAGATGTTTCTACGATATGGTCAGTAGTTTTTGTATGTGAAACTATCTGTGTGATGACTCATTGTTCAAATAATTATTTTTATTCAGCTGTGTTCCTATAATGTCTGCCTGTTATTTGACAGTGATATAGATAGATAGGTAAATTGAGTCAGGTAATAAGAAATACTTTCTTATCTGTTTTCATATTTATCCTTTTCATGATGCAATACTTTGAACATGTGCCATGATTTTTACATTTACCTTTTTTGATTTTTGCCTGACCACCTGTCATATAAGCCTTCAGGTTAATAGCATGTCACACACACATATGTATATCAAATATAAAGAATGTAGCTGGTTTATCTTAGAAACATGTAAATAACTATAATATAAGGATTATAATGTTTTCATGTTGGGTGATGACTTTATATGCAAATAAGTGATTTTCTTTAAACTACATTAGTTCTGTGTACCAAATTTTGAGCATTCTACAAATAAAATATTGTGTGTGTTAAAAGGTAGTACTGGCTCTATTATTTGAATGGCATTGAATATAACTTGATTTTGTAATCCTTTTAACTTCTCCCTCCTGGCTTAGCAGTTGATTTGAAATCATATGATATCAAAATTCTGGGTTTGATGCCTACCTGAGGATTTATAATGCTGTAATTAAACTTTGGTTCTCATGTTGGGAAGAGTGCAGATTGTGTATCTTTGTATTAAAAAAATGTCAGTTTATTTGTCACTTTCACAGTTGTTATATATTTGCAACAAATAATTTGAATGATTTATTACTCCTTTAACATATCAGTTTTTGATTAAGTCTAGTAATAATAAACGTTCAATATAGTGGATATTTGAAATTTTCTTCAATCTAGGCTAAGTAGAATTTCATTTAAACTTCAACTGTGTGTTTGTTTCTCTGAGGAAAACTTTGATAAGAGGTAATATAATTAAAACTGTAGGAAGTGGGAATTCTAAAAATTTGTTTTCAGCATATAGATGCATCAAACCTGGTTGTACAGTTGTCTTATTTTGAAAGAAAACCATGTTCACAATAAGACAGAGGGTGGCAATTGAAAGTTTTTTGGCAGCAAACTGATGTATACTATTTCATCAGACTGCTTTCTGTATATTAACAATACAGTGTGATCTAGACAAGCACATCAGTCTTTCACAGAGCATTCTGAACAGGAAATAAATTTCCATAGGAATTTATTCAATCAAATGTTTGTCATAAATCCCCAAAATCGAAGTTATACGAGTTGGATCAGCCTAAATAATAGGAAAAAGGGAGCTTCGGGTTCTTACCACTCACTCTTAACTTCCAGTTTGAAAATTTAACTAATACGTATGCCATGAGAAAATTTGTTTTTGACGTGCTCTGTCGTATGCACAAACTTTAACAATGAGACAATCGCAATTCAAAGTCTGGTGTATCCTGTTAATTAACGAAGACCTTAAAGTTAAGTTGTGAAACAATCACAAAATTTGCGTACTAGGGCTGTACAAGGATCATGTTTTTTATACATACACACACATTCAAATTACACATTATATATACATGAAATTCTGTTTTTTTTCTTTTGTTTTCCCAACGTGAGTAAAAGTGTCTTAAGAATTCATGTTATTATATATTACGGGTAGCTTTTTTACATTGAATTTTGTGCAATTTCTCAAAAGACAGAATGCACGAGTAGTCGCTGATTTTGAAGCAATAGATTATAGGTAAGACGTATTTATACCATCCACCAACAACATTATAGGCTACTTTGTACCAACTAATACTGGGAATACACTATCGTATTTGGTTATGGGCTTCAATAATGCCACTGCGAATTTCGAGTCAAATGCTAGAGTCATCGTCGAGTTTATGAGAATCTAATTTGAGTTTTGGTTAATAGGTGTCGCCGTATGTATTTTAGAAGTTTTAGATTTAAACACTGTTAATAAAGAAGCATCGGATTTATTTTATTTTCAAAAAAATATATAAATAGATAAAGTGACGAATTAATCACGCAATATTATGGTAACTAATTTGTACATCAACGAAATAATAGATATAAATATATACATAAAACTAAAGTTACTTGGGATGACGTCATATGGAAGAAAAAAGTTTCATTTCAATTAAATACTTGTTACGAATGTCAGATATAACTGGGACTTCTCTAAAACATTTTATTAGTATATCAAGACACGATAATGTGTTGTGCGGTGAAAACAATCTGCTGTAGTACATTGTTATAAACGGGAGTGATAGTTTAACAGTTTTCCATCTGTATCTCAGATTGTGGTAATCAGAACTATCCCATAGTTTTAGTAGATGCGATCCGCTGAACCCTTACTTCACATATCAAATGTCAAGACAATTCGTTAAAAAATGCACAAGATATCTCCAATTTTGATAGTTTCTTATTATTATATAATTTAGTTTTCTTCGCACCAAAACTACGGAAACTGTTTAGGAGAAAATCAACCTTCGATGATGTTTTCAAATTCGGTACACTGGTAGATTTTTTCAATCTATAATTTAAGAATATTATTTGGTGTAAATATATGCTACGTGTGCAAAGTTTTTAAACAAAAAATAACACATTTGATGTACATTTGTCACGCAAAAGTCACGTGAGCTATCGGTCTTTAATTTGTATTCCAACTTCAACGAAGAATGATCGTGGATCAATATGGCCTAGCGCGTAAGGCGTGCGACTCGTAATCCGAGGTTCGCGCCCGCGTCGCGCTAAAACATGCTCGCCCTCCCAGCCGTGGGGGTGTATAATGTGCCGGTCAATCCCACTATTCGTCCCCCAGCCGGTGGGTGGTGATGTATAATGTGACGGTCAATCCCACTATTCGTTGGTAAATATTTATTAAGATAGCCCAAGAGTTGGCGATGGGTGGTGATGACTAGCTGCAAACTTCCCTGTCTAGTCTTACACTGCTAAATTACGGACGGCTAGCACAGATAGCCCTCTCTTAACTCTGTAGCTTTAATCTGCGAAATTTCCAAAAAAGAGTAAAAAGAGTAGCCCAAGAGTTGGCGGTGGGTGGTGATGACTTTTGTTTGTTTGTTATTCAGATTAAACACTGCAGACTTAGATATGTAAAACTATAAGGTGAAAGGGCGTGTAGATACTTAGGTATTACTTAAGTTAAGCAGTATTATTAATTTCCTTTTTTTAAGCATAAATTTACTACATCTTAAAATTATCATAATTAAAGAGCGTTTAGTGTCACGTAGTATTAGCTTAAGCAATTACCATAAATAGCAATGCTTGGTACTGCTGTAGTGATTACGAGAGGATGATAACCTAAATTCCATGGCATTATAATAAAATAATCAATTAACACTGTTTTCGAGATTTAAAGTACCACCATATATTTAGATAATCTAGTTGGTTCTATATAGTATTGGTCTCTTTTGAGGAAATGCATTATTTTACTTGCTGTGATTTGTTGGTGTGTGTTTTCGCCACTATAGTACCCCAAAATGAACAGAAAAACGCTGTCTAGATAACAAATTAATGGATATTTGCTGTAAAATTATTATCAATGAATGCTATAAGTATAGTTACTGATGGTAGTTACAGTGTAGTTATTGTTTTCACTTCCAATCTTGATTTCGTTCCTTGAAGTCTCACACTCAATTTTTTATCGCCTCATCTTTTTTTTGTTGTTGTTGTTTCATACCTGTGTTGTTTCTAAGGAGATTATCATAACTAAATAAGGTTTGATAGAGATATTGTGTACATCAAATAATGTATTTAGAGCCGGCATGGCTAGGTGGTTTAAAGCGTACGACTCGTAATCCGAAGGTCGCGGGTTCGAATCCCCGTTGCACCAAACATGCTCGCCCTTTCAGTCCGTGGGGACATTATAATGTGACGGTCAATTCCACTATTCGTTGATAAAAGAGTTGGCGGTGGGTAGTGATGACTAGCTGCCTTACCTCGCGTCCTACACTGCAAAATTAGGGACGGCTAGCGCAGATAGCCCTTGGGACAGCGGTAAATCTAAGGATTAACAATGCTACACTCCAGGGTTCAATTTCGCTAAGTTTACACAACAGCAGATAGGGTATGTAGCTTTACTGTAAGAAAAAAAACAAACACATACGCATGCCAACTGAACATATCATACAAATTTTATAGAAAGCAGTATGTTTCTCATCTATGAGGTTTTGAGTACGTTTTACTTCGCCATTTCGTAATATGTTTTTAATATTTTTATTATATTTGATTATCCAAAACTAACAGCAAGTCGTATAATTGTTTAGTCAATATAAACGAATTTCTTTACGTGAGATAAATAAATATTTTTAATTTTATGAAATTAAAGACGTTCATGTATCGAAAAAACCGCTCGAAGTTTACTAAATATAACTACTTAATCGTGGCCTTTTAAGTTGCCAGCATTCAAAAATAATAATTGAGAAACAACTGAACAGAGGGAGTCTAATTCGTACAATCGTGTTTTTGTTATTCATGTGATATTGCTTAGTGATACTGTGTTTTTGTGTGTTAAAGTCGTTGAATCTTTCGATAAAATTATACATATTCATTAAATATTATGGGCGATCGTGAGAAATCTGACCTACGTATATTTTCTAAACGTATACGTTCTCATAGGTTTCGTATTGAATTAGACATATTATCTGTTATACATGGTTTGAGACCCGCCTATTTGTGGGATAAATGCCTCGCTTCACCTGAAGAAATACAAAATTTCGTCAGGGCGTTCAGTGCCCGTTTCAGTACTTCTAAGTGTAAATATAGATACAATATATTGGACGTTTTAGTATTGGAAGAATCAGTGTTTGTGATTAACTTACAAGCGTTAGTTGGCCATTTAGGACGTTTAGTAAATGATTCCAGTTTTCCATTTATCGATGTATCATTCAACCTAGAAAACCCTGAATTAGTTTCAGTTGGGGAAAGTCTTACGATGAATGTCATACGAAATGTTGAAAACGAACTGAGAAAGTATTGGGAGCTACAACAGCGAACTGAATCTAACCGTGAACCTTCAGTAATAAAGCTTGATTGTGATAATTTATGGAACTTGACAGCATTATTTGGTATTTTATTAAATTTTCCAGTGATTTACTGGTATAATTTAGAGACCCAAAGAAAAGGTGATAATTGCTTAGGAATGACTACCCTTAGAGTATATCGCATAATTTGCCACATACATTTCACGGAAAGTTTAATACATCATGAAATTTTGTCATTTAGTGTACCCAAATGTGTTTATTCACAAATTCAAGAAAAGATATGTTTGTGGTTTTTCATGCTTAAAAATATTGTATCAAGTTTTTGCTGTGCATGTTTTAAAGATATTGAACTTATTAGTGAGGAAAAGGTTTTGCCCACTGTTGCCTTATAAATTGATGTATGAATTGAAAAATACCATTTTCACATTAGTTTTTTGAAAGTGTAGTGTGTGTGCTTTCTAATATATGTTTATAATTTACTGAAAGTAATTATGCCAACAAGCATGTATAGTGCTCCAATAATTAATACTACTAGCCATGATGTGCCACAATTTCCAAACACTGACTGTTTTTTTTTTTATTACCTAGAGAGTAAGTTAGTTATTTCAAAGTGTAGTATGTGTGTTTTAATACAAATTTGTGAACTCCAAAAGTTTCACAAATTTTAATTAACAACACCTGCCTTACCATCAGCTAAAATCTTCTGCATGTTTAAAATTTAAAGAAAAGTAATTACGCTAAAAAGCAAATATGTTACCACGAGTGCTTATTTAGTCACAATTACAATACATTCACTAAATTTTTTTTTAATTACCTAGAGAGTAAGCATCTTTTTCCCACTTTCACTATTATTTATAACTCTTTAATTTCACTGTTCAGTTTAACTCAGCTTTGAATAGTTTGGAATCAAGCTGTATATAGTTTTCCTATACCCTATTGTAGTAACCTTTGATCATAGTTCAAATTTTCATCAACAAGATTTTGATTTTAGTAGCTGTTCTCTTAACTGTTTTTGTCATATTGATTCCTTCTTGTAAAATAGAGGACCAAATTACATTTCTCAGTTTTGAGTAAACTTAACCACGATAATATAAAGTGAGAATAATGCTCTTATTTTTAAACTCAAAATTGTCACAAACAGACTACAGATCACAGTCAGTTTTTCATCACAACGAAATTCCAAACCTAAAGTTTGAGGGATAAGTGAGCCACATGATTTCTTCTTTTCTACACCACAAGTAGGCTACTTTATACTTGAACCTTATTTTGCACATTCAAACTAATAACTAGCTAGTTCCTTTTAAGTACCCATTCTGTTTACAAGAGTGTTAACTAAATGTAATGTA
This sequence comes from Tachypleus tridentatus, assembly GCF_004210375.1. Taxonomy (NCBI): domain Eukaryota; kingdom Metazoa; phylum Arthropoda; class Merostomata; order Xiphosura; family Limulidae; genus Tachypleus; species Tachypleus tridentatus. Next base: position 135,469,810 of record NC_134833.1, on the reverse strand, counting down.
ATTATTGAATAAATATATATTCTCTTCCTAGTTGTAGAAAAGTAAATTATAATAGCTTTCTACTGCTACACCTGGACTTCAGAGTCATAGAAACATTTGTGTCTTAACCCTCCTCTGCAAATTACCTGAAAAAAAATGAAGAAAAACATAAGTTTGAGAAATATTTTGATATATATACTAAATGAAGGTAATATCCTGCTTCACTAATATCAAGCTCATTATGTAATATATATTTGGAAAGTTTAAGACATATTTATGAGTGCTGCAATTTTGGTCACAAGAATTATCCATTGGATACACTACATCACAATAAAACATGATGAAAACATTTCAGAATATAGCATAATAAAGATATATTCACTTCTAGTTACAAAAAAGGTAAAATTATACATTTTCAACTGCCACGCTATATGGAGGAAACAATATTTCCTGTAGGAATTTAAAAAATGCTTAACTTTCTTTAAAAAGTAAAACATAATTTTAAGAGAATTGTAATTTTTTTTAATTCAAAATATTAGTAAAAACATTACAAGATTCTAACTTGACTCCTTATGGTTTATGTTAGCACTATGAAAACAATGTTATGTCTACTAAAATATTTCTGCATCACCCTTATGAAAAAGATTTTCATCTCAATAAGTAAGAAAGTATACATAGGAATTACTAGACACGTGCATTACACTCTTTTGTTAAATGTGCCTTATGCTTATTTCTCATTTAGCTTATAAATGTGCACAACAAGCATTGGTGCCTGTGGTAACGTACAGGATTTGGAGAATGTTTATCTTATGCTAGTATATGTTGTTGAAGTCATTGTTTCACATTACTGGACTCTCCATTGCATGTTGGAGAATGTTTTTACTAGCACCAGTCTGTAAATGTTAAGAAAACGTCTGAAAATTCCGACTTCTCTACTTCTAAAAGTGACCAGGTTATGTGGATGACAGTTGCACTCTGGAAGTTTTGATTCTATCTGACTACATTTATAGTAGATGATTCTCTCTGTTCAGTTCAGATTAGACTTGAATTCATTGGATATGTTTCTAGTTATCAGATGCAAAATTGTGGTGATATTATACATTTGTGTACATGCCCAATTGATTCACCTTGTGATATAGACGAAAACATTGTTTTATCCAACAGTCAAACTTTATATCCAGTCATCACTTCAGTTATGTCAGAATTAAGATTAACTTTGTCATACTTTTTCTTTCTACCCTCTAACAAGTTAGAACTACAGACACTGGATATGTTGGTCGTCTTTCTCTGACGAAGTGGTCATCTGATGCTTCATCAGGAATGTTAATTATTTGGCTGAGTGATGAAAGTTCTTCAGAACAATCTATAGACAGCTTGCTGAAATAATTTCTTACAAATGTGTACAACAGCTCCATGAATAGCTAGTGTAAGTTGTGCTTTCAGTCAGTGCACAATATAAATGGTAACAATGTAGTGAATCTGAATAGAATAGAACTTGTTTTAATGGGTTTGCTTTATTTATTTTTCTGTGGTACTAACTGTTATGAGTGAATGGGTTTGTGTGTGGCAATGCAGTAAGTTTGCTAGTTAACTACAAATATTGGCAGTAATCTAAGGAAATAAGTATTCGTTAATGTATACCACTGAATTTGGCTTAAACTGGTATAAGATGGTAATGGTGTGAATGTTAATCCAACCTAGGAAAATCATAGCAAACAAATGTTGGTTCAGTTAAGTTCTGCGAAATTACTTATTTCATAATGCCTTAAATTAAGTTTAGTGAGAGTACAAATGTTATTCTTGGCTAGGAGAATTTGAGAATGAAAATATTGGTTCAGTTGAATTTTGTGAGACTACTTGTTTCATAATGCATGAAATTAAGTTAGGGTTTACAGCTCAAAAATAGCAGCATACTAATACACCATAATTACATAATCATTGATAAGTAGTTCACACTAGCAGCACATATTGGTTATTAAAGTAATGAAGTACTATATCAGAGGTGATCTGTCTGAAACTGCTAACATTTGTGATGTATTGTTGAGATATGTGTACATGGCATTATATGCATTTAGTGTTACAAATGCATGTTAAAAATTACACAAGAAGACTATTCATTAAAAATAAATTAGTAAGCAACACTTGAGTAAATTAAAGCACTTGATCAGGATGATAAGATCTCGAAGTATAAGGTTAATTTTGACTGTTGGCCTGTGAAGCATTGTTTAAAAATATGGAGAATATTTTAGTTTTGAAACTGAAATATTTGGCAGGTAGTGACTTTTATAGAAAAGGTTTACTTACAACTTTCAAATTCTCATATGCCACAAATATATGGAATGCTAAACAATCCATAAAACAAATGTTTCTTTGCAGCATAATGTTTTTGCATTTAAGACTTATAACTATTAAAAGTGATGATTTAGCTGTTACTACTATAATTAGGAAACATATTTTCCTTGTGAAATGTAATTCCCAAACAATGATAGTGTACACAGTTTTCTGTTTGGTTGTGAGTAAATGTTTTTCAGTCATGCAGATTGAATATATTCCTTAAAAAAAGGTGTGTTTTTTTATTATTGTCTTATCACTTCAGTGCAAGGTGCAGTAATTATGCACAAGAATACAGACCATACACCAGACAATGATAGTAAATAGTATTGAATAACTGGCTTCTCTGTCGTGTTTCATTGCAACCTGAAGATGAGAGCCACTAGGCAGGTAAGTCTGCCTAAGAATTACCAATAATGCATCAGCTGCTTTGGTGCTCCAATGGTCAAAAGCAACCTCAAGACTAAAAAACAATGTTTATAGTCTTTGATTAACTTCACAAAAAATTGAACAAAAGCCTTTCCCACCTCTTTAGGTTTGAAGGTAGTCTTGATCATGGATCAAGCAAAAGCATGTTACTCATGATGTGCACGTCACACTCTTAACCTGGTACCATCTGATTCTCTTACAGAAAAGACAAACCTGTATTTGAAGGTATCATGAATGAAGTGTCTGTCCTGCAAAAGAACATGCGTAATGACCAGTTAATAAATCCTAGTGTTGTGTGCAGCTTCAGTAAGGAAAGGTTGTTTACTTGAGTGATACCATATGTCCAAACTGAAATGAAATAAAAATGTATGCATTATCTTTGGAAGTAGCAAATCTGTGCTGTCATTATGTACCACACTTGAAAGTGTAGTTCTTAGCTGCTTGTATAAGATGATCAGATTTTCAAATTATAAAACCAGGACTCACTCAGATTTTCAAGCCTTAAGATTTCCATCATTTTAGGGATTATTATGAACAGTTAATTATGCTCATAAATGTCTAGTGATAAGAATACTTTTACTTATATTAATGGTGCTTCAAATGCCTCTCTGACGAACGATTTTTTTTGATCATCTTCTTGTTGGTCAAAAGTTTGTCCTAAAATTTTGAGCAGCTGTAATTTATGTTCACCCCTGAGTTATTTTAACCAGTTTCATCACAGCTTTAAAATCAAGTATATGCTGTAAATAGCACCTGTCAATTTGCATTTGTCTCTCTTTGATGTAGAGGGTACAAAATTATGTTCTCAGTTAAATTATGTAATCATGTTACTACAGTCTGCCTTTAGCCAACTATAGGGACAGGAGAAAAGACAATACCAAATCAATTAATGCTGTGCTCAGCATGGCCAGATGGATAAGGCACTCGACTCGTAATCCAAGGGTCGCGGGTGCGAATCCCCGTCACACTAAATATGCTCGCCCTTCCAGGAGGTGTTATAATATTCGTTGGAAAAAATAGCCCAAGAGTTGGCAGTTGGCTGTGATAACTAGCTGCTTTCCCTCTAGTCTTACACTTACATTAGGGACGGTTAGCGATGATAGTCCTCGTGTAGCTTTGCGCAAAAGTAAAAAAAAACAACACAAACATTTAAAACTGTTTAATAACTTCCCTACTTTTATCTATTGAATTACGGTTTTCAGAAATTTCAGTATTAAATACAAATATAACAATTTACAAATTACAGCCATGAAGTAAATTGACTGAGTGGAACGGCCTTTCCTCTGTCGAGATACGAGGAAGAGATCCAGTGGCTGTGAAAAAGATTAGTCAAAGTCGAATGGAACCTGTCTAGGGTATGAGAAGACCTCAATAGTCTATAGTCGTCAAACTTGGAAGCACAACTGACAGGGTTAAAGTGAACATAACGATGCACCAAACACTTTCTGGAGTAAATGCGAATTTTGTATTTTTTAATTTAATTTTAATTTTTTAATTGGTAATTTTAATTTAGTATCTTCATATGCAATGAAATGCTTTCGTTGCATGTGTAAAAGAACAATATTTCAAATATTTTGTAAGTATGTATTTATTCCTTTTAATTTGGTATACAAATTGTAAGTTAAATGCAACACGAGTGTCTCCACGGTAAGCTCTTATTTTTTATTTTTTTTACTAAATGTTTATTTTATATGTTTTTCAAGTAAAGCTTGTCTTTCCATTATCGAGATACGAGGAAGAGATCCAGTGGCTGTGAAAAAGATTAGTCATAAATTGTAGCTAATGTCTGTCTGTTATCACAGTTATATCCAGAGCTTTAAATAATTATCTATTTTTCATCAAAGTACATAGAGGCTGATTCAATTACTTTAGAATGAAGAAGAAAAGTTGATATTTTGTGTTCTGTTATTACAATAGAGTCTGTGATAATTTCACTTTAAAAATTAATACTAGACGTTCTTTATCATTAACAATTATGCAATCTAGATGTAAATAATAATCTATCGACGTGTATTTAAATCCCGACAGAAGTCTTAAAACATTACACGCAGTACTAGATATTCTAATGCAGTAATACACAATTAAAAAAACGATAAAATTTCAGAATGTTCTAGTAATTTGGCGCAATTATAACAATTGAATGTACACGTTACACAACGTATTATTAGTAAACAATTACATAAACAAACTTACCATAAACTCTCGCTTCTAGAAATAACTGTTGTTGTTTTTGAATTAAGCACAAAGCTGCGTAAACGGCTATCTGCGCTCTGCCCACCACGGGTGTCGAAATCCGGTTTTTAACATTGCAAGTTCGCAGACGTACCGCTGTGCCACTGAGGGTCCTAGAAATAAGTGAATAAAACACCCGCACTATATAAATTATCCATGTAATAACCTTCGTTCTCATTAAACTTGGTGAAACAGTTACGAACATCTAACAGCTACATATAGTTTTGAGCACAAATAAGCTTCGTTATATCATGTAAGTAGAACTATAAAGCGATTGTTGGATTTGAGATTTAAGCATTTCTTGCATGTTTTATTTTCGTACAAAGAAGGAGTTGAGAATTGTGCTAATCTTATATTCATTTGAAAATTACTCACTATGTAAGTAATAACCTAGCTCGTGAGATTATACATTATACGGTATATAAGGCTCCCCAGTGGCTCAGCGGTATGTCTACGGATTTACAACGATTAAACCCGGGGTTTCGATACCCGTGGTGGGCAGAGCACATGTATTTCATTGTGTAACTTTGTGCTTAATTCAAAACTTCGATATATAAGCCAGATCTTCGACATTTCTTACTGAACATAATTTCACAATAACTTTATGTAGATAGTACATTACTTTACTATAAGAAAACATAAAAAAACTTATGCTAATTTGAGCCAAACCCCCAGGCTCGGCATGGCCAGATGATCAAGACACTCCTCTCATAATCCGAGGGTCGCGGGTTCGAATTCCCGTCATACCAAACATGCTCGCCCTTTCAGCCGTGTGGTCGTTATAATGTGACGGTCATTTCCACTATTCGTTGGTAAAAAAGTAGCCCAAGAGTTGGCGGTGGGTGGTAATGACTAGCTGCCTTCCCTCTAGTCCTACACTGCTAAATTACGGACGGCTAGCGCAGATAGCCCTCGTGTAACTTTGTGCGAAATTCAAAATAAACAAGCCAAGCCTCTCTTTGCTGAATTACAAGAGAATATTGATTTGTTGACTTCTCATGGGATGAATGTGGATTTTATTTAAACAACCATGTAATTGTTTAAACTATATTTAATGCACAGTTACTTCCAGATTTAAACCAACAGATAGCTCGATGTTGTTTTGCTATAGGAAGAAAACACACAGATTTAAACACTTAACATTTGTTTTTTACTTTTTTTAAGGGGTATATGTCCTGGATCTCTGGCATCAACATGTTGGTTGGTTATTGGCATTTTTATCTTACAAGTTAAAATTCCAGTTTCAAACAGTATGCATGCGCATAGGCCTGACATACAATATGCTTTGTATTTATTTGTCATAATAAAAGTTTTGTTTTTTTATTTACGTTTATATACATACTTCTTAACTTACACGTAAAGAAAAGAAACCCAGTGAAGTTAACTCGTATGGAACTTTAAATTCCCTCCACCTGAAAATCGTGTTTGATACGATCTATAAGTGTTTGATTCTTCAATACAATGTTGAAGATAACTGTAACGCCCCCTGTGATAGGTATCGAGATTAAAAGCGTCGTGGTTTCAGTAGGATTTTGTTTTTGGTTAATTAGAATATTATATCGAATTTAGATTTGCCCATGTATATCGTTGTCTATTAAACTATTATATACTCCAATTAAAATGCCAACACACGTAATTAATGAAGAAATTAAGAATTTAGTTGCAAAAGACAACGGAAATCATCTTAACCTTCCCACATATATGTATTTGTTAACACTACTTTCAGCAATAGGAGGTTTTTTGTTTGGGTATGATACAGGAGTTGTTTCTGGAGCTATGATACTTTTGAGGGATTATTTTAGCTTGAATCATGTGTGGCAAGAACTTATTGTTAGTATAACAATTGGGGGAGCTTGGGCATTTTCTTTAGTTGCAGGCATACTCTCAGATAAATTGGGGAGAAAACCAGTAATATTGATAGCAAGTGTTGTTTTTACTGCTGGAGCCATTGTAATGGGGTTTTCAGTTACTAGAGAAATGCTTTTAGTTGGACGTTTAACTGTTGGAATTGGTATAGGTAAGTTTTAACACATCCTTCTAAATTAGTAGTAATACTTCCTTTTAGCATTTTAGTTTTTAAACCAGTAAAACAAAGTAGCTCAGAATTCAGTCTTTAATATGTTATTACAAATTTTTGCCACTGACTAGTTACAGAGCATTAGTTTAAAATGTAGTCTTATGTTGAAGGTGCAGAGAAAGAAGAAATCACTTTGAAGTTTAAGATATAAAACAGTTACGTTTCAGTATTTCACTTGATTTTGTTAAATTTTAGTGAAATTCATTGAAAGATTTTATTTTTAGTATCCTTCTATATCACTATTATCTCATGTCAGATTTATTTGTTGTTGTTTGTTGTTATTGTTTGATTTTAACTCTTCATTTTATGTGTTTGTTTATTAAAATAACTTTGTGTTTTTCTGGTTGTACTGCATTGAATATTAGAAATAATCGTTCACTACAACAGACCATTATGTGTATGTTATTAAATGTATAAATCATGGATTCAGTGAGAAAAGTTTGTTTGAGTAACTAGTGTGAAATGGTGAAATATTTATGTTGGAGACCTTTTTTTGAGAATAAATTGCTTTGATATGTAGTTGGTTGAAAGTATAAGATTGGTGATCAATATTATCTTAATAATGTTAACTGCAAATTCAAGTTAAAAGTCATAATATTATAAGTTAGCTGTTTGACCAAGATTAGGTCATATCTTTACATTTCAAATAACCTTATAGAAGAGCAACGTAGGCTAGGTATAATCTTTATCATCCATGTGCATAACAAGTAAACACTTAAATAATATGATTTTGAGATAACAATATACAGACATTAAGCATGGCATTTTTTAAATTCATAATTTAAAAAAATTGTTTTCCAAGTATATTAACTTTAGAGTAGCTTTCTATAGCTTAAATTTAGTGCATAGGTCTTTGCTTCCATCCTTAATATTGTGCTTCTCAAACACATCACTCAAGGAAAGTGTTATGTGACAGTTTTGTACATCTAAACCTTATTGCCATATTCAAATCTCAAGTAGAAGAATCTGCTAACAAAAAAAACCCCAAAAGTGTATAGAGTATTTACCACACTGAAACTTAATATAAGAGACTAATTTTTATTTTTGCATGGTACAGAGAGCTTATCAGTAATTATACACATAATTATCTTTTTATAATTAATATTATTCTTCTGTAAGATAACTTTATCATGTGGGGATTCTCACTCTTAATTATTATGAAATTGGCCACTACGTTTTCAGTGGATGATAATACTTACACTTAAAATATTTAAACAAACATAACTTTTTCTTTGCAGGTTTGTCTTCGATGATTGTACCTATGTACATTGGTGAAGTTGCACCTTCTGGAAGACGAGGAACTTTGGTAACCCTGAATACTTGTTTTGTAACTGGTGGTCAGCTTATTGCTAGTATTATAGCTGGTGCTTTCAGCAATGATAAAAAAAGTGGTTGGAGGTAGGTGTAACTAATAAAAATTAATATTTAAGATTATTTAATGAAAGGAAAACTGAGAGAAGTCCATTTTGCCTGTTGAAATTGTCTCTTACAAAAAGTGAATGAATGAAAACAATAATTATAAAATAACTCCACCTTTATTTAATTTACAAATCAATTTTAATGCAGCTATTTGCATCTCTCTACCTATTTAACATAATGTGACAAGAATTCAAAACTAACAGCACAGCTCACATCATTGTACAAACTGTTACATAAGTTTATAGTTCTAACTCTCAAAAGATTTTCCCTAAGAACAATTCTGCATAGGGCTTCCAAAGCTTAAAACATTTAATTAAATATTGAAACTTTTATTCCCAACCATATCATTCCAACATTCAGATCAACACTCTAGAAACTTTTATAAGACCAAGAAATCTTATTCATAAACTTACTATTCTTATAAATAGAACTAGAAAATGGTATTGGATGACAGGAGCTCTCTAAATGGAATCAGACGTTACCTGCATTTTAATATCATTAGCAAATTTAGAAATTCTGTTATCTGAATAGCCATTCAACTTATTAAAATAAAAACAACAACAGAGGTCATAGAGAAGACCCCTGAAAAACTTCACTAGATGCTTCATGTCAGTAAGAAACCTGTATTTTTTGTTGTTTTCTTTGCTTTCTATCAATAAGCCAGTTTCCAGTCCATTTCCTGGAATTTTTTTGCCAGTTCCTTTAGCTTTAAATTACCAATCAGCCTCTTGTAATGCACATTACAGTGGCTTTCCAGAAGTTAAATTAAACAACATCAAAGGGATGTCTTTATTGAAAAGTTTAAAGCCTTGGTTAAAAGGCTTACCCAGTTCAGAGCTTATACATAGAATCTCAGGAACCTTATTTGCACCTCTGCCATTTGCAACTGTCTTTACTGTATGCTTCGAAACTTCATTCCTTACCAAAGAATCCCACCTGGGGTTGTGTTTTCCTTCCTCGATGGGCCATGCTTTTTCAGACCAGACAGTCTGCCATTGCTCCTTTTGACCTTTATATCCAGGTGCAGTTTGATGAATTGGGTCTGTTCTTGGATAACATTGCTGTATTCACTGGTCAGCCCATCTCACCTGGCTTCTTACAGTCCCCAATTGTGACCTATCTTTAAGTCATTTGAGAAAAGTAGACACTCCTGATTGGAAATACTGTCTGCTATTTGCTGAACATCTTTCTAACCATCCTTCCATTCCTATTTATACAGATGGTTCAAAATCAGGTGATTGTGTGGGCTCTGTCATGGTTAGTGTGGTTCAGTGGTTTTGGGCAGAATCCCCTCTACAGCTTGTGTGTTCACTGCTGAACTGTATTCCATTTCTCTTGCCCTGGATCACATAGAAGCTAAGCAGTACTCAAACTGCACAATTAATACTGACTTGTTTACTTCTCTGCTGGCCCTGGAATCACTTCATGTTGGTTCACACCCTGTTCTCTCCGATATTCAAAACCAACTGGCCCATTTCTCTTTAACATCTACTTCTATCTGTTTTTTTTGGATATCAGGCCACATTGGTATTCGCAGTAATAAGCCCACTGACACTGCAGCTAAGTATATTTGCTCTGGCACTATCACTGCTATGCCTGTCCCATACATGAACTATGGTCTTGTATTCAAGGCTCGGCTTCATGCCAGCTGGCAGTCGACTTGGAGTGAGCAATAAGAAAACAAGCTTTTTCAAATAAAACTGTATTGGACTATGGTCACAGTTTTTTAACTCGTTGTTTTCTTTTATCTGGAACTGATGCACCAGTGTGTAGTTTGTGTAACACTCAGATCATAATAAGTCACATTTTACTTTCTTGTCATCTTATGATTCACAATGATGTCACCATTTTAAGCATATTCTGTCCCAAGGTTTGTCCATAACATTAGACAGTGTTATTGGTGACACTGTCCACCTTGGTAATGTTTTTAGTTTTTTAAAGTCATTAATATTTTTAATGTTATTTAAGTTTTTTTAATTTTTACTTCACACTTTTTTAATGTGGCTCCCTTTTAAAAATCACAGTTCATCTAGTTCAATTTGAAATTAGAAACTGACTGTGACATTAAGTAACTCGAAACCAGGACTGGAAAGGCCAACTTCAGGTGCCTGACGGTAGTTTGTGTACTTACCTGTTAGTCTTCCTGTGGAATTATGATTATTACAGTCATGTTACAGAAAGTCCTTGACAACTTTAATTACTGTAATTTTTCTCTTGATGTTGTAGACTAGATGTGAGCATTGGTTTTATGCTAATTATTTATTTTTTTTTTAACTGTTTTGTTTTACCTTTATTTCCTTTTATGAATTTTACTGAATTTATTTCTACGTTTTTACTGGATGTTTGGCACAGATAGCTTAGCTGCTTTGTGCCATAAAACACTTAACCATCCAATCAACCAAGCAAAACGACTTGAAGAAGTTTGTGCAGCACTCCCAGACCAGCATTAGTCAGAGTAACACAGCTCTGGCTCTTTTTGCAACTTAACAAGAAAGAAAGATTGGAAGCATCATTAGTGGGTACTGTTTACCAATTGAAGCTATTTTGATGATTCAAAGTGGATTGTGTGGCAATGAGAGCTTCCCTAAGCTGGATGGTACACTAGTAACATTAATGCAATATATGAATTGCTTAATGAGAGCTAGAAATAAGTTGCTAAGTACACTTAGTTGCTCTGGACCCTTAATTCAGGAACCCACCATCAATCAGAACATTGGAGGAACCTGAGCACTCTATGCTGGGCTGACATTGCTGATAGTCTCTCAATCATGTGATGATTTGAAGGTTGGCAGGGAGACCATTTGTTTGCACCCTTGGATCCTCGTAAATAAAGCCAAACAAATAACTCCTCTGACATTTAGATGCTTGATGAAAGAAGAGCTAAACTACTTTCTGAAGCACTTCAGGCAGCTGACTGCTTGGAACAGTTATACCCTTTAACAGGCAATTCAGTGCCTAGCACTGAGACTGGATGACTCATAACTTGACTCATTCCAACAACTTCATGAACATAAGGTAGCCATAACTGTGTAGTGCTAAAGATTTATCCTGGTGAAAAATATTGATCCATTGGGTTGAGTTCAAAGCTTAAGTAAGGAAACCTGTGGAAAGCTTGACCACTGATGTGGATGATCTGTGCAAGCTGCTTGGTAGAGATGTTAGCTGGTGAGATATTATAACACATTGCAAGTTACAGTCAATGTTCTATCTTCATTATAGGTTGGTCTAATGCATATTCAGTTAATATATACCGTAGCTACTTTTACCACTAGATGTAATTTCAAGTACAGTATTTTTTCAGCAGATACAAGTGTAATTACTGTAGCCATAATGCACAAATGACATTTAACAAGACTTTCCTTGATTAATAGTAAATATGTCTATGTTACAAATAAACATACTCATAGAATTTTCTCACTAATTGTTTGAGTATTGAATAAATGCAATCAGTCTTTTCTAACATGCAATTTTTCTGAAACTGAAGTGATAAACTTGCATACTATTTATTGACTTCACTATCTGCTTGTATTTATAAATAATGTACCCTTGTCTCTTGATTTTACATGAAACATCTTAATTATTACATCATTATGATTAGCAGCTCCCTCTAGCAAACAGTGAAATTATAAATGTTATTGAAGTACAACTTGCAGCAGCATATTATAAACATCAAAAGAATTAACTAGTTTGTTTTTTAATCAGTTTTATTGGAATAGAACAAATATAGGCTTTTGATGTTGCAAACAATTACATGTCACCCACTGAAATTCCAGTGTTATCGTTTGTGGTTATCATGGCTATTAGTTATCTTTCTCTTAGAACTTAGTACTATTTAAATTTTTCTTGAGTTTTGTCTTGCATTAAACCAGTTTAACTGCTTTTATAATTAAGTTTTGTGGAAGTAACTTGTGATAATAAATTACTTTAAACATGCCCAGGCACAGTTGAGTTATAAGATGTATAATCAAAAATGTTTTTGGTAGTTGTGGTGATGAACTTAAACTGTTTCAATAAACAATAAATATAGCCTTGAGAAATATCTAAAACTATAAATTCTGCTAGGCTAATCAAATTTGTGATAACTAAATTTTCATATCTCTTATTTCTCAAAATATAGTTGTGGAGAAACTAGTCTTGTGTTAATTACTGGTGTTTGCAAGCTTTGTTTAGTTTGTATTTATTATATTGCATATATTACAATCAATATTATTTTTGTGTAGGTACATGCTAGGCCTTGCTGGGATCCCATCATTCATTCAGTTTTGTGGTTTTTTGTTTATGCCTGAGTCTCCTCGCTGGCTAGTCAAAATGAAAAAGTATGAAAAGGCTATTGAAGTGTTAAGGTCTGTACGGGGAAATTCTGTTGATGTAGAGCCTGAGTTCCAAAGCATTAAGAATAGTAGTTTGGAGCAAGAAAGGCAACAAGCTGGATTAGGTAAGTTTGGAGGTTTTCAGAAAAGCGAGGTGTATGTGGATTTTATTAAGAAAAAAAAAAAGGTAAAGCAAAGATACTGTGTTTTAAAGCTCTTTTTGAGGGAGTGTGATAAAGTTTAAAAATGTATGTATGCCTTTATGTTTGTCAGGTTTTATGGGACTGGATTTTGTAACTTACGATAGGTGTCTGTGAGTTGTTGCTGATAAATTTGAACAATAAATGGGCAACACACAATTCACTTGTTTTAATATAATATATCAAAAACAAGTTTAACATGTATAAAAATTCTTTACACTGTGGGATATCATAGTTGCATCTAAAAGTCTAAATATGTTTGTTTTTTTTGCTCATCAAAAGTACATGCAGCCTGGTTGAGTGACTTTAGAACCCGATTGACAAAACAACTTATGTTTCCTCTTCTGTGTTTCTAACTTCCTACTCTACAATTAATTTACTTCTCTTACCCTGTGAATTACCACATTTATATCTAGAGCTTCAAATACTTGTGTCCTTTTCATCAAAGTCCACAAAGGCAGGTTCAGATATTTTAGAACACATTTTGAGAAGACAAATTATTCTACTTATTTCTGTTAAACTGTGAATCTTACTTTAAAATATTGTCTGTTATGGCAAAATTAACAATCACACAGTTTAACCTCACTTTCACTATCTTAAACTTTCTTTCCTGACTTCTGCTCTCTTGGTTGCTTATTTTTATATATATACTGAGGCTGAGAACTTTCTACAAACCATTGGACACTAAGATACTCATTTAAGGCAAGGTGAAAAATACAGAAGATTTGAGTAATGTGACTTCAATCCACAAAATATGATCTACATATGCAAAAAACATTACTCATGCTGTTTTATGTAACAAATCTGTCATAACTATCATTTTTAAACTTTTGTTATTGAAACTGAATAATCATTAAATCACTAAACAAAGTAAATAATAACATTGGTTCTAAACAGTTTTGTTTATCTAACATATCTGTAACCTTATATCAGTGTGTATTAAACATTCAGTACTCTTATAGCCTCTTCAGAGCAATATGGCATACTGTCACTGAGTTTGTTTATGTAATCCACTATTATTTCATCCAAGATTATCAGTAAAAGGTAATGCAACCCAGCTGCAATAGCTGGTTTAGGGTTGTAGTTAGCAATTTTCAGGCTCAGTCATCCCCAAAAGTTTTCAATGGAATGCAGAGTTTTATTGCCAAACCTTGTTCTAGCATATGACACAAATACTATCTCCATGTGATGCCTTTGGGAGGCTCCACTGACATTTCCCTAGAGGATACAAAGAGTAGTCTTTCCATAATGATGGATAGCTGCCTAAACATGTACTGCACCACCTCTTATGTTGTTCCTGTCAGAGAAGGACAAACTTTACTCATCTGTTGCCCAGGTAAGCAATGAACACAAATCCTACCATCAGATTTAACAAGCCAGAAACAGGATTCATATGAAAAGATTACTTGTGGCCAGTGTCTTAACTGCAAGTTTGCATGCACTTTTGCTCAGGTAACATGATGACAGCAGTGACTGGAGTGACTTGCTGGCTCTCCAAAGTTAGTAAAGAAGCTTTGATCTGGAGACATATTGGTGGAAACATCCACATCTCGTCTTGAATTCAAAGGCAATTGGAGGTATACCAATTGAGGTTACACCTAATGCTACTTTGAATTCATCACAAGGAGTTATTGTTGAGAGGGATTTGAAGAACATCCCAGGGTCAGAGATTCTCGCTGGTTTCTCCACTGCAGACAGTGAGGTGTATCTCCACTGTGTGGCAGCTGCTCAGTGTATTTCTAAAACATCAACAGATTTTCCACTATATTCTCGTTCGTGGTGGAATCCTGCCTGACAAATGGCACAGAAGGCTCAAAATGGGCCTGGGATACTTTCCGTAGATATCCCAGACTTTTAAACCACATTGCTTTCCAGCGGGCACATGCACATGGTCAGTGGATAAGATGTCAAAGCCAGAAGGAATCTTGGATTAAGTTCACAACTGGAATATCTTCTACCTCCAATTCCAAAGTCATATGGGACAAGATTCGAAAGGTCAGTGGGCAATATCACTCTGCCCCCTTCTCGATCTTGCTCTGTGATGGTGAGGAAGTAACTGATACCCAAAGCATTGCTGATACTCTAGGTGAAAGCTTTAGTTTGGTATCTAGCACTTCTGCTTCTTCCACCTTCTAAGCCATCAAGACTCAGGCAGAGCAATCATCTCTTTCCTTTCGAGCTGATTGTTTCTATGACTATAATTGTCCCTTTACACTGGTGGAACTCAAACTGGCCCTTCATCAGTTTGGCAGTACGTCAGTTGGACCTGATTATATACACTATTTGATGCTGCTCCATCTATCTCCTGCTTCTCTTGCTATCCTTCTGGTTGTTTTTAACCAGATCTCGCAGGAGAATACTTTTCCTGATGCCTGGCTATTGGCCTGCCTTTCTCCAAACCTGGGATGGATCCCAAGATTCCTTCAAACTACCGTCAAATTGCTTTGACGAGCTGTCTCTGTAAGACCTTAGAGAGGATGGTTAATGCTCGTCTTGTTTTGTTCCTCAAATCAAACAAACTCCTCTCACTCACCCAGTATGGGTTCCAACAACAGCACTCCACCATGAACCACCTAATAAGACTTGAAACGTGAATCAGAGAAGCCTTTCTCAAACGACAACATCTTGTATCAATATTCTTTGACATTGAGAAGGCTTATGACAAAACATGGAGGTATGGCATTTTGTGAGAACTCCATATATATATATATATGGCCAATTACTCATTTTTATTATAAATTTTTTAATAGGCAGGAGATTCCAAGTTCGTGTGGGTTCGACACTTTCCCGTTCTTTTCTACAGGACCTTGGAGTCCCTCAGGGCTGTGTTTTGAGTGTCACACTTTTCAGTATAAATATAAATACCATCACAAACTGCCCTTAATCGTGTACTGAAGTGGCCCACGGCAAACGGCATTAATTTCTCTAAAACCGTTTGCATGCATTTTTGCTGCCGATGGGGTGTTCACCCTGATCCTGAATTCTGTATTGGTGGAGTTGTGCTGCCTGTGGTCCCTGAGAGCAAGTTTGCAACTGTCTTTACTATATGCTTCAAAACTTCATTCCTTACAAAAGCATCCCATCTGGTATTGTGTTTTCCTTCCTCGATGGGCCATGCTTTTGCAGAACAGACGATCTGCCATTGCTCCTTTTGGCCTTCGTATCTAGGAGCAGTTGGATGAATTGGGTCTGTACTTGGATAACATTGCAGTATCCACTGGTCAGCCTATCTCACCATGGCTTATTACAGTCCCTAAATGTGGCCTTTCTTTAAGTCATCTGAGAAAAGCAGATACTCCCAATTGGAAGTACCATCTTTTATTTACTCAACATCTTTCGAACAATCAGTCCATTCCTATTTATACGGATGGTTTAAAATCAGGTGACTGTGTGGGCTCTGCCATGGTTTGTTGCAGTTTGGTGGTTGCGAGCAGAATCCCCTCTACAGCTTCTATGTTCACTGCAGATCTGTACGCCACTTCTCTTGCCCTGGACCACATATAAGCTAAGCAGTACTCCAACTGCACTATTTATACTGACCCACTTAGTTCTCTACTGTCCCTGGAATCGTTTCACGTTGGTTCACACCCTGTTCTTGCTGTTATTCAAAACCGACTGGCCCATTTCTCTTCAACATTTACTTCTATCCAGTTTTTCTAAATACCGGGCCACGTTGGTATTCGCAAGAACAAGCTTGCAGACTCAGCAGCTAAATCTATCTGCTCTGGCACTATCACTGCTGTGCCTATTCCATACATGGACTGTGGTCCTGTATTCGAGGCTCGGCTCCATGCCAGCTGGCAGTCGACTTGGAGTGAGCAACACAAAAACAAGCTTTTCCAAATAAAACCCTATATTGTACTTTGGCCATCTTGCTTTTCTAAGGATCAGAAGGAGGAAGTTGTTCTGACTAGACTACGCATTGGTCACAGTTTTTGAAGTCATCGTTTTCTTTTATCTGGAATTGATGTACCAGTGTGTAGTCTGTGTAACACTCAGATCACAATAAGCCACATTTTACTTTCTTGCTGTCGTTACAACTCTCAACTCTAAACATGTTCTGTCCCAAGTTTTGTCCATAATGTTAGATAGTGTTATTGGTGATGGTGACACTGTCCACTTTGATAAAGTTTTTAGTTTTTTAATGGCCATTAATCATTTTACTG
Source organism: Tachypleus tridentatus (assembly GCF_004210375.1). NCBI lineage: Eukaryota > Metazoa > Arthropoda > Merostomata > Xiphosura > Limulidae > Tachypleus > Tachypleus tridentatus. Next base: position 135,452,667 of record NC_134833.1, on the reverse strand, counting down.
TCATTTAAGTTTTTTAATTTATACATTACACCTTTTATAATGTGGTTGCCTTTTAAGAATCACAGTCTTGCATTCAATTTGAAATTAGAAAATGGCCGTAACATTAAATAACTCGACACCAGGACGGAAAGGCCAACTTCAAGTGACTAACGCTGCTGCTTGAACACTCTGTTGGTCATTCTGGTGAATTATTATTATCATTAAAATTTTGCTACACGTCTTTTAAAACTTTTATTCCTTTACTTTTTGAAAATTGGCATAATGGCATATACCTCAGAACCAGGACTGGAAAGGCCAACTTCAGGTGATTGATAGTGGTTCTTGTACTGACCTGTTAGTCTTCCTGACAGGTTATGATAACTACCATTATGCCACAGAAAGTCCTTTACAACTTCTCTTACTGCAGTTTCTGTCTTAAGATTGTAGACTAGAGTTAAACATTGGTTTTATGCTACTTATGTTTTTAAACTCTGTTTTGTTTTACCTTCATTTCCCTTTAATTTTAAAACATTTACTTTACTTTTACCTTTTTACCAGATGTTTGGCACAGATAGCCTAACTGCTTTGTGCCATAAAACACTAAATCAACCAACCATGCATGCAAACAATAATATCAGTATAAAACAACATGTATACATTTCACCAAGAGTGAATACATGCATCCATGTTTTGTAGTTGGTTTTTTTTTTTTTTTTTTACTGTAAAGCTGAATATATATAGATTGATAATTATATGAATATCTCAACTTTTATAGATGTATGTATATACATTCAATGTAAATATAAGGCAACGTCTCGCAGAATAATAACTTGTAAAAATAAGCATTTTTAATTTTCTTTATAGTTGAAATATTTTCACATTCCTTTTACTTCTTCTATCTGCTGGCTATAGTAACATTTGTCATGGTTCTACTGCAGCTGACTAGATTTTCTTTTTAGAGCGACATTGTGCACGCTCTACAAGGTTGAAATCATGTTAATTAACAATAATGAACTGGTTATATTAATATAACTTTCCACCACCTTCATTTCTGATGGAGTTTGGGTCATGCCACTTCTACGATTCTCTTCCACTGTTACTTCTCTGTTGGGCTGCTGCTGCTGCATATTTTATCTGAAACTAAACATTTTCTAAATACAATTTATAGTTAGAAATTTCTGCATCAGTTTCATATAGAACCACTATTAGTTTCACCATCTATTGCTTGCACAATGTTGTCACTCCTTGTAGTCAGCTTCTAAGATAGATACTGTATTTGCAGTATCAATAAATTGTACAGCCATGCAGTGTTGGCTGTAATGTAACACCATCAGCTGTTGCAGTGATTGCTGACTCTATGTTGGAAACTGAGCTTGTTGCTATCTTTTAAACTATGGGTTAAAGATTTCTGTCATGGAAGACAGCATATATGTTTATATATTTTAGTTATTTTTGTAACATGGCTGAAATTGATCACGCAGTGGTAAAAAAAACAAAACCTGTGATCTTGTCAGCAGCTTTATGTCTTAAAGGGCAAAAATCATGTGAACAAATGATATGCAACATCAGTACAGTTGCAATCATAAGTTAATAATTGCTATGTTACATGTGTATTATGGCAGCCATATAAATATTAAGTTACATCCATGGCCTGCATTTAGCTATATACACGTGTAGTAGATTAATAGGCTAATATAAACTACAGACAACATTAAAGCAGTTGGGGTCAATAGTTATACAGCTACTGTTATTTGCTAGGTAGTCAAATACACTTAAAAACTACCCTATAAAAATGCAATGATGCATCTAGTAATATTGTCCAGTTTTTATTATAATACAACCATTTTTGCTCTAAGGTGATGGAACAATATTAAATAATAATAAAGAACAAATGAGTGATTCCTATTATGAATCACTACCATGGTTAATGATATTCATTGTGTGTTCATTAATCAGTTCCCATATTTACCATTTGTAATGCAAAAGCTTACAGTTATTGTACAGACTTACACGCTATGATAGAAGTAAATCCTCTCTTAATTTTTATACTTTTTCATGCCTTGAAACTCATAATTGAGTTTTACCCGACACTGAAGTGTTTCTGCCCCACAAGTGGAAGTAGTGTAGTGAAAAGAGCCCTATTGCTTGAAGATTTGGCTTACCTTTTGAATCTCGGATATTATTATATGTTAGGAATAACTGCTGTTTCTAATAATTATGCCTGGTGTTTTTGTTTTGTTTTTATTAAAACATTTATGGAAAATGTTGTTGTTTTTGGCACAATCATATTTGTGTGTGTATAAATTTATAAGGCTTTAGTAAACAAATCAAGTATATCTTTTCCTCATAATAATGTTGTAAACTGTATTGTTATTGGTGGTATGAATACATGAACTAAAATAATTGAAATATATAAGACAAGCTAGTTGTGCCTAGTATAGCATTTTGATGATATTTTTTTTCTTTGAGATTTTATTACACATTTCACTACATGCATATGATGGAACAATAAAGGATAGGAAAACTCAAAACACATTCTGTTTGTGTTTCCAGCACTAATGAAATTGTTGCCATTCAAACCAAGCATACCTAACCTATCAGATAGCTTCACAGTTTTTCACTATATATATAAAGTCACAAACTTGACCTCCATCAGGGAGCAGTATGAGCCACATAACACTATGAGAAGTACTTCCTCTGCTATTCCTCTCATGTTATCCAATGTCCTGACCAGTCCTTTTTCTCATGAAAGCAATTTGGCTTCTCACTCATTTCTTTATTTTCCATCTCCTATCAATACTCCCTTTACAATGATGATTAGCTTCTTTGTTTTCTTTGCACGTTGTGGTGTTATATGGCACATACTGTCCCCTTATGGAGTTCAAGTTTATGACTTTTTATTTATACAAATAGAGTGAGAAACTGTGAAGCTATCTGATGGGCTAGGAATGTACAATTTGAATGGGAACATATCCATTAGTGCTGAAAACATAAACAGAATGGTTTGGTGCATCAGTGGGTTGCAAAAGCATGTATAAGTTGTCCCTAGGTGGAAATATACCACCAATAAGCCTGTAGATCAAGGGGCTACTCCATGGGGAAAAAATCTTGCTGGGACAATATAATCAATCTGCCTCCAGATTTGGAGTGCTAGGAATATGGCAACTAAGATCACCATGTGGTGACTGTGGGCTCAGAAAAGGTGATCCAGGATCTGAAAGAACAGAGACTTGGAATTGGTAGACCCTTGCTTGGTGATATAAATGACCAATGTGGAATTATTGGAGTGTGCCATAATCACCTTCTCTTACAGGAATGGAAGTGGGACAAAGCTTGATGAACTCCCATAAACTCAAAAAAGATAAAACAGAAAGAAAAGTCCTTGATTGACCAGAGACTGCAAATCTCTTGGGAGTTAAAGTAAGCACCCCAACCTTCTAAATATTACTGCCTGAATAAGTAAGTCTGGACAAGATGATGGAAGGAGCACCTCTGATGTGGTTTGGTTTCTGTCTGACCATCAAGCTAGGTCAGCTCTGATCAAGTAATGAAAGGTAAAAGGGTGGTCCAGCTGATGTGAAGAGAAGCTCCACTGATCTAGTGGTATTAAATGAAGGAAACATATAAGAACCTGACCCATAGGAATGAAAGCTTCCAAGGAATCCCACATCCTCATTAGTGATAGAACCTCTTGAGGTACAAGAAGATGTGAGGCAAGGGCCCTGTGGACTATTTGCTTCATATCCTTAAGTAGGAAAGGAGAAAGCTGGGCACAATTGAGATAGGAATAAAGAAAAACCTCAAATGAACTTGGAATTTAGTGGGTGTAAGAGTGGACATCAAATTTTCACCAGGAATCCCACTTGTGCTGCTGTATGTAGAAGCAGAAGAGTATAACCTCTTGATTGTGAATGGGAAAATGTGAGCAATAACTAATTTATATAAATTAAACAATCAACTCCCAAACTGTAGCTATCAATTTTGAACAGTAATTAACTGTTAACAGTATGGCATTTTGGGGATGAACTTCAAATTGTAGATTAGAAGCAGAAAATGTCATTTCTAGCATCAGGAATGTAGAAGAAGGAGTCAAAGTAAAGCTCAACCCCACAAACAGGAAAGAAATAAACACATCAGCAATGCACCAAAGTGAAGATGAAAAAATTTATCCAGATATAATGATGAATTAGATGTTACTTGTGGTGATGATATGTAATGTCCAAACTATCTAAACATACCTGGTTAGCAAAGTCTGTAATAATAATGAATGTGCAATTCCATGAAAATTACCAAGAAAAAATAATAACCAGTATCAAATCTACAATTCATCTAAGATAACTTAGATAATAAAGGACAGATAAGTAAGGCCAACAGTGAAAGTAAATAGGATTTATGGCACATATTGAAGAAAGACAAGAAAGAAAAAATATCAGGCAGAACAATGGATTAAATGTGACTACTAGTAATCCCTAGGTAAAGTACATATTAATATATAAGTAATCAACTTTAGACATTTACCAAGTCTACAAGATATTTAATGTTAACAAATGTGCAAAATCACTAAAAGTTCCTAGAAATTCAAAGTAATAAACAATTTTTAGCTTACAGTTAATCTGAATACCTTACACAACAGAGGACACATAAATATTTAACTGATCAAGGTCTGAGCAATGATGACATGAAACTTAAATCTTCCACGTGCAAACAATGACAAAAGCGCACAAAGGGCATCTGATTTGATGTATACCATTGGTATAACTACCACGTGTGAGATGTACAAGTCAAAAACTTACCGTAGAACCACTGAGAAAACTGGAAGAAAGAAGAAGAACAAATCTCCATCAAAATGAATTGCATAGTGGCATGTCAGTTTGAATAGAAAAAAGAAAATTAGTGAAATCCCTTATGTCTTAAACACAGAGAAAAATTGGGGTATGTGTTGACAAATGACCTGATTGACTAGCTATAAAAAAATAAAGGGGAAAACACCTGAAGAGATGTAGAGTGCAACAAACTAAAATAAGAAGGTGCCAAAAAAAAAAAAAAAAGAGTCCATATAGTCTTCATTGCCAAGTTGAAAGAAGTTGTTGTTAGCTGAACGTATGAATCTAGCTCCCTGTGAATTAAGGCCTGTATCTCCTCTGCAGATAAAGATTAACCTGATTTCTGGGAAGTCGTGCCAGTAGTGTTTTCAACTGCAATCAGAATTTTTGTAGTGGATATCATTAAATGCAAATTCATAGAAAAATCTCTTATAGTTTGATAACGATAAACAAATGCAAAATAATAATTTGTTAAAACAGTTGAATACAAACACAATGAAATAAAACTGTTGAAAAAAACTGAAATGCCATAAACTGGAACAACATGAAAAAAACATGTCCAAACAATGCTGTGCCAATTGAGAAAGTGGGGATTGAGCAGATATAGCAGAGGGAGTTTGCTGTGTCAACATAGGTGGCACAGTACTATTGGTGGAGAGTAGTCTCATACTATGTACATGTTCTGTTACAAATAAAGTTCTGGCACCATATAAGTCAATTGGAAAAACACTTTATGAAACACTGGACATAAATACCAAGCATTTGTTTGCTTGCAGTGTGAACTGTGTAAAAGGGTATTGATTTCTTATTGATATAATGACTAACTATAATTTTACATTTATGTGTGCATATCATACATATCAGGTTTTAATTGAAACTTTGTAGAATGGACGGCAACTGCCTGTTGTGGAGACACAAGTGTGCAGGATGATGTTTTGAAAATCTTTCACTTTTTGTCTTCAGGACTGCCGTCCATTCTACAAAGTTTCATCATGAATACTCTGCCTAAACAATCTGTCAAAGAATAGCCTTTAATTGATTGTTCTCATAGCAGTTAAGAATACAAGTATTCATATTTTTATAAGATCAATAATTAATAACTTACCAGTAAGTGTAATCACATACTGAGTGAGAGACAAACTTAAATTTTTGAAAATTTCATAGTTTTATAACAGAATATTCTTCTATGTTATCTTGCTCTGTGTGACATATATACTATTAGTAAACAAATAATGATGTATACTAAAGGATATTACACTAGGTATAAAATTTTTGACTACATTAGCCAGTAATTAAAGATAAACCATAGAATATAATAAAATTGTATTCTGATATGTGTTTTCTGAAACATTTTGTTAAAGTTTATCTGATTTTGATGTATTGATGCTTGAAGTTGTGGAAAATAAGTTACGTTTTTTTCAATTTTTTTGAAAAAAAAACCCATCAAATTGCAATTAATACCAGTATATTAGTAGTTCTCTATAGAAAATACAGTGAAATTAAAATTGCCCCAAAAAATTAAATTTTAAATTAAAGGTCACTTGAAACAGGACAGAAATTTTCAGCTTCAAATTCTAAAAATATGGATCTACAGGTAGATAAAGTAAAGGTTCAACATAAACACATTTGCTTTATCATCTGTTGGATTTTTGGAAAACAAGTATACAAATCTTAAAAATCTTATTTTTTCATCCAAACTGATAACACATAAGCATGATATACTTTAATAAATTGGTGCCTAGAATAACTTTTTATAACAGATTAATGATTAGTTCTTTTGTGTTTTTTTTATATAAGGAATGCCTTAAGGTGGTAACTGTACATGTGTTAAATAGTGTCATAGTGTTAGTAGACTTTATATGTAGTGATGACCAAAGCACTCAGTAAGCATATTACAAGTATGCATGCTAAAATGAACAATGACAGAAATTTTTACTAAAACAATGATTGCCACTCACTCTCATTTGTTTCTTTGCCCAACAAGCCCAAAACAAGACAAGAAACCATTACAAGGATACCAATCAGAAAGTGACCAACCTATTAAGTTGTTCATCTTTCTTCTTGTTTCAATCAAGATAATTCTACATCTAATTTCAATTTAAACTGAAATCCAGTCTATGTGTTTATGGGCAGTACATGATGTCATCACTTAGTCATAATAACAAAAATCATAATTCCAGTGTAAATGATGCTATCAATACCCCTTGAATTCATCTATTTTACAAAGATATGGTGTTCCTCTGAAAAAAAGCTTAATGATCCATGATTAATAATTACTACAAGGTTTGTTATATACATAAACATCACATAAAATACACAGGATTACAGTTAGCCAAACTAATTACTGCTATTGTTCCTTGTGTGTGTTATGAAAATTAATGATTTCATTCTTTTTTTTTTTTCTTTTTTTTCCAGTTTTTACATTGAGATAGGTAAAAACATAAAATTATACAAGGTACTGCAGTATGTTGATCTACTAGCAGTGAAGGTAAAAATGTATTGGTGTATGTTAATGAGCCATTTGATTCTGATATTTTTGTAAGAAATTTCAGCTTCTAAACCTTAAACTTTTACTATAGTACATCAGTTTCACATATTATAATAGTTGCTCTCTTTTGCTTTTCATATTAATTTGAGCTTTGAAATTAATTTTCTTTCTTTTTCTTTTTTAGGTTCAAAGCCAGTTTTGTTTAAAATACTTCTGGATCCATTTGTCAGAAATGCTCTAATTGTGGGTTGTGCATTACAGATATTTCAACAGATTTCAGGCATCAACACCGTAATGTAAATATTAACTTTTCTTTACCTCTTAATACCTTTAAATTTTATATGTCTTCCCTGGAGAAAAATTGAAATTATAAACTGTATTGTGATTTTAATTAGATTCTTATATGTGTAACTTGCATTTGTTTTCTAAGTGCCATTATTGTATAGAATTTAATGTTGATTTAAAAGTGTAAACATTTTGAATGTACAATTTTATAATTAAGAAATGAATGTTTTCAAGTTGTCTATGACTCATCTCTTGTGCAAAAACTCTGATGTTTTTTAATTTATTATGTCTGTTGGTTTATAAAATAAACTGTTATTAAATGAATACAGTTGCACTCTCTTTGTTCATTGAACAAAAATGTTCAAAGCATCAATACTTATGCTATTGTTTAGATTGTGTGGATTTTTCATATCACACAAATGTGATTAAACAAAGTCTTTCTTTGCAGAATATTAAAAAAATATGTCATTGACATCTTCATTGTAAACTTCATTATATGAACTTTATTTAGATGTAATGAAAGTTTCGAGTATAAATTAAAATAATTCATTAATTTAGATTAAAGCTGATAATAATCTCAGAAGTGTGGAATATTGGGTGTTGTGATATTGAAGATCCTAATCATAATGATTTTGAAATACAATAGTTCATTTTTTTTATAAAATATTGTTACAAGCTATTTTTTTACTGTTGTATTTAAGCATTAGCTGGAGGACATAGAATCATAATTTCATGTAATTGAAAGAGTGGCTTTCCAAAATACCTAGAATCTGGTTCAGGTTGTAAATATGAGTGAGCCAGTAGTGAAGGTAGTTGTCTTCTAGTCAGTAGAGTGAATCAGTCAGTATGCTCATATTTTTATTACACTTAATGCATTAATTTATACAAGTAAGTTGATTTTTACATTAATATAGTGCAGACAGAATGACTTTAAATGTTGGCCCACAAGCTACAAAGTGTACAAGCCTGTAAAAAATGTTAGGGAGAAAAAAAACTAATTTGTTATTGTTACATGGATTGGATTTAATTACTTTTCATGAGATAATTTAAAAGAACTTGCAAATTGGAATTAATTATTTTACAACATATCATAAACATACTTGCAAAATTTATGGAATCAGTAACATCAAGCCATGTTTGAAAGCTTAGAATCTTTTTTTTAGTACTTGTAGTTTTCTACAAAAATAGTTTTCGAGCTGTTTTGTGGGATTAATTATCCCTGATATGTTCATTAATGTCATCCAATAATCATATTATTAGGTGATGTTCTATAAAGAAAAGTGTCATCAGTTGGCAAAAATAGAGAATTTAAGACATTCAGTTAGCAGAAATAAGTGTTGATGAACTGTTACATGTAGTATTCAGATCAGTTAAATTCAGCTAGCAGAAATAAGTGTTGCTGTAATGTTAATGTAGTATTCAGATCAGTTCTTATATAAATACTAATTGAAAAAGGTTACCTGTCAATTATATTACTGTTGTATAAAATAGTAACTGATTTACAGATCTGTGTTGAGTTTATATATAAAGTTTGATTAACTTGTAGTCATCATGTACAATTTAATTTCATTCTGTCAAGATATGTATTTATTTTTATTATTAGTGGGTATTCTGTCAGTACACTAACTGTATCTAGAAAATACTGAAAGCCTTGGCACCTTGTATAAAACCTTCTATATTTTTGTTGTTTTCCTCACCTCAGTATTGAAACCTTTTAACTTACTTTGGTAACAAGCATGCTCTCTTTCATCCTTTTAAAAATTTAGGTTGTGTTTGGTGCAACCAGATTTAATATTTACAGGCAGAACCAGGATTAAGTATGTGTTGACTACTGATGAGTTTTACATTCATTTTTACAAGTTTTATGTACTTTGTGTTTTATCTTATAAAACACTAAATATCACAACATTCTGTTACTAATGTTATTAACTCTTCTACTTATTATTCTTCTCTATGTTTTTTTTTATATTTATAGGTACTACAGTGCTACTATCATAGAAATGTCAGGGATAAAAAATGAAACAACAGTTATTTGGCTTGCAGCTGTGACAGCTGGAGTTAATTTTATTTGCACTTTTATCGGACTGGCATTAGTGGAGAGATGTGGACGTAGACCTCTTGTTTTATCAAGCTTAGGGGGTAAGTAATGAAGTAGAGAAAAATTATTCATAGTGTTCTTTTACTTTCCTTCATCTGAGGTGACTTAGAAAGAATCATGAATCACTTAGTATCATTGCATTCTGTGTCTGGCCTCAAATGAACCATTTATTATCTTAGATATATTGATTTTAATTCAGCCATCTCTCTCGCATGTGATCATTTAATTTATTAGATCACATGGTTTTCTGTTGTGCCTTAAAAGCTCTTCTTCCATCGATAATTCAATTCCTACATAAGTCATAATCAGTAATTTGTTAATGTTGTAATAAATTAATTTTTTTCAATAAAAAATTTATGTACTTGAGATCCAGGTAAGAGTCCAGCTTTATTAAATTCCCTTTTTTAGTTTTACTTGATCTGAAGAGACAATCTGCATCTCTAAAATTACCAGTTTAGTCTTGTATGATAATGCTTTTATAATTAAAATATATTTATTTATATTAAACTGATACTATTTTCATTATCCAAAAATATTACTGATAGCATTGTAATAAATTTAATTAGCTGTTTGATGGTTTTTGTTAGAATTTATGACAGCAATTTTGATAAAATTACATCTGTTTTTTTTAAATCATATTTTGTTTGTTTCACAACTTGTAAGCTGATCTCTTCTTTGATTGAATTTTCTTCACTTGTTTTGTATGTGGTTCATATTTGGACTCTACTATTGTACTGAAGATGATTTTAATTTAAATTTTAAATTATTTCCACTTGTACAAGGATAAATTGAAATTGTGAATTACAATTAATCATTGATTAGGCTCATTAAACTTTTGTCTCACCAGTCACTTGTAATTTAAAATAAGAGAATAACAGTTTTTATCAGTTTGTTATAATTTTTAAGATTAATTCTAAGATTGTATAGTAGTTGAAATATGATAACATTTGTCTATTAAGATAATGATTAATAATATCTTAAGCAGTGAAGTTTGGAGATTTCTTAAATTACCAAAGGTCACAGAGGTTATGTTTTCACTCCTGTGTATGTTTGTCAGCAGCATGTTTCAAAAACAGCTGAATGTATTTTGGTAACATATGGACTATGGCCCAACTTGGAAGTGATTAGTTTCTAAAGGATAAAGATCACAATAAGGCCACCAAAAACACAACAACCCTATCTGTTAACATGGGGACCAGTTTTTTCACACTATTTTTGCTTTGTAACTCAGTCAAAAATGATCAGATTAAACTTGGTGGATGTGTGTTTAATATTATTTCTTATTGTCCTGCCACAAATTGAGTCTGTTAATAGTGACAAACATAAGAACACATTTTGTAAATGGAAGTACCACTTCTTACCTAAAGCTGTTTTGATCCTAATGTGCCCTGTAAGTATATTTAAAACACTGTGCTACATTACACCAGGTTTTTTGCTCTATTTCAGATACAAGCTAATTATGTGACTTCCCTCCACCAATCACACTATGCCATCAATACTGCTGCAGCTATCTCCTTCTGCTATTCTAGAACAAATCCTCACTTTATTGATTGGAATACTGGTGTGCAGATATATGTTTTAACGTATTCTTTGTATGACTACAAAACTTTGATTATGCTTGATCACAAACTTATGTCAACTTCAAGTTTCGATTTCTTGTGTTTGATTTCCATTGTTGCTACTCATTTGTATCAGAAATATTTCTGTTTCTAAATTCTAATTTGTTAATGTGAATGTGATATTTAATATGGAGGATGAAGAAATTCCTACAACAACCCACAATTTCTTTTTATGGTACTTTCCATTTTATTTCCAATGTCTAGTATTGTTCTTTTCCCCAGGAGATCTGTGGTAAGTTTCTCAGCATGTACTTCTCACTCTGAAAGGTATAACCATGTTTAGCAAGTTTATGTGGTCTTGTGCATATTAACCTAATTTCCTCAAGCTATAAGTTATGTCTTCTCTGCTCATCAATTGATAAGTTAGATTTCTATAATTCTTTTACGATCTAAGTTACTTTAGTTTAGGTTTGCATTTAAAATTTAATTATTACCTTTTCAGTGGGTATATATATATATATATGTCCTACGCTTTGCATCAGTTTCATGGGTTCTACAGGTTCTGCCCACCTTCTCCCATTCAATTCCAAAATCTTCCTTGTGATTTGAGATTGTCACTCTTCCTCTCATCTTGCCTAGTTTGATCAAGACATGCTATACAATGAAGCTGTTGAATGGGTGGTACCCACACAACCAGGGCCCTGTCTGTTGGTTGTACTGCAGAAGATGGGAGATAGAGAGCAGTTGAAGACCTGACCTGGTTGAACTCTTATTTGGAGCCAGCTCATTTCAATATGGAGTTCTACCTCTTGCTTTGGAGTTTTTGTGTTCCCCAGGGCTCTGTGTGACCAATTTGTCATGATAGGTGCCTTTCTTCATATTTCAACTGCTTCATTGTCACATCACTTCTTCAGTTTATCCATGAAGGTAATATCTTCCAATTTTGGGTACTGCCCTTCAGTCCTTCTTTGGTTGAATTTGTTTGTTGAGGGTTACACTTTTTTGCCTTTTATTTTCAATTGTTGGGTCTTCAGACTCTCCTTTTTTATGGAATATTGGCTTATACTTGCTTCTTCCTGTGCCCAGTTGGTTAATAATGCCAGCTTAGCTTTTGAAGAAGCTAATTGGGTAGTGTTTACTCATCGAGTTGGAAAAGTTCACTCTAAACCCCACTACATATCTTATTCCATTGGTTTTTTTTTAAATTCCCTTCTTCATTTGGCCTAACCTTCAGCATTTTGGCTCAGTGATATTGAGCAGGTAGTTTCAATGGTCCTACCTTCTTCTTTTATCACTGCATGAGGGGTTCTTTCTTTCTTGAGGATTTGAGTTCTCATTTTCTTGGGTTGAACACACATAGATTCCTTTAGTGGATGCTCCTTTACCAACCAAACTTCTCCTGTACCCCTTTGATGCAGTGGTATGTCTGTGAACTAACAACTTTGAAATCTGAGTTTTGATATCTTTGGTGGGCAGAGTACAGGTACACTATTGTGGTGCTTTGTGCTTAACTTCAAAAGCAACAGACAGACAAACAAACTTATCCTATGATTCCTAGGACCATCCCGTTACCTTTCCTCCTCAGACCAGGACCAACATTGCTTGCTGGCTCAACAAGAAACTGACCGTGATGAGGATTCCCATATCTCCACCTTGTCCAGAATCTCATTTCAACTGTTTACTAGTCAGTGGTTTGCTGAGGAGTCTGCTCTTCGTTTTCAACATCCTGGAACTTTTGGTAATTTGTAGGGATCTCGCACTCACAGTTTTGTAGGGGCAGGTGGTTATGGTTCATTCTGACTATTCCATTTTTGTCATCTGTATCACCAGTCACTTATCTCAGTCTAACCAGGTTCTAGGAATACTACGTATAGATATGTTTACTACTCACTGGAACATGAAAATTCCTTCCTTCAGTTAGGATTGGAGGGGTCGTCATCCTGATGCCTTCGCTTGAATCAGACTCTTCCTTGGAGTCCTTTTCCTTATTCAAACCACCCCTTGTTGTTTAATTGGTTGCTACTTAATATTGGCTTGCTCAGACATGATTTCCTTTGCTCTGGCCCTTACTGGAGCAACATTACCTACTCTTACTTCTGTCCCAGTCTCTCCTCTGACAACTGTGATTGGGTATAACTCATTCTGATATCACCAAACCCCATCTTCATGTGTGGCTTTTGTCTGGTCTCTTGCCTCAGCTCAGGGATTCATCCTTTATGTAGCAATTTTTCTTTCTCATTCCATTTGGCCTTCCTCCTTGTCAGTGTACCAGAGGAAATGGCCTACCTTCAAACCAAAGTCTGTTAGTCATGGCTTCTGCCCTTCCTCTTCTTCTTGACCTCCTCTTTCCCAGTTCTTCACATGGCTGTTTGATCTGGGTTTGTCTGTGTTAACTATTTCCAGTTATAGGGCTGCCTTAACAATTACCTTTTGGTTTACCTGTTTTGGGCAAGCTTTCTTCCCTCCTGTTATTTCCATCCTTTTATCTACTCTTGTCCTCTATGTCTCTTTGTTTTGCCATATTGTATCTCTGTTTTGTCTTTCATGCCTGTCTAATTCTCCATTTGAACTCATTGCTATGAGTTTCTCGTACTACTCTCCTTTAAGTCCTCTTTCTTTTTTCTTGCTTGCTTGTAGTCATTGTTGTTCCAGTATTTATGTCATTGATGTTTATTACATCCATTACTGTTCCTCTTCTGTTATCCTCTATCCTGATTTTGCTATCCTTTCTTAGATATCTGCTGCCAGAGCAGGTGGTTTGGTCTTCCATCCTACTTCCTTACCATCCATTTCTCACAGCACTTCTGTTCAGTTTCAAATATACATTTTTTGGTTTGGTTTGTTCCCTGACATGTTTTGTGGATTGTACTACCTCCCTTTATGTTATTGTCCCTATTTCTTTTTCAAAGGATTTCCTTTTGTGTCCCATAATCTGTCTCATATTGCACTTACTGTTTGGGTATGTCAAAAGTGAGGATGTTCTAGAATAATAGAGGGAGCTAGCTGTGCCAGTATAGATGGTGCAGAATGATTGGAGAAACATAGTCATATGATCAGCTGATGTTCTAAAATGGTGTACAGATTATGGGGTACAAAGGCTTGTGTGCTGTAATGAAGTCTGTGTTTTTGTTTGTCAGTGCTTAAAAGGTAGATCAGAATTGAGATAGCTTTGTGTGAAGACTGGTGCAGTATAGTGAAATTTTTTTAGCAATGCTAAGAGGGCAGATCAGAATTGAAGCAGCTTTGGGTGATAGGATATAAGTACCAATTTTAAATACACTTTCAGTTTAAGAAAATGTTAATTTTCATATTTTTTGAAAGCCAAATTTAATCAATGCTGTGGGGCAGAGGCATGTACTCTGCTGAGTGCCTCTATAATTAAACATGTTTTACATTGACAGTTGTACTAGCTATGTTACTAATAACTGATATGAAAAAAAGTTGCTCACAGACTAATGTGTTTCTTAACAATAACATCATAACAAAAAGAAAACCTATTCGTAGCTTGATGTATTTTGCTCAAAAATGATATATATTTTTAATTTGTTAACATTATTGATAGACAGCTTGCAAAAATGGTTGGCATACACTTGTTTTATTATATGTACTGTTTTTTTTTGTTTTAACTTTGTGAAACAGAATTTATTTGTAATAAAACTGAAACTTGTAAATTGAAATAATATTCACTGACTTTTTGGTATTTTTTAAATTTTTTTCTCACTTATAGATTTCTGTAATTGATAGCAACAAATGAATCTTGGTTTTCCTTCAAAGCTAGCAATTACTGATTCACAGTATTAGGTAGCAACAGTAGATGAAAATGGTATGATTCATTGTATAAGTGGTGATATGTACAAGTATTGTCTCATTTGAATCATGGAGTTGTCTCATGACATACATGCAACTTGTTTCTACACTTAGAATTACTGTGTTGTTATTGATTTTTCAAAGTGATTGACCAAGCTAATATCTAGAAATGTATGCAAACCAATCCAGAAAAACAGAGTTAACTGGTAACAGTGAAATTTGATTCAGTACCAATAAACAGTACTGACAGATTGATTACCATTTATTAATTGATTAGGGATTTCTATGAAGCTGCTCAGAATATTAAACATTTAACATTGTTGATTTCATAACAGTATAATTTACATAATCTGAAGTATTGTTGAGAGTAATGTTTTATAAATTTATGGTGTTTGATCTTTATGACAAGTATATACAAACTAAACACCTAAGTATGTGAAGTGGGAAGAAAGTCTTATTTCAAATATTTGACCCAAGTTTTAGTAAAAATAAAGTGCCAACAATAACTCAGATTGTATTCTGATGCTTTGTTTCGAATAATGTGAACATACACAGCTTTACTGGCATAGAAAATACTCAACAGAGATATCAATTTGAACATAAGAATATAATGTTTTTATATCTATTTCTACTATGACACATTCAAAAAGTTTTAGGTGAAGAAAACTAGTGTGAAATGTATTGTACATTAAATTCACTACCTGATAAACTGTTAAACAGTGCAGGGCTCATTTTATTATGAAGACAACAAAACATATATTCACAGTTCTCTCTTAGCCATGATCATGTGATGCTGCTCACATAAATAAAATTTCTGTACAATAAAAATTCTTTATTTATAAGTAATAAAATGTTGAAAAATGCCCACTTTGTATGCATAATGGGTCATTGTGATTTCTGAAGTTTGTTTTTATCCTTTTTACATATTACAAGAAGGTTGTCACTCTTACCACTGGGTCCTAATTGGAAATGTCCCATCATTTATGTCATTAGGTTATGTAAACTAAGGCAAGTTGCAACTACCTTGTTCACTGAAAAAATCACTAAGTTGTTATAAACAAGCAAAAATAATATTTATTTGTCAAGAATGTGAATATAAAACTACACATCTTCAGACATGGGGAAAAGACTGTTAAAAAATTAGGAATTATAAATACAGTTACATCTGTCACAAGTTAAAGAAAAAATCCCAAAAGTTTCTTTAAGGTGTTACTTCCTATGATATCAAAATGCAGGAATGTTCAGTACTTTATGTATTGAACTGTTTGCAAGATTCAGTGTTAGATCTTGATACTGATAAAATAATTTCTATAATGCAGTGAACAGAGAAATAAAACATTCATCTATATTCTTATACATTATGTAAATTCAGTTTGGAAAAACAAATTTTAGTGCAGCTCATTTCTACCAGATTTTTTTCAGTTTTGTACATAGGTTTCCCTGCAAATTTTAACACTGACTGTTTTTGGAAGATAGTTTCAACAAGTGTGAAATAAAGATACATAATATAAACCACAAATATATCTACACAATCATTACATATAAATTGTTTAGAAAAGAATGTTTTTACATTTATGGTTTATTATAGGCCCCAATTTGCAAGATTTTTAAAAATTAAACACCTGTCAATTTAAAAGTAAGAAGCACTTCAACAAATTATTTCTCCTGATTTCAAAAACATTTGACATTTCGCTCACCAAATAAAACAAAGTACTTAACGTGTTCCTTCCATAATAACAGCAGTTTCATGCCTCTCAGCTAACAGCCATATAAATGCTCCATGAGTCAGAGTATACTATGATTGAAGAAACAGTTACTTATTTCTTGTGGTCAGAAGTGATGTGAAACCTTATAAGTAAAAAATATGACATATTTATTAAACTTTTTCTTACTTTAGAAAATGCAAATGCAAAACATGATTCAAATTATAAGTGCATAGTAAATCAATTTTTGAAAAACAAAACAAAATCACAATTGGAAGTAACAATAGTGTGATCCTTTATATGATATATTTATACCTCTAGTACAAAACATAAAAAATTGTATTTCAAATTTGTGAGTAGCAGATGAGTCATTTTGTAAAATGGACTTACAGTGGACAATCTACTGAACAATTCTTTGCATCTTATTTTATCAATAGGATCATGAAAGTTGGCTTCAAAGAAACGTTCCAGACAGTTGTCCAGCAAAACAGTGTATTACCATACATCAAAAATTGAAGTAGAAAAACATATAGAATCTCAGCTGATGTATTGTTTATCACTGTACTTGAAAGTTTTTATTTTCCATAATTTTTTTTTAAATCTCAAGAACATAGTATGATTCTTGTAAAAGTATGATTTTTGTTGTTCTTGGATTATGACTTTTGGTAAGAATGCTTGAAAATACAATCATTCTAGTTCAGGGAGCAGCTTTCCAGTCTAAAAGTTATTTTGAGTGATTCCTTTTACACTTATGTCAAGAGGTGTTCAAATTATTAAATTGTAAACATTTTTGCTAACTATGTGAAGTTGATCTTGTACTTTGTAATAATATGTATATGTATAGTTTTAGTATATTTTCCACTGACAGTATTGCATATAAAGGAGTCATCCCATTTGCTGACACTTGACTTCATTAATGCCATAAAACACTATAATGGCACCTGGGCCACAAACACGCCATTTTCATGCATTTTTTTTATTTCTAATTTCAGAGGAATGACCAAGTAGAGCATTTCTTTCATTGCAATTGTTTTGATAGTATAAATATATACTGTGTTGTAGTTGGGCTAAGGATTCTTCTACAGTAAGTGTCTGTGACTTGTTGGTGATTAATTCCATGATAAATGAACAATCAGCATCCACTTTTTTTTTTTTTTCAAAATAATGTGTGTGTGTATAAAAATATAAAATTTGAACTGGTTATATATACAGAGAGAGAGAGAGAGTTTTCTCCTTCTTGTCAAAAGTCCACGATTGTCCAAAGGTCTATTCATTTGCTTTAGAATTTCATTTGACAAGCCAATCTACCTTTCTCTGTTTCTATCACAGTAATATTCTGTGTATAATTCACTTACAATTGTGGCACAAATAACCACAGTTTATACAACTGCTCTTCCAGTCATCATTTGATCTTCTTTTTTCAAAACATCCTTTCTATCATTTATCAAAGTGCACTCAGGTTGATTCAATTACTTAAGAGCCACACTTTTACAAAATAAATTATTATTATTATTATCTCCTATTCTACTATTAGTCTTACTCTAACACATTAAATGTTAGGCCTATGTCAATCATTAGGCCTATCACATTTATGGCATTTAACTTTGTGCTGAACTTTTCTTTGGCTGTGACTTTACTTCTTCTGCTGTTTCTCCTCATCTCACACTATTTACATGTTTATCATTTAAATATTTGCCCTCCTTTTAGAAATCTATATTCTTGATGTCAGTGTATTGCATGTGACATTCAATTATTTTGACATCATTGAATTATAAACATAACCTTGAACTCTTGTTATGTAAAAAAACAGCATTAGTCAGTCATAAATATTGGCTCACAAAAAAAATTAATTAATGCTCGGAGACATCCTCATCACCAATCTACTTTTCCTAAAGATTATGTATCACTTCTGACTTTTTAAATTTTCCAGGTTGTGTTAGAGGACTAATTCCAGTTTCTGTGTGTGATCTTTTCTCTTTCATTGCTATTGCACATATACAAACAAAAATTTATTTCTAATGCTCATGAATAAGAATTAAAAAAAAAAAATGACCATTAATAACAGCTGCTGAGAGTTTGCATGTACCTGTATCTGTCGCTTCTCTACTCCATCAAGAACTATAGTAATATATGGAATTACTTCAATATCCACATCTCCAGCTTTTGTAGTAAAATGTCTTTCTCCATAACTTACTACTTTAAATTGTTTATGGAGCAGTGTTTTGCATTCTTAAACCAAAAATAGTAGCTTTGGTTTATTTGATATATTTAGAATATAAATATTGGAGAAAAACAAAACAGTTTCAAACCTCATTTGAAATATTAAAACATTCATTGTAATTTATAAGGTTAAAAAAGTTCAAATAATGAATCCAACTTTATTATAGCAGAATGAAAATTGCACTGTTTGGGTTACTGTTAAATTTTAGTTTTTTTGGGCCATGACCCTGTATTCTCATAGAACTCACCCAGTTTTATATATACAAGTTATTCTTATGGTCCCATTTTTATGATATATTGAGTTTGATAAGATTACTGTGTTCTTGTTGTGGGTGGCTTCTGTCCAACGGGGCTCTGCCTTTCTTTGGAAGAGACTCGTTGTTCTTCAGGTGTGGCTCTGAATCTTACCCTTTCTCACCATGTTTATCACAGTTTCCCATGGTACCAGTGTTTGAGTTTTTTGTGGAAATGACTTTCTTTTCCTCTCTCTTCCTCAGGATCCTGGGTCATACGGTGTCTATCCAAGGCAGTCCTGGTCCTCCTTCCCCAACAGGTGTTATACTTACTCTAGATGGGTTTTACTGTTGCCAGTGTGCACTTTGTGGAATGGTATAACTTTTAGGGCCCTTTCCATTGATATTGCTTCTGCACCATGTGTTTTTGTTGAGTGGTTTGCTTTCTTGCTCAGTATATTCTTACACCCTGGGGATGGCAATTCCACATGTTCATGGATAATTGGCTTATTCTTGCTATTTCCAAATTGAAATTGGTCAGTCCTATCTGTCAGCTCCTTCTCAAAGTGGCCTGGCAGAGTCAGGTGGTTAGGAAGATTAATTCACAATCTGAGGGTTTCAGGCTCAAATCATTGTCACCAAACATGCTCATGATTTCTATTGTGGGGGACTTTTTAATATGATGGTCAATGCCACTATTTGTTGGTAAAAGAGTATTCCAAGAGCTGGCAGTGGATGATGATGAATAGCTGCCTTCCCTATAGTCTCACACTGCTAAATTTGGGATAGCTAGTGCAGATAGCCCTCGTGTAGCTTTGTGAGAAATTCATAACAAACCAAACTTTCTCAAAGTGGTGTGGGTGGGATGATTGATCACTCTAGAGTAAATTCTTTGAGATACTTGGATAATAATATGTCCTTTATGGACTGCATCACCCATGGATAACATGGGTAAAGCCAAAAGGGGATTCTTTGAGATACTTCTCTGATTTGCTTGCACTAGTTTCTTTTCCACTGTTGGATTCAAGCTAATCTTGTGAATGGAGGAAGAGTATTGTATCAGAAGTTATAATTTTCTTCCATGAAAATGCATTTCTGATAGGTACTTCTCTCTTTCACATTTCCCATCTTTCTTTACCACTTGCAAACTCTGCCAAACTTCAGAGTGATGGTTCAGTAGTGGCGCATTGAAGGAGTCACGTGCGTCACATGATAGTGGTCTTCTGTTGTGAAACGTAATTATTTACATGAGAGACTTGTTGGAAAGGTTGAATGTTTGTGGAATTGTGGCATGCATCCAGAAATGGTTGCAAATAGAGGGCATCACAAAATGAGAAAAGATAATATTATTAGCTGAGAGAAGTATTTATTAATAACACATTTTCATCTAGGAAAATTATAACATTCACTCACAGGGTTTCAGATCTCTTTCTAAGTGAAAGTCTGTCTGTTGCACCTCACAGAATGTTTTCATCTTTGCTGTTTTGACTACCATTGTTTTGGCACAGATAGCCCTCGTGTAGCTTTGTGCAAAATTCAAAAAACAAACAAACCCTTGTTTCGTTTTATTTTTTAATTTACTTTCAATTATAAGCATGGATATCTTATTTTTTCATTTTGTTTTAGCCATGTTGCCAGTAGGAGTGCAAAGTAAAAACTGTCAGAGTGAAATATTTTTATGCCTGCAGGCAGTGCAACCAGGCGGGGACAAGTGACTATTTGTGTTGTCAGTGTTATTGTTTAATAAAATAGTACTAAGTACATTATTTTTTTTCCCAATCACAATATGATTGGTCGTTAACATCAGTGCAGAAAAATTAAATGAGAATATAAAATATAAATGAAATGTCTCTAAATATAAAACCCTAAATTTCAAAAATAAAGGGTAGTTGGTCTAAATTTCATCTAAACAGCCTTATTATTGTCTTATTTTTATTTTGTAAAATTGTTACAGAATTGAATATTTATTTTACAAAATTGTTTAACAAAGATTTCATTGTAAAACCGAAAGTGAAGGAAGACTTTAAGCAATTTCTTTTACAGTTTTGGGTAAGTGAGTGACAGGAGAATATTAAAAAGATCTTCTCCGAATATAAAAATGGTTGAGGTACTGAAATATTTCTTGTACTACAAGCAAGTATCGTAATTAGGATATAAACCAATCATGACTGTTTTTTAGAGATTAAAATTGTATGTACATTTAAATTCAGGTGTAACTGCAAGTCTCTGTCTTTTTGCCATTGGTTTCCATTTAATTGATGCTTATTCACCGAGTTTGGACTACCGTGATCCAGTTGTTAATGGGAGCATTTGTTACACTTTCAAGTATGTATATCATTTGTTATATTTTTGAGCATATGTATATTTTAAGGTTCCACTTTTCCTCTTGGATAAAATGTGCAACTTTTTTTCATGTGCATTTGATAAATATATATTTACATGCAAAATTAATAGCACTCGAACTCAATAGCAAATTTCTGTCTGCTTATTGATGAAAATAAGTATGCTAATAACTGTTGAACAGTCATTCTTTGTCCTTATAATTTAAATAAAATGTAGATTATTAATTAACAGTTGTTTTGTATTCTTTCTATAGAAGCATATTTTAGTATCAATAAGTGACATTACACTTTTCTCTGAAAATTAAAGAAAGCTGTAAATGTTTAAATGATTTTTGTTTTGTTTGTTCCTTTCTGAAAAATTTTATTTTAGACATAGTTTGTTCTTCGGTACAATTAGTAATTTTGAAAATCATTAATTAACTTATTTAAAATCACTTTTGAAAGAAAGATAAGTAGTTTTTATTTCCCCTCGGTGTGGATTCCTGTACGTGGTGAGGGGACCTCCCAGGGAAGGTTCTGTTCTATCTGGTTACCTTCTCTGGGATCTAAACATCCACCCACGTGTTTGCCGTGTGTGGCAACCCGTGAAGGGGAGGAGAGGATCCTGGTGGTTGAGGGGTCCAACCCTAACACACCACTTTGGCCTCGAATTCCTGTAGAAGGGCGGCCTTTGGGTGGCCCCCCTTGGGTCAATCGGCTGGTCCACTTGGGCTAGAGTCAACCAAGTACCAGTGTTGGAAGTTCTCAACTAGTGTTGTGGACATTGTGCCTGATGCTGGTGTTTGGGTATAGAGCTCACGAAACCCTGACGTTGCTGCATTGTCCTTGCATGACTTTGTAGTGCGTCCCCATGGGGCTCCATGGTGGGTGGGGTCAGTGGGTACCGAAATTTTTTCTTTTTCCTATGGATCCTCTTGAATACTTAGAACAGCAATCTTCAACATCAGTAACACACGTACCTCATTTTCTTATATTACATTCTCTTCCGGAAAAACCTTTACTATTCAAAAGGGACCAGAGGGACTTGCTGGCTCTCCAAAGTCAGTAGAGAAACTTCAATCTCGTGACATATTGGTTGAAACATCCACATCCCAACACAGTGAACTCCTCTTGAATTCAAAGGCAATTGGGGATATACCTATTGAGGTTACACCCCATGCTACCTTGAATTCTTCACGAGGAGTTATTGTTGAAAGGGATTTGAAGAATGTTCCCGAGTCAGAGATTCTCGCTGGTCTCTCCACTCAAGGAGTTCCTGCAGTGAGGCGCATCTCCACTCGCAAAGATAGAGTTACACTGCCACCATCGAGGCAGGTTATCTCATTTGCAGGGTTCGGCCATACATACCAAACCCTCTTCGATGTTTCCAATATCAGAGATTCGGCCACTCAAAGACATCTTGTCATGGTTCCCTGACATGTGCTCGTTGTGGAGGCAAGGACCACGATGCCTATGACTGTGACATGAACCCACATTGCGTAAACTGCAATGGTTCTAACCCATCTTATTTTCATTCTTGCCCAAAATTGTTGGAGGAAAAGAGGTGCAGCATTTGAAAACGACACATAACATTAGTTATCCTGAGGCTCGGAAATTGCTGTCCACAACTCTGTCTCGGACATATGCTGCTGCACTTCATTCCACAACTACAGTGGGAGTGCAGCCAGATCTCTCTGTGCCTCCAAGAGAATCGTTTTCAAAACAAATGAAAAGCCTTTTGACCTCCGTGGTTAAAAAAGTTGATGAATCAACTTCCACACCCATCTCTGTTCCTCCCATACCTTCCAACAAACCCCAAGATCCACATCCTTTGGTTCCAAATACAGGCATTTCTTCTGATACATCTTTTCTCCCACCACAAGAGCAAAACAATTATTCGTTCACATCCTCAGTCACTGGATTCCCCTTCCAACAACAAAACCTGCCCACCCACCCAGAGCAGGATCCATGGAGGTTGATAGACCTCCCTTGAATAAAGACAGTAAAGAAAAAAGACATGACCATGAACAAAAGGGTTTTCCAGCCACTTCACCTACACATAAATATAAATGGCCATCTTGATACAATGGAACTGTTGAGGTTTACATTCTAATCTAGAATGATATCAAAGCACTGATTGCTTTCTACCATCCTGTTTGTTTTCCTTACAAGAAACATTTCTAAAACCTGCTGATACTGTCTCCATTCAGCAGTTTTCTCTGTACAGAAATGACAGGTTGTGTGATGGACCAGTACCTGGAGGGGTGGCACTGTTGGTTGATCAGTATGTGCCCACCCTGTCTTTGTTACTCAACACATCCTTGGAGGCTGTAGCCATCTGTGTTTCCTTGGGTCATACCATCACTGTTTGTTCTCTGTACCTATCCCCTGGAGAGATTATGATCAATCAGATCTTGATGCTCTCATTGAACAGTTGCCATCTCCATTTCTAATCCTAGGGGATTTTATGGACATCATCCCCTCTGGGAAAGTGCTGTTATTGATGGGAGGGGTGGCTCTGTAGAGCGTGATGCTCTCTGATCACAATCTTTCTCTTCAATATTGGTTCTTCCACTTACTTTCATGCAGTCAGTCCTTCAATATTGATCTTTCTGCTTTGCTCCCTTCATTTTCTCCCATTTTTCATGGATGGTTGACAGTAATCCACTAGGCAGTGATCATTTTCCTATCCTTTTGAGAGAGACTGGCCTTGGTCAGTACCACCCAACCTGTGTACCCTGGTGGAAGCTGGGTCAGACAGACTGGTCCACTTTCACTGCTCTCGCAGAACTTGATCCTGCTATCATAAATCAGCCATCAATAGACGACTGTGTAGCAGCGGTAATTGACTGTATTACACATGCAGCTGCTCAGTGTATTCTTAAAACCTCGACACGTTTTTCACAATATCCTCATCCGTGGTGGAATCCTGCTTGCCACTTAGCACGGAAGGCTCAAAAGCGGGCCTGGGACACTTTTGTAGATATCCCACACTTTCAAACCGGTTGCTTTCCAACGGCCTATGCACATGCTAGGTGGGTAAGACATCAAAGCCAGAAGGAATCTTGGATTAAGTTCACAACCAGCATATCTTCTACCACCAGTTCCAAGATCATATGGGACAGGATTCGAAAGGTTAATGGGCACTACAATTCTGTCCCCCTCTCAATCTTACTCTCTGATGGTCAGGAGGTGACTGATGTTCGGAACATCACTAACACTCTAGGTGAAAGCTTTTGCCGGGTATCTAGCACTTCTGCTTGTTCCTCCACCTTCCTGGCCATTAAGACTCGGGCAGAGCGATCACCTCTTTCCTTTCGAACTGACTGTTTCTTTGACTATAATTGTCCCTTTACCCTGGTGGAACTAAAAATGGCCCTTCATCGGTCTGCCAGTACGTCTGTTGGACCTGATGATATTCATTAGGACATGCTGCACCGTCTATCTCCTGCTTCTCTTGATGTCCTTCTGATTGTTTTCAACCGGATCTGGCAGGAGAATGTTTTTCCTGATGCCTGGCGCCAGGCTATTATTTTACCTTTTTTCTAAGCCAGGGAAAGATCCTAAGATTCCTTCAAACTACTGTCCAATTGCTTTGACGAGCTGTCTCTGTAAGACATTAGAAAGGATGGTTGATGCTCATCTTGTTTGGTTCCTGGAATCAAACAACCTCCTCTCGCCCACCCAGTGTGGGTTCCGTCGACAGCACTCCACCACAGACAACCTAATTCGTCTTGAAACATCTATCAGAGAAGCCTTTCTCAACCGCCACCATCTTGTATCAATATTCTTTGACATAGAGAAGGCTTATGACACAACATGGAGGTATGACATTTTGCGAGACCTCCATACATATGGGGTACGTGGCCATCTACCCATGTTTATTAAAAGTTTTTTAATGGACAGGAGATTCCAAGTTTGTGTGGGTTCAACACTTTCCTGTTCTTTTGTACAGGAACTTGGAGTCCCTCAAGGCTGTGTATTGAGTGTTACACTCTTCAGTATAAAGATAAATGCCATCACTGAACAACTCCCTCTCACTGTTGCGAATGGGCTGTATGTCGACGACTTTCACATCTCATGTCAGTCATCAAACATGAGATATATTGAGCGGCAACTACAAACTGCCCTCAATTGTGTACGGAAGTGGACTCTGGCGAACGGCTTTAATTTCTCTCTCTCCAAAACTATATGCATGCACTTTTGCCATCGACGGGATATTCACCCTGATCCTGAACTTCATATCGGTGAAGTTTTGCTGCCAGTGGTCCCGGAGACCAAGTTCTTGGGGCTTATCTTTGATCGTAAACTGACCTTTATACCACACTTAAAGCAGCTTCAGATCAAATGCACAAGAGCACTGAACATCCTCCGTGTTCTCTCTTCTACTAGTTGGGGAGCAGATCGATGCTCGATGTTAAAGGTATATCGTGCTCTTATTAGATCGAAACTCGATTATGGATCAGTGGTCTATGGCTCTGCCAGACCCTCGGCCTGAAAGATGCTGGACCCCATTCATCACCAAGGACTTCGACTCTGCACTGGGGCTTTCCATACCTCTCCAGTTCAAAGTATATACATTGAATCTCATGAACCTTCTCTACACCTTTGCCGTTTGCAACTATCTTTACAATATACTTCAAAACTTCATTCCTTACCAAAGCATCCCACGTGGAAATGTGTTTTCCTTCCTCGGTGGGCAATACTTTTTCAGAATAGACGATCTGTCATTGCTCCGTTTGGCATTCGCATCCGGGCTCAATTGGATGAATTGGGTCTGTCCTTGGATAACATTGCAGATTCCACAGGTCGGCCCATCCCACCATGGCTTATTACAGCCCCCAAATGTGACCTTTCTTTCAGTCACCTAAAAAAGGCAGATACTCCAGATTGGAAGTACCGTCTTTTATTTAATGAATATCTTTCAAACAATCATTCAGTTCCCATTTATACAGATGGTTCCAAATCATGTAACTCAGTGGGCTCTGCTATGGTTTGCTGTGGATCAGTAGTTGTGCACAGAATCCCTTCTACAGCTTCTGTGTTCACTGCTGAACTGTATGCCATATCTCTTGCCCTGAATCATATTGCAGCTGAGCAGTACTCCAACTGCACTATTTATACTGATTCGCTTAGTTCTGTACTTGCCTTGGAATCACTACACATTTGCTCACATCCTATTCTCGCTGATATTCAAAACCGACTGGCCCATTTCTCATCAGCAGCTACTTCAATCCAGTTTTTCTGGATACCAGGCCATGTTGGTATTCGCAGGAACGAGCTTGCAGACATGGCAGCTAAATATGTCTGCTTCAGCACCATCACTCCTATGCCTATTCCATACATGGACTATGGTGTTGTCTTCAAGGCTCGGCTCTGTGCCAGCTGGCAGTCCACTTGGAGTGAGCAACGTGCCAACAAACTTTTTGAAATCAAACCCAAAGTTGGACTTTGGCCATCTAGCTTCCGTAAAGTTCGGAAGGAGGAAGTTGTTCTCACTAGGCTACGCATTGGTCACAGTTTTTTAACTCATCATTTTCTTTTATCTGGAACTGATGCACCAATGTGTAGTTTGTGTTACACTCAAATCACTATCAGCCACGTTTAATTTTCTTGCCATCATTACAATTCTCAAGGACAACAATATTTTAAACATATTTTTTCCCAAGGTTAGTCTGTAACATTGGACAGAGTTATTAGTGATGGTGACTCTGTCCACCTTGATAATGTTTTTAATTTTTTAATGGCCATTAATCTTTATAATCTCATTTAAGTGTTGCATATTTATTCATTACACCTTTTTAATTGTGGTTCCTTTTTCACAGTTTTAATCTCTCTCCTTCAATTTGACATTGGACAATGGCCAGAACATTAAATAACTCGACACCAGGACTGGAAAGGCCAACTTCAGGTGACTAACGCTGCTGTTTGAACTATCCTATTGAACTACTCGTTAGTCGTCCTGGCGAGTTGTTATTAAACTTTTGCTGCATGTCATTTAACACTCTTATTACTTTACCTTTTAGTACTGGCCATAATGACACATGACCCGGAACTAGGACTGGAAAGACTAACTTCAGGTGACTGACAGTGGTTCTTATACTTACCTGTTAGTCTTCCTGGTGGGTTATGATCATTACCATTCTGCTACAGGAAGTCCTTTAAAACTTTGTAGCCTGGATGTCAACATTGGTTTTTACGCCATTTTCTGTTTTAATTGCCGTTTTGCTTTTATCTTCAATTACTTTTACAAATTTTACTTCATTTACTTGACTTTTGTCTTTTTACTGGACATTTGGCTACTCATTATTACGATTTTGTGGAGTGTCTTTTAAAACTTTTATTCTTTTACATTTTGATAATAGCTGCTATGACACATAACCTGGAACCAGGACTGGAAAGGCCAACTTCAGGTGATTGACGGTGGTTCTTGAACTTACCCGTTAGTCTTCTTCGCGGGTTATGATCATTACCTTTTTGCTATAGTAAATATTTTACAACTTCTTATTCTCTGCCTTCTATCTTAACATTGTAGACTAGGTGTCAACATTGGTTTTATACTTTTTGTTTTACCTTCATTTCCATTTATGTCTATTACTACATTTATTTATTTTTTTTTACATTTTCACCGAATGTCTGGCGCAGATAGCCTCGCTGCTTTGTGCCATAAAACACTAAATCAATCAATCAAAACTAGTTTTTATTCATTAATTTTATCCATGTACAAAAGAGGTAACAATTGTTCTTGAATTGTGTCCCTGAAACACCCACCATTACACACATGTAATAATACAAGTTTTATAGGTTATCCTACTATAGATTTTAAGTATCTAATCACAGCTTTCTTATTGCACTTACATACAAAATTAAGTAATGTGTCATTTTGCTCTTAGAAAAACCAAAATTTAGTGTTTTCTCCATGAAAAACTAATCAGAATGTACTGTATTTAAGAAAACCTTTTATAAGAGCAAAATAATGAATTGTAGAATTCTTTATTTGTAAATAAATAACAGTATAAAATTGATTTGATAGTTATCATGTGTACAGAGATTAGGATGTGCTTCACTCATAAGTACTTCATGAATGATGTTCCAAGTTGTTGTTTTTTTCATTGACAAAGCTCTTGTGTAACTTAATTCTTTGCCACAGATTTTTAAAAACATGTAAAAATGATAAAATGACTTGGTTTATCTGAGTATTTGATCATGACTGTTGAATAATATTCTGTTGGTAGTCAACATGAAATTGTTTGATAGAGTAATAAAAGAATCTCACTTTTATTTCTTAGCATTTCTTGGTGATTACTGATGTATTGTGTACCAGTCATTTTGTATTTTAGTTCAGAGTGGCTGCTTTTGAATTAGTAACATGCTAAACTGCTGGTCATGGATGGTGTTTACTTGTTGCATTTCCTCTAGTCTGTCACTTCTAAATAACAAAGGCTTACACAGATAACCGTCAAATAACTGCACAAAATTCAACAGATAAACATACTGTAGTTTGTTTGCTTCTCACACTTAAAAGTCACTAATGTTTTACACTTTTCCTTTATAATAATTATGGGAACTGTTGAGCATCTTTCCTGAAAGAAGATATTCATTTATAACAAAATGTTTCAAGGTTTATTTTCCCTGTGAAAGATGAAACTACAGTTCCAGCTTGTGCCTTGATTGATGTAGGATGCACAGTAATCTGACTGTCCTATTTATTTCTTAATGATATTAATATTCCTACTTTCTGACTTCTTTCTTTTGTCAAGATTAACATTTGATATTATACTTTAGAAGTTCAATTTCATCAATAAATGTATGATATCTTTTTTAACATCCTAGGAGAAAAGTTCTTACAATTTACTCAGTTTCAATGTTGGTGGGTTACAATGATCAGTGGGGGATCTACAAATTTGACTGTGATTATCAAATGTTTCATATGTTCCTTATGCTTAACCTATTGCTTTGAGTTCTTACCAAAAGCTACTCTGTAGGCTTCTACTGCATGTCATTGTTTCAAATTTTTAGACTTAAAGAATTAAACAGATGAGAATGTAAATCCAGTCTGCATAAATATGCATCTGAGAGTAGCTAATTTAATTTATAAGCTGCCATTTTGTTGTAGAAATTTAAATTAGTTTTTAGAATTGCTTTATGTTTTGTAACATTTTTGATTTGGTATAATAATTTGGAATGTTGAAATTGTGGTTCTTTAATTATTTTAATTTTGTTTGTTTTCCTCAAACATCTTTGTCATAAGTACTAACTAGTGACATTGTTTTCTCTACCTTTTCTTTACTGTTTCTAATTCTTCTTTTGTTATAGTTCATGCTCTGAATGTATAGATAGTGGTAAATGTGGCTACTGTTTCATGGACCTCTCATCAGGGCCAGCCAATGGCACATGTCTTGTAGCTGACCCAGACAAAATTAATGTTGCACTGATGGGTTCTTGTAATTCCACATCTTTACCTGATCCTTTAACATGGGCAGTTAACTGGTGCCCTTCAAATTATACTTGGGTCATCTTCCTCAGCTTAGTGCTGTATCTCTTTTTTTTTGCTTTTGGTAAGTTGACAATGGTGCCTTTTTATAGTTTAAAACAATCTTTAAAAAAATAAAATATTTTCTAACCTTTAGAAAAACTGAAAACTGTGTATACATAAAGAAAAATCTTATACATAAACAACATTGCAGCAACAGTAATTTTTGTTATCATCTTGTTCAGGTATGACATGGTGGTTACCATGTACCATGAATGCAAAATTGCTCTCCACACTTTGGAACTGTTGATACACAATAAGAGTGGCAGTAAAATCCATGATTTGGTCAGACTAAAGTCACTGAAGAATTGGCAGTAGGTGCTATTGAACAGTCTAGTAGTTCAAACTTAATGGACAATAATTTGCTCTTATTTAGCTTTACAGGAAAATTATGAAAGTCGTGGCCATCCAGATAACATTTATTTGAACCATTTATGATCGGTCAATCCAAACATTCTGTTTAATAATAGTAAAGGATTATAGTAAATCTAGTCACTTGATTTTAATTTCATTTTTTCATGAAATAAATATATTAATTTCTGAAGACTTTGGGTTTTATATGTATAATTTGAATCTGGACAAGCTGAAGAATTGTACTCTATCTAATCACGGTTTCATTTGACCATCAGTTGTCAGGTCTGAACTTAATCTGACATTATCTCACCAGATACAGAGAGACTTCAGTTACATACTTTTTTCATAGATTGTTCTAGACACAACTGAAGAGTGACAAAAATTGATAACATGGTTAGATTTGAAAAATAGAATACCGTATTGGTACTGTACAATAAGACATCTAAAACAGGTCAAATGAAACAGTTATAATGTATGAAAGTTACAAATACATAAATGATTAAAATAGTCATAACTCACAAAAATATATAACATTAAAAAAAAAACTTGAGCATAAAGATGATGTGACAATATCTGATTTAAGTTTAGATAACAATAACTCATACAACTTCAGTTTTACAAGATATTATATTGTATAAAAAGTCAGTTTGTGTCCATGCTACTTGTAGAATAAACCGAAATGAAAAATACTTACAAAAGAAATTGGTTAAGTAAACTATACAGCTAATCTTCTAAACTTTATATGATACTTATGCTGTAAAATGAGTTATCATATAGAATTGTCTCTCATTCTTACCCATATTTGGTATTACTTTACTCAGTTCTGGAGTAGTCTCACTAAAACATTGATTATTATCATTCTAAAAATAAATGGATTTTTTTTGTTACTTAAGTATGGTGTGAAGAACCAACAAAACACATTTTCTGATTGTTTTTCTCATAATATATTGTTCTTTAAGATAATGAGATGTATTCTTTTACCATTCAGGTTTAGGGCCCATGCCTTGGACTATTAATGCTGAGATCTATCCACTATGGGCTCGCAGTACTTGCTACTCAACTTCCACCTCTATGAACTGGTTTTTCAACATGCTTATATCCATGTCATTTCTCACTTTTACCGAGGCCTTAACTAGATATGGTTTGTATATCTGCAATTTTATTTTGGACATAAATTACTCCTTTGAAAGTTTTGCTCAAATAAACTTTTGAGATTAACACAAGTAACAGACAAAAGCGAGTGCAGGCTTACTCGTTAAAGTTATAATTCTTCACTTTATGAACAGCATTGTAACATATTTATTGTAAAGGCAGTAGTGATTCAGCATGAGATTATTTTATTTTATTAACATTATCCAGATCTGTGAACACTTCAGGTATTAAATACACACCAACATAACAGATTTCAAAATTTAAATGAAAATAATAGTTTGAACTTGTGATTTAACTTATCTTTTCCTGATTTTCTTAGTAAAGCCAGTCATTCCCTCCCTATTATGATCTTACTGCATACAATGTGAATAACTAATGATGAATCTCTGTCTTGAAAATAGCCAAAGCCAAATTTTAAAAGTCAGTGTGAAGGGTAGAGAATATACAGTTTACATTAGTGTAGGATTAATAAAGAAGTAAAAGAAAGAGTTTGTGGTAATGTGTAAAGGTGGAGTTTTTACAGAGAACAGCAGTGTAGTTCAGTTAGGAGACTTAGAAATGAACCTCAGGTCTTGGAATTTTTAAGTTTTTTTAAATGTTCTAAAAATGTTTTTGTATTGAACTCATGTGAAAGATTTGGAAATTTTCTTGTACCTATAACAAAACATCAGTTATGTATATTTAGTTTTAGAGAATATGATAGATCACAGCAAAGTATTCCATTGGTTCAAATCCTTATTCATTTAATTATAGTGTTACATTTATCAATTTCATACAATGCAAGCAAATTGATTTCCACTAAGGATGTTACTATATATGAAATTTTGTCAATATGTTTATTTCTACAATTTATAGCCAGAAGTGGTGACTACTGCAACCAGCAAGATAAGTGTCAAAAACAAAAAAATTAATGAACATCAATCAGGTTGAAATTAAATGGATATATAAAATGAAAATTTTCAATTAACATTTAAAAGAATTTAAATTATAAAACAGAAAAAGAAATATTTTTATTAATCTTTTTTTTTAAGAACAGGGTCCTGAAAACATACTTACTATCAATTGGCACTATGGATACTTCTTGATCTCCAGGATTTCTTCTTCTTTGCCATCTAAGCATTGATTATACTTGCTCCAGTCTTATATACCCCACTTAAATGCCTTTGGCAAAATTTTATTTGTAAAATTCTTCAACATCTTTAATTCACCCTCTGTCTAAGTACTGTATGTAATCACTTCATCCCAGTACTGTAATTGCTTTTCTAAACAAAGCATTTGGCATGGGTTTCCATCCAGGAATGTTATGATTATAAACATTTTGAGTTGTGACTTTAGATGTTGTTTGCATTTTCTTCAGTTATATTTTCATTTATATTCACTGATTCATTAATGTAAAAATGTTTTTTTAGTCATGAATTCCCAACTTAATGTTTCTAATTGCTTTTATTTCCTCTGCCCCTTTACCTTTCATTGTATTCTTCTCTAAGATGAGTGTTGTCCAGATAGGTATGCTTTATCACGCCAATTTCACATTAGCAACCACTGTCAGTATAATTACCAGATGTTGCAACAGGCTCTGTAGAAATAGAGTGTTTCATAAGAGCATCTAGGCACCTAGATGGTGCTTACAATATACAGTTTCCAGTCATAGGGTTGGTGGAAAGAGATTTTTTATCTGGACTGTCAGAATGTGTTCCTCTAATTTTGAAGAAGAGGGCTAAGTTAGGGGCCCTCCTACCTGAGTCTCTGGATGTTTTTCCCACATGTCTGTGGCAGCCTACTTGTAATGTCAGTTAAGATTTGAAACTATGCTATCTGGCTGGGATGTGCATGACCCTTCTTCTTGATTAATATTAGTTTAATATATTGTTTCTTGTGGGAGGCCCACTTCTTGTAATTATGAATGTTGAGTGGTCCCATCCTGGATCCTTGGTTGAGCACAGTTTTTCCATGCCTCTCCATAATTCCAGGGGCAACTTGGTTGGGGAGTTAGGATAAATGTTCATAATTCCATGCTGTATGACTTCTGTTACTTTGATTAAGTAAGGCATGCATGATCCTGTCATTCTGAGCCTTTTGTGTTGCATTTTAGGCTTCTTCTGGTGAGGGAGAAAGTTTTTCCACTACAGTATTGCCAACCCCTTAATTACAACACCAATTTGTGGAACCTTTGCTGTTTGTTTGGGGCTGACCTATAGTGATGATTACTTGTGTATTATTTCACCTTAGATACAGGAACTAGGTTCTGGGTGAAGAGCATACTTGTTCTGGATGTAGTATGGTTTCCAAACACCTGTACCAACTTTATCTTGAAACACTCCTGTCCTGTGCAGAAGCTTTATGTATGGATAATGTCTGCACTGGCCTCTCCACCTTCTCAATATAGGATTCTAGCTATAATGTCAGCAAATAGTGAATATGTTCTTGAAGCTAACATTTTCCCAAAATTAAAAATATATTTCCAGTAATTCTTACTTCCACTGACATTCTCTCACCTTGTCTCTTGACTAAGAGCCAATGTAAGTCTTTTAAAAGGGATTACATTATCTGAATGAAGTGCTTATATGCAGTTCCTAGATAGAGGGTGCATTGTAGATAGTGGAGAATTTTGCAAATTTGATTTTTCCAAGGGCATTCAAATGGTGTATGTAAGACTGGAGCAAGTATGCTCAATCCTTAGATGGACAAAGAGTGGAAATCCTGAAGATTGAGAAATAGCTGTAGTGCCAGTGGAGGTAAGTATTATAGGAAATGCATTTTCAGTTTGTGAAAATGTTAACTTTTACTTGGAAATTAACTCAAGTTATATGCATCTCTTTGAAACTGAAACTAGGTAATGATTAATAAATAGGGTCTAATTTTCATCTAATGTGGCTAAGTGTCTGTTGTAAGAAGGACAAACTGAGGGATATCAGTAACACCTCTCCAATCAAAATAAAAACTTGTTGTTTGACACTTAACCCCACATAAATTTTAGTTTTATATATTTAATCTAATACTTGAGCTGGTTATACAGTTATTTTTATGTATTTAATGTGTAAATCTTCCAAAGTTATTTTATTATATTATTTTATAATATTTAATTTAGGTTTAGAACAAGTTTAATTTTTATTAAATGTCTTGAAATATTTTTGAAAAGTTTGCTTGTTTACATTCAAAATAGCACTCGAGTTGTGTTGGACCTTGAACTTTAGCTAAAACATGTTTCAACAATAGTTAACTTTTCTACCTTGAAGCTTCTTTATTTTAGGAAATTATGCTTTTATATTCCATTTAGGAACATTTTGGATGTATGCTATCTTTGCCTTTATTGGATGGATCTACTTCATGCTAGTTCTCCCAGAAACCAAAGGCAGAAATCTTGAGGATGTAGAATCACTTTTTGTATCACCCTGGAAACGTTGGAAAGTCTTAAACCATAAGGAAAGTGTAACGTATGCTAGGATTCACAGTTTTTACCATTCTTCTAGTTCTGAAGTTGATTAAATGTTTGAAGATTAGAATGAAAAATGATCGTGTTATGAAAAAGTTAGACGTCTTTAAAACTACCAGTAAATAAATGAAATTCAAATTTTAATGATTTGGTTATAAAAAAAAACGTTTTTGATTCAGATTATTACATTGCTGTGTTTGTGCATGTATGTGTGTGTGTGTATATATATATATGTGAGTGTTATGGAGGTTTGTTGTTTAACCTTGTTGTGACCAGTGAGTAATTTGTCAAGTGACATATACACATCTGCATATGAAATTTCAAAACTGAAGTAAGAATAATAATTCTAATTCTTATTTCATAAATATTTTATTGACAAATAGTTTGAGAATTAGAATGTAATTTCATCCTTTTACGTAGAAATGCTTGTGTGCATTTGCCTTTGAGATTTACATGCTACTAGTCCTTGTTTCATGTTTAAATTTAATTTGGAGAAACTTTTATTTGTTAACAAAATTTTAATTTATGCTTTGTTGTTTTTTTTCTCCAAATTTTAAATTTTTATCATGAATTCTCATATGATAGTGTGTAGATGATAATGTTAGAAAAACACACACAGGATTTATTTATATTATGGCTTCTAGAGGCTTGTTAACTGTTGTGGACTATGCACTTTTGTTCAATGTCTTCTGGATTACCATGTTCAGCAGACCATCTACTCCCATCCCTTCAGCCAACATTCTTTCTCCTTGGTCATGAATGGCCTATTATGCTATATATTTATACCGTTTATCATATCTTACCTCCAGCATTAAGCTTTCTTATTGTAGACATATAATTTCATGATCCACACCATTGTATGTTCCTGCCTAGGACCAATCTTCTTCCAGGGACCTCTCTTGCCTTCTCACATTACTGGATTTCTCCAGGTGATGCATTCTTACAGGCTATTTTGAATTTCTTTACACCTGATTCATCAACTTCCTTATATTTTTGTTTCCCATTTTCACTGGCCCTCAACCAAGACCAACTAGGAAGCATGTGGATGACTCTCCACACATCTGTTATCATTATCTTTACCATCTGATTTTTAAGTCACTCATTGCATTGTCTCCAGTAGAAGATCTTTCTGACTGGTAATTTTATGGGGATCTGGACACTTCTTCAGATTTCCAAGTACACCCTTCCTACTCCACTCTTTTTCAGGTGGAGCACCTACCATTTACTAGTTTCAAGCAGCTGGAGTGATGGACCATGGACAATCCTTACTGGTTTGACTGAGCACAATATGGTGAGAAGTAGGGCTGTATTTACACTGTCATTGTGGTACTAATCATTTCTTGTGCAGCTACCGTGCCCTGTTTTTATAGTCAGAGTCCATTCAGTGAGTTTAGGTGAGTGCACGTTGTATGGCCTGATTGTACCATAATTACACTATACGTATTGACTCATTCATCACTGACATGTAGCTACATGGTTGATTGTAATCAGATTTCACCCATTCCTGTGTTTCTTCAGGTTCTTTATAACTTTCTCCCCTTTTAATATTGGGCTAAGAATTTACCATGGTTGAGAAGAAATGTGATCTTCCATGGGTATATCCCTATGTAGTTCCTGCTGTAGGGTATCACAGTCCATTAGCTCTTCTACTACTTTAACCTGAAATTTTAGCATTTCTATGTGTTTAAGTGAGTTATCTTCAGTAAAGTTAACAGTTTTCTTACCCAAGAATGTATTTCCAATAGACAATTATCTCTTCACATGTTGTAACGTGACATCCCCATTTTTTCTTATCTTGTCTAAATGTGAAGTTATCATGAGTGCAAATGCATGAGGAGAGTTACTATGTATGCAGGTGTCACCCTCCCATTAGTGGAAGGCTATATTTGCATAATGACATTGTCATACATCAGTGAAGTTCACATTAAACATGAATTTAGGTGAGAATTAGACCAAGGCAAGTAGCAATCAAACCTTACAGGCAGGTATGTAAGGAAAATAATGTCTTTGGGCAGAAGTATCTATCAAAAATGTTTTCAGATCAGTAACTTTCAGGGAAATATGAACAAATTTCAATGTTTAATTTTTGCACAACTCTGAGAGCCACACGTTTTACCCAAACATTTATTCTTTACTTTTCTCCTCATCCAAAGTTATTGACTTCTATTTGCTGAGAACCTGTCATCCCTCTAGAATGTAATTCTTTGTGTCTTCTACCTCAGTTCTATGTTTTATATTTTATTACCATTGTCCTTTATTTCCATTTTTTAGTAATGAAAATCAGCTATGCAAATAGCTGTAGGCATTGTACAGCAATTAAAGTGGTTTTAAAAGCTATTCATAGTTTTTCAGATATTGTCTAGATGGAGCTGTCATAGAGGGTAGTAAAGAAATATGATGGGAAGTTTAGAAAAATTAAGGAGTAATTACAGATCTGGAAATTATAGTTTATTGTTCTTTTTAATCATGAAAATGTATTTGTATTAATTAATGTGCGTGAAAGCTACAGAAATATTCTACAACAAAATGTGATGTAAGTTTTACTATAGTGAGTATAAAATTATACCATTGATTCAAATTCTTATTTATTAAATATTGTTAAGTTTACTATATTCAAACAATAAATATAAAATTATGTATTATTTATTGAAAATGAATTATGTTGTTTTTTTTACATAAATTAATCTCAACTTAGAATATGATGATGATGCTATTTTGAAAGATCATGTATTATATTTTGATAAATCTCTGACACTTTTGACATTTTTTTTTTATGATTATAGCCATAAGGTGTTTGACTGTTGCAATCAATAAATACCTTATTGTGTCAGTGGTAAGTTTACACATTTAAGTGCAAAAGTCCAAGATTTGATTTCACAAGGTATTTAGACAGATAACCTGTTGCATTGTTTTGTACTGTACTTTTCCAGTCCAGAAAGGGTTATTTGAGTAGCTTTGCACAAAATTTAAAACAAACCAAACCAAACTAACAAGGGAACCAAAGTGAAAAAAAAAAAAGTTTGATGAATGTTCATGTAATTTACTTGATCATGAATTTATGTTCTAAAGTGTCTACAGCTGAATATGATTTAATATGGTGAATAGCCATATTATTTATTTAGTTGTTATGAACCTTGTAAAATCAGTTTCTACAGTTGAATGTGACGTAGTTTTAACTGTGCTTTGTTTAGTAGCTAATTTGTGTATTTATCAGAGACTGCTTTATTAACCAGATCTGATATAAAAAAAATGTTGTTTACAACTGTTATGATGTTAACAAACTTTCTGATAATTATTTTTATATGTAAATCATCTTTTCATGATTAAAGTTTGATAATGTGAAAACATTTGTCAGTTTAAATGTGCTGATCTATGTCAACTTGCCATT
The DNA here is from genome assembly GCF_004210375.1 of Tachypleus tridentatus. NCBI lineage: Eukaryota > Metazoa > Arthropoda > Merostomata > Xiphosura > Limulidae > Tachypleus > Tachypleus tridentatus. Next base: position 135,414,291 of record NC_134833.1, on the reverse strand, counting down.
TTAACTCAAGTGTGGGTTCTAGAATACCTAAAATGACAAGGTTGTGAAAATCTGAATTAGCATTTTATGAAAAGTGTTTGATATTAAGTGGTTACCTAAAGATGTTTGTGGTAATTCCTTTTGTTGAAACACTTACCTTGTCTTATTTAACACCATTTGCTGAAATACTGTATATTAATAAGTGTCAGTGGGAAGGTTTATATAGCATTTATAATATGTAATGCCACTATGGTGTATTATGTTAATTGTAAGTTATGAAGCTATTTTTCTACTGTTTGCTACTAATCGGGGCCATATGATGCATAACGTTGAGTAATTTTATGTTTTCACCTGCTACAACACTCAGTGTGAAGAACTGATCTTAACACTTTTGTGAAACTGCTTACCTTTGATATAAATTATGTAGGGGACTCAAGCAATATGTTAGTGCAATTAATTGAAATGTAACAGGGTTTTTTGTTCACATTTCTTTTGCAAGTTTTATATTATTAGAGATCCTATATCCAACAAAGTCATGAGCCACAAGCAATTTAGTGGATAAACACTTTAGAAAAACAACCGATAAATAATGTTTGATCTATACTTGTATTTTAGTTCCACGTGCTGGTTCAAGGCTTTGCAAATAGGGAAGAAACCATAAGAGAGAAAACTAAATCTATTTGTAGGCTTAATAGATTGGGAGCAATTGCTTAAATATAATGTGTTTTTTTTTCTGATTTAGCAGTATAGTAATCTCATACACTATATGTTTGATTATGATAAAGATGATAGATCAATGATGTGGGATGTATGAAATAGTAATAAAAATAGGAAAACTACTTGGATATATCAACCTTATTATTTCTTGCTACATCAGGATTAGCTAATTAGAACTATTGATTGTAAGCACATTCCAATATCACTATCAGATGTTTAACATAGAGAAACTTAAGTATTTAACATAATAGTTCTAAACGGTATCCTCTCATTTAGTTATTATTTAATTCAAGGGAAACATTTTACTGATTTTCTTTGAGGGTAAAGGCTATTTATGCTGATAATAATATAGTGTGAAACTTATTTACACTGCTGGTAAGATAGTGTGAACATTATTTTTATTGGTGGTAATATAGTGTGAAAGTTATTTACATTGATGGTAGTATTGGTGAAGGTAATATATACAGATGATAATATAGGGTGAAAGTGATTTTCATTTTGTAAAATGTGTCTTTAAGAAGAAAGGGAAATACAATGTATAATAAAAATTATTGGTCAGTTTATATCACCAGGTTTCATAAATCTGTCTTCATACTGATAAAAACTCAAGCCCCATTTAAAACACTTTTTTAAAGTGAAGTTATGATGCAAAAGGTTATTATTCTCCTACATATAAGTAGTTATTTATGGTAACTATACAATTACCTTTCATTCAACATCGTAACAATTATTTCTGAATAGTAAGTTATGTGAAAAATGAGAATTGGTTTCTTGGACTAATGAGATTAGTGCATTTTCAAACATTAATAACTCATTATAAGTTGTGACAATTGATGTAATAGAATGTATTTAAATCTTGAGAACTTAACAAGTAAGCTGGAATAAAAAAGTTTACCAAATTAAAATACAGTTGTTCATGTGACTGGGATACAACAGTTACCTCTTAAAAGAAAGCTGTTTGGGGTAGATTATTCAACTGCAATAAAGATAATGTTGTGCATGTATTAGTTTTTCATGTAGTATTTTTACTCAGTGTAAGATATTACAATAAAAGAAATATTTTACAACAGAAGAGTATCAGTTAAATTACTGAATATTCTGAAACATCCACACAATTATTCCATTATAATTATTAATATAAAAACACACTGAACTGACTTCAAGAGCTGTTTGTGGTTTCTTCAGTCATTTGCAAGCATTCTTATGGTAGGTGGTAATAAAAAAAGACAGGATAAAAAAATAGGTGTTGTGTTTATATGCTGACTGTCAAGTACAGTTTTCATATAAAGCAGTTACTAAGGTGGGTTTTCACAATTAAAATTTAACATTGCTCAGAAAATAAAAATAAAAAAGCACTTAACATTAAACTTCTTTTTGGATTAGTTCTGAAGAGGGTTTAAGGAAAATTTATGGAAAATATAGTTTTATATTGAGAAACATGAATAAATTATAAAAGACTTGTAAAATATGTTTTAAAACTCATTTACTGATGGGTGGGTACTGTTACTGTCAGATTCATTGATGTATTTAGGAATAAGTGCTATTGAAAATTTTTTTACAGCTGATTTCATGCTTGTTACTACAGTTTATCAAGAGTGGGGATTATGTTTAGGATACATAGATCAAAGTTAAATGAATCACCCAATAATTAAAAGAAAGATATTACACAAAAATAGGCTATCTATAAAGTATATAAACTGCTAACTTCAGGGAGTAAAATATTTTCACTGTTGTGTTAGATGGAACGTATCGGCTTTATTTAATGTATCTAAAAACAAACACATTTCATTCATCCTGTTCTTAAAAGTTTGTTTTTTTTTTCATTATCACTTGTTATGAAATAAAGTTATAGATAGCACTTACGGAAAAACTATGGTGTAATTTATCTTTATTCCATTGTAATTTGTAACTTCAAAAAGTATCAACTTCCTTATTGTCATTAATGATAAACAATTTCTGGGAATGTTTCTTTTGTGCTACAGGAGATATTCTGTGCCTAAAGAGTAGATGGGAAACAGAATATATAAGAAATTAATTTATGTGGAAAAAACGTTTTAATGCCAATAAAATTGTGTGTAGATTTTACCTTAAAAGCATCAGCAATATGTTTTCTCAGGAAATAGCATGTTGAGTGTCATGTTTATTTACTTTAGGATATTTGTGTGGTGCAGGTATAAACATTTGCATACATTTAATCCAAAATGTTTGCTTAATTGCATATATGTCTTGATAACTAGAACTGGTTATACATTAGTGGATCCACTTGAGAATTAGAAAACAGTAAAACATTTAATGAATAGTAGATAGTGCGTCTGTTATATAGTGCCAGAGTAACTGTAGTACTGTTACTGTGGAGCTCAGCCAACTCTGGTTACGTTTGCCAAACTAAGGTTTATCTGCGGTGTAATCGTGGCCATTTCAGGAGAGTATCTTCTTATTGCATTTCTGATACACTGTAAAATAAATATCAAAACTTTATTTATAATGAGACAGTAAACCAAAAATTATACTGTTATGGCACACATTCTATGTAGTTTTCCATGATTTATTTCTATATGGCTTCATTGTCAAAATGTAAAAAACTACCATAATTGGTAACTGCCTACCTATGGAGAATTCTAAACATGGTTCACAACAAGACCCAAAGCAGGGTTAGTCGTTAAGAATATCGGTAATGATTTGTTTCTGTAGTACAGTGGGTTGAGTATGTTATATTGAACTGATTTTGAATATGCAATTCAACAGCTTGTGTGACAATGAAGTTGATATAAAACCAAGATGGAACAGAATGTATTAAATTACATTTTACCTTGTTTTTTACATTACTGTAATAGTATGATACCACTGAAAATTGATCATTACTATTGCAAAGGATAAAAGCCCTTTCTCATGCAACATATTGCTATTTTCTGGTTGTAAAACAGATGTAAAAAATATTTAGAATTTATAAGATGAGAGTATATTTTGTGCTAAATAGCATTAAAACACAAAGGTATATTGGATTAACTTTTAGCCCAGGGCCATCCAGTGAAAGACCTGAAACAAGTCATGCTCAAGTGAGAATCCATAACATGAAAGTAGTGGCAAAAGCAATCCATGTGCCCCAAGCAACAGTACACAACATAACAATGAAGGATATATATATATATATGGAAAAGTGACAGAAGTCACGTGTTTAAGTTGCTTCCTCAATGTGTCTGTTCACTATCACGTACCTCAAGCATCTACAGAATGAAATAAGTATTCATGCTACTCAGTATGGAAATATGCCATGTAAGTTGCTGAATGCAGTACCTATAAGTTTCTACAGGGTGTTCAGAGTGTCACTGTGCAGTTTTGTAATCAGCATTCATTCAGCCTATTCCAAGCCAGCAACTGATAGTAGTGTTGTGAAACAAAATAAGAAGGATCCAAGCCTGTATTAATGCCAATGGGGTTCACTTTCAACATTATTTATAATTGTTATTAATATTTACCTCCTGTATTCTATATTAAAACATATCTGTTAATAAATATATAAGTGCACAGTGACTTTCCAAACACCCTGTATGAGATTGAACTGTTGAAACAGTGTTGTGTCTGTACACTGGATGGCTGATGTAGGGTGATCAGGTGTCCTGGTTTTCCACAACAGCCCAGGTTTCTGTAGCTTCTCCCAGTGCTCTTAGAAAAGTTGTTGGGATATGCAAAACACCCTAATTTTATAATAAAGACATAAAACTCCCAGTCACCTCGAATCACAAATGTAGTCGGTCTTCTTAACTTCCTCATTCTTGTTGCACATACTCTCCTACCATGAAATTCTCCCAAAAGTTCTGCGTGTGGTGGGAAACCCAGTTCTACTTAGGTGTGAATGTGAAGAGTGTTAAGGCAATTCTCATTGTCAAAACACACCCCTCAGTGTGGATTCCTGTACATAGTGAGGGGACCTCCCAAGGAAGGTTCTATTGTTTCAGATTACCTCCTCTGGGATCTAAACATCCACTCATCTGTTTGCCGTGTGTGGCAACCCGTGAAAGGGAGGAGAGGATCCTGGTGGTTGAGGGGTCCAACCCTAACACACCACTTTGGCCTTGAATTCCTGTAGACAGGCGGCTTTTGCGTGGCCCCCTTGGGTCAGTTGGCTGGTCCACTTGGGCTAGAGTTAACTAAGTACCAGTGTTGGAAGTTCTCAATGGTGTTGTGGACATTGTGTCTGATGCTGGTGTTTGGGTATAATGCTCATGAAACCCTGGCGTTGCTGTAGTGTCCTTGCTTGACATTGTAGTGCATTCCCTCATAGGGCTCTATGGTGGGTAGGATCAGTGAGCACCGAAGTTTTCTTTTTTCCTATGGATCATCCTAATAAAAATTTAAATAATGAAAAAAACAGTCAACAGGTAAACGACCACGTCTTGAAGACTCTGATCAGCAATCTTCAACATCTGTACCACCAGTTGTACCTCATTTTCTCATTCTACATATCTTTAGGGCAAATGTCCCCCTTTTTTATTCAGAAGAGACTGGAGGGACTTGTTGGCTCTCCAAAGTCAGTAAAGAAGCTTTGATCTGGAGACATTGGTTGCAACATCCACATCCCAACACAGTGAACTCCTCTTGAATTCAAAGGCAATTGGGGATGTACCTATTGAGGTTACCCCTCATGCTACCTTTAATTCATCACGAGGAGTTATTGTTGAGAGGGATTTGAAGAACGTCCCTGAGTCAGAGATTCTCGCTGGTTTCTCCACTCAAGGAGTTTCTGCAGTGAGGAGCATCTCCACTCGCAAAGATGGAGTCACTGCCAACAAATACCCTCATTTTAACATTTACTTCACCACGTGCATCTGCCACCATCAATGCAGGTTATCTCATTTGCAGGGTTCGGCCATACATACCAAACCCTCTTTGATGTTTCCAATGTCAGAGATTCGGCCACTCAAAGACATCTTGTCATGGCTTCCTGACATGTGCTCGTTGTGGAGGCAAGGACCACGATGCCTATGACTGTGACATGAACCCACATTGCGTAAACTACAATGGTTCTCACCCTTCCTACTTTCGTTCTTGTCCTAAATGGTTAGAGGAAAAAGAGGTGCAACGTTTGAAAACGACTCATTACATTAATTATCCTCAGGCTCGGAAATTGCTGTCCACTGCTTCATCTCGGACATATTCTGCTGCTGCACTTCGTTCCACAACTACAGTGGGAGTACAGACAGATCTCTCTCTGCCTCCAAGAGAATCATTCTCAAAACAAATGAAAAGCCTTTTGACCTCCATGGTTAAAAAAGTTGATGAATCAACTTCTACACCCATCTCTGTTCCTCCCATACATTCCAACAAACCCCAAGATCCACATCCTTTGGTTCCAAATACAGGCATTTCTTCATATACATCTTTTTCTCCCACCCCAAGTTGCAAAACAATCATTCGTTCACGTCCTCAGTCACTGGAATCCCCTTCCAACAACAAAGACCTGCCCAATAGACCCAGGGCAGGATCCATAAGGGTCGATAGACCTCCCTTGAATAAAGAGAATAAAGAAAAAGACATGACCATGAACAAAAGGGTTTTCCACCCTACTCACCTACACATAAATATAAATGGCCACCTTGATACAATGGAACTGTTGAGGTTTACATTCTAATCTGAATGACTTCAAAGCACTGATTGCTTCCTACCATCCTGTATGTTTTCCTTACAAGAAACATTTCTAAAACCTGCCGATACAGTCACCTTTCAGCAGTTTTCTCTGTACAGAAACGACAGGCTGTGTGATGGACCAGTACCTGGAGGGGTGGCTCTGTTGGTTAATCAGTATGTGCCCACCCTGTCTTTGTTACTCAACACATCCTTGGAGGTTGTAGCCATCTGTGTTTCCTTGGGTCATACCATCACTGTTTGTTCTCTCTACCTGTCACCTGGAAAGATTATGATCAATCAGACCTTGATGCTCTCATTAAATAGTTGCCATCTCCCTTTCTAATCCTGGGGGACTTTAATGGACATCATACCCTCTGGGGAAGTGCTGTTATTGATAGGAGGGGTGGCTCTGTAGAGCGTATGCTCTCTGATCACAATCTTTTTGTTTTCAATACTGGTTCTTCTAAGCATCTATTCAATTCTTTACCGCTATTGATCTCTCATTTTGCTCCCATTTTTCATGGATGGTCGACAATAATCTACTAGGCAGTGATCATTTTCCTAGACTTTTGAGAGAGACTGGCCGTGGTCAGTACCACCCAACCTGTGTACCCTGGTGGAAGCTGGGTCAGACAGACTGGTCCACTTTCACTGCTCTCGCAGAACTTGATCTTGCCATCGTCTGTCAGCCATCAATAGACGACTGTGTGGCAGCAGTAACTGACTGTATTATACAAGCAGCTGCTCAGTGTATTCCTAAAACCTCGACACGTTTTCCAATGTATCCTTGTCCGTGGTGGAATCCTGCCTGTCACATGGCACGGGAAGCTCAAAAACGGGCCTGGGATACTTTTCGTAGATATCCCACACTTTCAAACCGCATCACATTCCACCAAGCCCGTGCACATGCTAGGTGGGTGAGACGTCAAAGAAGTAGCTGATGTCCAGAGCATCGCCGATATTCTAGGTGAAAGCTTTTGCCACGTATCTAGCACTTCTGCTTGTTTCTCCACCTTCAGGCCATCAAGACTCGGGCAGAGCATTCACCTCTTTTCTTTCAAACTGAGTATCTCTTTGATTATAATCGTCCCTTCACACTGGTGGAACTGAAACTGGCCCTTCATCGTTCTGGCAGTACATCTGTTGGGCCAGGTGATGTACACTATGACTTGCTGCGCCATCTGTCTTCTGCTTCTCTTGATATTCTTCTCATTGCTTTTAATTGGATTTGGCAGGAGAATGTTTTTCCTAATGCTTGGTGCCAGGCTATTATCTTATCTTTTTCTAAGCCTGGGAAAGATCCCAAGATTCCTTCAAACTACCGTCCAATTGCTTTGACAAGCTGTCTGTAAGACCTTAGAGAGGATGGTTAATACTCGTCTTGTTTGGTTCCTCGAATCAAACAACCTCCTCTCGCTCACCCAGTGTGGGTTCCAATGACAGTGCTCCACCATGGACAACCTGATTCAACTTGAAACATCAGTTCGAGAAGCCTTTCTCAAAGGACATCTTCTACCAATATTCTTTGACATTGAGAAGGCTTACGATACAACATGGAGATATGGCATTTTGCAAGACCTCCATATATATGAGTTATGTGGCCATTTGCCTATTTTTATTAAAAATGTTTTTAATGGACAGGAGATTCCAAGTTCATATGGATTCGACATTTTCCCGTTCTTTTCTACAGGAACTTGGGAGTCCCTCAGGGCTGTGTTCTGAGTGTCACACTTTTCAGTGTAAAATTTAATGCCATCACTGAACAACTCCCTCTCACTGTTGCAAACGGGCTTTATGTCGATGACATTCACATCTCGTGTCAGTCGTCGAACATAAGGTATATTGAACAGCAACTACAAACTGCCTTCCGATCGTGTACTAAAGTGGAACATGGCAAAAGGCTTTAATTTCTCTCTCTCCAAAACCGTTTGCATGTACTTATCTTTGACCGTAAGCTGACCTTTATACCACACTTAAAGCAGCTGTGGGTCAAATGCACAAGAGCATGAAACATCCTCCTTGTCATCTCTTTAATTTTCTCATTAAAGATGTGATCTTTTCAGTCAGTATTTGAAACCTAAAGTAAAATTGGTTTGTAAAGCCCTTGTGCCATTTACTTAATGTCTGCCTGTTATTTGACAGTGATATAGATAGGTAGGTAAATTGAGTCAGGTAATAAGAAATACTTTCTTATCTGTTTTCATATTTATCCTTTTCATGATGCAATACTTTGAACATGTGCCATGATTTTTACATTTACCTTTTTTGATTTTTGCCTGCCCACCTGACATATAAGCATTCAGGTTAATAGCATGTCACACACACACATGTATATCAAATATAAAGAATGTAGCTGGTTTATCTTAGAAACATAACTATAATATAAGGATTATAATGTTTTCATGTTGGGTGATGACTTTATATGCAAATAAGTGATTTTCTTTAAACTACATTAGTTCTGTGTACCAAATTTTGAGCATTCTACAAATAAAATATTGTGTGTGTTAAAAGGTAGTACTGGCTCTATTATTTGAATGGCATTGAATATAACTTGATTTTGTAATCCTTTTAACTTCTCCCTCCTGGCTTAGCAGTTGATTTGAAATCATATGATATCAAAATTCTGGGTTTGATGCCTACCTGAGGATTTATAATGCTGTAATTAAACTTTGGTTCTCATGTTGGGAAGAGTGCAGATTGTGTATCTTTGTATTAAACACAAAAAAAAAAAATGTCAGTTTATTTGTCACTTTCACAGTTGTTATATATTTGCAACAAATAATTTGAATGATTTATTACTCCTTTAACATATCAGTTTTTGATTAAGTCTAGTAATAATAAACGTTCAATATAGTGGATATTTGAAATTTTCTTCAATCTAGGCTAAGTAGAATTTCATTTAAACTTCAACTGTGTGTTTGTTTCTCTGAGGAAAACTTTGATAAGAGGTAATATAATTAAAACTGTAGGAAGTGGGAATTCTAAAAAATTTGTTTTCAGCATATAGATGCATCAAACACGGTTGTACAGTTGTCTTATTTTGAAAGAAAACCATGTTCACAATAAGACAGAGGGTGACAAGTGAAAGTTTTTTGGTATCAAACTGATGTATACTATTTCATCAGACTGTTTTCTGTATATTAACAATACAGTGTGATCTAGACAAGCACATCAGTCTTTCACAGAGCATTCTGAACAAGAAATAAATTTCCATAGGAATTTATTCAATCAAATGTTTGTCATAAATCCCCAAAATCCAAGTTATACGAGTTGGATCAGTCTAAGTTTGAAAATTTAACTAATACGTACGCCATGAGAAAATTTCTTTCTTGACGTGCTCTGTCGTATGCACAAACTTTAACAATACAATTGCAATTCAAAGTCTGGTATATCCTGTTAATTAACGAAGACCTTAAAGTTAAGTTGTGAAACAATCACAAAATTTGTGTACTAGGGCTGTACAAGGATCATGTTGTTTTATATGTATATATATATACATTAAAATTACACATTATATGTATATGAAATTCTATTTTTTTCTTTTGTTTCCCCAATGTGAGTAAAAGTTTCTTAAGAATTCATATTATTATATATTTCGGGAAGTTTTTTTGCAATGAATTTTGCACAATTTCTCAAAAGACAGAATGCACGAGTAGTCGCTGATTTTGAAGCAATAGATTATAGGTAAAACGTATTTATACCATCCACCAACAACATTATAGGCTACTTTGTACCAACGAATACTGGGATTACACTAGCGTATTTGGTTATGGGCTTCAATAATGCCACCGCGAATTTAGAATCAAATGCTAGAGTCATCGTCGAGTTTATGAGAATCTAATTTGAGTTTTGGTTAAAAGGTGTCGCCGTGTGTATTTTAGAAGTTTTAGATTTAAACACTGTTAATAAAGAAGCATCGGATTTTTTTTTTTAATTTTCAATAAAAATATAAATAGATAAAGTAACGAATTAATCACGCATTATTATGGTAACTAATTTGTACATCAACGAAATAATAATATAAATATATACATAAAAATAAAGTTACTTGAGATGACGTCATATGGAAGAAAAAAGTTTCATTTTAATTAAATACTTGTTGCGAATGTCAGATATAACTTAAGACATCTCTAAAACGTTTTATTAGTTATATCAAGACACGATAATGTGTTGTGCGGTGAAAACAATCTGCTGTAGTACATTGTTATAAACGGGAGTGATAGTTTAACAGTTTTCCATCTGTATCTCAGATTGTGGTAATCAGAACTATCCCACAGTTTTAGTAGATGTGGTCCGCTGAACCCTTACTTCACATATCAAATCTCAAGACAATTCGTTAAAAAATGAACAAGATATCTCCAATTTTGATAGTTTCTTATTATTATATAATTTAATTTTCTTCGCATCAAAACTACGGAAACTATTTAGTGGAAAATCATCCTTTGATGATGATGTTTTCAAATTCGGTACACTGATAGATTTTTTTCAATCTATATTTTAAGAGTATTATTTGGTGTAAATATATGCTACGTGTGCAAAGTTTTTAAACAAAAAATTATACATTTGACGTACATTTGTCACTTAATAATACGCAAAAGTCATCTGAACTATCGGTTTTTGATTTTTATTCCAACTTTAACTAGGAATGATCGAAGACCGTTTTTTCTTTTTTTTTTTTGTTATTCAGATTAAACACTGCAGACTTAGATCTGTAAAGCTATAAGGTGAAAGGGCGTGTAGATACTTAGGTATTTCTTAGGCCAAGCAAGTTAAGCAGTATTATTCATTTCCTTTTTCTCAGCATAAATTTACTACATCTTATAAAATTATCATAATTAAAGAGCGTTTAATGTTACGTAGTATTAACTTAAGCAATTACCATAAATAGCAATGCTTGATACTGCTCTAGTGATTACGAGAGGGTGATAACAAGAAACTGTTCACCTGAATTCCATGGAATTACAATAAAATAATCAATTAACACTGTTTTCGAGATTTAAACTACTACCATATATTTACATAATCTAGTTGGTTATATATAGTATAGGTCTCTTTCGAGGAAATGCACTATTTTACTTGCTGTAATTTGTTGGTGTGTGTTTTAGCCACTATAATACCCCAAGATGAACAGAAAAACGCGGTCCAGATAACTAATGAATGGATATTTGCTGTAAATTATTATCAATGCTTTCAGTGTAGTTACTGTTTTAACTTCCAATCTTGATTTCATTCCTTGAAGTCTCACACTCAATTCTTTTCTCGCCTCATCATTTTTTTGTTTTGTTTCATATCTGTGGTGTTTCTGATTAGATTATTATAACTAAATAAGGTTTGGTAGAGATATTCTCTACATCAAATAATGTATTTAAATCTTACCTCTACTTTATAGTACAAAGTGTACCGAAAAATTCTGAGGTTAATGTTACACCAAAGATGTCACCGAGTAAAATTATAACAAGCTTCGTCAGTTTTTGTTTTACGGCAGAGGTTAGAGCCGGCATGTCTAGGTGGGTTAAGACGTTCGACTCGTAATCAGAGAGTCTCGAGTCCGCGTCGTACCAAACTTTACCATGTCGTAATATGTTCTTAATATTATTATTATTTTTGATTATCCAAACCTAACAGCAAGTCGTAAAATTGTTTAGTCAATACAAACGAATTTCTTTACGTGAGATAAATAAATATTTTTAATTTTATGAAATTAAAGACGTTCATGTATCGAAAAAACGCTCGAAGTTTACTAAATATAACTACTTAATCGTGGTCTTTTAAGTTGCCAGCATTCAAAAATAATAATTGAGAAACAACTGTACAGAGGGAGTGTAATTCGTACAATCGTGCTTTTGTTATTCATGTGATATTACTTAGTGATACTGTGTTTTTGTGTGTTAAAGTCGTTGAATCTTTCTATAAAATTATAGATATTCATTAAGTATTATGGGCGATCGTCAGAAATCTGACCTACGCATATTTTCTAAACGTATAGGTTCTCATAGGTTTCGTATTCAATTAGACATATTATTTGTTATACATGGTTTGAGACCCGGCTATTTGTGGGATAAATGCCTCGCTTCACTTGAAGAGATACTTTACAGTGGTGCACAAACTTTTAGAGTCAGGGGCCACAAACGGACTTTTCGTAACCGTTGGGGGCCACAAAAAAAATGAAGATTAAAATCGTCCCACAGTTGTTTCACACAAGATTGACACCACGTTTAAAAACACACAAATAACGATTACATCAAAGAGTTTGCACAATATTCTAAGAAATGTTATGATACGTCAACTGTCACAAAGTCAGTTTAATGGATGGTGCTGCATGTCACCTACGAGCTTAGAAATGTCCGACTTGATGTTTGACGTTGAAAGACGTAATACTGCTTTCAGATGATCATCAGTCAGCTGATTGCAAGTGTTGTTTTTGTTCAGTTTCATATGTGAGAAAGCCTGTTCGCAGCAGTACGTGTTGCCAAACATGCTGGTGTGGACAAGTGCGTTCTCTTTTAGATTAGCAAATGTATCAGGCAACGTTTTGTTGAAGTCAAGCAAACTGTTTTCTCGGTAAATAGCACGCAGTTCATCAGTTGCCTGGAGATCAGTAAGTTCGAGCTGAGATTCTGCTGACAAGTCATCCACTGACACACTGAACGGATCAGTAAAAAGTTTCATCAACAATCTGCATTGATCAAAGTCATGAAACCGTGCATTGAAGGATTGAATCAAGGTATCAGCTTCCCAACATAAACTTGTGTGTCAATGTGCTGATTCTTCTACAGCTGTAACTGAAAAGTGGGAAAGTGCACGAAGTTGCCTGATGCTGCTTGCTGCCGAAACAACTGCAACTTTATCCTGAAAGCTAAGACGTGATTTGCAAGCTCACAGACAAGCTGATTTTTGCCTTGCAACTTCAACTTCAAATCATTCAAGTGTTGTATCATGTCAATCAGAAAGGTCAAATCAGTTTGCTATGCTGGATCAGTTATGAAAATCACTTCTGTGTCTTTGTTCTTGCTTCTGAGGAATTCTATCACCTCATCAATCAACTACCAGAATCTTCTGATCTGAGCATCTTCCCTCGACTCAGCCAGCGTACTTTACAGTGATACACAAGGTCACCATAGTCTGAATCAATTTCTTCAAGAAGACTTCGAAAAAGACAGTGATTGAGCCCTCCTGATTTGATGAAATTAATGGTTTTTGTCACTAATGCCATCAGTGCCTGATAACCAAGTTCTTTACTGCACAGGTTCTATTGGCGAATAATACACTGCAACTTCACCAACTGTCTGTTCTGCTTTCCTCGATGCCTCAACAACAGTGCTACCAGCCCGCTACTTTCTCTGGTTATGGCTGGTGCTCCATCAGTTGTCACACTTACCAGTTTCGTGATATCCAATGAAACACTACTACACAGTCGTACTGTCTCCTCGAATAGAGCAGACCCAGTTGTCTGACCCTTCATGGAACCCATGCCGATTAGTTCCTATATGATATCAAACGATGACGACACACCACGAACAAAAACTAAACAACTGTGCTGTTGAACTGATGTCAGTCGGCTCGTCCGCTGCCAAAGAGAAGTAGACAAAGTTGGCTGCTTTATTTGTAAGCTGCCTTATCACATCTGCTGAGAGGTGTGAAATTCTTTGTTGAACTGTCACACGATTCACAGCCACCGTCTGTAGCTTGCGAACTACTTCCGGACACAATTTTTTCGATGCAGTAATCATACATTGCTTGACAAAATCACCATCAGTAAACGGTCAGCCAGATTTTGCTATCATCAACGAAATATCGTAACTGACCTCACATGCTGCACCTAAATCTGCTGACTGCTTTGAGCAAATGTTCTGCTGGTGATTCAGCGACCGCCGCATAGATTCAATTCGAGCTGTTCGTTCATCACCGACAACGTTGTGGAAATCTTTATGCTTCGACTCTTAATGACGCTTTATATTGGATACCTTTGCCACTGCTACTGTCGAATGACACAGTTGACAAATCACGTTCATCTGTTGTTGAACAAAACAGTATTACACAGTCCAAGCATCAGGAAACTGCCGGTTTTCGTCGACAACTTTTCTTTTACGATTAGCTGCCATTTTTGTTATGAAATAATATCAAAATAGGGTTCAAAAGTAAATCTCGAAGAACAATTGGAACGCGTGAGATTTCGTAATTATGGAAATATTTCGTCATTGCGCCAATGATTAAATGCCTATGCATTAACGAGATTTGCTTGTTAAATTTTCTTTATTGCTCGACACAAATATGGAACCATCCAGTATCTAATCTAATGCATATTCTTTTATAACACTTAATCTTCGCGCAGGCGCGAACTCTCTATGTTTGACTTTCCCGTTGGACATCGCGGGCCACTCGGCGACTTGTCGCGGGCTGGATTTTGTACATCACTGAGATACAAAATTTTGTCAGGGCGTTCAGTGCCCGTTTCAGTACTTCTAAGTGTAAATATAGATACAATATGTTGGACGTTTTAGTGTTGGAAGAATCAGTGTTTGTGATTTACTTACAAGCGTTAGTTGGCCATTTAGGACGTTTAGTAAATGATTCCAGTTTTCCATTTATCAATGTGTCATTCCACCTAGAAAACCCTGAATTAGTTTCAGTTGGGCAAAGTCTTACGATGAATGTCATACGAAATGTTGAAAACGAACTGAGAAGGTATTTGGAGCTACAACAGCTAACTGAATCTAACCGTGAACCTTCAGTAATAAAGCTTGATTGTGATAATTTATGGAACTTGACAGCATTATTTGGTATTTTATTAAATTTTCCAGTGATTTACTGGTATAATTTAGAGACCCAAAGAAAAGGTGATAATTGCTTAGGAATGACTACCCTTAGAGTATATCGCATGATTTGCCACATACATTTCACGGGAAGCTTAATACATTATGAAATTTTGTCATTTAGTGTACCCAAATGTGTTTATTCACAAATTCAAGAAAATATATGTTTGTGGTTTTTCATGCTTAAAAATATTGTATCAAGTTTATGCTGTGCATCTTTTAAAGATATTGAACTTATTAGTGAGGAAAAGGTTTTGCCCACTGTTGCCTTATAAATTGATGTATGAATTGAAAAATACCATTTTCACATTAGTTTTTTGAAAGTGAAGTATGTGTGCTTTCTAATATATGTTTATAATTTACTGAAAGTAATTATGCCAACAAGCATATATAGTGCTCCAATAATTAATACCACTAGCCATGATGTGCCACAATTTCCAAACACTGACTGAAATATTTTTTTATTACCTAGAGAGTAAGTTAGTTATTTCAAAGTGTAGTATGTGTGTTTTTAATACAAATTTGTGAACTCCAAAAGTTTCACAAATTTTGATTAACAATACCTACCTCACCATCAGCTTAAATCTTCTGCATGTTTAAAATTTAAAGAAAAGTAATTATACTAAAATGCAAATATGTTACCACGAGTGCTTATTTAGTCACAATTACAATACATTCACTAAATTTTTTTTTAATTACCTAGAGAGTAACCATCTTTTTCCCACTTTCACTATTATTTTTAACTCTTTAATTTCACTGTTCAGTTTAACTCAGCTTTGAATAGTTTGGAATCAAGTTGTATATAGTTTTCCTATACCCTATTGTAGTAGCCTTTAATCATAGTTCAAATTTTCATCAACGAGATTTTGATTTTAGTAGCTGTTCTCTTAACTGTTTTTGTCATATTGATTCCTTCTTGTAAAATAGAGGACCAAATTACATTTTGCAGTTTTGAGTAAACTTAACCACGATAATATAAAGTGAGAATAATGCTCTTATTTTTAAACTCAAAATTGTCACAAACAGACTACAGATCACAGTCAGTTTTTCATCACAACGAAATTCCAAACCTAAAGTTTGAGGGATAAGTGAGCCACATGATTTCTTCTTTTCTACACCTCAAGTAGGCTACTTTATACTTGAACATTATTTTGCACATTCAAACTAATAACTAGCTAGTTCCTTTTAAGTACCCATTCTGTTTACAAGAGTGTTAACTAAATGTAATGTAATTATTGAATAAATATATATTCTCTTCCTAGTTGTAGAAAAGTAAATTATAATAGCTTTCTACTGCTACACCTGGACTTCAGAGTCATAGAAACATTTGTCTTAACCCTCCTCTGCAAATTACCTATAAAAGAATGAAGAAAAACACAAGTAAGTTTGAGAAATATTTTGATATATATACTAAATGAAGGTAATATCCTGCTTCACTAATGTCAGGCTCTTATGTAATATATATTTGGAAAGTTTAAGACATATTTATGAGTGCTGCAATTTTGGTCAGAAGAATTATCCATTGGATACACTACATCACAATAAAACATTATGAAAAACATTTCAGAATATAGCGTAATAAAGATATATTCACTTCTAGTTACAAAAAGGGTAAAATTATACATTTTCAACTGCCACGCTATATGGAGGAAACAATATTTCCTCTAGGAATTTAAAAAATGCTTAACTTTCTTTAAAAAGTAAAACATAATTTTAAGAGAATTGTAATTTTTTTTAATTCAAAAGATTAGTAAAAGCATTACAAGATTCTAACTTGACTCCTTATGGTTTATGTTAGCACTATGAAAACAATGTTATGTCCACTAGGATGTTTCTGCATCACCCTTATGAAAAAGATTTTCATCTCAATAAGTAAGAAAGTATACATAGGAATTACTAGACATGTGCATTACACTCTTTTGTTAAATGTGCCTTATGCTTATTTCTCATTTAGCTTATAAATGTGCACAACAAGCATTGGTGCCTGTGTTAACGTACAGGATTTGGAGAATGTTTATCTTATGCTAGTATATGTTGTTGAAGTCATTGTTTCACATTACTGGACTCTCCATTGCATGTTGGAGAATGTTTTTACTAGCACCAGTCTGTAAATGTTAAGAAAACGTCTGAAAATTCCGACTTCTCTACTTCTAAAAGTGACCAGGTTATGTGGATGACAGTTGCACTCTGGAAGTTTTGATTCTATCTGACTACATTTATAGTAGATGATTCTCTCTGTTCAGTTCAGATTAGACTTGAATTCATTGGATATGTTTCTAGTTATCAGATGTAAAATTGTGGTGATATTATACATTTGTGTACATGCTCAACTGATTCACCTTGTGTTATACACGAAAACATTGTTTTATCCAACAGTCAAACTTTATATCCAGTCATCACTTCAGTTATGTCAGAATTAAGATTAACTTTCTCATACTTTTTCTTTCTACCCTCTAACAAGTTAGAACTACAGACACTGGATATGTTGGTCGTCTTTCTCTGACGAAGTGGTCATCTGATGCTTCATCAGGAATGTTAATTATTTGGCTGAGTGATGAAAGTTCTTCAGAACAATCTATAGACAGCTTGCTGGAATAATTTCTTTCAAATGTGTACAACAGCTCCATGAATAGCTAGTGTAACTTGTGCTTTCAGTCAGTGCACAATATAAATGGTAACAATGTAGTGAATCTGAATAGAATAGAACTTGTTTTAATGGGTTTGCTTTATTTATTTTTCTGTGGTACTAACTGTTATGAGTGAATGGGTTTGTGTGTGGCAATGCAGTAAGTTTGCTAGTTAACTACAAGTATTGGCTAAGGAAATAAGTATTCGTTAATGTATACCACTGAATTTGGCTTAAACTGGTATAAGATGGTAATGGTGTGAATGTTAATCCAACCTAGGAAAATCATAGCAAACAAATGTTGGTTCACTTAAGTTCTGCCAAATTACTTATTTCATAATGCCTTAAATTAAGTTTAGTGAGAGTACAAATGTTATTCTTGGCTAGGAGAATTTGAGAATGAAAATATTGGTTCAGTTGAATTTTGTGAGACTACTTGTTTCATAATGCAAATTAAGTTAGGGTTTACAGGTCAAAAATGGCAGCATACTAATACACCATAATTACATAATCATTGATAAGTAGTTCACACTAGCAGCACATATTGGTTATTAAAGTAATGAAGTACTATATCAGAGGTGATCTGTCTGAAACTGCTAACATTTGTGATGTATTGTTGAGTTATGTGTATGTGGCATTATATGCATTTAGTGTTACAAATGCATGTTAAAAATTACACAAGAAGACTATTCATTAAAAATAAATTAGTAAGCAACACTTGAGTAAATTAAAGCACTTGATCAGGATATAAGATCTCGAAGTATAAGGTTAATTTTGACTGTTGGCCTGTGAAGCATTGTTTAAAAATATGGAGAATATTTTAGTTTTGAAACTGAAATATTTGGCAGGTAGTGATTTTTATAGAAAAGGTTTACTTACAACTTTCAAATTCTCATATGCCACAAATATATGGAATGCTAAACAATCCATAAAACAAATGTTTCTTTGCAGCATAATGTTTTTGCATTTAAGACTTATAACTATTAAAAGTGATGATTTAGCTGTTACTACTATAATTAGAAAACATATTTTCCTTGTGAAATGTAATTCCCAAACAATGATAGTGTACACAGTTTTCTGTTTGGTTGTGAGTAAATGTTTTTCAGTCATGCAGATTGAAAATATTCCTTAAAAAAAGGAATTATTGTCTTATCACTTCAGTGCAAGGTGCAGTTATTATGCACAAGAATACAGACCATACACCAGACAATGATAGTAAATAGTATTGAATAACTGGCTACTCTGTCGTGTTTCATTGCAACCTGAAGATGAGAGCCACAAGGCAGGCAAGTCTGCCTAAGAATTACCAATAATGCATCAGCTGATAAGGTGCTCCAATGGTCATAAGCAACCTCAAGACAAAAAACAATGCTGATAGTCTTTGATTAACTTTACAAAAAATTGAACAAAAGCCTTTCCCACTTCTTTTGGTTTGGAGGTAGTCTTGATCATGGATAGGACATTGTCTCTCTGGTTGGTGAATACCTAAGTAACCTGTAGGGACTGTTCCTCTGGTCTTAAATGCCCTCATAATACTTAATCATATAGGCTCCAACTATGCTAAGTTTCAGGGGAAACCTTATTGTCCTTTCTGTGTGTTTCAGACAGCATTTTAGTCATCTTGGGCTTGCTCATGGTTGCAGGGTGATGGTTATTAATCACCTTCACAGCATCAGCAGAAGTTTGGGATCTAAGAAAGGACTATCTGTTGACCAAAACAATCTTGCTGTAGGCTCTCTTACCCTTGATCCATATTCAACCTCCTTTAGCTTATACACCCTTCAACTTGTGGAAAATACCATCCCAACAAAATCAGATGCTTTGTTTACTTAATAGAGTGTTGGAAAATCCAGCTTCACACCAACGTTAAAAAAACATAAATACCTGTAATAATAACATCTGTGTTCACTCTATCAAAATTTCACCCTGTTGCTCCATGGTATTTTTCAGTACATGGATTTCTCACAGAACAATACATTGGAACCACTGAACAGGAGTTCTGTTCAATACTAGCTGCAGAATATAGTTCTCTTACTTTCCAACTTCTAAGTTCATAACATAAAAGTTTCAACACATTTCGTATGAACCCATGTAAGATAAAAAGAAAAGATGTTCAAATAAAAAATAGCTCTCAATGTTAAAATCTGTAAGCTAAAATGTAAACTACAAGTTAGATCTAATTAAAAGCTAAATCTTTACAAATGTTAAATATACTTTATCAAAATTTTGGATGTTTTAAGAATCTGCCTAACAGGGTAGAATGTGGTTTTAAATACTAATGTACAGTATATAAGCAAAAGAATGTTACTCATGATGTGCACGTCACACTCTTAACCTGGTACCATCTGATTCTCTTACAGAAAAGACAAACCTGTATTTGAAGGTATCATGAATGAAGTGTCTGTCCTGCAAAAGAACATGCGTAATGACCAGTTAATAAATCCTAGTGTTGTGTGCAGCTTCAGTAAGGAAAGGTTGTTTACTTGAGTGATACCATATGTCCAAACTGAAATGAAATAAAAATGTATGCATTATCTTTGGAAGTAGCAAATCTGTGCTGTCATTATGTACCACACTTGAAAGTGTAGTTCTTAGCTGCTTGTATAAGATGATCAGATTTTCAAATTATAAAACCAGGACTCACTCAGATTTTCAAGCCTTAAGGCTTCCATCATTTTAGGGATTATTATGAACAGTTAATTATGCTCATAAATGTCTAGTGATAAGAATACTTTTACTTATATTAATGGTGCTTCAAATGCCTCTCTGACGAACGATTTTTTTTTATCATCTTCTTGTTGGTCAGGAGTTTGTCCTAAAATTTTGAGCAGCTGTAATTTATGTTCACCCCTGAGTTATTTTAACCAGTTTCATCACAGCTTTAAAATCAAGTATATGCTGTAAATAGCACCTGTCAATTTGCATTTGTCTCTCTTTGATGTAGAGGGTACAAAATTATGTTCTCAGTTAAATTATGTAATCATGTTACTACAGTCTGCCTTTAGCCAACTATAGGGACAGGAGAAAAGACTATACCAAATCAATTAATGCTGTGCTCAGCATGGCCAGATGGATAAGGCACTCGACTCGTAATCCAAGGGTCGCGGGTGCGAATCCCCGTCACACTAAATATGCTCGCCCTTCCAGGAGGTGTTATAATATTCGTTGGAAAAAATAGCCCAAGAGTTGGCAGTTGGCTGTGATAACTAGCTGCTTTCCCTCTAGTCTTACACTTACATTAGGGACGGTTAGCGATGATAGTCCTCGTGTAGCTTTGCGCAAAAGTAAAAAAAACAACACAAACATTTAAAACTGTTTAATAACTTCCCTACTTTTATCTATTGAATTACAGTTTTCAGAAATTTCAGTATTAAATACAAATATAACAATTTACAAATTACAGCCATGAAGAAAATTGACTGAGTGGAACGGCCTTTCCTCTGTCGAGATACGAGGAAGAGATCCAGTGGCTGTGAAAAGATTAGTCAAAGTCGAATGGAACCTGTCGAGGGTATGAAAAGACCTCAATAGTCTGTAGTCGTCAAACTTGGAAGCACAACTGACAGGGTTAAAGTGAACATAACGATGCACCAAACACTTTCTGGAGTAAATGCGAATTTTGTATTTTTTAATTTAATTTTAATTTTTTAATTTGTAATTTTAATTTAGTATCTTCATAAGCAATGAAATGCTTTCGTTGCATGTGTAAAAGAACAATATTTCAAATATTTTGTAAGTATGTATTTATTCCTTTTAATTTGGTATACAAATTGTAAGTTAAATGCAACACGAGTGTCTCCACGGTAAGCTCTTTTTTTTTTTTTTTTACTAAATGTTTATTTTATATGTTTTTCAAGTAAAGCTTTATTGCGTTGTTTGCTTTGTTAACTGGCCTGGCATGGCCTAGCGCGTTAAGGCGTGCGCTTCGTAATCTGAGGGTAGCGGGTTCGCGCCCGAGTCGCCCTAAACATGCTCGCCCTCCCAGCCGTGGGGGCGTTATATATGTGACGGTCAATCCCACTTTGCGTTGGCAAAAAGGTAGCCCAAGAGTTGGCGGTGGTTGGTGATGACTAGTTGCCTTCCCTCTAGTCTTACACTGCTAAATTAGGGACGGCTAGTACAGATAGCCCTCGAGTAGCTTTGTGCGAAATTTAAAAAACAAACAAACAAACTTTGTTAACCACCACAAACTTTATTTATGTTAAACGATTTAGTCTTTCGTGTGTAGTTATTTT
Organism: Tachypleus tridentatus; assembly: GCF_004210375.1. Lineage (NCBI taxonomy): Eukaryota > Metazoa > Arthropoda > Merostomata > Xiphosura > Limulidae > Tachypleus > Tachypleus tridentatus. The sequence goes on along the minus strand of NC_134833.1, from coordinate 135,392,296 downwards.
TTCTTTTTTACTACCCCTCGGTGTGGATTCCTGTACGTGGTGAGGGGACCTCCCAGGGAAGGTTCTGTTCTGTCTGGTTACCTTCTCTGGGATCTAAACATCCACCCACGTGTTTGCCGTGCGTGGCGACCCGTGAAGGGGAGGAGAAGATCCTGGTGGTTGAGGGGTCCAGCCCTAACATACCACTTTGGCCTCCAATTCCTGTAGACGGGCGGCCTTTGGGTGGCCCCCCCTTGGGTCAATCGGCTGGTCCACTTGGGCTAGAGTCAACCAAGTACTAGTGTTGGAAGTTCTCAACGGGTGTTGTGGACATTGTGCCTGATGCTGGTGTTTGGGTATAGTGCTCACGAAACCCTGGCGTTGCTGCATTGTCCTTGAATGACTTTGTAGTGCGTCCCCTCGTAGGGCTCCATGATGGGTGGGGTCACTGGGTACCGAAATTTTTCTTTTTTTCCTATGGATCCTCCTTCAAAAACTTTAAATACAATCGTGAGAAAACAGTCAATGGGTAAGCGACCACGTCTTGAAGACTCTGAACAGCAATCTTCTACATCTGTGACACACGTACCCCATTTTCTTTTATTACATTCTCTTTCGGAAAAACCTTTAGGGCAATTGTCCCCCTTTTTTATTCAGAAGGAACTAGAGGTACTTGCTGGCTCTCCAAAGTCAGTAAAGAAGCTTCGATCTGGAGATATATTGGTTGAAACATCCACATCCCAACACAGTGAACTCCTCTTGAATTCAAAGGCAATTGGGGATATACCTATTGAGGTTACACCTCATGCTACTTTGAATTCTTCATGAGGAGTTATTGTTGAGAGGGATTTGAAGAACGTCCCCGAGTCAGAGATTCTCGCTGGTCTCTCCACTCAAGGAGTTTCTGCAGTGAGGCGCATCTCCACTCGCAAAGATGGAGTTACACTGCCAACAAATACCCTCGTTTTAACATTTACTTCACCACGTGCACCTGCCACCATCAAGGCAGGTTATCTCATTTGCAGGGTTCGGCCATACATACCAAACCCTCTTCGATGTTTCCAATGTCAGAGATTCGGCCACTCAAAGACATCTTGTCGTGGTTCCCTGACATGTGCTCGTTGTGGAGGCAAGGACCACGATGCCTATGACTGTGACATGAACCCACATTGCGTAAACTGCAATGGTTCTCACCCCTCTTACTTTCATTCTTGCCCAAAATGGTTGGAGGAAAAAGAGGTGCAGCGTTTGAAAACGACACATAACATTAGTTATCTTGAGGCTCGGAAATTGCTGTCCACAACTCCATCTCGGACATATGCTGCTGCACTTCATTCCACAACTATAGTGGGAGTGCAGACAGATCTCTCTGTGCCTTCAAGAGAATCGTTTTCAAAACAAATGAAAAGCCTTTTGACCTCCGTGGTTAAAAAGGTTGATGAATCGACTTCCACACCCATCTCTGTTCCTCCCATACCTTCCAACAAACCTCAAGGTCCACGTCCTTCAGTTTAAAATATAGGCATTTCTTCTGATACATCTTTTTCTCCCACCACAAGAGACAAAACAATTATTCGTTCGCGTCCTCAGTCACTGGATTCCCCTTCCAATAACAAAAACCTGCCCACTCGACCCAGAGCAGGATCCATGGAGGTTGATAGACCTCCTCCGACTAAAGACAGTAAAGAAAAAAGACGTGGTCGTAAACCGAAGGGTTTTCCAGCCACTTCACCTATTCGTTCTTAAAAAATGGCCACCTTGATACAATGGAACTGTCGAGGTTTACGTTCTAATCTGTGTCATATCAAAACGCTGATTGCTTCCTACCATCCTGTTTGTCTTTCCTTAAAAGAAACATTTCTCAAACCTGGTCCGTTTGGCCTTCGCATCCGGGCGCAATTGGATGAATTGGGTCTGTCCTTGGATAACATAGCAGATTCCACAGGTCAGCTCATCCCATTGTGGCTTATTACAGCCCCCAAATGTGACCTTTCTTTCAGTCATCTGAAAAAGGCAGATACTCCAGATTGGAAGTACCGTCTTTTATTTAATGAACATCTTTCAAACAATTATTTCGTTCCCATTTATACAGATGGTTTCAAATGAGGTAATTCAGTGGGCTCTGCTATGGTTTGCTGCGGTTCGGTAGTTGCGCGTAGAATCCCCTCTACAGCTTCTGTGTTTACTGCTGAACTGTATGCCATATCTCTTGCCCTGGATCATATTGCAGCTGAGCAGTACTCCAACTGCACTATTTATACTGACTCGCTTAGTTCTATACTGGCCTTGGAATCGCTACACGTTGGCTCACACTCTGTTCTCGCTGATATTCAAAACCGACTGGCCCATTTCTCATTAACTGCTACTTCTATCCAGTTTTTCTGGATACCAGGCCATGTTGGTATTCGCAGGAACGAGCTTGCAGACACGGCAGCTAAATCTGTCTGCTCCGGCACTATTACAACTGTGCCTATTCCGTACATGGACTATGGTCTTGTATTCAAGACTCGGCTTCATGCCAGCTGGCAGTCCACATGGAGTGAGCAACGCGACAAGATTTTTCAAATAAAACCCTGTATTGGGCTTTGGCCATCTAGCTTCCGTAAAGTTCGGAAGGAGGAAGTTGTTCTAACTAGACTACGCATTGGTCACAGTTTTTTAACTCATCGTTTTCTTTTATCTGGAACTGATGCACCAATGTGTAGTTTGTGTAACACTCAAATCACTATCAGCCACATTTTACTTTCTTACCGTCGTTGCGAATTGTAACGACAACATATTTTTTCCCAGGGTCAGTCTGTAACATTGGACAGTGTTATTGGTGATGGTGACACTGTCCACCTTGATAAAGTTTTTAGTTTTTTAATGGCCATTAATCTTTTTAATCTCATTTAAGTGTTGCATATTTATTCATTACACCTTTTTAATTGTGGTTCCTTTTTCACAGTTTCATTCTCTATAGCTCAATTTAACATTGAAAAATGGCAAGAACATTAAATAACTCGACACCAGGACTGGAAAGGCCAACTTCAGGTGACTAACGCTGCTGATTGAACTATCCGTTTGAACTACTCGTTAGTCGTCCTGGCGAGTTGTTATTACACTTTTGCTGCATGTCATTTAACACTTTTATTACTTTACTTTTAGTACTGGCCATAATGACACATGACCCAGAACCAGGACTGGAAAGACTAACTTCAGGTGACTGACGGTGGTTCTTATACTTACCTGTTAGTCTTCCTGGTGGGTTATGATCATTACCATTCTGCTACAGGAAGTCCTTTAAAACTTTGTAGCCTGGATGTCAACATTGGTTTTACGCCATTTTCTGTTTTAATTGCTGTTTTGTTTTTACCTTCATTTACTTTTACAAATTTTACTCCATTTACTTTACTTTTACCTTTTTACTGGACATTTGGCTACTCATTGTTACAATTTTGCTATGTATCTTTTAAAACTTCTATTATTTTACATTTTGATAATGGCTGCTATGACACATAACCCGGAACCAGGACTGGAAAGGCCAACTTCAGGTGATTGACTGTGGTTCTTGAACTTACCTGTTAGTCTTCCTGGCGGGTTATGATCATTACCATTTTGCAAGAGTAAGTACTTTACAACTTCTTTTATTCTGCTTTCTCTCTTAACATTGTAGACTAGGTGTCAACATTGATTTTATACTTTTTCTGTTTTTCAATGATGTTTTGTTTTACCTTCATTTCCTTTTATGTATTTTACTACATTTACTTTATTTTTACCTTTTTACCGGACGTTTGACTCAGATAGCCTAGCTGCTTTGTGCCATAAAAAACTAAATCAATCAATCAATCTTTTTTTACTAACGTGACTGATATAAAGCATCCTTTCTATATTTTCATGTAATGAGTTTTATTTTACTGTGTGTATTTAAATTATCTGCTTGCCATTACAAAACGCCTTAATTCTACCAGTTTTGGTAACTACTGTATTAGAATGCCCCTTTTAGAATGTGGAAGCTCTGAATCATTGTTAAAGTTCTGATTTAAAATGTTATTATCGTTAAAAGTAAAAACAAAAGCAATTAGAGTGATTCCATACCTCGTCCCGCCGCCCAGTTTTCGAAATTTCTTGTATTTATATTGACAACGCAAGATTTCTCCTTCAGAAACTCAAAAACCCCTTCTCAGATCCAGAATGATCAATGATCCAGACCACGTTTTTAGTGTGATGAGGAGTTTCAACCCTAATGTGTCTATAAAATTTGGTACACATCCGATTTCATTCTACAGAGTTATTAACCAAAAAACTGTGAAAATGCCCCATTTCTTCCATTATAAAAAATGTTTGAAAATGACGCAGATCCAGACTAAATTTGGGGAGGATTGTTTCATATTACCATGGAATCTAGATTAATAGAATCTTGTCATCAACCTCATGTACTTTGTACAGCTGTTTTAAGCATCATTATCTTATCTAATTGCTCAAACTGATATCGTGTAACGCGAAACGTTGTTTAATTAGGAAATTTTCATAAAATTTAGCTAATTTCTGTCTGTTATCACAGTTATATCCAGAGCTTTAAATAATTATCTATTTTTCATCAAAGTCCATAGAGGCTGATTCAATTACTTTAGAATAAAAAAGAAAAGATGATATTTTGTGTTATGTTATTATAATAGAGTTTGTGATAATTTCACTTTAACAATTGCTACTAGTCGTTCTTTATCATTAACAATTATGCAATTTAGATGTAAAGAATAATCCATCGACGTGTATTTAAATCCCGACAGAAGTCTTAAAACATTACACGCAGATATTCTAATGCAGTAATACACAATTTTAAAAAACGATACAATTTCACAATGTTCTAGTAATTTGGCGCAATTATAACAATTGAATGTACACGTTACACAACGTATTATTAGCAAACAATTACATAAACAAATTTACCATAAACTCTCGCTTTGAGAAATAACTGTTATTGTTTTTGAATTAAGCACAAAGCTGCGCAAACGGCTATCTGTGATCTGCCCACCACGGGTGTCAAAATCCGATTTTTAACATTGTAAGTCCGCAGATATGCCGCTGTGTCACTGAGGGGCCTAGAAATAAGTGAATAAAACACCCGCACTATAAACTATCCATATCATAACGTTCGCTTTCATTAAACTTGGTGAAACAGTTACGAACATCTAACAGCTACATATAGTTTTGAGCACAAATAAGCTTCGTTATATCATGTAAATAGAACTATAAAGCGATTGTTGGATTTGAGATTTAAGCATTTCTTGCATGTTTTATTTTCGTACAAAGAAGGAGTTGAGAATTGTGCTAATCTTATATTCATTTGAAAATTACCCACTATGTAAGTAATAGCCTAGTTCGTGAGATTATACATTATATAAAGCTCCCCAGTGGCTCAGCGGTATGTCTACGGACTTACAACGCTAAAAACCGGGTTTCGATACCCGTGGTGGGCAGAGCACATATATTTCATTGTGTAGATTTGTGCTTAATTCAACAACAACAACAACAACGATATATAAGCCAGATCTTCGACATTTCTTACTGAATTCCGTTTCCCCCCCACAGCAAAATCTCTGGCATCGGATCTGTAGGTCCCAGCCACATTCTGAAAAGGGCCATTTACTCAGTTATTGGTTATCCAGCCATAGTAAATAGTAAAGTATACTGGCCAGCCGCCAGTGTACTCCATTCTCGGGCCAAGGTCTGGCTCACTTCACTTATGCTGCTCTCGTCCAGTTCTCCTGTCTTTCCTCTCGCTCATAAATACCCCACTCCACTTTAAAAATATTAAAAAGAAGTAAAAGAAAAAACCCCACGGATATTTTAACAATTTCTCACGTAAGGGGACGAAGAGGAACCACAACGTTCCTGAACACCCCAGTTGGAGAGAGAATTCTTCTGATTTCTCTCTCTCTAAACTAAACCCCTGCCACGTTAGTTTGCGTTTCTTACTGAACATAATTTCACAATAACTTTATGTAGATAGTACATTACTTTGCTATAACAAAACATAAAAAAACTTATGCTAATTTGAGCCATATTAAACTATATTTAATGCACAGTTACTTCCAGATTTAAACCAGCAGATAGCTCGATATGGTTTTGCTATAGGAAGAAAACACACAAATTTAAACACTTAACATTTGTTTTTTACTTTTTTTAAGGGGGTATATGTCCTGGATCTCTGGCATCAACATGTTGGTTGTTTATTGGCTTTTTTATCTAACAAATTAGAATTCCAGTTTCAAACAGTATGCATGCGTATAGGCCTGACATACAATATGATTTGTATTTATTTGTCATAATAAAATTTTTGTTCTTTTATTTACGTTTATATACATGCTTCTTATCTTACACATAAAGAAAAGAAACCCATTGAAGTTAACTCGTATGGAACTGTAAATTCCCTCCACCTGAAGATCGCTATAAGTGTTTGATTCTTCAATACAATGTTTGAGATAACTGTAACGCCGCCTGTGATAGGTATCGAGATTAAAAACTGCGTATTTTCATTCGGCTTTTGTTTTTGGTTAATCAGAATATTATATCGAATTTAGATTTGCCCATGTATATCGTTGTCTATTAAACTATTATATACTCCAATTAAAATGTCAGCACACATAATCAATGAAGAAAGTAAGAATTTAGTTGCAAAAGACAACGGAAATCATCATAACCTTCCCATATATATGTACTTGTTAACACTACTTTCAGCAATAGGAGGTCTTTTGTTTGGGTATGATACAGGAGTTGTTTCTGGAGCTATGATACTTTTGAGGGATTATTTTAGCTTGAACCATGTGTGGCAGGAACTTATTGTTAGTGTAACAATTGGAGGAGCTTGGGCATTTTCTTTGGTTGCAGGCATACTGTCAGAGAAATTGGGGAGAAAACCAGTAATATTGATAGCAAGTGTTGTTTTTACTGCTGGAGCCATTGTAATGGGGTTTTCAGTTACTAGAGAAATGCTTTTAGTTGGACGTTTAACTGTTGGAATTGGTATAGGTAAGTTTTAACACATCCTTCTAAATTAAAAGTAATACTTCCTTTTAGCATTTTAGTTTTCAAACCAGTAAAACAAAGTAGCTCAGAATTCAGTCTTTAATATGTTATTACAAATTTTTGCCACTTACTAGTTACAGAGCATTAGCATAAAATGTACTCTAATGTTGAAGGTACAGAGAAAGAAGAAATCACTTTGAAGTTTAAGATATAAAACAGTTACGTGTCAGTTTTTCACATGATTTAGTGAAATTCATTGAAAGATTTTATTTTCAGTATCCTTCAATATCACCATTATTTCATGTCAGATTTATTTGTTGTTATATCTGCAAACAAAAAAAAACAAAAGTATATTGAGTATTTACCTCACTGAAACTTAATGTAAGAGACTAATTTTTATTTTTGCATGGTGCACAGAGCTTATCAGTAATTATACACATAATTATCTTTTTATAATTAATATTATTCTTCTGTAAGATAACTTTATCATGTGGGCATTCTCACTCTTAATTATTATAAAATTGGCCACTACGTTTTCAGTGGATGATAATACTTACAGTTAAAATATTTAAACAAACATAACTTTTTCTTTGCAGGTTTGTCTTCAATGATTGTACCTATGTACATTGGTGAAGTTGCACCTTCTGGAAGACGAGGAACTTTGGTAACCCTGAATACTTGTTTTGTAACTGGTGGTCAGCTTATTGCTAGTATTGTAGCTGGTGCTTTCAGCACTGATAAAAAAAGTGGTTGGAGGTAGGTGTAACTAATAAAAAATTAATATTTAAGATTATTTAATGAAATGAAAACTGAGAGAAGTCCATTTAGCCTGTTGAAATTGTGTGTCTTACAAAAAGTGAATGAATGAAAACAATAATTATAAAATAACTCCACCTTTATTTAATTTTCAAATCAATTTTAATGCAGCTATTTGCATCTCTCTACCTATTTAACATAATGTGACAAGAATTCAAAATCAACAGCACAGCTCACATCATTGTACAAACTGTTACATAAGTTTATAGTTCTAACTCTCAAAAGGTTTTCCCTAAGAACAATTCTGCATAGGGCTTCCAAAGCTTAAAACATTTAATTAAATATTGAAACTTTTATTCCCAACCTTATCATTCCAACATTCAGATCAACACTCTAGAAACTTTTATAAGACCAAGAAATCTTATTCATCAACTTATTATTCTTATAAATAGAACTAGAAAATAGTATTGAATAACAGAAGCTCTCTAAATGGAATCAGACCTTACCTGCATTTTAATATCATTAGCAAAATTAGAAATTCTGTTATCTGAATAGCCATTCAACTCATTAAAATAAAAACAACAACAGAGGTTATAGAGAAGACCCCTGAAAAACTTCACTAGATACTTTATGTCAGTAAGAAACCTGTATTTTTTGTTGTTTTCTTTGCTTTCTATCAATAAGCCATTTTCCAGTCCATTTCCTGGATTTTTTTTGCCAGTTCTTTAAGCTTTAAATTACCAATCAGCCTCTTGTAATGCACATTACAGTGGCTTTCCAGAAGTTAAATTAAACAACATCAAAGGGATGTCTTTATTGAAAAGTTTAAAGACTTGGTTAAAACTTACATCAAATTAGTAAAACAAGAAGATTCTTTTCTGCAACCATGCTCAGAATCATTAATGCCAGTATCTCAAAGGTTTTTGTAAAGGACTTGTGACAGCAGATTTATTCTTAAGAAATATGTCTGAACTGCTTTAAAAACAACCATTTCTTCAAAATAAATGGCATTTAAAGTTTTCTCTACTATTAACAAAGTGATCAGATTAAAGAAAAATTTACTCGTATTTTTCGTTAAAAGCAGTGATATAAAAAAACTTTTATATTTTAGCCATGTTTTTCTTGTATAGTGAAGTTTTTTCAAAATCTTTTGAAAGACCAGTTTTATCCTCCACCTTGTTTTTATAATTATTGTAAAGAGAAAACTCTAAATCAAATTTAATATTTTTATCCAATTAAGAAACATTCATAATCCATTTTAGAGCTAATTATAGGTTTGGGCTGCTTTTTATTTGTCTCTATAAACCTTAGCATTATTGATTTTGGAAGTGAATTTCATATTTAAGAAGTTAGGAGTGTATCACCTGTTAGATACTGAATTTTATTAATATAACATACAGACAACAAGACCAAGGGAACATTTGGGTCTTCAAGACTGCCCTTGAACATTCACCTTGGTGAAAAATAAAGTTTAAACCAAACTTTCATTTTTCAGGAAATCTTAAATGCTTATCAGTTGATAGTTTCCAGTTACATAGATGGTAACTCACTTCATTAGTTACTCACTCTGTTAGAAACAAGCAACTGTTTTAACTGGAGCTTGACTTGTCTTTTTTTTTTTCAAATCCTACACTTTTGTCTTTTCATCCTGTTATTTTCAGAATACAATGGAAAGATTTCACATTCCTTAATCCCTTAAATATTCTCGTAAATATCATCAAGATCACATTTACCCCTCTCTTTTCAAGAGAAAATAAGATGACAGATCTGACTTTGTTCTATAAGATAACCTTTCTATCCACAGAATCATCCTAGCAGCCATCCTTTGATCTTTTTACAGTTACTCAATGAGATCAGAATTATACACAGTATTTCAAGTGAGGCCTAACTAGCAAGTTTTGTAGATAATAACCTCTTTGACTTTTGAACAATTTCTCAGTCAATTTGTTTAATTGGTTCCTATTAGTATTAAATGTGATCAAAACTGTGATAACCCAAATTCATTAATTTTTACATACTATAATTATTTTTACGTTACCCTACTTATCTTTAAGGCTGATAGAATTACATTTAAAACTATTATTTAACTTGTCATTGAAAATCTTCTCTTTCCAAACTTATCATTACCCTAGCTGTCATATCAATCTGTTTATTTCCTAAGCTCCCTAATTACTATGAAATTTTAGTTTAAACAAATTTTAATAAATATCTTAAATTTCCCCAAACATCTTACTACCTAACTTGCTTAAGTGGAATTCATTTCTGGCATAGAATCCACCATAATCTTGAACACTGTAATACAGGTCTAACTAGTCCACTTGTTGTTCTAAGGATGTCCTTGATAACCTTTTATTTAAATTGTGATCTTATTAAGTAAGTCATTCCTTTTTTAGCCTGATGGATTAATCTAGAAAGATCAACATGTCTATTTTCTTCTGTAAACCTAAAGAAAAAGTTTCTTGGTTGTGGTAACCATAATTAAATAACTGAACTGTCAACATGCACTTTAATGTTCTGTACATCATCATCTGGTAAGCAAATTCTAATTTTTTTGTTTTTTATTTCTTCAGTAGTTATTTTATCAGTATAACTTCATAAACCTGTTGTTCATCTTGTTTCTTATTGCAAACATCTAAAAGTTTCAAGTCCGTTAAATTATCACCTGAATGTTAAGAGAACGTGTCTATGTATTTTTAATCTTTTTACAATTGTGTGCTTTCATAACCATCCTAATTTAACCATTTCTTGTTTTGCTAACTCAGTTTTCAACTATAATCAGTTATATTACCTCTTCAAATGCACAGTCTTTCCCAAAGCTAGCCATCTCTTACTTACCTTTGAGTTAGCAAGCTCTGCAAGTGTGGCATACAGTGTCTTCCTAAGCTTTGTGAAAGTTGTGATCAACTAAAAATTGTCAAACTCAACCTAATCATAGTACTTATTGTGTCTTGTACACTCCTTTTTACTTACCACTGAAATGCATCTATCCATATGGATGTTAACAAGTCTTTATTCTATTGTATGTTTAACTAAAGTGAAGTGATTTCAAGGTTTAAAGATTAACATCAATATTCCAAATTGCCTAATTCTCATATTAATTAGTTGTACCACAGGTATCTAGTTACACGTAATTAAATGTTAGTTTAAATTAGCACTTACTTTAATAATTAAAACTGAAAATCAAACCAATAATGTGTATAGCTAATTAAATACAATGTTTTTATAGAGTAGAATGCAATTTTATGTGTTGGATACACTTACTGTTAGCAGTATTTTTGGCCACAAATTCAACAATAACTTACGAGAGTGCTAAATAACATTTTATAGAAATATTTTAATAATTAGAAATTAGAAACAAAAAAAGAGAGAATTCATGATGACAAGAAACCCCCTTGAAGTAAAAATTGTTATTCTGAAGATAACCTAATAAGGTCAAAACATTGTTTTCTACTTTAAAAAGTTTTGATACCCATATGAGCTGTATTGAGATCCAAAAAAAACAAAAAACATTTTGACCAAAAATGGAAATGAAAGTAAAAATAAAGAAATGACAGAGTAAACCTTATTTACAGTATCTGTAAGCCCCAATTATTTGCATTGTAAGTTTTGTAGATTTAATATTTCATGCTGTAGGAATATACCATGGGTTTCTTTCTTTCTCTAGTATTACTGTTTATTTTGAAATTATTCACTGTTTTGAATATATGCAGGTTTCTATATAACATTTGGTCAAGAAAACTATTAAGTTGATCTTGTTTCAAGTTATATTTCTTTCCTTGTTATATCAAAGTTGGTAACACTTGATAGGGTACATGGAAAACATTGCTTATAATAATTTTGTGTCAGGAGGTTGATAGCAGTGTTTTCAGCTGTTGTATTGGTAATATATATATGTACAGGTTATAATCTCACTTGTGTAGAATGAAATTTATCATTCACATATTACTGCATGAGGTACTGTGTAAATGTGAGGTTCTTCAAAGTTAAAATTCTTGCATGTAGTCAGTCAGACAGATGACAACATTGAATTGAAAACATTTGGAGAAAGGATGGATTGAAGATAAAACAAGTATATGTACCATTTTTGATGACACTTGAAATAAAAGTGTATCTCAGAACATCTGGTACGGGTATTAACACTTTTATTGATAAGCAGAGATCAATGTTTTGAACTTCCTAGGTCATCTTCAGGTTAACAAAAAAAGTTTGTTTCAAGATACACATACATATGCACAATGTTCTTATTTTAAGTCTAAATAAATATTCTTTTTAGTATATTTTAAACATTATGTTCAGCTTATTCTTTCTTTAGCTTTAACTTATCCAGTAAAATTTGGCACTGTTCTATAAAACTGTGTGCACTGTCTTCAGCTGGTATTCTTTGTTTACCATTTAAAAAAAAAAAACACTTCTGTGTTTAAGAAAATGCCATTTTCTACAATTCAAAGGTTGTATGACCTATAAGAAAAGTCAATCACCAATGAAGATAGGCTTTCAAGAGAGTAGATGCATTTAAAAGAAAAGAGAAGTTCTTTCTGGGATGTTGAACTTTTGTCATGGTTGGAAAGGTCTATGATTGAGTTTTCACCATGACCCATAGATCAGGAGGAAGAATTGCTAACATATGGTAGTTTATGGAAGATCCAAATTCACTTGATTAAAGCAAGAAGGAATCTTGAATTAAGTTCACAACCAGCATATTCTTTACCACCAGTTCCAAAGTCATTTGGGACAAGATTTAAAAGGTCAGTGGGCAATATCACTCTGCCCCCTTCTCGATTTTGCTCTGTGATGGCCAGGAAGTAACTGACACCCAGAGCATTGCTGATATTCTAGGTGAAAGCTTTTGCTGGGTATCTAGCTCTTCTTCCACCTTCTAAGCCATCAAGACTCGGTCAGAGCAATCATCTCTTTCCTTTTGAGCTGATTGTCTCTGTGACAATAAACATCCCTTTACACTGGTGGAACTCAAACTGGCCCTTCATCAGTTTGGCAGTATGTCGGTTGGACCTGATTATATATACTATTTGATGCTGCTCCATCTATCTCCTGCTTCTCTTGCTATCCTTCTGGTTGTTTTTAACCGGATCTCGCAGGAGAATGCTTTTCCTGATGCCTGGTGCCAGGCTATTGGCCTGCCTTTCTCCAAACCTGGGATGGATCCCAAGATTCCTTCAAACTACTGCTCAGTTGCTTTGATGAGCTATCTCTGTAATACCTTAGAGAGGATGGTTAATGCTCATCTTCTTTGGTTCCTCGAATCAAACAACCTCCTCTCGCTCACCCAGTGTGGGTTCCAATGACAGTGCTCCACCATGGACAACCTGATTCAACTTGAAACATCAGTTCGAGAAGCCTTTCTCAAAGGACATCTTCTACCAATATTCTTTGACATTGAGAAGGCTTATGATACAACATGGAGGTATGGCATTTTGCAAGACCTCCATATATATGAGTTATGTGGCTATTTGCCTATTTTTATTGAAAATGTTTTTAATGGACAAAAGATTCCAAGTTCGTATGGATTCGACATTTTTTCGTTCTTTTCTACAGGAACTTGGGAGTCCCTCAGGGCTGTGTTCTGAGTGTCACATATTTCAGTGTAAAAATTAATGCCATCACTGAACAACTCCCTCTCACTGTTGCAAACGGGCTTTATGTCGATGACATTCACATCTCATGTCAGTCATCGAACATGAGGTATATTGAGCGACAGTTACAGAATGCCCTCAATTGTTTACTGAAGTGGAACATGGCAAACAGCTTTACTTTTTCTCTCTCTCTAAAACCGTTTGCATGCACTTTTGCTGCCAACAGGGTATTCCTGAACTCGTATTGGTGAAGTTGTGCTGCCTGTGGTCTCTGAGATTATGATCTTGGAATTTAATTTTGACCATAAGCTAACTTTTATACCACACATCAAGCAGCTATGGGTCAAATGTACAAGAGCACTGAACATCCTCTGTGTCCTCCCTTCCACCACTTGGGGAGCGGGTAAACTTTCTGTGCTAAAGATATATCGTCCTCTTATTCAATTGAAACTCGACTGTGGACTATGTTAGACCATACATGTTAGGCCTTAAAGATGCTAGATACTATTCATCTTTGAGGACTTCAGCTCTGCTCTTGGGCTTTCCACACTTACCAAGTTCAGAGCTTATACGTAGAATCTCAGGAACCTTCTTTGCACCTCTGCCATTTGCAACTGTCTTTACTGTATGCTTCAAAACTTCATTCCTTACCAAAGAATCCCACCTGGGGTTGTGTTTTCCTTTCTCGATGGGCCATGCTTTTTCAGACCGGACGGTCTGCCATTGCTCCTTTTGGCCTTCATATCCAGGTGCAGTTTGATGAATTGGGTTTGTCCTTAGATAACATTGCTGTATCCACTGGTCAGCCCATCTCACCTGGCTTCTTACAGTCCCTAATTGTGACCTATCTTTAAGTCATTTGAGAAAAGTAGACACTCCTGATTGGAAATACTGTCTGCTATTTGCTGAACATCTTTCTAACCATCCTTCCATTCGTATTTATGCAGATGATTCAAAATCAGGTGATTGTGTGGGCTCTGTCATGGTTTGTGTGGTTCAGTGGTTGTGGGCAGAATGCAGAATTCCCTCTACAGCTTGTGTGTTTACTGCTGAACTGTATGCCATTCTCTTGCCCTGAATCACATAGAAGCTAAGCAGTACTCAAACTGCACAATTTATACTGACTTGCTTACTTCTCTGCTGGCCCTGGAATCACTTCATGTTGGTTCACACCCTGTTCTCTCCGATATTCAAAACCAACTGGCCCATTTCTCTTTAACATCTACTTCTATCTAGTTTTTATGGATATTGGGCCACGTTGGTATTTGCTGGAATAAGCTCCCTTACACTGCAGCTAAGTATACTTGCTCTGGCACTATCACTGCTATGCCTGTCCCATACATGGACTATGGTCCTGTATTCAAGGCTCGGCTTCATGCCAGCTGGCAGTCGACTTGGAGTGAGCAATAAGAAAACAAGCTCTTTCAAATAAAACGGTATTGCACTTTGGTCACAGTTTTTTAACTCATCGTTTTCTTTTATCTGGAACTGATGCACCAGTGTGTAGTTTGTGTAACACTCAGATCATAATAAGTCACATTTTACTTTCTTGTCATCTTATGATTCACAATGATGGCACCATTTTAAGCATATTCTGTCCCAAGGTTTGTCCATAACATTAGACAGTGTTATTGGTGACACTGTCCATCTTGTTAATGTTTTTAGTTTTTTAAAAGCCATTAATCTTTTTAATGTTATTTAAGTTTTTTTAATTTTTACTTCACACCTTTTTAATGTGGCTCCCTTTTAAAAATCACAGTTCATCTAGTTCAATTTGAAATTAGAAACTGACTGTGACATTAAGTAACTCGAAACCAGGACTGGAAAGGCCAACTTCAGGTGCCTGACGGTAGTTTTTGTACTTACCTGTTATTCTTCCTGGGGAGTTATGATTATTACAGTCATGTTACAGAAAGTCCTTGACAACTTTAATTACTGTAGTTTTTCTCTTGATGTTGTAGACTAGATGTAAGCATTGGTTTTATGCTAATTATTTATTTATTTTTTTTAACTCTGTTTTGTTTTACCTTTATTTCCTTTTATGAATTTTACTGAATTTATTTCTACGTTTTTACTGGATGTTTGGCACAGATAGCTTAGCTGCTTTGTGCCATAAAACACTTAACCAACCAACCAAAACCACTTGAAGAAGTTTGTGCAGCACTCCCAGACCAGCATTAGTCAGAGTAACACAGCTCTGGCTCTTTTTGCAACTTAACAAGAAAGAAAGACTGGAAGCATCATTAGTGGGTACTGTTTACCAATTGAAGCTATTTTGATGATTCAAAGTGGATTGTGTGGCAATGAGAACTTCCCTAAGCTGGATGGTACACTAGTAACATTAATGCAACATATGAATTGCCTAATGAGAGCTAGAAATAAGTTGCTAAGTACACTTAGTTGCTCTGGACCCTTAATTCAGGAACCCACCATCAATCAGAACATTGGAGGAACCTAAGCACTCTATACTGGGCTGACATTGCTGATAGTCTCTCAATCATGTGATGATTTACATGATTTACAAGTTACAAATAAACATACTCATAGAATTTTCTCACTAATTGTTTGAGTATTGAATAGGTGCAATCAGTCTTTTCTAACATGGAATTTTTCTGAAACTGAAGTGATAAACTTGCATACTATTTATTGACTTCACTATCTGCTTGTATTTATAAATAATGTACCCTTGTCTTTTGATTTTACATGAAACATCTTAATTATTACATCATTATGATTAGCAGCTCTCTCTAGCAAACAGTGAAATTATAAATGTTATTGAAGTACAACTTGGAGCAGCATATTATAAACATCAAAAGAATTAACTAGTTTGTTTTTTAACCAGTTTTATTGTAATAGAACAAATATAGGCTTTTGATGTTGCAAACAATTACATGTCACCCTCTGAAATTCCAGTGTTATCGTTTGTGGTTATCATGGCTATTAGTTATCTTTCTCTTAGAACTTAGTACTATTTAAATTTTTCTTGAGTTTTGTCTTGCATTAACCCAGTTTAACTGCTTTTATAATTAAGTTTTGTGGAAGTAACTTGTGATAATAAATTACTTTAAACATGCCCAGGTGCAGTTGAGTTATAAGATGTATAATCAAAAATGTTTTTGGTAGTTGTGGTGATGAACTTAAACTGTTTCAATAAACAATAAATATTGCCTTGAGAAATATCTAAAACTATAAATTCTGCTGAGCTAATCAACTTTGTGATAACTAAATTTTCATATCTCTTATTTCTCAAAATATAGTTGTGGAGAAACTAGTCTTGTGTTAATTACTGGTGTTTGCAAGCTTTGTTTAGTTTGTATTTATTATATTGCATATATTACAATCAATATTATTTTTGTGTAGGTACATGCTAGGCCTTGCTGGGATCCCATCATTCATTCAATTTTGTGGTTTTTTGTTTATGCCTGAGTCTCCTCGCTGGCTAGTCAAAATGGAAAAGTATGAAAAGGCTATTGAAGTGTTAAGGTCTGTATGGGGAAATTCTGTTGATGTAGAGCCTGAGTTCCAAAGCATTAAGAATAGTAGTTTGGAGCATGAGAGGCAACAAGCTAAATTGGGTAAGTTTGGACATTTTCAGAAAAGCGAGGTGTATGTGGATTTTATTAAGAAAAAAAAAAAAAAGGTAAAAGCAAAGATACTGTGTTTCAAAGCTCTTTTTGAGGGAGTGTGTTACAATTTGAAAATGTATGTACAACTTGAAGCTTGTCAGGATTTATGGGACTGGATTTTGTAACTTACGATAGGTGTCTGTGAGTTGTTGCTGATAAATTTGAACAATAAATTGGCAGCACACAATCTACTTGTTTTAACATAATATATCAAAAACAAGTTTAACATATGTAGAAATTCTTTTCACTGTGGGTTATCATAGTTGTATTTAAAAGTCTAAATAATTCTTTTTTTTTTGTTAAAAGTCCATGCAGCCTGGTTGAGTGACTTTAGAACCCAATAGACAAAACAACTTATTTTTCCCCTCCTATGTTTTTTACTTCCTAGTTTACAATAAATTTACTTCTTTTACCTTGTGAATTACCACATTTATATCTAGAGCTTCAAATAATTGTCCTTTTCATCAAAGCCCACAAAGGCAGGTTCTGATATTTTATAACACATTTTGACGAGACAAACTATTCTACTTATTTCTGTTAAACTATGAATCTTACTTTAAAATATTGTCCCTTATGGCAAAATTAACAATTGCACAGTTAACCTCACTTTCACTGTCTTAACCTTTTTTCCTGACTTCTATTCTCTTGGTTGCTTATATTTATGTATATTTGGAGGTCGAGAACTTTCTACAAACCATGAGACATTGGGATACTCATTTAAGGCAACGAGAAAAATTCAGAAGGTTTGAGTAATGTGACTTCAATTCACAAAATATGAACTACGTACACAAAAACATGACTCGTGCTGTGTTATGTAACAAATCTGTCATAACTATCATTTTTAAACTCTTGTTATTCAAACTGAATAATCATTAAATCACTAAACAAAGTAAATAATAACATTGGTTCTAAACAGTTTTGTTTATCTAACATATCTGTAACCTTATATCAGTGTGTATTAAACATTCAGTACTCTTATAGCCTCTTCAGAGCAATATGGCATACTGTCACTGTGTTTGTTTATGTAATCCACTATTATTTCATCCAAAATTATCAGTAAACTGTAATGCAACCCAGATGCAATAGCTGGTTTAGGGTTGTAGTTAGCAATTTTTAGGCTCAGTTATACCCAAAAGTTTTCAATGGGTTTACAGTCAAGAGATTTTTCTGGCCACTGCAGTCTTGTAACTTTCTCCTAGTCAAGATAATTCTGTACAGTATGAACACTGTGGGCAGTGTTATTGTCATTGTGGAATGCAGAGTTTTATTGCCAAACCTTGCTCCAGCATATGACACAAATACCATCTTCACATGATGCTTTTGGGAGGCTCCACTGACATTTCCCTGGAGGGTATGAAGAGTAGTCTTTCCATAATGATGGATAGCTGTCTAGACATGTACTGCACCACCTCTTATGTTGTTCCTGTGGGAGAAGGAGAAACTTTACTCATCTGTTGTACAGGTAAGCAAGATAACACAAATCCTACCATCAGCTTTAACAAGCCAGAAATAGGACTCATCTGAAAAGATGATATGTTGCCAGTGTCTTAACTGCAAGTTTGAATGCACTATTACCCAAGTAACATGATAACAAAAGTAAATGCTGGTTAATATTGGTTTGATGATAATTTTTGCAAAATAACTTTGTCTGGCCAGTCTGCTATTAACTGTTAATTTGGTTATGGCTCGCACGTTTCATCATTCCATGAACATGCTCATTCTTTCAGCCATGGGGTATTGTAATGTGACAATTAATTCCACCATTCATTGGCAAAAGAGTTGGTAGTGATTGGTGATGATGATGACTAACCGCCTTCCCTCTAGAATTTCACTACTAAATTAGGACAGCTAGCACAGATATCCCTCATATTTTTGCATGAAATTCAAAACATACCTATTTTTCTGGATATTATAAAGTGAATGATTCATACCATTTCTGTCAGAAGGTGTTCCAAGACTTCTTTCAATCTTGATGTGGTAATGTGATGAAAACACTGTCATCCAAGCCAGTAGTTTTTAGTAATCTACCAATAAACTTTCCTGTAGTCCCATGACATTTCAGGATTTTGGATACAGTATACTGGGGATATCTTGCTGTTCTGTCAATGTCTGTTTGATTCATACCATTTCTGAACAGCCAAACTGTTTGATGCCCTATAGCTTCTCATATGTGACAAGGCATAACTCTAAACCAAGTAGAGTGAAATTTTCTAAACAAAATATTGATTGTACCAAAGGTACACTCATTTATACTAAATAGATGTGTGTGTGTGTCAGCAAACAAATTCTCAAAACAACAGATGATATCTCGTACATCTTTTCTGGTACTACTCAGACATTTACATAATAACTACTCCATGCATGTAGACATTAATATCAGTATAGAACAACACGTGTACATTTTCACCAAGACTGTATACATGCATCCATGTTTTGTACTTGTTTTCTTTTGTTTTTACTGTAAAGCTGGATATGTATAGATACACCCTTGTGCAAATTAATTGAAACAAGATGGAAAATTATGATTTATTTATTTATTTCTGAGAATCCAAAAATTACTCGTAAAGTAATCCATGATATGATTAATTAAATAAAGGTCATTAATCCGCTTTGGGATCGAGTCCATGAGTTTACTGCAATCTTTACTAATTTTTGGACCACGGTATCACACCTCAATTATGGCTTCAATTAGCTTATCTTTCGTAGTACAATCTTTTCCCTGACGTCTTTTATACAAATTGCCCAAAGATTTTCAATAGGATTTAAGTCTGGAGAGTTTCCAGGCCAGTCCAGCACCTTTATAAAATTCTTCACAAGTTTCGATGTGTGGCACAGAGCCAGATCTTGCTGAAAAATTCCAGATCCATCTGGAAATCTCTTTTTCAATTCTGGAACAACTCTTCTCTGCAAAATTTCGATGTACTGTGGTCCTTGCATCATACCTTCTATGATATGTAAGCCTTTGATGCCATAGTAGCTGAAAAAGCCCTAAACATCTTCTTCAAGGGATGTTTTACGAACTTATTGATGTGAGATTCTCGAAGTTTCTCACCTGGAGATCTGCGAACATGCAGACTTTTTTGACCCTGTATGAAGAAATGTGTCTCATCACTGAATAACACCTTCCTCCATTGTTCTTGCATTCAGTTCTTGTATTTCAGACCCCATTGATACTGTTTTTTCTTCATTGAGTTGGTAAGAAGTTGTTTTTTGACTGGTCTCCTTGCCCTTTTAATTCAATTTCGAATGACGTAATATTCCTCAAAATTTCGTCATATATCCCAAAAATAGATCGACTGTACTGCAAAACACAGCTAATGATGCCGTCTGTGTGAAAAAATGACTTAAAGGAAATTGGCAGGTCCAGCGAGCCTACACTGGCCATCATGCAGAAGATGTTAAATGACCATTTGTTTCAATTAATTTGCACAAGGGTGTCGCTAATTATATGAATATCTCAACTTTTATAGATGTATGTATATACATTCAATGTAAATATAAGGCAACGTCTCACAGAATAATAACGTGTAAAAATAAACATTTTTAATATTCTTTATAGTTGCAATATTTTCACATTCCTTTTACTTCTTCTATCTGCTGGCTATAGTAACATTTGTCATGGTTCTGCTGCAGCTGACCAGATTTTCTTTTTAGAGTGACATTGTGCACGCTCTACAAGGTTGAAATCATGTTAATTAACAATAATGAACTGGTTATATTAATATAACTTTCCACTACCTTCATTTCTGATGGAGTTTGAGTCATGCCACTTCTACAATTCTCTTCCACTGTTACTTCTCTGTTGGGCTGCTGCTGCTGTATATTTTATCTGACACTAAACATTTTCTAAATAAAATTTATAGTTAGAAATTTCTGCATCAGTTTCATATAGAACCACTATTAGTTTCACCATCTATTGCTTGCACAATTTTGTCACTCCTTGTAGTCAGCTTCTAAGATAGATACTGTATTTGCAGTATCAATAAATTGTACAGCCATGCAGTGTTGGCTGTAATGTAACACCATCAGCTGTTGCAGTGATTGCTGACTCTATGTTGGAAACTGAGCTTGTTGCTATCTTTTAAACTATGGCTTAAAGATTTCTATCATGGAAGACAGCATATGTGCTTATATATTTTAGTTATTTTTGTAACATGGCTGAAGTTGATCATGCAGTGGTAAAAAAAACAAAACCTGTGATCTTGTCAGCAGCATTGTGTCTTAAATGGCAAAAATCATGTAAACAAATGATATGCAACATCAGTACAGTTGCAATAATAAGTTAATAATTGCTATGTTACATGTGTATTATGGCAGCCATATAAATATTAAGTTACATCCATGGCCTGCAATTAGCTATATACACGTGTAGTAGATTAATAGGCTAATATAAACTACAGACAACATTAAAGCAGTTGGGGTCAATAGTTATACAGCTACTGTTATTTGCTAGGTAGTCAAATACACTTAAAAACTACCCTATAAAAATGCAATGATGCATCTAGTAATATTGTCCAGTTTTTATTATAATACAACCATTTTTGCTGTAAGGTGGTGGAACAATATTAAATAATAATAAAGAACAAATGTGTGATTCCTGTTATGAATCACTACCATGGTTAATGATATTCATTGTGTGTTCATTAATCAGTTCCCATATTTACCATTTGTAATGCAAAAGCTTTCAATTATTGTACAGACTTACACACTATGATAGAAGTAAATCCTCTCTTAATTTCTATATTTTTTCATGCCTTGAAACTCATAATTGAGTTTTACCCGACACTTAAGTGTTTCTGTCCCACAAGTGGAAGTAGTGCAGTGAAAAGAGCCCTATTGCTTGAAGATTTGGCTTACCTGTTGAATCTCGGATATTATTATAATATGTTAGGAATAACTGCTGTTTCTAATAATTATGCCTGGTGTTTTTGTTTTGTTTTTATTAAAACATTTATGGAAAATGTTGTTGTTTTTGGCACAATCATATTTGTGTGTGTATAAATTTATAAGGTTTTAGTAAGCAAATCAAGTATATCTTTCCCTCATAATAATGTTGTAAACTGTATTGTTATTGGTAGTATGAATACATGAACAAAAATAATTGAAATATATAAGAAAAGCTAGTTGTGCCTAATATAGCATTTTGATGATATTTTTTTTCTTTGAGATTTTATTACACATTTCACTACATGCATATGATGGAACAATAAAGGATAAGAAAACTCAAAACACATTCTGTTTGTGTTTTCAGCACTAATGAAATTGTTGCCATTCAAACCAAGCATACCTAACCTATCAGATAGCTTCACAGTTTTTCACTATATATATAAAGTCACAAACTTGACCTCCATCAGGGAGCAGTATGAGCCACATAACACTATGAGAAGTACTTCCTCTGCTATTCCTCTCATGTTATCCAATGTCCTGACCAGTCCTTTTTCTCATGAAAGCAATTTGGCTTCTCACTCATTTCCTTATTTTCCATCTCCTAACAGTACTCCCTTTCCAATGATGATTAGCTTCTTTGTTTTCTTTGCTCATTGTGGTGTTATATGGCACGTACTGTCCCCTTATGGAGTTCAAGTTTATGACTTTTTATTTATACAAATAGAGTGAGAAACTGTAAAGCTATCTGATGGGCTAGGAATGTCCAATTTGAATGGGAACATATCCATTAGTGCTGAAAACATAAACAGAATGGTTTGGTGCATCAGTGGGTTACAAAAGCATGTATAAGTTGTCCCAAGCTGGAAATATACCACCAATAAGCCTGTAGATCAAGGGGCTACTCCATGGGGAAAAAATCTTGCTGGGACAAGATAATCAATATGCCTCCAGATTTGTAGTGCTAGGAATATGGCAACTAAGATCACCATGTGGTGACTGTGGGCTCAGAAAAGGTGATCCAGGATCTGAAAGAACAGAGACTTGGAATTGGTAGACCCTTGCTTGGTGATATAAATAACCAATGTGGAATTGTTGGAGTGTGCAGTAATCACCTTCTCTTACAGGAATGGAAGTGGGACAAAGCTTGATGAACTCCCATAAACTCAAAAAAGATAAAACAGAAAGAAAAGTCTTTGATTGACCAGAGTAGGTGACTGTGTGGGCTGCGTAACGTTGAAAGTAACGTATGGATGATCTTTGTGTAGCTCTATCATTCGTATGTTCTTGTTTGCATTCTTTTTGGTACTGTCATTCCTATATCAGTTTACATGTACAAAATGTTTTTTATTACTTGTATACAAGGAGCTGATGACAAACATTTTGTGCTTCAACACATGTGTAAACATGAGTATGTTAAACTTGCTGTATAGGAAGAGTTTAGAAATAACACGTGCTTGTTAAGAAAATACACCTGTTGCTGATAGAAAGTTTCAGTGAATTAGTTATTTTTGTTTACATTTTCATTTGGAAACATCCTGTGATATTTCTCCTTGATTAAGTTTATTAATCCTAGAAATACAAATGCATCGGTGTTTAAACATATTTTCCTGAACTATTTATGTACCAGATTACTTGTGGGTCCATGATTAATAATTACTACAAGGTTTGTTTTAATATAAACATCACACAAAATACACCAGTATTACAGTTAGCCAAACTAATTACTGCTATTGTTCCTTGTATGTGTTATGAAAATTTATGATTTTATTTTTTTTTTCCAGTTTCTTACATTGAGATAAGGTAAAAACATAAAATTATACAAGGTACTGCAGTATGTTGATCTACTAGCAGTGAAGGTAAAAATGTGTTGGTGTATGTTAATGAGCCATTTGATTCTGATATTTTTGTAAGAAATTTCAGCTTCTAAACCTTAAACTTTTACTATAGTACATCAGTTTCACATATTATAATAGCTGCTCTCTCTTGCTTTTCATATTAATTTGAGCTTTGAAATTAATTTTCTTTCTTTTTTTTTTTAGGTTCAAAGCCAGTCCTGTTTAAAATACTTCTGGATCCATTTGTCAGAAATGCTCTAATTGTGGGTTGTGCATTACAGATATTTCAACAGATTTCAGGCATCAACATTGTAATGTAAATATTAACTTTTCTTTACCTCTTAATACCTTTAAATTTTATATGTCTTCCCTGGAGAAAAATTGAAATTATAAACTGTATTGTGATTTTAATTAGGTTCTTATATGTGTAACTTGCATTTGTTTTCTAAGTGCCATTATTGTATAGAATTTAATGTTGAGTTAAAAGTGTAAACATTTTGAATGTACAATTTTATAATTAAGAAATGAATGTTTTCAAGTTGTTTATGACTCATCTCTTGTGCAAAAACTCTGATGTTTTTTAATGTATTGTGTCTGTTGGTTTATAAAATAAACTGTTATTAAATGAATACAGTTGCACTGTCTTTGTTCATTGAACAAAAATGTTCAAAGCATCAATACTTATGCTATTGTTTAGATTGTGTGGATTTTTCATATCACACAAATGTGATTAAACAAAGTCTTTCTTTGCAGAATATTAAAAGAAATATGTCATTGACATCTTCATTGTAAACTTTATTATATGATATTTAGTTAGATAAATTAAAGTAATTCATTAATTTGGATTAAAGCTGATAACAATCTCAGAAGTGTGGAACATTGGGTGTTGTGATATTGAAGATCCTAATCATAATGATTTTGAAATGCAATAGTTCATTTTTTTTATGAGATATTGTTACAAGCTATTTTTTTACTGTTGTATTTAAGTGTTAGCTGGAGTACATAGAATCATAATTTCATGTTAATGAAAGAGTGGCTTTCCAGAATACCTGGAATGTGGATTAGGTTGTAAATATGAGTGAGCCAGTAGTGAAGGTAGTTGTCTTCTAGTCAGTAGAGTGAATCAGTCAGTGTGCTCATATTTTTATTACATTTAATGCATTAATTTATACAAGTAAGTTGATTTTTACATTAGTGTAGTGCAGACAGAATGACTTTAAATGTTGGCCCACAAGCTACAAAGTGTACACGCCTGTAAAAAATGTTAGGGAGAAAAAAAACTAATTTGTTATTGTTACATGGATTAGATTTAATTACTTTTCATGAGATAATTTAAAAGAACTTGGGAATTCAAATTAATTATTTTACAACGTATCATAAACATACTTGCAAAATTTATGAAATCAGTAACATCAAGCCATGTTTGAAAGCTTAGAATCTTTTTTTCAGTACTTGTAGTTTTCTACAAAAATAGTTTTCAGGGTGTTTTGTGGGATTAAATATCCCTGATATGTTCATTAATGTCATCCAATAATCATATTATTAGGTGATGTTCTATAAAGAAAAGTGTCATCAGTTGGCAAAAATAGAGAATTTAAGACATTCAGTTAGCAGAAATAAGTGTTGATGAACTGTTACATGTAGTATTCAGATCAGTTAAATTCAGCTAGCAGAAATAAGTGTTGATGAACTGTTACATGTAGTATTCAGATCAGTTAAATTCAGCTAGCAAAAATAAGTGTTGATGAACTGTGTTGTATTCAGATCAGTTAAATTCAGCTAGCAAAAATAAGTGTTGATGAACTGTTACATGTAGTATTCAGATCAGTTAAATTCAGTTAGCAGAAATAAGTGTTGATGAACTGTTACATGTAGTATTCAGATCAGTTAAATTCAGTTAGCAGAAATAAGTGTTGATGAACTGTTACATGTAGTATTCAGATCAGTTAAATTCAGCTAGCAGAAATAAGTGTTGCTGTAATGTTAATGTAGTATTCAGATCAGTTCTTATATAAATACTGATTTAAAAAGGTTACCTGTCAATTATATTACTGTTGTATAAAATAGTAACTCATTCACAGGTCTGTGTTGAGTTTATATATAAAGTATGATTAACTTGTAGTCATCATGTACAATTTATTTTCATTCTGTCAAGATATGTATTTATTTTTATTATTAGTGAGTATTCTGTCAGTGCACTAACTGTATCTAGAAAATACTGAAAGCCTTGGCACCTTGTATAAAACCTTATTCTATATTTTTGTTGTTTTTCTCACCTCAGTATTGAAACCTTTTCACTTACTTTGGTAACAAGCATGCTCTCTTTCATCCTTTTAAAAATTCAGGTTGTGCTTGGTGCAACCAGATTTAATATTTACAGGCAGAACCAGGATTAAGTATGTGTTGAGCTTGAGTCAATATTGACCACTGATGAGTTTTACATTCATTTTTACAAGTTTTATGTACTTTGTGTTTTATCTTATAAAACACTAAATATCACAACATTCTGTTACTAATTTTATTAACTCTTCTACTTATTACTCTTCTCTTTTTTTTTTTTATATTTACAGGTACTACAGTGCCACTATCATAGAAATGTCAGGGATAAAAAATGAAACAACAGTTATTTGGCTTGCAGCTGTGACAGCTGGAGTTAATTTTATTTGCACTTTTATCGGACTGGCATTAGTGGAGAGATGTGGACGTAGACCACTTGTTTTATCAAGCTCAGGGGGTAAGTAATTAACTAGAGAAATTAAAAATTATTCATGGTGTTCTTTTACTTTCTTTCATCTGAGGTGACTTAGAAAGAATCATGAATCACTAAGGATCATCACATTCTGTGTCTGGCCTCAAATGAACCATTTATTATCTTAGATATATTGCTTTTAATTCAGCCATCTCTCTCGCATGTGATCATTTAATTTATTAGATCACATGGTTTTCTGTTGTGTCTTTAAAAGCTCTTCTTCCATCGATAATTCAATTCCTACATAAGTCATAATCAGTAATTTGTTAATGTCGTAATAAATTAATTTTTTTAATAACAAAAATGTATGTACTTGAGATCCAGGTAAGAGTCCAGCATTATTAAATTCCCTTTTTTAGTTTTACTTGATCTGAAGAGACAATCTGCATCTCTAAAATTACCAGTTTAGTCTTGTATGATAATGCTTTTATAATTAAAATATATTTATTTATATTAAACTGATACTATTTTCATTATCCAAAAGTATTACTGATAGCATTGTAATAAATTTAATTGGTGGTTTGATGGTTTTTGTTAGAATTTATGACAGCAATTTTGATAAAACTACATCTGTTTTATTATAAATCATATTTTGTTTGTTTCACAACTTGTAAACATATGATGCTTATTACAGTAATAAAAGCTGATCTCTTCTTTGATTGAATTTTCTTCACTTGTTTTGTATGTGGTTCATATTTGGACTCTACTATTGTACTGAAGATGATTTTAATTTAAATTTTAAATTATTTCCACTCTTACAAGGATAAATTGAAATTGTGAATTACAATTAATCATTGATTAGGCTCATTAAACTCTTGTCTCACCAGTCACTTGTAATTTAAAATAAGAGAATAACAGTTTTTATCAGTTTGTTATAATTTTTAAGATTAATTCTAAGATTGTATAGTAGTTGAAATATGATAACATTTGTCTATTAAGATAATGATTAATAATATCTTAAGCAGTGAAGTTTGGAGATTTCTTAAATTACCAAAGGTCACAGAGGTTATGTTTTCACTCCTGTGTATGTTTGTCAACAGCATGTTTCAAAAACAGCTGAATGTATTTTGGTAACATATGGACTATGGCCCAACTTGGAAGTGATTAGTTTCTAAAGGATAAAGATCACAATAAGGCCACCAAAAACACAACAACCCTATCTGTTAACATGGGGACCAGTTTTTTTCACATTATTTTTGCTTTGTTACTCAGTCAAAAATGATCAGATTAAACTTGGTGGATGTGTGTTTAATATTATTTCTTATTGTCCTGCCACAAATTGAGTCTGTTAATAGTGACAAACATAAGAACACATTTTGTAAATGGAAGTACCACTTCTTACCTAAAGCTGTTTTGATCTTAATGTGCCCTGTAAGTATATTTAAAACACTGTGCTACATTACACCAGGTCTTTTGCTCTATTTCAGATACAAGCTAATTATGTGACTTCCCTCCACCAATCACACTGTGCCATCAATACTGGTGCAGCTATCTCCTTCTGCTATTCTAGAACAAATCCTCACTTTATTGATTGGAATACTGGTGTGCAGATATATGTTTTAACGTATTCTTTGTATGACTACAAAACTTTGATTATGCTTGATCACAAACTTATGTCAACTTCAAGTTTCGATTTCTTGTGTTTGATTTCCATTGTTGTTACTCATTTGTATCAGAAATATTTCTGTTTTCTAAATTCTAGTTTGTTAATGTGAATGTGATATTTAATATGGAGGATGAAGAAATTCCTACAACAGTCCACAATTTCTTTCTGTGGTACTTTCCATTTTATTTCCAATGTCAAGTATTGTTCTTTTCCCCAGGAGATCTGTGGTAAGTTTCTCAGCATGTACTCCTCACTCTGAAAGGTACACCCATGTTTAGCAAGTTTATGTGGTCTTGTGCGTACTGACCTAATTTCCTCAAGCTATAAGTTATGTCTTCTCTGATCATCATTTGATAAGTTAGATTTCTATAATTCTTTTATGATCTAAGTTACTTTAGTTTAGGTTTACATTTAAAATTTAATTATTACCTTTTCAGTGGGTATATATATATGGATTTTGCATGATAGTTACTGTTCAGGCAGTTGCAATCTCAACCAATTTTAAGGGTGAGTTAATTTGTTTTTTATATACTTCCTTCTTTATTATTACTACTAAAATCTAATTGGGGATTAAATTTGAGTCAAATTTTGTTATTGTTAACTGAATCCCTTTTTATTCTTATGTTCTTCAGGGTAGATTTTACTTTTGTATCCTTTGTCTCATCGACTCTTTGACTGGACTTATAAATTTGATATTTACATGTTATTTTCTTTTCAAAGTTGTTTTGCTGGCTTTGTATTTTAGGTATTGTTTATTGTTTTATGTACCAGGCCAGATTTCATAGTTTTGCAAATTTGTTACTTTTTGTAGTTTGTGCACTCTATACAGTTCTAGGTTTTGTTAGTTTTTTAGTAATGAGTACTTTAAGTATGACGGCTTTATGTCCTACACTTCACATCAGTTTGATGGGTTCTACAGGTTCTGTCCATCTTCTCCCATCCAATTCCAAAATCTTCCTTGTGATTTGAGATTGTAACTCTTCCTGTCATCTTGCCTAGTCTGATCAAGACATGCTATATAAAGAAGCTGTTTAATGGGTGGTACCCACTCAACCAGGGCCCTGTCTATTGGTTGTACTGCAGAAGATGGGAGACAGAGAGCAGTTGAAGACCTCACCTGGTTGAACTCTTATTTGGAGCCAGCTTATTTCAATATGGAGTTCTACCTCTTGCTTTGGAGTTTTTGTGTTTCCCAGGACTCTGTGTGACCAATTTGTCATGATAGATGCCTTTCTTCATATTTCAACTGCTTCATTGTCACATCACTTCTTCAGTTCATTCATGAAGGTAATATCTTCCAATTTTGGGTGCTGCCCTTCAGTCCTTCTTTGGTTGAATTTGTTTGTTGAGGGTTACACTTTTTTGCTTGTTATTTTCACTTGTTGGGTCTTCAGACTCTCCTTTTTATGGAAGATTGGCTTCTACTTGCCTCTTCCTGTGCCCAGTTGGTTAATCATGCCAGCTTAGCTTTTGAAGAAGCTAATTGGGTAGTGTTTACTGATCAAGTCGGAAAAGTCCACTCTAAACCCCACTACATATCTTATTCCATTGGGTTTTTTTTTTGCTTAAATTCCCTTCTTCATTTGGCCTAACCTTCAGCATTTTGGCTCAGTTATATTGAGCAGGTAGTTTCAATGGTCCTACCTTCTTCTTTTATCACTGCATGAGGGGTTCTTTCTTTCTTGAGGATTTGAGTTCTCATTTTCTTGGGTTGAACACACATGGATTCCTTTAGTGGATGCTCCTTTACCAACCAAACTTCTCCTGTACCCCTTTGATGCAGTGGTATGTCTGTGAACTAACAACTTTGAAATCTGAGTTTTGATATCTTTGGTGGGCAAAGTACAAGTACACTATTGTGGTGCTTTGTGCTTAACTTCAAAAGCAACAGACAGACAAACAAACTTATCCTATGATTCCTGGGACCATCTCGTTACCTTTCCTCCTCAGACCAGGACCAACATTGCTTGCTGGCTCAACAAGTAACTGACCTTGATGAGGATTCCCATATCTCCACCTTGTCCAGAATCTCAACTCAACTGTTTACTAGTCAGTGGTTTGCTGAGGAGTCTACTCTTCGTTTTCAACATTCTGGAACTTTTGGTAATTTGTAGGGATCTCACACTCACACTTTTGTAGGGGCAGGTGGTTATGGTTCATTCTAACTATTCCATTTTTGTCATCTGTATAACCAGTCACTTATCTCAGTCTAACCAGGTTCTGGGAATACCACGTATAGATATGTTAACTACTCACTGGAACATGAAAATTCCTTCCTTCAGTTAGGATTGGAGGGGGTCTTCATCCTGATACCTTCCCTCGAATCAGACTCTTCCTTGGAGTCCTTTTCCTTATTCAAACCACCCCTTGTTGTTTAATTGGTTGCTACTTAATATTGGCCTGCTCAGACATGATTTCCTTTGCTCTGGCCCTTACTGGAGCAACATTCCCTTCTCTTACTTCTGTCCCAGTCTCTCCTCTGACAACTGTGATTGGGTATAACTCATTCTGATATCACCAAACCCCATCTTCATGTGTGGCTTTTGTCTGGTCTCTTGCCTCAGCTCAGGGATTCATCCCTTATGTAGCAATTTTTCTTTCCCCTTCCATTTGGCCTTCCTTCTTTGTCAGTGTACCAGAGGAAACAGCCTACCTTCAAACCAAAGTCTGTTCGTCATGGCTTCTGCCCTTCCTCTTCTTCTTTACCTCCTCTTTCCCAGTTCTTCACACTGCTGTTTATTCTGTGTTTGTCTGTGTTAACTATTTCCATTTATAGGGCTGCCTTAACAATTACCTTTTGGTTTACCTGTTTTGGGCAAGCTTTCTTCTCTCCTGTTATTTCCATCCTTTTATCTATTCTTGTCCTCTATGTCTCTTTGTTTTGCCATATTGTATCTCTGTTTTGTCTTTCACGCCTGTCTAATTCTCCATTTGAACTCATTGCTATGAGTTTCTCGTACTACTCTCCTTTAAGTCCTCTTTCTTTTTCTTGCTTGCTTGCAGTCATTGTTGGTCCAGTATTTATGTCATTGATGTTTATTACATCCATTACTGTTCCTCTTCTGTTATCCTCTATCCTGATTTTGCTATCCTTTCTTAGATATCTGCTGCCAGAGCAGGTGGTTTGGTCTTCCTTCCTACTTCCTTACCATCCATTTCTCACAGCACTTCTGTTCAGTTTCAAATATACATTTTTGGTTTGGTTTGGTTTGTTCTCTGACATGTTTTGTGGGTTGTACTATCTCCCTTTATGTTATTGTTCCTATTTCTTTTTCAAAGGATTTCCTTTTGTGTCCCATGATCTGTCTCATATTGCACTTACTGTTTGGGTATGTCAGAAGTGAAGATGTTCTAGAATAATAGAGGGAGCTAGCTGTGCCAGTATAGATGGTGCAGAATGATTGGTGAAACATAGTCATATGATCAGCTGATGTTCTAAAATGGTGTACAGATTATGGGGTACAAAGGCTTGTGTGCTGTAATGAAGTCTGTGTTTTTGTTTGTCAGTGCTTAAAAGGTAGATCAGAATTGAGATAGCTTTGTGTGAAGACTGGTGCAGTATAGTGAAATTTTTTTAGCAATGCTGAGAGGGCAGATCAGAATTGAAGCAGCTTTGGGTGATAGGATATAAGTACCAATTTTAAATACACTTTCAGTTTAAGAAAATGTTAATTTTCATATTTTTTGAGAGCCAAATTTAATCAATGCTGTGGGGCAGATGCATGTACTCTGCTGAGTGCCTCTATAATTAAACATGTTTTACATTGACAGGTGTACTAGCTATGTTACTAATAACTGATATGAAAAAAGTTGCTCACAGACTAATGTGTTTCTTAACATTAACATCATAACAAAAAGAAAATCTGTTCGTAGCTTGATGTTTGTTGCTCAAAAATGATATCTATTTTTAATTTGTTAAGATTATTGATAGACAGCTTGCAAAAATGGTTGCCATACACTTGTTTTATTATATGTACTAATTTTTTTTTGTTTTAACTTTGTGAAACAGAATTTATTTGTAATAAACTTGAAAATTGAAATAATATTCACTGACTTTTTGGTATTTTTTTAATTTTTTCTCACTTATAGATTTCTGTAATTGATAGCAACAAATGAATCTTGGTTTTCCTTCAAAGCTAGCAATTACTGATTCACAGTATTAGGTAACAACAGAAGATGAATATGGTATGATTCATTGTATAAGTGGTGATATGCACAAGTATTGTCTCATTTGAATCATGGAGTTGTCTCATGACATACATGCAACTTGTTTCTACAGTTAGAATTACTGTGTTGTTATTGATTTTTCATAGTGATTGACCAAGCTAATATCTAGAAATGTATGCAAACCAATCCAGAAAAACAGAGTTAACTGGTAACAGTGAAATTTGATTCAGTACCAATAAACAGTACTGACAGATTGATTACCGTTTATTAATTGATTAGGGATTTCTATGAAGCTGCTCAGAATATTAAACATTTAACATTGTTGATTTCGTAACAGTATAATTTACATAATCTGAAGTATTGTTGAGAGTAATGTTTTATAAATTTATGGTGGTTGATCTTTATGACAAGTATGTACAAACTAAACACCTAAGTATGTGAAGTGGGAAGAAAGTCTTATTTCAAATAGTTGACCCAAGTTTTAGTAAAAATAAAGTGCCAACAATAACTCAGATTGTATTCTGATGCTTTGTTTCGAATAATGTGAACATACACAGCTTTACTGGCATAGAAAATACTCAACAGAGATATCAATTTGAACATAAGAATATAATGTTTTTATATCTATTTCTACTATGACACATTCAAAAAGTTTCAGGTGAAGAAAGCTAGTGTGAAATGTATTGTACATGAAAGTCACTACCTGATAAACTGTTAAACAGTGCAGGGCTCATTTTATTATGAAGACAACAAAACATATATTCACAGTTCTCTCTCAGCCATGATCATGTGATGCTGCTCACATAAATAAAATTTCTGTACAATAAAAATTCTTTATTTATAAGTAATAAAATGTTGAAAAATGCCCACTTTGTATGCATAATGGGTCATTGTGATTTCTGAAGTTTGTTTTTATCCTTTTTACATATTACAAGAAGGATGTCACTCTTACCACTGGGTCCTAATTGGAAATGTCCCATCATTTATGTCATTAGGTTATGTAAACTAAGGCAAGTTGCAACTACCTTGTTCACTGAAAAAATCACTAAGTTGTTATAAACAAGCAAAAATAATATTTATTTGTCAAGAATGTGAATATAAAACTACACATCTTCAGACATGGTGAAAAGACTGTTAAAAAATTAGGAATTATAAATACAGTTACTTCCTATGATATCAAAATGCAGGAATGTTCAGTACTTTATGTATTGAACTGTTTGCAGGATTCAGTGTTAAATCTTGATACTGATAAAATAATTTCTATAATGCAGTGAACAGAGAAATAAAACATTCATCTATATTCTTATACATTATGTAAATTCAGTTTGGAAAAACAAATTTTAGTGCAGCTCATTTCTACCAGATTTTTTTCAGTTTTGTACATAGGTTTCTGTGCAAATTTTAACACTGACTGTTTTTGGAAGATAGTTTCAACAAGTGTGAAATAAAGATACATAATATAAACCACAAATATATCTACACAATCATTACATATAAATTGTTTAGAAAAGAATGTTTTTACATTTATGGTTTATTATAGGCCCCAATTTGCAAGATTTTTAAAAATTAAACACCTGTCAATTTAAAAGTAAGAAGCACTTCAACAAATTATTTCTCCTGATTTCAAAAACATTTGACATTTCGCTCACCAAATAAAACAAAGTATTTATGTGTTCCTTCCATAATAACAGCAGTTTCATGCCTCTCAGCTAACAGCCATATAAATGCTCCATGAGTAAAAAATATGACATATTTATTAAACTTTTACTTACTGTAGAAAATGCAAATGCAAAACATTCATAGTATAAGTGCGTGGTAAATCAATTTTTGAAAAACAAAGCAAAATCACAATTGGAAGTAACAATAGTGTGATCCTTTATATGATATATTTATACCTCAAGTAAAAACATAATTAAATTATATTTGAAATTCGTGAGTAGCAAATAAGTGATTTAGTAAAATGGACTTACAGTGGACAATCTACTGAACAATTCTTTGCATCTTATTTTATCAATAGGATCATGAAAGTTGGCTTCAAAGAAACGTTCCAGACAGTTGTTCAGCAAAACAGTGTATTACCATACATCAAAACTTGAAGTAGAAAAACATACAGAATCTCAGCTGATGTGTTGTTTATCACTGTACTTAAGTCTTTATTTTCCATTAATTTTCTTTTAACCTCAAGAACACAGTGTGGTTCTTGTAAAAACTAGGGTTTTTGTTGTTCTTGGATTATGACTTTTGGTAAGAATGCTTGAAAATACAATCATTCTAGTTCAGGGAGCAGCTTTCCAGTCTAAAAGTTATTTTGAGTGATTCCTTTTACACTTATGTCAAGAGGTGTTCAAATTATTAAATTGTAAACATTTTTGCTAACTATGTGAAATTGACCTTGTACTTTGTAATAATTTGTATATGTATAGTTGTCAAAGGTCCACTTTTGTCCAAAGGTCTATTTATTTGCTTTAGAATTTCATTTGACAAGCCAATCTACCTTTCTCTGTTTCTATCGCATTAATATTCTGTGTATAATTTACTTACAATTGTGGCACAAATAACCACAGTTAATACAACTACTCTTCCAGTCATCATTTGGTCTTCTTTTTTCAAAACATCCTCTCTTCCATTTATCAAAGTTCACTAAGGTTGATTCAGTTACTTAAGAACCACACTTTGACAAAATAAATTCTTATTATTATTATCTCCATTTCTACTATTAGTTTTACTCTAACACATTAAATGTTAGGCCTATGTTAATCATTAAGCCTATCACATTTACGGCATTTAATTTTGTGCTGAACTTTTTTTTGGCTGTGACTTTACTTTCTTTTGCTGTTTCTCCTCATCTCACACTATTTACATGTTTATCACTTTAAATGTTTGCCTTCTTTTTAGAAATCTCTATATTCTTGACATCAGTGTATTGCATGTCACATTCAGTTATTTTGACATCAATGAATTATAAACATAACCTCCAACTATTGTTATGGAAAAAAACAACATTAGTCAGTCATAAAATATTGGCTCACAAAAAAAAAATAATTAATGCTCAGAGAGATCCTCATCACCAATCTACTTTTCCTAAAGATTATGTATCACTTCTGACTTTTTAAATTTTCCAGGTTGTGTTAGAGGACTCATTCCAGTTTCTGTGTGTGATCTTTTCTTTTTCCTTGCTATTGCACACATACAAACAAAAATTTATTTCTAATGCTCATGAATAAGAATTAAAAAAAAAAATTGACCATTAATAACAGCTGCTGAGAGTTTGCATGTACCTGTATCTGTGGCTTCTCTACTC
This sequence comes from Tachypleus tridentatus, assembly GCF_004210375.1. Lineage (NCBI taxonomy): Eukaryota > Metazoa > Arthropoda > Merostomata > Xiphosura > Limulidae > Tachypleus > Tachypleus tridentatus. The sequence continues at coordinate 135,356,791 of NC_134833.1, read as the reverse complement.
CATCAAGAACTATAGTAATATATGGAACTACTTCAATATCCACATCTCCAGCTTTTGTAGTAAAATGTCTTTCTTCACAACTTACTACTTTAAATTGTTTATGGAGTAGTATTTTGCATTCTTAAACCAAAAATAGTAGCTTTGGTTTATTTGATATATTCAGAATAGAAATATTGGAAAATGAAACAAAACAGTTTCAAACCTCATTTGAAATATTAAAACATTCATTGTAATTTATAAGGTTAAAAAAGTTCAAATAATGAATCCAACTTTATTATAGCAGAATGAAAATTGCACTGTTTGGGTTACTGATAAATTTTACAGTTTTTTTTGGGCCATGACCCTGTATTCTCATAGAACTCACCCAGTTTTATATATACAAGTTATTCTTATGGTCCCATTTTTATGATATATTGAGTTTGTCAAGATTACTGTGTTCTTGTTGTGGGTGGCTTCTGTTCAATGGGGTTCTGCCTGTCCTTGGAAGAGACTCATTGTTCTTCAGGTGTGGCTCTGAATCTCACCCTTTCTCACCATGTTTATCACAGTTTCCCATGGTTCCAGTGTTTGAGTTTTTTGTGGAAATGACTTTCTTTTCCTCTCTCTTTCTCAGGATCCTGGGTCATACGGTGTCTACCCAAGGCAGTCCTGGTCCTCCTACCCCAACAGGTGTCATACTTGCTCTAGATGGGTTTTACTGTTGCTAGTGTGTACATTGTGGAATGGTATAACTTTTAGGGCCCTTTCCATTGATATTGCTTCTGCACCATGTGTTTTTGTTGAGTGGTTTGCCCCCTTGCTCAGTATATTCATACACCCTGGGGACTGCAATTTCACATGTTCATGGATAACTGGCTTATTCTTGCCATTTCCAAATTGGAATTGGTTAGTCTATCTGTCAGCTCCTTCTCAAAGTGGCCTGGCAGAGCCAGGTGGTTAGGAAGATCAATTCCAATGTATTCCACAAAGATTGCTGTTACCATTCGGTTCAAAGTAGTGGTGTTTCATTAGAGGGAGTTACAAGATCCTTCAGACAGGTGATTTTCCAAATGTAGTTCACCCATCTGTTTCAGTGCCCTGCTTCCTAATGTGGATGTTGGTACCCAGCAACTAAGGTTTAAGAGATTGAGTGAACCAGTCATATCAGTCATTTCACAGATTTTGGGTTGTCCATTTCCTCCTTTCAGTTGATCTTCTGTGTTGTGGTTTACTGACAGTCTTCATGGCATGTATCTGTTTTTGTTTTTGGCTTTTCCTCATTATGAGGCAGTTAATGACCTGGGTAGTTTCAGCCATGTTCATGGTCTCAGGAATCAAGTACATGCAATGGACTTCCTTCAGATTCTGTATGACACATTCCCAGGTCCCTGGCATTAGGAGTTTTCTTACAAGTTTTCTCTGGGCTGTAGGACTTGAGGTGAAAATGTCATCAGTCCTCATTCTACCCTTGTAAGGATATTAGGATCCAGGAAGTGATCTTTTGGGTGTAGTTGACTTGCAGAGTGTGGTCTGTCATACCTTAGCCACTCTACACCTTGAGGCACATCATTTTCTACCAACATTTTATCATGGAATTGAAAGATTTTACTTCTTTAACGTCTCTTTGCTGTACTATCCCACATGAATGAGCACTCGTATTGTTCTGCCATGTCTGGTCCTCTTGACTTTATCACTTTTCAAGGCAAAGAGATACTTGGCTCTGATGTGGTGTGGTGCATCTCCTCAGATCTTCTCTGTTTCTCTTGCACTAGTTCCTTTTCCAATTCACTGTTGGATTCAAGCTAATCTTGTGAATGGAGGAAGAGTATTGTATCAGAAGTTATAATTTTCTTCCATGAAAATGCATTACTGATAGGTACTTCTCTCTTTCACATTTCCCATCTTTCTTTACCACTTGCAAACTCTGCCAAACTTCAGAGTGATGGTTCAGTAGTGTGGCGCATTGGAGGAGTCACGTGCGTCACATGATAGTGGTCTTCTGTTGTGAAACGTAATTATTTACATGAGAGACTTGTTGGAAAGGTTGAATGTTTGTGGAATTGTGGCATGCATCCAGAAATGGTTGCAAATAGAGGGCATCACAAAATGAGAAAAGATAATATTATTAGCTGAGAGAAGTATTTATTAATAACACATTTTCATCTAGGAAAATTATAACATTCACTCACAGGGTTTCAGATTTCTTTCTAAGTGAAAGTCTGTCTGTTGCACCTCACAGAATGTTTTCATCTTTGCTGTTTTGACTACCATTGTTTTGGCACAGATAGCCCTCGTGTAGCTTTGTGCAAAATTCAAAAAACAGACAAACCCTTGTTTTGTTTTATTTTTTGTATTTACTTTCAATTATAAGCATGGATATCTTATTTTTCCTTTTGTTTTAGCCATGTTGCCAGTACGAGTGCAAAGTAAATACTGTCAGAGTGAAATATCTTTATGCCTGCAGGCAGTGCAACCAGTCGGGAACAAGTGACTATTTGTGTTGTCAGTGTTATTGTTTAATAAAATAGTACTAAGCACAGTTATTTTCTTTCCCAATCACAATATGATTGGTCGTTAACATCAGTGCAGCAAAATTAAATGAGAAGATAAAATATAAATGAAATGTCTCTAAATATAAAACCCTAAATTTCAAAAATAAAGGGTAGTTGGTCTAAATTTCATCTAAACAGCCTTATCATTGTTTTATTTTTATTAAGTAAAATTGTTACAGAATTGAATATTTATTTTACAGAATTGTTTAAAAAAGATTTCATTGTAAAACTGAAAGTGAAGGAAAATTTTAAGCAATTTGCTTTACAGTTTTGGGTGAGAGACAGGAGAATATTAAAGAAATCTTCAAATATAAAAATGGTTGAGGTACTGAAATATTTCTTGTACTACAAGCAAGTATTATAATTAGATTATACACCAATCATGACCATTTTTTGGAGATTAAAATTGTATGTACATTTAAATTCAGGTGTAACTGCAAGTCTCTGTCTTTTTGCCATTGGTTTCCATTTAATTGATGCTTATTCACCGAGTTTGGACTACCGTGATCCAGTTGTTAATGGGAGCATTTGTTACACTTTCAAGTATGTATATCATTTGTTATATTTTTTAAGCATATGTATATTTTAAGCTTTCACTTCTCTTCTTGGATGAAATGTGCAACTTTTTTCATGTGTCTTTGATAAATATATATTTACATGCAAAATTAATAGTACTTGAACTGAATAAAAAATTCCTATCAGCTTATTGATGAAAATAAGTATGCTAATAACTGTTGAACAGTCATTCTTTGTCCTTATAATTTAAATAAAATGTAGATTATTAATTAACAGTTGTTTTGTATTCTTTCTATAGAAGCATATTTTAGTATCAATAAGTGACATTACACTTTTCTCTGAAAATTAAAGAAAGCTGTAAATGTTTAAATGATTTTTGTTTTGTTTGTTCCTTTCTGAAAAATATTTATTTTAGACATAGTTTGTTCTTTGGTACAATCAGTAATTTTTAAAAATCATTAATTAACTTATTTAAAATCACTTTTGAAAGAAAGATTAGTAGTTTTTACTCATTAATTTTATACATGCACAAAAGAGGTACCAATTGTTCTTAAATTGTATCCCTGAAACACCCACCCACACACACACACACATGTAATGATACAAGTTTTATAGGTTATCCTACTATAGATTTAAATATCTAATCACAGCTTTCTTATTGCACTTACATACAAAATTAAGTGATGTGTCATTTTGCTCTTTGAAAAACCAAAATTTATTGTTTTCTCCATGAAAAACTAATCAGAATGTACTGTATTTAAGAAAACCTTTTATAACAGCAAAGTAATGAATTGTAGAATTCTTTATTTGTAAATAAATAACAGTATAAAATTGATTTGATAGTTATCATGTGTACAGAGATTAGGATGTGCTTCACTCATAAGTACTTCATGAATGATGTTCCAAGTTTTTGTTTTTTCATTGACAAAGCTCTTGTGTAACTTAATTCTTTGCCACAGATTTTTAAAAACATGTAAAAATGATAAAATGACTTGGTTTATCTGAGTATTTGAACATGACTGTACAATAATATTTTGTTGGTAGTCAACATGAAATTGTTTGATAGAGTAATAAAAGAATCTCACTTTTATTTCTTAGCATTTCTTGGTGATTACTGATGTATTGTGTAGCAGTGATTTTGTATTTTAGTTCAGAGTGGCTGCTTTTGAATTAGTAATATACTAAACTTCATAGAATCAACTTCTACAAATATACAAGATTTTTTTACCTTGGACAAAACTGACATTTTTATACATTCTAATAACCAAACTTCTATACAAATTGTTTTACTTTTAAATCAGTGATTTTAACTAGTGTTTTCAAACAATTTTTTATTTTCCTACCATTTGAATTTAACCTTTTATTAGGGACTGAATTGTAATGTGACATTCTAAAGAAATATTATTTTCACACCATATTTCAACCTGTTGGACATAAGCTTAAATCCTATCACTAAATATGCTCACCCTTTCAATCATAGGGTAAGTATAAAGTTGTCATCAATCCCACTTTTTGTTGATAAAAGTAGCCTTAGAGCTGGTCGTGGATGGTGTTTACTTGCTGCATTTCCTCTAGTCTGTCACTTCTAAATAACAAAGGCTTACACAGATAACCATCAAATAACTGCACAAAATTCAACAGATAAACATACTGTAGTTTGTTTGCTTCTCACACTTAAAAGTCACTAATGTTTTACACTTTTCCTTTATAATAATTATGGGAACTGTTGAGCATCTCTCCTGAAAGAAGATATTCATTTATAACAAAATGTTTCAAGGTTTATTTTCCGTGTGAAAGATGAAACTACAGTTCCAGCTTGTGCCTTGATTGATGTAGGATGCACAGTAATCTGACTGTCCTATTTATTTCTTAATGATATTAATATTCCTACTTTCTGACTTCTTTCTTTTGTCAAGATTAACATTTGATATTATACTTTAGAAGATCAATTTCATCAATAAATGTATGATGTCTTTCTTTAACAGCCTAGGAGAAAAGTTCTTACAATTTACACAGTTTCAATGTTGGTAGGTTACAATGATCAGTAGGGGATCTATTAATTCGACTGTGATTATCAAATGTTTTGTATACTCCTTATGCTTAACCTATTGCTTTGAGTTCTTACCAAAAGCTAGTCTGTAGGCTTCTTACTGCATGTCATTGTTTCAAATTTTTAGACTTAAAGAATTAAACAGATGAGAATGTAAATCCAGTCTGCATGAATATGCATCTGAGAGTTGCTAATTTAATTTATAAGCTGCCATTTTGTTGTAGAAATTTAAATTACTTTTTAGAATTGCTTTATGTTTTGTAACATTTTTGATTTGGTATAATAATTTGGAATGTTGAAATTGTAGTTCTTTAATTATTTTAATTTTGTTTGTTTTCCTTAAACATCTTTATCATAAGTACTAACTAGTGACATTGTTTTCTCTGCTTTTTCTTTACTGTTTCTAATGCTTTTTTTCTTATAGTTCATGCTCTGAATGTATAGATAGTGGTAAATGTGGCTACTGTTTCATGGATCTCTCATCAGGGCCAGCCAATGGCACATGTCTTTTGGCTGACCCAGACAAAATTAATGTTGCACTGATGGGTTCTTGTAATTCCACATCTTTACCTGATCCTTTAACATGGGCAGTTAACTGGTGCCCTTCAAATTATACTTGGGTCATCTTCCTCAGCTTAGTGCTGTATCTCTTTTTTTTTGCTTTTGGTAAGTTGACAATGGTGCCTTTTTATAGTTTAAAGCAATTTTAAAAAAAAATATTTTCTAACCTTTTAGAAAAACTGAAAACTGTGTATACATAAAGAAAGATCTTATACTGGTAATCTTTTTCTTTTCTTTTTTTACATAAACAACATTCCAGCAACAATAATTCTTATTATCATCTTGGTCAGGTATGACATGGTGGTTACCATGTACCATGAATCAAATATTTCACGGCCTAAACCTCTTCTCTGCAAAATTGCTCTCCACACTTTGGAACTGTGGATACTCAATAAGAGTGACAGTAAAATCCATGATTTGGTCAGACTAAAATCACTGAAGAATTGGCAGTATGTGCTATTGAACAGTCTAGTAGTTCAAACTTAATGGACAATAATTTGCTCGTATTTAGCTTAACAGGAAAATTATGAAAGTCGTGGTCATCCAGATAACATTTATTTGAACCATTTATGATGGGTCAATCCAAACACTCTGTTTAGTAATAGTATAGGATTATAGTAAATCTATAATCACTTGATTTTAATTTCATTTTTCATAAAATAAATATATTAATTGCTGAAGACTTTGGGTTCTTATATGTATAATTTGAATCTGGACTAGCTGAAGAATTGTACTCTATCTAATCACGGTTTCATTTGACCATCAGTTGTCAGGTCTGAACTTAATCTGTCATTATCTCACCAGATACAGACAGACCTCGGTCACATACTTCTTTCATAGATTGTTCTAGACACAACTGAAGAGTGACAAAAATTGATAGCATGCTTAGACTTGAATAATAGAATACCATATTGGTACTGTACAATAAGACATCTAAAACAGGTCAAATGAAACAGTTATAATGTATGAAAGTTACAAATACATAAATGATTAAAATAGTCATAACTCACAAAAATATATAACATTAAAAAAAAAACTTGAGCATAAAGATGATGTGACAATATCTGATTTAAGTTTGGATAACAATAACTCATACAACTTCAGTTTTACAAGATATTATATTGTAGAAAAAGTCAGTTTGTGTCCATGCCACGTGTAGAATAAACCGTAATGAAAAATACTGACAAAAGAAATTGGTTAAGTAAACTATACAGCTAGTCTTCTAAACTTTATATGATACTTATGCTGTAAAATGAGTCATATAGAATTGTCTCTCATTCTTACCCATATTTGGTATTACTTTACTCAGTTCTGGAGTAGTCCCACTAAAACATTGATTGTTATCATTCTAAAAATGAATGGATTTTTTTGTTACTTAAGTATGGTGTGAAGAACCAACAAAACACATTTTCTGATTGTTTTTCTCATAATATTTTTTTTTATTTAAGATACTGAGATGTATTCTTTTACCATTTAGGTTTAGGCCCCATGCCTTGGACTATTAATGCTGAGTTCTATCCACAATGGGCTCACAGTACTTGCTACTCAACTACCACTTCCATGAACTGGTTTTTCAACATGCTTATTTCCATGTCATTCCTCACTTTTACTCAGGCCTTAACCAGATATGGTTTGTATATCTGCAATTTTATTTTGGACATAAATTACTCCTTTGAAAGTTTTGCTCAAATAAACTCTTGAGATTAACACAAGTAACAGACAAAAGCTAGTGCAGGCTTACTCGTTAAAGTTATAATTCTTCACTTTATGAACAGCATTGTAACATATTTATTGTAAAGGCAGTAGTGATTCAGCATGAGATTATTTTATTTTATTAACATTATCCAGACCTGTGAACACTTCAGGTATTAAATACACACCAACATAACAGATTTCAAAATTTAAATGAAAATAATAGTTTGAACTTGTGATTTAACTTATCTTTTCCTGATTTTCTTAGTAAAGCCAGTCATTCCCTCCCTATTATGACCTCACAGCATACCACATGAATAACTAATGATGAATCTGTCTTGAAAATAGCCAAAGGGAAATTTTAAAAGTCAGTGTGAAGGGCAGAGAATATACAGTTTACATTAGTGTAGGATTAATAAAGAAGTAAAAGAAAGAGTTTGTGGTAATGTGTAAAGGTGGAGTTTTTACAGAGAACAGCAGTGTAGTTCAGTTAGGAGACTTAGAAATGAACCTCAGGTCTTGGAATTTTTAAGTTTTTTTAAATGTTCTAAAAATGTTTTTGTATTGAACTCATGTGAAAGATTTGGAAATTTTCTTGTACCTATAACAAAACATCAGTTATGTATATTTAGTTTTAGAGAATATGATAGATCACAGCAAAGTATTCCATTGACTCAAATCCTTATTCATTTAATTATAGTGTTACATTTATCAATTTCATACAATGCAAGCAAAGTGATTTCTACAAAGGATGTTACTATATATGAAATTTTGTCAATATGTTTATTTCTACAATTTATAGCCAGAAGTGGTGACTACTGCAACCAGCAAGATAAGTGTCAAAAACAAAAAAATTAATGAACATCAATCAGGTTGAAATTAAATGGATATATAAAATGAAAATTTTCAATCAACATTTAAAAGGATTTAAATTATAAAACAGAAAAAGAAATATTTTTGTTAATCTTTTCTGTACAGGAATGTTGTGATTATTAACATTTTGAGTTGTGCCTTTAGATGTTGTTTGCATTTACTTCAGTTATATTTTCATTTATATTCACTGATTGATTAATGTAAAAATTTTTTTTTAGTCATGAATTCCCAACTTAATGTTTCTAATTGCTTTTATTTCCTAGGCCCCTTTACCTTTCATTGTATTGTTCTCTAAGATGAGTGTTGTTCAGACAGGTATGCTTTATCACTCCAATTTCACATTAGCAACCACTGTCAGTATAATTACCAGATGTTGCAACAGGCTCTGTAGAAATAGAGTGTTTCATAAGAGCATCTAGGCACTTAGATGGTGCCTACAATATACAGTTTCCAGTCATAGGGTTGGTGGAAAGAGATTTTTTATCTGGACTGTCAGAATGTGTTCCTCTAATTTTGAAGAAGATGGCTAAGTTAGGGGCCCTCCTACCTGAGTCTCTGGATGTTTTTCCCACATGTCTGTGGCAGCCTACTTGTAATGTCAGTTAAGATTTGAAACTATGCTATCTGGCTGGGATGTGCATGACTCTTCTTCTTGATTAATATTAGTTTAATATATTGTTTCTTGTGGGAGGCCCACTTCTTGTAATTATGAATGTTGAGTGGTCCCATCCTGGATCCTTGGTTGAGCACAGTTTTTCCATGCCTCTCCATAATTCCAGGGGCAACTTGGTTGGGGAGTTAGGATAAATGTTCATAATTCCATGCTGTATGACTTCTGTTACTTTGATTAAGTAAGGCATACATGATCCTGTCATTCTGAGCTTTTTGTGTTGCATTTTAGGCTTCTTCTGGTGAGGGAGAAAGTGTTTCCACTACAGTATTGCCAACCCCTTAATTACAACACCAATTTGTGGAACCTTGGCTGTTTGTTTGGGGCTGACCTATAGTGATGATTACTTGTGTATTATTTCACCTTAGATACAGGAACTAGGTTCTGGGTGAAGAGCATACTTGTTCTGGATGTAGTATGGTTTCCAAACACCTGTACCAACTTTATCTTGAAACACTCCTGTCCTGTGCAGAAGCTTTATGTATGGATAATGTCTGCACTGGCCTCTCCACCTTCTCAATATAGGATTCTAGCTATAATGTCAGCAAATAGTGAATATGTTCTTGAAGCTAACATTTTCCCAAAAGTAAAAATATATTTCCAGTAATCCTTACTTCCACTGACATTCTCTCACCTTGTCTCTTGACTAAGAGCCAATGTAAGTCTTTTAAAAGGGATTACATTATCTGAATGAAGTGCTTATATACAGTTCCTAGATAGAGGGTGCATTGTAGTTAGTGGAGAATTTTGCAAATTTGATTTTTCCAAGGGCATTCAAATGGTGTATGTAAGACTGGAGCAAGTATGCTCAATCCTTAGATGGACAAAGAGTGGAAATCCTGAAGATTGAGAAATAGCTGTAGTGCCAGTAGAGGTAAGTATTATAGGAAATGCATTTTTAGTTTGTGAAAATGTTAACTTTTACATGGAAATTAACTCAAGTTATATGCATCTCTTTGAAACTGAAACTAGGTAATGATTAATAAGTAGGGTCTAATTTTCACCTAATGTGGCTAAGTGTCTGTTGTAAGAAGGAAAAACTGAGGGATATCAGTAACACCTCTCCAATCAAAATAAAAACTTGTTTTTTGACACTTAACCTGACACAAATTTTTCTTTTATGTGTTTAATCTAATACTTGAGCTGGTTATACAGTTATTTTTATGTATTTAATGTGTAAATCTTGCAAAAATTATTTTATTATATTATTTTATAATATTTAATTTAGGTTTAGAACAAGTTTAATTTTTATTAAATGTCTTGAAATATTTTTTGAAAAGTTTGCTTGTTTACATTCAAAATAGCACTCGAGTTGTGTTGGACCTTGAACTTTAGCTAAAACATGTTTCAACAATAGTTAACTTTTCTAAATTGAAGCTTCTTTATTTTAGGAAATTATGCTTTTGTATTCCATTTAGGAACATTTTGGATGTATGCTATCTTTGCCTTTATTGGATGGATCTACTTCATGCTAGTTCTCCCAGAAACCAAAGGCAGAAATCCTGAGGATGTAGAATCACTTTTTGTATCACCCTGAAACGTAGGGAAGTCTTAAACCATAAGGAAAGTGTAACATATGCTAGGATTCACAGTTTTTACCATTCTTCTAGTTCTGAAGTTGATTAAATGTTTGAAGATTAGAATGAAAAATGATCATGTTATGAAAAAGTTAGATGTCTTTAAAACTACTGGTAAATAAATGAAATTCAAATGTTAATGAATTAGTTGTGAAAAAAACCTGAATCAGGTTTTTGATTCAGATTATTACATAGCTGTGTTTGTGCATGTTTGTGTGTATCTGTTATGGAGATTTGTTGTTTAACCTTGTCCTGACCAGTGAGTAATTTGTCAAGTGACATATACACATCTGCATATGAAATTTAAAAATTGAAGTAAGAATAATAATTCTAATTCTTATTTCATAAATATTTTATTGACAAATAGTTTGAGAATTAGAATGTAATTTCATCCTTTTACTTAGAAATGCTTGTGTGCATTTGCCTTTGAGATTTACATGCTGCTAGTCCTTGTTTTGTGTTTAAATTTAATTTGGAGAAACTTTTATTTGTTAACAAAATTTTAATTTATGCTTTGTTGTTTTTTTTCTCCAAATTTTAAATTTTTATCATGAATTCTCATATGATGGTGTGTAGATGATAATGTTAGAAAAACACACACAGGATTTATTTATATTATGGCTTCTAGAGGCTTGTTAACTGTTGTGGACTCTGCACTTTTTGTTCAGTGTCTTCTGGATTACCATGTTCAGCAGACCATCGACTCCCATCCCTTCAGCCAACATTCTTTCTCCTTTGTCATGAATGGCTTATTATGCTATATATTTATACTGTTTATCATATCTTACCTCCAGCTTTAAGCCTGGCATGGCCAAGTGGTTAAGACACTCGATTTGTAATCTGAGGGTTGGGGGTTCAAATCCCCATCACATCAAACATGCTCACTCTCTTAGCCATGGGGGCATTATAATGTGATCGTTAATCCCACTAGTCGTTGGTAAAAGAGTAGCCCAAGAGTTGGAGGTGGGTGGTGATGACTAGCTGCCTTCCCTTTAGTCTTACACTGCTAAATTAGGGATAGCTAGTGCAGGCAGCCCTTGTGTAGCTTTGCACGAAATTCAAAACAAACCAAACCTCCAGCTTTTCTTGATTGGTAATGCCCTGTATTAGCACAAATTTTCAAATGATCAGACAGGTGTTATCCATGATTCTATGTGCACTTGCCTCCTGATGTTCATGGTCTTTTTATACTACAGTGGCACATCTTTCATCTTTGACACTGGTTCTTGTGACTGATGTGCTCTTGGGACCTTCCAGATTGCAAGGTCATTCTTTCTTGAGTAGATTTACCTGCTACTTTACTGCAAGACTTGTGTATGGTACCTTTCTTACTTGAAGAAATGCTTGGGACTTTTCCCAACTCATTGGAGGCATGTGTTAAGTCCACTTATCTGCATAATTCATTATTCTTATTAGATTCCCATTTATATCAACCTCCTCCTACTGTTTCTGTGTCTAACCTTCCCATCCAATCCATCTTTTTGTTTTCAATCTATTCATAGCCAATTTGTTACTCAAAGGCATGTCAGAGGATTATAACGTAGGTGACTCAGTGCCAGTGGGGGTAAGGTTTTTCCATTTTTGACATATTTATATTTGTAATGGAACCATGCTTCCCATAGGTTCTTTCAGAAGGTCTGGCCCTTCACTTTCATCCCCCTTCTTCATTGTTTCTTCTCTCATTGTCTTCCCCACACCAAGAGGTCAACATGTCAAGTACTTTACGCATTCCCATCTCCCAGGCATCTCAGCATTTCATCCATCTTGTTTATGATAGATGTGTTTAACAGTTCCAGGCCCTACTGTTTGGCCTGGCTTTTGCTACTTCTGCCTTCTACTGAGTAGTCAAGTCATTCACTTGATTTTTTTAATGCAGTAGGCTTCTCTTTCCATCATTACATGGATGACTGGCTATTTTCATCTTTCTCTCTGGTCTAATCTGCTGTTCATATTAGGTTCTTAATTTGAGAGACTGCCAGAGTATTTCTTTGGATGTTTGACCATGGTTTAAGTTTCTACCATTGTTTGTTATAGGGCACCATCATCTACTACTTTTCACTCTTCTCAGTGCCACAAGGTATTTGTTTCTCAAGTTTTCTCCACTCTATTTCATTTCTTTCTTCTTCACCAACCTTCTCTCCTGGCTCTCATTTTTGACTAGGTTCTTAATGTGGTTTTGTATGCTCTCACATGTGTGCTGTTTTGAGCCATTGACTTCTTGCTCTTTGTGCCACCTTTCTCTTAAGATTTCATTCCTCCTTATCACCTGTGATCATTGTTTTTAGATGTCTGTACTGTTGATGCTTCTCACACTTTATTCCACTGTACCTATATATATTTCTTTACTCAGGCTGGTCTTTCCTTTCTTACATGTCTGCCACTCAGGGAGTAATCATATTTCCTCTCCTACTTTCTTCTTTTTATCTTTCACTTCTGTGATTATTCAAACTCAAAACAGCTATTTTGGTCTGTTCAGATTATTCATTGCTTCTTATTGTAGACATGTAATTTCATGATCTCCACCTTCATGTGTTCCTACCTGGGACCAATCTTCTTTAGGGGACCTCTCTTGCCATCAGTTTCTCCAGTTGGTGCATTCTTCTCAGAGTGTGAATTCTCACAGGCTATTTTGAATTTCTTTGCACTTGATTCATCAACTTCCTTATATTTTTGTTTCCCATTTTCACTGGCCCTCAACCAAGACCAACTAGGGAAGCATGTGGATGACTCTCCACACATCTGTTATCATTATCTTTACCATCTGGTCTTGAAGTCACTCATTGCACTGTCTCCAGTAAACGATCTTTCTGACTGGTAATTTTATTGGGATCTTGACACTTCTCCAGATTTCCAAGTACACCCTTCCCACTCCCCTCTTTTTCAGGTGGAGCACCTACCATTTACTAGTTCCAAGCAGCTGGAGTGATGGACCATGGACAATCCTCACTGGTTTGACTGAGCACAATATGGTGAGAAGTAGGGCTGTGTTTACACTGTCATTGTGGTACTAATCATTTCTTGTGCAGCTACTGTGCCATGTTTCTATTGTCAGAGTCCATTCAGTGAGTTTAGGTGAGTGCACGTTGTATGGCCTGATTGTACCATAATTACACTATACGTATTGACTCATTCATCACTGACATGCAGATACATGGTTGATTGTAATCAGATTTCACCCATTCCTGTGTTTCTTCAGGTTCTTTATAACTTTCTCCCCTTTTAATATTGGGCTAAGAATTTACCATGGTTGAGAAGAAATGTGATCTTCCATGGGTGTATCCCTATGTAGTTCCTGCTGTAGGGTATCACAGTCCATTAGCTCTTCTACCACTTTAACCTGAAATTCTAGCATTTCTATGTATGTAAGTGAGTTATCTTCAGGAAAGTTAACAGTTTTCTTACCCAAGAATGCATTTCCAATAGACACTTATCTCTTCACACATTGTAACGTGATGTCCCCACTTTTTTTTACCTTATCTAAATGTGAAGTTATCATGAGTGCAAATGCATGAGGAGAGTTACTGTGCATACAAGTGTCACCCTCCCATTAGTGGAAGGCTATATTTGCATAATGACATTGTCATACATCAGTGATGTTCACATTAAACATGAATTTAGGTGAGAATTAGACCAAGGCAAGTAGCAATCAAACCTTACAGGCAGGTATGCAAGGAAAATAATGTCTTTGGGCAGAAGTATCTATCAAAAATGTTTTCAGATCAGTAACTTTCAGGGAAATATGAACAAATTTCAATGTTTAATTTTTGCACAAGTTTGAGAGCTACACGTTTTTACCAAATATTTATTATTTACTTTTCTCTTCATCTAATGTTATTGACTTCTATTTGCTAAGAACCTGTAATCCCTCTAGAATGTAATTTTTTGTGTCTTCTACCTCAGTTCTATGTTATATATTTTATTACCATTGTCCTTTATTTCCATTTTTTAGTAATGAAAATCAGCTATGCAAATTGCTGTAGACATTGTACAGCAATTAAAGTGGTTTTAAAAGCTATTCATAGTTTTTCAGATATTGTCTAGATGGAGCTGTCATAGAGAGTAGTAAAGAAATATGATGGGAAGTTTAGAAAAATTAAGGAGTAATTACAGATCTGGAAATTATAGTTTATTGTTCTTTTTAATCATGAAAATGTATTTGAATTAATTAATGTGCGTGAAAGCTACAGAAATATTCTGCAATAAAATGTGACATAAGCTATACTATAGTGAGTATAAAATTATACCATTGATTCAAATTCTTATTTATTAAATATTAAGTTTACTGTGTTCAAACAATAAATATAAAATTATGTATTATTTATTGAAAAGGAATTGTGTTTTTTTATATAAATTAATCTCAACTTAGAATATGATGATGCTCTTATTTTGAAAGGTCATGTATTATATTTTTGATAAATCTCTGACACTTTTGACATTTTTTTTTATGACTAAAGCCATAAGGTATTTGACTATTGCAATCAATAAATACCTTGTTGTGTCAGTGGTAAATTTACACATTTAAGTACTAAAGTCCAAGATTTGATTTCACAAGGTATTTAGACAGATAACCTGTTGCATTGTTTTCTACTGTACTTTTCCAGTCCAGAAAGGGTTATTCGAGTAGCTTTGCACAAAATTTAAAACAAACCAAACCAAACTAACAAGGGGACCAAAGTGAAAAAAAAAAAAGTTTGATGAATGTTCATGTAATTTATTTAATCATGAATTTATGTTCTAAAGTGTCTACAGCTGAATATGATTTAATATGGTGAATAGCCATATTATTTATTTAGTTGTTATTAACCTTGTAAAATCAGTTTCTACAGTTGAATGTGACGTAGTTTTAACTGTGCTTTGTGTAGTAACTAATTTGTGTATTTATCAGAGACTGCTTTATTAACCAGATTTGATATAAAAAAAATGTTGTTTACAACTGTTATGATGTTAACAAACTTTCTGATAATTATTTTTATATGTAAATCATCTTTTCATGATTAAAGTTTGATAATGTGAAAACATTTGTCAGTTTAAATGTGCTGATCTATGTCAACTTGCCATTTTAACTCAAGTGTGGGTTCTAGAATACCTAAAATGACAAGGTTGTGAAAATCTGAATTAGCATTTTATGAAAAGTGTTTGATATTAAGTGGTGACCTAAAGATGTTTGTGGTAATTCCTTTTGTTGAAACACTTACCTTGTCTTATTTAACACCATTTGCTGAAATACTGTATATTAATAAGTGTCAGTGGGAAGGTTTATATAGCATTTATAATATGTAATGCCACTATGGTATATTATGTTAATTGTAAGTTATGAAGCTATTTTTCTACTGTTTGCATATGATGCATAACGTTGAGTAATTTTATGTTTTTACCTGCTACAACACTCAGTGTGAAGAACTGATCTTAACACTCGAGCAATATGTTAGTGCAATTAATTGAAATGTAACAGGGTTTTTTGCTCACATTTCCTTTGCAAGTCTTATATTATTAGAGATCCTATATCCAACAAAGTCATGAGCCACAAGCAGTTTAGTGGATAAACACTTTAGAAAAACAACCATTAAATAATGTTTGATCTTTACATGTATTTAAGTTCCATCTGCTGGTTCAAGGCTTTGCAAATAGGGAAGAAACCATAAGAGAGAAAAAAAAAATCTATTTGCAGGCTTAATAGATTTTGTTTCTTTTTTCTGATTTAGCAGTATAGTAATCTTTTACACTATATGTTTGCTTATGGTAAAAATGATAGATCAAAGATGTAGGATGTATGAAATAGTAATAAAAATAGGAAAACTACTGACATCTATCAACCTTATTAGTTCCTGCTACATCAGGATTTGCTAACTATGTATGTAAAAATGGCTCGTTTGGGTTGAGAAAATATTTTACATAGAGGAGCGAACAACGTTTCGACCTTCTTTGGTCATCATCAGGTTCACAATGACCGAAGAAGGTCGAAATGTTGTTCGCTCCTCTACGTAAAATATTTTCTCAACCCAAACGAGCCGTTTTTACGTATATATTTCTCTACAAGTGGGTTTTCTCGACATCACTGAGGATTGACTAACTGTATTCTTGTATATTGAGGTTAATTAAATTTCATACTTTAATGGTATTTTTTGTATTAAATGATATATTTATATTTACAGTGATAATACATTTGGCAGGTGTGTGTTATGAGAAGTATCTGTGTGAATCAACTGTGTTAATTATAGCTTGCAGGTGTGAAGGACTATTGATTGTAAGCACATTCCTATATCACTATCAGACTTTTAACATTGAGAAACTTAAGTATTTAACATAATATTTGTAAATAGTATCCTCTTATTTAGTCATTATTTAATTCAAGGAAAACACTGCATTGATTTTCATTGAGGGCAAAGGCTATTTATTCTGATAATAATATAGTGTGAAACTTATTTATATTGGTGGTAATATAGTGTGAAACTTATTTATATTGGTGGTAATATAGTGTGAAAGTTATTTACATTGATGGTAGTATTGGTGAAGGTAATATATACAGATGATAATATAGGGTGAAAGTGATTATCATTTTGTAAAATGTGTCTTTAAGAAGAAAGGGAAATACAATGTATAATAAAAATTATTGGTCAGTTTATATCACCAGGTTTCATAAATCTGTCTTCATACTGATAAAAACTCAAGCCCCATTTAAAACACTTTTTTAATGTGAAATTATGATGCAAAAGGTTATTATTCTCCTACATATAAGTAGTTATTTATGGTAACTATACAATTACCTTTCATTCAACATTGTAAAAATTATTTCTGAATAGTAAGTTATGTTAAAAATGAGAATTGGGTTTTTGGACTAATGAGATTAGTGCATTTTCAAACATTAATAACTCATTATAAGTTGTGACAATTGATGTAATAGAATGTATTTAAATCTTGAGAAGTTAACAAGTAAGCTGGAATAAAAAAGTTTACCAAATTAAAATACAGTTGTTCATGTGACTGGGAGACAACAGTTACCTCTTAAAAGAAAGCTGTTTGGGGTAGATTATTCAACTGCAATAAAGATAATGTTGTGCATGTATTAGTTTTTCATGTAGTATTTTTACTCAGTGTAAGATATTACAATAAAAGAAATATTTTACAACAGAAGAGTATCAGTTAAATTACTGAATATTCTGAAACATCCACACAATTATTCCATGATAATTATTAATATAAAAACACACTGAACTGAACTTGAAGAGCTGTTTGTTGTTTCTTCAGTCATTTGCAAGCATTCTTATGGTAGGTGGTAATAAAAAAAGACAGGATAAAAAAATAGGTGTTGTATTTATATGCTGACTGTCAAGTACAGTTTTCATATAAAGCAGTTACTAAGGTGGGTTTTCACAATTAAAATTTAACATTGCTCAGAAAATAAGAATAAAAAAGCACTTAACATTAAACTTCTTTTTGGATTAGTTTTGAAGAGGGTTTCTGCACTTCCCCAGTTCAGAGCTTATACTTAGAATCTCATGAACTTTCTTTGCACCTTTGCCGTTTGCAACTGTCTTTACTATATTCTTCAAAACTTTGTTCCTTACCAAAGCATCCCACCTGGGGTTGTGTTTTCCTTCCTTGGTGGGCCATACTTTTTCAGAACAGATAATCTGCCATTGCTCCTTTTGGCCTTCGCATCCAGGCGCAATTGGATGAATTGGGTCTGTCCTTGATAACATTGCAGAATCCACTAATCAGCCCATCCCACCATGGCATATTACAGTCCTCAAATGTGACCTTTCTTTAAGTCATCTGAGAAAAGCAGATACTCCCGATTCGAAGTACCATCTTTTATTTACTGAACATCTTTTGAACAGTCTTTCCATTCCAATTTATATGGATGGTTCCCAATAAGGTGACTCTGTGGGCTTTACCATGGTTTGTTGTAGTTCGGTGGTTGCGCACAGAATCTCCTCTACAGCTTCTGTGTTCACTGTTGAACTGTACACCATTTCTCTTTCCCTGGATCATATTGAAGCTAAGCAGTACTCCATCCTCCATCTGTCCTATTTATACTGACTAGCAGCTGCACACAAGCCTGAGATCACCATGCATAATGCTAAGTGTTGGTTAGGGTGATGTAAAGCATACTGCTATTGGACTCTGGATTAGTAGAAATGCGTTCTCTGAAGTGATGAATCATACTTCACTATCTGGCAGTCTGATGGACAAATCTGGGTTTGTTGAATGCCAATGGAACACTAACTATCTGAATGCAGTGCAAAGTGTAAAGTTTTGTGGAGGAGGAATAATGGTTTGGGGCTGTATCTCATGGTTTGGGTTAGGCTCTATAGTTTCAATGAAGGGAAATCTTAATGCTACAGCATACAATGACATTCTAGAGAATTGTGGCAAACATTTGGGGAAGGCCCTTTGTGTTTAAGCATGAAAATACCTCCATGCACAAAGTGAAGTCCATAAAGACATCATTTGCTGAGACTGGTTTGGAATAATTTGAGTGACTTGCACAGAACCCTAATCTCAATGCCACTGAACACCTTTGGGAGGAATTGGAACATTGTTTGCGAGCCAGGCCTTCTCGCCTGATCTCACTAATGCTCTTGTGGCTGAATAGGAGTGAATTCCTGTAGCCATGTTCCAAACCCTCGTAAAAAGCCTTTCCAGAAGAGTGGAGGTATAGCAACAAAGGGGGGGACCAACTCCATATTAATGTCCATGTTTTTGGAATGAGATGTTCAACAAGCACATATGGTTGTGATGGTCAGGCATCCACGTAGTGTATCTATCAGTTCTGTAATGATTTCTTTGCTTTTTTTGACATTTTGTACTTTCAAATGACTATTCTTTGAAAAATTAATTTTAAACTTTACTTAGACTATTTTCTTCAGCATTCATCTGCTTTTAATTTTTTTTTGCCATTTAAGACTAAAACTTGTACAGCTAAACAGAATGATACATTAGTTTCTCTCTTACTCCCACCATCACTGTTACTATAAAGTACAGATTCTGTACTGAGTTAGGATTCTACACTATTATCACAAATGAGTCACTCTATATTGACAACACAAATATCCCTTCATACACAGGAAGGGTGGTATCCTCATATTAGATAGATATGCCACTTGCTACTATTATTATACTGTGGAACAAGAATTAAAGTTTATGACAAATTTATGTTGAGTCATCGTGTTATCACATTACCACTGATTCATAACTTGTATGTATCACTGAAAGACAATGTTTAAGTAGGTATAAATATGTCTTTCATGTAGATCCATATCATTTTACTTGTTCAGTGTTACTTTTTGTTTAGTACCTGGGTCTGTGGTGATCTTACAGGACCTGAAGTGTTATATATAAACAAATCCAATAATTGTACATGTATTGTTACTCAGTATGTTATCCACCTCATTATTACAGTACTCCAGTTAATGAAGTCGTTAGTATAGTTAGGGATATTCTCCTGTACATCATACTGTTAGAGAGTAGTGACCATTTTTGAAGTGTGTCTAGGGCTGTTCTAAAACACCACAACTATTACATTTGGTTCCTTTTTTGACTATATGCCGTATTTCATTAACCCACAATTATTTCAGGACAAGTATTATGTCCAGCATGGCAAAGGTCCTCTAAAGGCTAATGTTTCCTTTCCTTGCTAAAGAAGAATGCTCTTTTTTCATTTATTTAATATGAGAATCTTAGCTATCTGTTAATCTATAGGTAACATACTAAACTCAAATTAGTATTTCTAACATAAAAGATGGAACTAAAATCAGTACTCATCTCTAGATGAACACATTTATATTCTTCCTCTCATTGTATAGATAGCTCAGTCTCTATAAACACTGTAATTTTTTATAAAGAGGTTGACAGTGGTGTTAACTGATGGAGGAAGTCTTTTGTGATGTATGACATAAATAGTAAACTAGTAACATCACTAGATTCTTTCAGCTCTGTTATATTGTCATTACTATATGGTTTATTTATTGAGTTTCTGTCTGTTACATTTTGTTCTTATGTACTTCAGAATGTCCTACAGTAGTTTATCATTAACCAACAACTTTGTTTCCAGCTTGAAAGAAAAGCAGTTTTTCAAAACATCACCAAAGAAATCTAAAATCAAGTTCCTTCAAAGTAGCTTTTCTCCAACAGTCTAATGTTATAATTTTCCTGCACAGAGAATATACTTCTTATAGACACTTACCAACCCTTACATAAAACTTTTCTCAATTATTATATCCTTTATATGCTTACAGGTTTCACTCACCATTAGTCTTAATACTTTCATCTACCCCTACATGTTTAATGTGGTTCAGCTGTACTGTAGCATATAAACAATCATGCAACAATCCTCTACCAACAGGAGTGTGACATACTTTCCTCATGCAACAACCTCTAACAACAGGCACGTGGCATACTCTCATGTAACTACCTCTCCCTGATGTATAGTCTAACCTCACTTGGAGATTAGATGCTAGAAACAAAAACACTAAATGGGAAAAAATGATGTAAAGTGTGAAAAGTGGTAAGTATCAATCAGAAATACATTTTATTGGTAAGAAAATTATATGTTCCAATATGATTCCTCACCTTTGCTAATATAAAAGCTACAATCCTACACATTGACCTGTGAAGGGAGTGGTGTAACATTACCAATATTATCCCTTTTCAAAATACATCTAAAAAAAGCCCATGGAGTTTATCAACATCTCTGTTTAGTAAACACACTAGAGAGAGATTGAACCACAATTCTTCACTCTTGATGAAGAACATCATCACTGAATGGACAACAATGAGAAACATATGATAAATAGCAGAAAGTAAAAGTGTCTGAGAATTTTAAAAGATAGCACAGGTCCACTCAAAGCTGTGTTAACAATTCCATCCTCAAACCACTGGAACTATGAATAACATATCCAGTTCACAAAAGAAGAAGGTCACTGACCAACTGTGACTAGACCTGTCATTGATATAGTGTGGTTGATATATGTCAGACCACAACTGAGAGATCAACTATAGCTTCATACTATCTGAACCAATGGTGATACATCTAGTCCTAGAAGAATGGCATCCTCAACCAATCAGACTGACATGCACACCTAATATAACATGATGGAGCTCCAAACTGCGATCAGAAAATCAACTCAATTCTCAGAACTACTGGGATTGGGATTCAATTGGTTCACCCCTGGAAAGCCAGAGTTCCTCAACCAGTGTGTGAAAGTAACTCTACCTAATGCCAGTTGTACCACAAATGGTTCATTTGTCCTGTATTAGGAAGATCTTTTACCATACATTGTAAGGTCTATAATACACAACACCATGATGGTATGTTCTACAGGACTGGTTGTAGATTCAACTTTGTGAAGTATTGCATCATAATTACATTCATCCCAACTATACACTTGTGGACTAATATGAATAAAGCAGAAAAGGATCACTGTCCATTTTAACCAATATTGCCTGTAATATTTTACAAATTTTGTGCATTTAAAAACATGCCACAACTGAAAAATCTGTAGAATAAGTTTCTTCTCCCCTTAAATCTAATTATTTCTAAACAAATACATCATTTAATTTAACTAGACACTAACATAATAACCATGCCTTAACGTTTTTAACATACTAACAATTTTCCTTCATTAATACTGCTGCTTAGGATACCTGCAGCTTTTGTAATATTGTTACAGAATACACTTTACTTAGCCTGAAGTTAAACTACTTGTGTTGCAGATGGTTTCTGTTTTGTTGATGCCCAAAATAAGCGAAAATGCAAGTGCTACAACAGTTTAGTGCAGATATTAATATTTGAAAACAGTCACCTTGTTTACAAACATTAAACCAGTTTATCATTTATTTTGTAAATATAATATTGTAAATGTTTATCTTTAACTGTTACTGTCATATGAATCACCTTTCCAGAAATAAGGAAAGTCTTTGAAACCACTTGATCATAACTTATATGAGGTACCCATAGTGTTTTATATGCTTTCTAATTAATTTTGTAACTAAATTTACTAGTAATGTAGTTATAAGTAATTTAAACCATGAAAGTAATATAAATTTGTCACTAGTGCTAGTATATGTCTAGTTGTAGCCTTACAACATCTTGAATCTATCTCTGTTCTGAGTAACATTTTCTCAAAGTATGGATCTTATTGTTGTAGTTTTGAATTAAGCACAAGGCTACACAATGGGCTATCTGTGCTCTGCCCAACCATGGGTACCGAAACCCATTTTTTAGTGTTGTAGGTCCACAGACATACCACTGAGCCACTGGGGGGCAAGTATGGATCTATAACTTTTAACATAATTCGAAATATTCATGTTTGAAAATGTTTAATGTAAGTTCTCCAGTGATGTGTTTTTTGAGTGAGTAATGAACATAATCCATTCTAATATAGCACTGTTTTCACATAACAGATACATACATCTACAATATGCACTTAACTATCATGACACATCAAAAATAAGTGTGTGTGTATGACTGGCAATTCCATATACATACATGTTAATAATAGGTTAGTTGTAATAATTGAAAAAAAAACAAATAAGTTGTTGGCACAGCTTTTAATACACAGTACGGACTTCACAATTTACAATTATAAGTGCAGTGTGAGTATAATGTTATAAAACTTACAAGTTACACCATCAAATAAAGTAATAAAGTTCTTTGATATTTAATTTGATCTTATAAAAGACTGAGTTATTTCTAGCAAATATCTGTTGACATAACCTGAAATCCTATTTATCGTTAACAACTGAGATGGTAACTGTAAGATTCCCTATACAGACAAGACTTCCCATCACTTATTAATACATAACTTGAAACACATGAAAGTTTCTAACAGATCTATAGTTAATATTCTAACTACACTTAATTTTCCTATATATTCTACAATGAAATGTCATCATCATATCCCATTTCTTGAGAAGATTTTTAAGTAATAACTTATGGATGTAATGATAACAAACTGTTGCTAAAAGAAAGTTTATATATTATAAATGAAAGTTGAAGCCTCAGTATATATTCAAACTCATTCCCACATGCATTTCCTTCTTTCTATATTGAAAGACTTGTAACACTGTTTATTGTATGTTTATATTAATATTTATACTAAAGATTGTTTAATTAGTTAATTTTATTGATTTGTCGAAGATAAAATACGTGTAATTCAAAAACACTCATTACAGATGTTTACATATGTTGCCATGGCTTTACTATTCAGTATATGTTTTGTTAATATGTTCTGATTGCTGGCAAAAAGTATTTTTATGTAAGATGAAAATGAGCAAAAATAAAACACACATCATAGTGTTAAGTCACAAGGAAAGCTTTCCAATTACTTAAACCAACAAGTTCCATTTCATATACTGGAGAGAAATTCTCAGCTCATACTAACCCCTCAACTTGAGTATGTCTTGCACTCCAGGTGCTGATAATATCAGGTCATCCATTAAGTAATGTCTGATTTTAAGTTCAGAAAAAGAGAAAGGATTTCAAATGCTTTTAACATTATTTAATCAACAATGTATGTTCCATTATTATTAATTACTTCCTCCAAACATTTCACAAGCTTCTGAATGTCATGTCTATAAAATTCTTGGGGTTTGGAGGAAAATGATATAGAGAGGGTAGTTTGACATTTTCATGTGTTTCAAGCTCTTTTCCATCAATATAGTTCTGCAAACTTCGGAAGAGATGATAATCAAATGGGACAAGGACTGGAGAATAAGGAAGATGTGGAAGTTTCTACCAGTCTATCTTTGCATATGTGATCCTTGCTGTATGGAGCCATGCATTATTCTAGTGTAACACAATACTTATATGACTGACCAAAGCAGACCTCTTTTTTTTTTTCACTGCAACATTCAAACACTCTAACTGTTGACAACAGAAGTCTGATGTAATCTATACATTGAGCGGCAGCAACTCAAAGTGGATCACACCAACAATATCCCACCAAATGCTTAACAAGGCTTTCCTAAGGTGGAGGTCCATTATAGACTATGCTTTAGCCAGTTTACCTGTACTGAGCCATTGGCTGCTGTACTTAACATGTTTATAGTATATCCATTTTTCATCTCCGGTTACTAACCTGTCCAAAAAAAAAAATGAAAAAAAAAAGCAAGTTACATTCATGGAGAGAAGTGCAAATGTCCACTCTTACTCTAAGGTTGGCTACTGTCAAATCATGGGGAACCCATTTTCCAAGTTTTGACACCTTTCCAAGCTGTTGCAGATGATGGTGAACTGTCAAATGGTTTGAATTAAGCTTCTGTTCTAGTTCTTCAACTGTTACAGCACAATCTTCATCAGTTGCTGCCAGCATCAAGTCATCATTAAACTCAACAGGATGACTTGAACATGGAGCATCACTTAAGTGACCTGATCTGAACTTCTGAAACACCTTCCACATTTTCTTTTATTGAGAGACTCCACACCATCAACAC
This sequence comes from Tachypleus tridentatus, assembly GCF_004210375.1. Taxonomy (NCBI): domain Eukaryota; kingdom Metazoa; phylum Arthropoda; class Merostomata; order Xiphosura; family Limulidae; genus Tachypleus; species Tachypleus tridentatus. Next base: position 135,331,885 of record NC_134833.1, on the reverse strand, counting down.
CTTGAATGTTTCATGTAGTTTCTGCTGCACTATTGCTTTTTTAAAGTCATAAAGTATTATATGCCTAATGTGCTCCTCAGACACATCCATCTTCATAAGGGTTTATTTAATTAATGATCTGAAAAAGTGATGTTTGGTTAATTTCTTTTACTTGTCTGAACACTTTTATACATGTCCTACTACATATCTTAGTCATTAAAGCATTCTACAGAGACAGAAATGATGATACACTTTCTGCATTAAATTTTCGGGCATTACTTATGAAATGACCTAATGCAAATGCAGTTAAAAAAAGCCTTAATGACAATCTGTGTGATAAGTAAATTTTTATTGTTGAGTTATAAAAACTGACATGACTATCATGATACCTGTATCAGTCAGTAGACATGTGGGATCTGAAGATGTAATTTCAACACTTTATTGTTTTAAACATCCTTTTTTTAACTACTGTTTTATCAAATAATATTTAAATCAACTTAAGTCATTGGCGTTTACAAAACAAGTCAATGTGACAAACCTCATTACCCAATTTTTGCAAGGATATATAGTCTAAATAAAACAAGGCCACATTAAGAATGAACAATAAAAAAGCAATCAGCTTTTTTATAAGTAATATAAAAACAATATGTATATTAATAATTGCTTTTTTAAATATATAATTGATAGTAGACTCTCAAGTTAATTTATAACCATATGCTTGTTTATTTTTGAACATTTTCAACAATGTTCCAGAGCTTGTCCATTCCAGCAGACAATGTTGTAGTCATTTATTTGTTCAAACAAGTTTCCATATACCTCACAACACTAACAATATTTATACCAAAGGATATCACATCACCTCAAACAAACTGGAAACTGTAATTAGAAGTACAGAATATAAAAACTTTTTATTCCTTATACACTTACCATTATTCTAGTCTATCCTTCTCCATAAATAAACCAGAGTGAGACACAGCTATCTGAATGACTCCTCTTAAATGAAACCAGCCTGAAGAGCTCAATTACTTTCTGGCATATTTTGTGTTATGAATCTTTTATATTAACAAATGATGTATCATATAAGTGTTTCATAAATAAAGTTGAAAGTTTACCATTTGAAGGACTATAGTAACCCAGTTTATTTTAATCAATACCAGCAATACTTAACTCTGTCATACATTTAAAGGTAAACAACAAAAAAATAAAGATCACCAGAACATTAAATAATCAAATATGAAGACAAAATGAGTGTATTTCCAGGGTGAATACTAAATGAAAAACATTCCAAGATACACTGTATTCTGACACATATAAAACATATGATGTTATTATCTATAGAAAATTATATAAGGCACTTTTTTTGCATTTTACAGCATTTATCCTACTTTTTATATAAAAGTTATTAACTTATAACTTTTATATATATATATATATATTACTGACCTTTGACCTTATGATAAGGTTGTTTCCACTGTTCTAAGGCTTGAATATAGTTGATCCACAAGATGACAGACCACAGACAGTTTCAGATAACTTGCTCATGAGTACAGAAAGAAGTGGATGGGATTTTCAACTGGATGTCGTACAGACAAACAAGAAAGAAAGAGAGATGTCAATATGGTTAAGTATTATCTTTTTACAAGAAGCTACAGTTAACTCAATCATCCATAGACAGATTATCCAGTTTATCTTTTTAAAGAATCCTGAGAATCCCACAAGCTGTTATACAAAACTTCAAAACTAGTTTTTACATTCTGTGTTCTACAATTCAAAAACTCAAATAAAAGAAAAGGAGAATTTAAATGAATATTGTGAAATCTGTCAGGTTGAATATTAGGTCAAACTACACTTCTAATATTTTCATCTTTCTAAGAAATACACAGATATAAAAATTTTCTTTGTTTTGCATCATCCAGTCTTCCTTTTCTCCTCCATTACCACAGTTAAGATGTATATATGTATGAATATATTTTTTTTGTAAACAGAGAATTTTAATTACAAAATTTTAAAGATTTATCATTAACTGTTGTTTTTTATATAAATCACCTTACTTAGTAATAAGGACAGTCTTTGAATTCACTTGATCATAACTCACATGAACTACTCAAAAGAATTCTATAGCCTATTTAATTCATTTTGTTATTAAAGTTACTAGCAGTGTAGTTACAGGTAAATTAAACAATGAAAGTAATATAATACAAAGTGTTGAGTATTTTAACTGATTATAACTAAGTTAAACATCCAACTGATTATAAGTTTCCAACTAAGTTAAACATCCAAAGTATAATAATACAAAGTGTTGAGTATTTTAACGATTATAAGTTTCTAAGTTAAACATCCAAAGTATAATAATACAAAGTATTGAGTATTTTAACTGATTATAAGTTTCCAACTAAGTTAAACATCCAAAGTATAATAATACAAAGTGTTGAGTATTTTAACGGATTATAAGTTTCCAACTAAGTTAAACATCCAAAGTATAATAATACAAAGTATTGAGTATTTTAACTGATTATAAGTTTCCAACTAAGTTAAACATCCAAAGTGTCGACTATGTTACAGTACAATAATTTTTAATACACAAATCAGGCTTATTGTACAACCACAGCTGATATAAAATAGTATATAACTGACCTTTAATAAGTGCAACTGTTTTTCATCTGTTCTAGAGGACCAGTATTTTGTATAATACAATCACATTCAATTCTAATACATGACACATTTGTTATTACTATTAACAAATAAATCTTTAAATATCAGATACTTTTCTTAAAACACAGAACAGTTACAATGATTTATGATGATATTATGTTATAGTTTTATTGTAATTACTTGTACTATCTATTTTTTTTTATTTTTCCTGTACACAAAGCTATGTAATCAGTGTCAGATGAAAATAAATGTGTTGAATTGATAAATCTAAAATGTATTGTTGAATGAATTTAATAAAGATATTTTTAATATATTTTTATGATGTATTCAGTGTATTTTACACTAAGTTTCTGATAACAAGCATATCAGACTGCAACAATGGAATAAAACCTACTCAACTTAAAACCTCTGATTACAGTTATCATAAATATAAAGTATTAGTTAAATCTAAAATGGTAAACTGACTCTGGTTCTGAGTCATGTTTTTTTATCTTATTGATTGTTCATATCACATTACAATTAGCAATGAGTATAAATATCCACTGACAATACTGTTCACAAAAAGTTATCATTTGACAACCTTACAAATACAACTATAGTGTAGAGATGTTGGGATGTTTCAAAACTAGTTTAAATAATTGTTAATGCTACATAATAAATTACTTTTACTTTTTCATGTAAATAAAAACTATACACACACGTGGGCTCATTGCAAAACTGTAAAGCTTACCTAAAAATAAAAATTAGAATGAATAATTTCAAATATGAAAGAAACTAAAGAATGATACAATTGTAATTATACAAACATAAAACTGTTTACAAGAACATGTTTACAACTCAGAAATTAACACTTGTCAGAAGTCAACATATACTGCAGAGTTGTGTATAGAATTCATAATTAATTATTACACATCTCAACTGGCAAGAAGTTATAGCAATGTTAATCCAATGTGATCTTGTTTTTCTTACCATCCTGAAGAGCTTTATAGCATTTAAGCAAGCAACTTTTGTGTACAAAGTTTATACGCTTGTTGAGTACCAAGACAGGTATCATCAAACTCCCTGTACACTTCCCAGATGATATCACCTTGTGTAACATAGAGGCCTACAGCACTGACTACCTATTGAAGAGTACGCCTAACATTTTCTATACCATCTTTCACTTCCACGCCTTCAATAGAGCATATTCTAAACAGAGATGTACAGCTGATGACTAAAAAAAAAATAAAAAAATTAACGTATACAGTTACAAACACAACAACTTATTTTGAAGACTCCCTCATTAATATTTAATCTACTTAAAATGTATCCTCCATTATGGCTAACTTTGTTTGTTTTGGAATTTCGCACAAAGCTACTCGAGGGCTATCTGTGCTAGCCGTCCCTAATTTAGTAGTGTAAGACTAGAGGGAAGGGAGCTAGTCATCACCACCCACCGCCAACTCTTGGGCTACTCTTTTACCAACGAATAGTGGGATTGATCGTGCCATTATAACGCCCCACGGCTGAAAGGGCGAGCATGTTTGGCGCGACGGGGATGCGAAACCGCAACTCTCATATTACGAGTTGCACGCCTTAACACGCTTATTAAACTACAACAAATCTAACCTAACCTAACAATTACCAATTGTTACGAATATAATTATACTTCATATAAACATACATTGAAATTGAAACAATTTATACTGCATCTAATTGCATCACAAAGTTTCAAATTTGGACCAGTTTCAGCTATGACGTCATGCATCATTTTGTTTCATTTTCTTCGAGATTTAGCCGCTTATCCATATCCGGCTTTTAAAAGAAAGTTGGCATCACTACCCAAGGTTGACCGATGGTTCATACGAAAATTACTAGGCTATCTTGCATATCCAATGACGCATATGATCTTGAGAAGGTGCCATATCTACAAGCAACCAGTGACGCCACTGTTGATGTTAATTGAGATTGTATTAACACTTTCACCGCATGAACTTCCCCCTGAGCTAAATAAAATTGTCTGGCGTTAGACAGAATAAAATACTAAAAGGCCCAATACGCGATAAACCTGTTATATTAAAGATATATTTTAATTTTTGTACAGCGTTACCTGATTCAATTTAATAGATTTAGGAAAAAATAACAACATTCTAACATTTCCTCGCGGATCCCTAGATAACTATGGCGGATCCCAAGGGCATGGGGGAGCACAGTTTGAAAAACCATGAGTCTAGAGCAGGGGTCACCAAACTTTTTTCACAGGGGGGCCAGATTACTTGGGGAATGAGAAGCACGGGCCACATGATCACTGTGTTCAATACTCATAAGTTAGAACGAAAGCTCTCTGTAAAAGACTTAACACTAAATTTAGAATGCCACATTATACATGTGGGAGTAGCATGCAATACACACGTATAATAAAAAAACAAACAGAAATACAACCAACATTTTTGTTTACTAAAGGGTTATCAAAGAAGGTGACATTAGCCAAAACAATTGTCACAATGCATATAGTGAGTACATATCTAAATTTCACTCAGCCGCAAAAAAAAGATAGTGAGATTTATGAAATTGGTGTTTGGCTTTTCAAATATCTTCAATGTTCGGTTTTGGATTGCTGCATCCAATCATTAGAATTGCTTTCAAATGTTCATCAGTCAACCTTGGTCGACGTACCGACTTCACATACTTCATTTTTGAAAATGCTTGTTCACAGACATAAGTTGTTCCGAACACTGATGCCATACCAGATGTGAACTGCTTCAGCTTTGGAAAATCATCTTCAGGTATGCAGCTGTAAAATTCAATAAGTTGCCCCTCTCTGTGTTTTGCTTTCAACAAGTCATTTCCTTGCAAATCGATGACCTCCAGCTGAAGTTCCACTGGCACGTCATCAATGACACAATCAAAAGGATTCTGAAAAAGGAGAATGTCACTTTCGATTCTGTCGAGATCCAAAAATCTCTCTTAAAATGCTTATTTAAATCACCAATAATCTGAAACTCCAGTTTGATATCTTCTGTGATTCCAGCATGAAACTCATTGAAACATTGAAAATGAGAGGTTTCCTCCTTCCAAGTGTGCTTCAAACAATGACAGCTTTCTCCTAAATCCTTTAATGATTCTATAGAGATCACAGGTAAGGTTATTCTTCCCCTGAAGTTTCAAGTTCAATTTATTCATGTGGGATGTAATGTCAACCAAAAAATGACAACTTTGACAACCAGGTTGGATCAAACAGAAGTGGATTGGCTCTATATTTCTCAATGAGAAATATATCTATTTCGCTTTTCAGCTTATAAAAATGAGACAAGACTTTACCACAGCTGAGCGACCTCACCGCCATGTGATAAGGCAAGTCACAGAAATCCGAATCAATTTCCTCAAGAAACGCCTTGACCTGGCAATGATTAAATGCATGACCCCGAATGAAGCTCACTGCAGAAATGACTGGTTTCAGTACGCAAGAAATATCTAAGTCTTTTCCACAGAGTGCTTGCTGATGTATGATGCAGTGTATGAACAGAGCGCTTGGGAGTTGAGGTTCTTCCAACTGTTTCCTGATCAGCCCCACCAGACCCTTCCAGCCATGTTTTTCCTCCATCAACTGTTACACCTCTAAGCTGATTCCACTGAAGTTTATAGTCTTGCAAAGTTTTATGCACTTCCATGAAAATGTCTTCTCCAGTTGTTCTTTCGTGCATGCTGCAAACTGATGCCAACTCTTCCGTGCTCTGAAAGACCAAATTAACTCCATTAATGAACACGAAAAGTTGTGACGTACTTGAGAGATCAGTAGACTTATCCAGTGCCAGAGAATACCATAGGAAGTTTCTAGCTTTTTTGGCGTATCTGTAATGCGATGTTCTCTCCAAGTTCTTCTGCTCTCTGTACAACTGAAGTTGCTGAAAGGCTGATACTTTCAAAGAAATTGGCTTTTTCAGGACACAGCTCATTTGCTGCTTCCATCATACATCCTTTGATGAAGTTGTCGTCAGTAATAGGTTTTCCTCGCTCTGCCATCCTATGCACTGTTTTGTAACTTGTACGAGTGGCAGATTCATTTTCAGCAAACTTTCTCGTGAAGGGATTCTTTTAAGATTCAAAAACACGTTTCATGGATTTAAATTTCTCAGAACGGAACTTTCCTGAAAATTTCAAATATGTTGATAGAGGTTTTTGTTTTATAGTGACGCCGAAGATTGTACTCTTTCAAAACGGCAACACTTTCGGTGGATATCCCACAAGTAGCTTTCTGTTTTTTTGTTTCCACAAAGAAGTACTTTTCTCCCCATTCTTCATTGAAAGCACGACACTCAGAGTCCACTTTTCTTCTTTTAAAAGCAGCCATATCAATGGGTGAAAAACAAACAAACAGGATCTGGAAATGAAAAACACAGAACGCTGTGAGAAATGTATTGTACTGGCCCAAGAACGCACAAACATACATATGTGTCTCGATATGAATAAACGAACAGCAAGGACGAAAGAAGAATTTTCCTATTGGTTACAAATGCGCGTGACAGACTTGTTTCTTTTTATCATAACGTCTTGTGTTTGTCAGCTTAAAGCGACTATCGGTGTGATTTATTTTTTTATGACAGTCGGACATTTGATGAAATGTCACTTTTATTTCCAAGCGGCTAGCTGCTGGCGGGCCGGACAAAATGACCTCGAAGGCCGTATCCGGCCCGCGGGCAGTAGTTTGGTGACCCCTTGTCTAGAGTATCACAATCTTACAATGTGTTTTTATCACTGTTAGTTAGCTGTGTATCCCTTTCAACTTTAAATGTTTGTTTCTCAGTAGCATCTATTTGTGTACTTTAATCGAATCATAAAACAATTGTAATTCTCTCTATTTTTATATTTCATATAACACATACATACAGTATTTATGTAAAAGGTTAAAGTTGTATTATTGAATAAATCTACAGACGACAAATAAATGTTGTCACATCAAAAAACTTGTTGCTCTGAGATCTAACAAATCGTCATTCCTGTGATCGCGAGAAACAAACCTTTATTTATATTCTATATACAATTTGTTAACTAGACTTAAAGGATAAATTTTCGTTTTCATAACTCAACTAAGAATATCTTCTGAGTTTTCCCGCTGTTATCCTTTACTTATCGGTTTTATTTTTCTGTTATTTTCCTTCTCTTTTTGCTTACGTCATTTCATTATAACAATTGATTCAAGAGTATTGTTACACTTCCAACCAATGTGAAGAAAGACAACAATAAAATGGAACCACAATATTACTGAATATTTGTACATAGTAACTATAGAGACGAGACATTAAATTAAGCGGCCGAACTTTGAGAAGAAAGAACAAAATGTTACAGCAAAAAATTACTCACTTTGCATTCTACGGGTATTTCGACTAGTACAATTTCTAAGTATAAAGTTTTGTATAAATATTTTAGTTGTATATTCACATAAGGTCATTTTTTAAAAATGAATTAAGTTCTTGAAATGAGAAACAAAATCAGACAACTAGTGAAAAATATTCACTTCACTCTGCAACCTGTGAGAGGCTAGGCAGTTACTGTTAACTAACACTGTACTGTTTTAAAAAGCGTCGTACTAAAAAAATAGGAAAAGGGACTATTTTCTAAGAGAAAAATATTCTTTTTTACGGTAATTAATGCAGGGGAAAACTGTCCAGACTGTAATAACACAAATACTATTTTTGATCTATTAGGTATGGTACCGTTTATTTAAAAATCAACAGTTTTTTTAACTGCATTCCTTAAAAGTATATTTATAAATTACATCAATAAAGATATAATCAAACCTTCAGATTTAGTCCTAGCGAAAGTCGAGTTCTTGTTACAAGGACAGTACTTTAAAATTCTGTTCTTTGAAAAACAAATGTTTGTCGGACGTATCGTAGTTATTTTCATAATTGTCTGACTTTAGAATACCAAAGTGGGAATTTTTTATAGATTTTTTGTGTGGCGCCATTTAATAGATAGTGACACAATGTATTTATTATTTCGGTCACACAGATACAGATACGCACTCCATGTCCTTTATATAGTAGTAAGATTAGAAATTATAACGTAATTAATTCTTGAAATTGGATTTACCAAAATATATATCTTCAACATTACACTGCTGGCCAAAATCTTAAGGCCAATGAACATAAAAACAAAATATTCATTTTGCGTCGTAAGACTCAACCTCTTATTTGAGCAGAAATTCGAAAGATGAAAATAAGAAGAGGTAAAATAAAATTAAAAAAACTTTTTAGCATTTAATAGAGAAAATGTGAACACTATGAAATTAGCCAAAATACTAGCTGGTGAAAAGTTTAAGAACATACCTAAAAGAAGTCCTAAATAGCGAAGGAAACGCTTAACAAAAGGTATCAGTAGTGAGTTGCATGGTCGTCATTCCGAATAACTCCAAACTTTGCTTTTAAAACCTAGTGGTTGAATTAATTAAATACACAAGTAGTCTCGAAAAGTTATTTAATGTTTGAGAAAATAAAATATGAGTATTTAACTCTATAAACAAGGGAAAACTGTTGTCTATAGTATCATGTATGGAAGCTTCATAAACCACGAGAAGGTCTTCTTCCCAATTTTAGCTAACCTATACCAAATAGAAAGGCCGAACTTACACCCTGAACTGCCCTCGAGGAAGACTGTAATTTTGACTTGGGGCATTTAACTGTGCGATAAGGTATCGGGAATGCATTGTTTCTACTTTCTAGAGATGGGTGGACAGATTATAGTTCAAAAAAAGCTTGATCTATGATCATAGGTGTTCCAGACACACGCTTCCAAAACTATAGCTTTATTATTTTTCTCCTCTTTTATTATTGTTAATTAATTTGTCACTCAAGAGTTTTACGTGCAAAGTAAAGTTTGCTTTGCAGGTATCATTTTTTATGATAGAAATGAAGACAGGTACTACACAATGCTACTCTTCCATAATTACATTTGTCTGTCTAGAGAAGTGCTGATGACGTTTACTGTGAGTATACAAAATGTCAGAAACATGCGCAAGACCTATCCAAACAGTACTCTAGATGTCTTCATCGTAAGTACTTTTACGTGTATTTTTCATCAACCTTCTTTTAATACCAAGTGGTTTAATTAATTAAATACATAAGTAGTCCCGAAAAGTTATTTAATGATTGATAAAATAAAATATAAGTATTGAACTCTATAAAGAAGGGAAAAGTGCTGTCTGCAGTACTATCTATGGAAGCGTCATAAACCACGAGAAGGTCTTCTTCCCAATTTTAGCTAACCTATACCAAATAGAAAGGCCGAACTTTCACCTTGAATTGCCCTCGAGGCAGACTGCACTTTTCACTTGGGGCATTTAACTATGCGATTAGGCATGTGGAATGCATTGTTTCTAGTTTCTAGAGAAGCATGGACAGGTCATAGTTCAAAAGGAGCTTGATCTATATTCACTGGTGTCCTCGACACTCGCTTCGAGAACTTTAGCTTATGCATTTTTCTGATTTTTTATCATTGTTAATTTCTTTTGTTTTTCAAGAGTGTTATATGCAAAGTAAAAGTTGCTTTGCAGGTATCATTTTTTATGATAGAAATGAAGATAGGTACTTCACAATTCTACTCCTCCATAGTTATATTTAACTGTTTGCAGAAGTACTGATAACGTTAACTGAGAGTTTACAAAATGTCAGGTGACATACACAAGTCCTATCAAAACAGTCCACTAGATGTCTTCATGGTAAGTACTTTTACGTGTATTTTTCATCAATCTTTTTTTAATACCTAGTGGTTTAATTATTTAAATGCATAAGTAGTCACGAAAAGTTATTTAATGTTTGAGAAAATAAAATATGAGTATTTAACTCTATAAAGAAGGGAAAGTGCTGACTGAATTACCATGTATGGAAGTGTCATAAACCACGATAAGTTCTTTTTCTCAATTTTAGCTAACCTATACCAAATAAAAAGGCCGAACGTACACCCTGAACTGCCCTCGAGGCAGACTGTAATTTTGACTTGGGGCATTTAACTGTACGATTAGGCTTCGGTAATGCATTGTTTCTACTTTCTAGAGATGGGTGGACAGGTCATAGTTCAAAAGGAGCTTGATCTATGTTCATAGGTGTTCTAGACACACGCTTCCAAAAGTATGGCTTTATTATTTTTCTCCTCTTTTATTATTGTTAATTTTTTTTGCCACTCAAGAGTTTTACGTGCAAAGTAAAAGTTGCTTTACAGGTAACACTTTCTAACACAGAGATAAAGATAACAGGTACTACACAATACTCCTCTTTTATTGTTAAATTTAACTGTCTACTGAAGTACTGATAACATTTACTGAGAGTTTACAAATTGTCAGGGACATACACAAGTCCTATCGAAACAGTCCACTAGATGTCTTCATGGTAAGTACTTTTACGTGTATTTTTCATCAACCTGTTTTTAATACCTAGTGGTTTAATTATTTAAATACATCAGTAGTCTCGAAAAGTTATTTAATTTTTGAGAAAATAAAATATGAGTATTTAACTCTATAAACAACTGAAAACTGTTGTCTACAGTACTATGTGTGGAAGCGTCATAAACCACGAGAAGGTTTTCTTCCCAATTTTAGCTAACCAATACGAAATAGAAAGGCCGAACTTACACCCTGAACTGCCTTCGAGGCAGAGTGTATTTTGATTTGGGGCATTTAACTGCGATTAGGCATCGGGAATGCATTTTTCTACTTTCTAGAGATGGGTGGACAGGTCATAGATCAAAAGGAGCATGATTTACGTTCGTAGGTGTCCTAGAAACACGCTTCGAAAACTTTAGCTCATGTATTTTATTGATTTTTTATCATTGTTAATTTATTTTGTAATTGAAGTGTGTTTTGTGTAAAGTAAAATTTTATTTGCACGTATCATTTTTTATGATAAAAATGAAGATAGGTACTCCACAATGCTACTCTTTTATAGTTAAATTTAACTGTCTACAGAAGTACTGATAACGTTTACTAAGAGTATACAAAATGTCAGAGAAATACACAAGTCCTATCGAAACAGTCCTCTAGATGTTTTCATGGTAAGTACTTTTACCTGTATTTTTAATCAACCTTCTTTTAATACCTTGTGGTTTAATTAATTAAATACATAAGTAGTCTCGAAAAGTTATTAAATGTTTGAGAAAATAAAATATGAGTATTTAACTGTATAAAGAGAGGAAAACTGCTGTGTGCAGTACCATGTATGGAAGCGTCATAATCCACGTGAAGGTCTTCTATGAAATTTTATCTAACCTATACCACATAGAAAGGCCGAACTTACAAGTGAACTGCCCTCGAGGCAGACTGTAAGTTTGACTTGGGGCATTTAACTGTGCGATTAGGCATCGGGAATGCATTGTTTCTACTTTTTAGAGATTGGTGGACAGGTTATAGTTCAAAAGTAGCTTGATCTATATTCACTGGTGTCCTCGACACACGCTTCGAAAACTTTAGCTTATGTATTTTTGTGATTTTTTATCATTGTTAATTTCTTTTGTTTTTCAAGAGTGTTATATGCAAATTAAAAGTTGCTTTGCAGGTATCATATTTTTATGATAGAAATGAAGATAGGTTTTATACAATGTAACTCTTCCATAGTTAAATTTAACTGTCTACAGGAGTACTGATATTGTTTACTGAAAGTTTATAAGATATCAGAAACATACATAAGACCTGTCGATACAGTCCTCTAGATGTCTTTATGGTAAGTACTTATACGTGTATTTTTTATCAACCTTCTTTTAATACCTTGTGGTTCAATTAATTAAATACAGAAGTAGTCAGGAAAAGTTATTGAATGATTGAGAAAATAAAATATGAGTATTTTACTCTCTAAAGAAGGGAAAACTGCTGTTTACCGTACCATGTATGGAGGCGTCATAAACTACGAGAAGGCCTTTTTCCCAATTTTAGCTAACTTGTTAATTTCTTTTGTTATTCAAGAGTGTTATATGCAAAGTAAAAGTTGCTTTACAGGTATCATTTTTTATGATAGAAATGAAGATAACAGGTGCTACATAATTTTTATCTTCCGTTGTTTAATTTAACTGTTAGCAGAAATACAGAACAGAAACAAACTATTGTTTAGCACTAAGAAGCCTGACTATAAGCCAGTATTCTATATTTTACACGTATAACAGTACTCATGAAAAAACGTAAGTTAATGTAGTTTGCTCGGAATCACACATTAGGTCATTACCGATTTTGATCTGTAAAAAACGTGCTTTTATGTCCAGTGTTAGCATGAAAATTTTTATTTGTATTGCGGTTTTTGAGAGAATATATTCAGGGTACATAAAACGGAAATGAGGGTTTGTTCACTAGAGTTGTTACAAAAATGCTTGTAACACTTTGGGACCATCGATACATTAAAGGAGTAACAATGAAAACAAGTAAGCCTAGAGTCTATAGGTTCAACATGAAGGGCAACTATACACCGATATCCCTTTTGTAACTTTGTGAGAAGTTCCAAAGAAAGAAACAAAATAATATTTAGAGAAAAAACGTCACACTTCTTTTCCAGCATTAACACCTGGAGAGAACTTTTTACAACAACAATTATGTGTTTCTGGTGCGAGGTATGGATTTTCTATTGAAACTTACCAAAAAATAATGCACTGTATCGATTGCATAAAACCGAAAGAAAACTTCAGATGTAACTTATAATAATTGGAAAGTGTATAATTCTTTAAGCTAAAAAATAATATTGGGTTAACATATTAAAAATGTTAATTGAATAAATACGATATTTCTTAAATTTATAATATATTTTCATATTAAGGATTGAAAACAACGTTTACAGTTTGCCAACTGTATATATATATATATTTTTCTTTACAGTTTAAACAGATAATTAGCAAATAAAAATAACGGCTGTTATATTATTTGAGCTTCTTACTAGAAGACTAGAAGTATAGTTATTACATAACAATAACTATATAGTTATATAACAGAAAATCAGCTAGGTTCTCCTAGATATTTACATTATTAGACAATATAACTGGCTTTCCATTTCAAACACACGTAATCAGACTATAGAAGAAAAATCTCGCCATTTTCTTTAAGATAATTGACTTATTATACAACTCAGTATGACACAGCAAGTTAAGTCAATTTTGACTCACTTAAACTGTAAATATATATAACACAAATCAAACAAACCTTCTTTCCATTGACTACTTAATAAAGCCAGTTTGTGTAATCGCTATTCACTTACTGTATTCAGTCCCATCAAACATGCTCGCTCTTTTTCAGCCGTGGGAGCGTTATAAGGTGACGGTCAATCCCACTATTCGTTGGTAAAAGAATAGCCCCAGAGTTGGCGGTGGGTGGGGATGACTAGCTGCCTTCCCTCTAGTCTTACACTGCTAAATTAGGGACGGCTAGCGCAGATAGCCCTCGAGTAGCTTTGCGCGAAATTGAAAACAAACAAACAAAACTTATTGTATTAAGTTTTATAATTAACTTCTTCACTTATTACGGTACATAATTATATTTTGCTATCGAATCGTATCCACTGAATGGTAGTTTTTGCATCATTACAACACTGTTATAAACAGTAATTTTTACAATTTTTTTTTACTGTGAATTTCCTACATAAAGAACGATAGCATGTCGATCACAAACACTGAACGTCGTACGTTACTGCTCACGAAGTTTTTCACTTACTTGATAATTCTTTCTAATAGTTTTATTGAGAACTTATGAGACGGCACCAACGTTTCGGCCTGGCATGTCTTAGCGCGTTAAGGCGTGCGCTTCGTAATCTGAGGGTCGCGGGTTCGCGCCCTAGTCGCGCCAAACATGCTCGCCCTCCTAGCCGTGGGGGCGTTATAATGTGACGGTCAATCCCACTATTCGTTGGTAAAAGAGTAGCCCAAGAGTTGGCGGTGGGTGGTGATGACTAGCTGCCTTCCCTCTGGTCTTACACTGCTAAATTAGGGACGGCTAGCACAGATAGCCCTCGAGTAGCTTTGTGCGTGGCCTGGCATGGCCTAGCGCGTTAAGGCGTGCGCTTCGTAATCTGAGGGTCGCGGGTTCGCGCCCGAGTCGCGCCAAACATGCTTGCCCTCCCAGCCGTGGAGGCGTTATAATGTGACGGTCAATCCCACTTTTCGTTGGTAAAAAAGTAACCCAAGAGTTGGCGGTGGGTGGTGATGACTAGCTGCCTTCCCTCTAGTCTTACACTGCTAAATTAGGGACGACTAGCACAGATAGCCCTCGAGTAGCTTTGTGCGAAATTCCAAAACAAACAAACAAACAAGCTTTGTGCGAAATTCCAAAAAAAAACAAAGCTAACGTTTCGATAATATTAGTAAAATCCTGTATTAAAACATTTGTTTTGTATTTTGACAAATTACTTTTATTGTGTTTCAAAAACGAGGTTATGTATGCAATATAAGCATATTAAACATGGATTTAAGTTACGTTTTGGGACATATACTGTTTCAGTTAAATATCTTTAGGTTTTTTTAGTGATGATGTGAATCACACAGATGCGCTACCGAGACAAACTTTTATTTCACTTTGAGCACTTTTGAGTTATGACGTCTTGTCAGAAAAGCAATGGAGGGGCTTAGGGGTACCTTGTTTGGCAGTGTTTACGGCATCCGTTGCCCTTAATCCGGCCCTGTGTGCAATTGCTATATTTATAGCGCGAAAGCAGTCTAAAAAGCTGCAAACTCCAGCTATAATGAATATTTTAAAGACAAAAAAATATGATATGCTTATCACAGACATGGTGATTAAGATACTATATGATCTCTCGTTTAGTGGAACTTCCACCATTTATTAAAGAGTTTATTGAAATAATTGGGGTGAATTTAAAACATTCTTTTCAATCTTGAGAGAAATTATAAATTATACTCGTACTAGAACCGGCTAAAAAGCTACAGTACAGTTACAAGAAGAAAATTTAACTCCTGGAGACTTCTATAAAGTGTGGATTGTTTGAAAAAGTAAAATATCGAAAATGAAACGTCTGCTAACTCACAGCATTATAGAATCAATGAATGCGAGGAAAATGCATTTAAAATGAAGTAATACGAGCATCGCTATAAGTAGATTATAGATTTAGTGTTTTGTTATGTGAAACAGAACAGGAACAAACCATAAATCATTTGATCAAACTTAATGGCAGATTATGTGCAATGATTCCTAAGCTTGAACTTCACGTAACTTCGGAATCTGAAGAGCGGATGGCATCCAGTACATCAGGGGATGAGTTGGAAAATATGCTTAGCGTGGCGCTAAAAAGCAAGAAAAACTTGAGTACTCAAAAAGGGCATTACTTCGACTCTGAAGAACTTTGCGAATACTGAAATAATTCCAGCAGACAGCAGTCTAACTTCATGGTGTAACTCAATGAAGATAAAACATGAAGACTTGTACAAACTAACTATACTTGTGCATGCTGCTCCAGTGATACAAGTCACTGTAGAAAGGTTATTTTATATTTTTAGTGACCTTTAGTCCCCAAAGAAACAGTTTGTTGCCTGAAAACATTGAGAATATCTTAGTTGTTCTTTCTAATTTCAGCTTGTAAGCTTATGTTATATAATGCTTGTGTGTTTTATATAATAAAGGAATTGGAGTAAAAACTCCTTTATTTAGTACTTGAAAAGTACTAAAGAGTTTAAATAAAATAAGAAAATTAAATAAAATAGTTATTGAAATTACATTTTTCTTTTAAAAATGATAATCCTATCTGTAAAACTTTAATGCTCTCACTTTTGTGTGCAGGTTAATGTGAAGGTTAACCTGAAGATGAGCTAGGAAGGTCAAAACACTGTTCTCTGCTTTATTAGTAAAAGAATTAATACCCATACCAGCTGTTCTGAGATACATTTTTACTTCAGCTGGGTTTCCCATCATCAAGAAATTCTTAGTGTCTTAAAAAAGTCAAGGCATAAAAATTTACTATGTCAATGTTTAATTATAGTTAATGTTGTATTTATTTAGAAATTATTACCATATTTTATACCTTGTAGAACACACTTTTTTTCTTGAAAATTACCTTAAAATTACCATGCATCTTCCAAGACAAAAGTGATGGGTTAAGGCAAGAGGTTAGCTTAGGGTCTACTGGAAAAAACAGCCTCTCATACAGATCATAATCTCATTACTTGTCAATTACAAGTATTTTCAATGGCATAAAATATTTAATTTAACTAGTATTGTCTATATGCTGTGAAGAATATGATGTATTTGACTGTATTTACTCAGTAAGTCGAAAAAAAGTCAAGGTTACATCAAGGTGTTGGTTGCTGAGTCAAAATATTTTTTCTTAGTATTGTCTTTCTGAAACTAAGGTGTGTATCCTACAATATAGCATATTACAAGGTGTAAAATACTGTAGTTACAAGAAGGAACACGTATTATTCACATACATAACATATGTATCTTTATCATGTATTTGTTATTGAAATCATCATTTTCCTAATATTAAGATATAGAGAAGTGTGAAGGTGATGAAAACTTTCAGTACAATACTTGTACTCACATAAAAACTTTTCTTTATTATTACTGATCTCTATATGCTCAACATTTTTGCTTTCCACTATCCTCCGTACTCTCATTTATGTTCATGTGCTTAACATGGTTGTGCTGTGCTGTATCATCTAAATAATCATGCAACAACCTTCTACTGATAGGAATGTGACACCCACTTATGCAGGTAGCACTTCCTGAATTATAGTCTAACTTCTCATTAATTTGTCACTCAAGTGTTTAGACTTATTTCTTGCCATGCTTTAAGTTTTCAAATTTTTCTTAACTTTTGAACATAAGTGTTTGGTATTTAACTTGCAACTTTCAAAGTCTAAAAGTAGTTATGTGAGAGTTGAATTTACTTCATGAAATTTTTTAATTACCAAGATTTTTCATCTTGAATTATATACTCATTTCATATTCAGTTATGAACTTACACTTTATTGTTATGACTTCTTCAACTGGTACTAGTATTTGTACAACTTTTTTTTGTATCCACAAGTGACCTTTATTGACAGAAGAATATTTGGTACTCAGTTACAGTGAAATAAAGTCATTCCTGAGTGTGGGGGTTCTCCTGACTATTAGTCTTTTTTCCTTAATCTAGGATGTTAGATTAGAGGATGAAGACATGACAGGCTTGTTACGTTTTGTACTTTCTTTCTTATGTGACACACATCCTTTTCCTGAATACTGTGTTACAGTTGGGTTCTTTAATCCAAGTTTGGTTTCAGACATAGATATTTCATATGCAGAGTATTTCCATCTTTGTTTATCTTTAATCACCCACCAATGTTACTTCACATTTTCATTTTGTCTGATATTAACTGTCATTCCTCTGAGGGTGTTTGAAAGGTGGTCATTCTCTTTTGTTTTTTATGGTAGCCCATTTGATTTCTTTAACTCCTATGTTGTTTGGATTTGTTGGGTAGATACACAACAATTGACATGTAAGAATTTACTATAGATTTACACACTTTTTTTCTGCAGTCTGTATCAATTACAAGATATTTTGTTTTTCATTTGCTGGGTTACCTCCATTTTTCTGTTGGGTGGTCAGAATTTTTGATAGGTGCTCCACTCCCATGAAGTACAGTTACATTATTACAAGGACAAATCACATTATCTAGCTCCATCATGGATAGTAGCCTCCTGGCACACTCAACTGTTTGTTGACAGTAGATATGTTTCATTTGACTCCAACTCAATGTTTGGTTAATACTGAGGTTTTTTTAAACTCCTACTTCAACTGTTTTCAGTTCGTCTTCAGTCCATGGAACCATCAGTTTAAAAAGCACAATCCTGCTTGAAAGGTTCTGCCACATTTGGGGACTTGTTTTGGAAGCTCTTATTCCCCAAGACCTGGCCCACATGATATTTCTTTATGAATTAAACATAATTAATAGGAACTTGCTAGAGAGCCTCTGGATTCTCCTATTTCCCTTTTCTTCCTTCTTCAAACAGAACTTGATGGCTAAACAGACAACACCACAGTTGGAGTACTTCTTCCGCCTCCTAGACTAGATTTACAACTTTCTACAGGTCAGGTTGGAGGGGTTGACCTGGATGCTTGAAAATTATGTGGTCAGTTGTTCAAGGTCAAGTCCAAGTTTCATATCATTCTCCTGGAACAGAGATGTTTATACAGTTTATGGGCTCTCTTTAGATGCATTCTGAAAAGAACTAATCTTGGCAAAGTTACACCAGATCAGCATGTGATTCTACCTTTATTTTAGTGGAGGTAAGGTATCATGTTGGAAATTATAATTTTCTTGTACAGTAAATGTGTTTCCGATAAATAGTTACCTCTCTTTACACTTCCCACCCTTCATCCCCACTTAGTGTTTTTTGTTATTGGTGCCTAATCCCTAGGGAGAGGTAGTTGCCTGAGAAGGGTATGTCACACTCCTGTTGGTAGAAGGTATTTATGTGATTGTTTACATACTACAGCACAGCTGATTCACATCAAACATGTAGGTGTAGGTGGGAGTATTAAGACTAGTGATGAGTGAAACATTTGAGCATATAGAGGGTAATAATAATTGAGAAAAGTCTTTATGTAAGAGTAGGTTAGTATCTATAAGAAGTACATTAGCTATACAGGAAAGTCAAACAAGATAGTTCTGTTCATCTCTTCTATCTTTGGAAATGCTTATTTACATTTAATTACTTCACTCTAAGATATGTTTATAACCAGTTGAAAGCTCAGACTTTCTCATACATGATCTTTTGGTTTTTGAAAAGTGTCTTCATAAGTAAATCCATTTTTGTTGTTGTAGACATTCAGAGAAAGGAAAGATGAATGGTGTTTGAAAAATATTTTTATAAAGATACAAATACAGTTTAAGTAATAAGAACAGTTATTTACAGTGGTGCTAATATAGTAACTTATAATATTCTTTACTTCAAAATGTGTATATAAAATTGTTTACATACTCCACTTGTAAGATTTGGCAAGGCTTAGGAAATTGTGGCAAGTGAGCACACATTTTGAAAGTAGGAGAAATCATTGTCGTCTATATTTCTTTACTGTTCAGTGTTCTAAGAGAAGTAACTGAAATTTTAAGATACATTTGTAAATAATAATAATACATACATGTGTAATGTATTGCAACTGAAATGTGATTTTATTCTACAAAATACTAGTCGTCTAAAACAAAGAAAAACAGTTTCACTTATTAAAGGCCAGTTTTATAATATTTTATATCAGCTGTGGTTGCATGTGGCTCACTGATTTGTGTATTAAAAATTCTTGTAATTGTATTATTATACTTTGGATGTTTAACTTAGTTGGATATTGGCAATTATAATACGTTAAACTAGGTTATGAGGTTTGTCACATTGACTTATTAATGCCTTATGTTGATTTAAATATTATTCATCAAAACAGTAGTTAAAAAAGGAAATTTCAAACACTGAGGTGTTGAAATTACATCTTCAGAAACCACATGTCTACTGAGTGACCTGAATATCATGATACTCATTTCAATATCTGTGACTCGGTAATACAGGCTAGATTAGAAATTTTTACTAATTACACAATATTTTATTCTAGCTTGTTTGATTGTTTGTGTTATCAATACCTGTAATACAAGACATACTCAAGTGTAGGGGTTATTATGAGCTGATAATTTGTGTTTAGTGTGTACAATGGAACTTGTTGGTTTAAGTAATTAGGAATCTTTCATTGTGACTTAACACTATGATGTGTGTTGTATTTTTGCTCATTTTCATCTTGCATACAAACACTTTTTTCCAGGAATCAGAACATGGAAACAAAACTGACAATCAATAGTTGAGCTATAGCAACATATGTAAACCTCTGTAACGAATGTTTCTGAATTACACGTACACTGCTGGCCAAAATCTTAAGGCTAATGAACATAAAGAAAAAAATATGCATTTTCCTTTGTTAGAGTCAACCACTTATTTGAGTAGAGCTTCGAAAGATGAAAATAAGAAAATGGAAAATAAAACTAAATTTTTTTAGCATTTAATAGGAAAATGTGAACACTTTAAAATTAACCTAAATACTAGCTGGTCAAAAGTTTAAGACCGTACCAAAAGAAGCCCTAAACAGGGTAGGAAATGCCCAACAAGAGGTCTTAGTAGTGAGTTGCATGGCCGTCATTGCGAATAACTTCAAACATTCGCTTTGGCATGGTCGATATAAACGTTTGTAGAAGGCTGGCTGGTATTTTATTTCAAGTGGTGAAGATGGCTTCACGAAGATCATGCACTGTTTGGAATTTACGTCCATTTCTATAGACTTCCCTTGTCATCCAAACATTGTCAATGGGGTTCAGCTAGACTGCTAGAGAAACACGCTGGATGGTTCAAAAGAAACACGTTATTAGCCATGAAAAAGTCCTTTGTCCTGCGGGCATTTTGGGTTGCAGCATTGTCCTGCTGAAAGATCCAGTCATTTCCACACAAGCGAGGGCCTTCAGTCAATAAGAATGCTCTCTCCAACATGCCAATGTAGCCAACTGCTGTTTGACGCCCTGTATAACCTGAAGCTCCATTGTTCCATGGAAGGAAAAAGCACCCCAGATCATAATGGAACCACCTCCCCTGTGTCATGTAGAAAATGTCTCTGGTGGGATATCCTTATCGTGCCAGTAACGTTGGAAACCATTTGGACCATCTAGGTTAAAATTTTTCTCATCGGAGAACAAAACCTTTGTCCACTTTTCTACGTCCCATGTTTGGTGCTTTACAGCAAAGTTTAACCAAGCTGTTTCATGGTGTGGAAGAAGGCGTGGCCTTTGAAGACGTTTACAGTTTTAAAGCCTTTCTCTTGTAGATGCCGTCTTACTGTTTTGAGCTGCATTCTTCGTCCATAAAGGCCTTAATCTGGTTCAACGATTAGCTGGTTTCTTGCTGGACAACCCATCAAATCCTCCTGCTCAACACTGGCGAAATTTTCTTGACCTAACCACTTGAAATTCTCGTTCCATATCTCTCATGGTCTTTTAAGAAATTTGCAACAGCAGTTTTACTACGCCCAATCTCACCACACATTGGTACATTGAAAGAGATCTTGCTTTTGCAGCTCGACAATTCTGCCACGTTTAAACTCAGTCAACGTTTTAGCCTTTGCCATGTTTTACCCAATGTGACACAGGAGATGTCAGTGGGAGATGTTGACAACACTAATGCTTGAACACAAATGACTAAATTTCGTTACCTGTTTACTGATTAACTCTTCCTTTCAGTATGGTCTTAAAATTTTGACCAGTTAGTATTTAGGCTAATTTCATAGTGTTCAGATTTTCCCTTTTAAATTTTCCCTATTTTTCTTTAGCACTAGATGAGTCAACAGATGTTAGCGACACTGCACAGTTGATATTTGGGTTCGATATGTAACTTCAGATCTTCAAGTAAGGGAAGAAGTACTTGGCCTTTGTGGATTACGTGATTAAACATGTGGAAAAAACATTTTTGAAAAATTTCTTGAAATGTCAAAAAAATTCAATCTAGATTTAAAACATTGATTTCTGTCACAACAGACAGTGCTCCCGCAATGACTGGGGCGAAATTAGGATTTATTTATCTTCTGAAGCAGCATTTAATTGAAAATAATGTGAAGTCCACACTGCCATCTTTCCATTGCATTTTGCATCAAAAATTTATGTGCTCAGATGTCTAAAAGTGATTAACTGAAAAATTTGATGGGCATTGTTGTAAAAATCATGAATTATATTAGAAGTGGAAGCTCTCTCATCCATCGACAGTTTGTTGAGTCTGTGAAAAAAGCAGTGATTGTAATTTTGATCATCTTACTGATTTTGCAAATGTAAGATGGTTAAGTAGAGGAAAGGTTTTTGAACGATTTACTTCCTCATTTCCTCAAACAAAAGAGCATCTTGTTGAAAAAGGTAAGATCGAAAATTTCCCTGAAATTGAAACTTTGTCATGTCAGTGTGAATTGTACTTTCTGTGCGACATGATAGTTAACTTGAATGATTTGAATACGAAATGAGGTAAAATAATAAGCGAGCAATCACAGTCTATTCATGAATTTTATTAAAGCTAAACCTCCTTGCGAAACAATTACAAAAGAATGATTTGACACATTTTGCAAATTTGAATAGTTTTCTAGAAGATAGTAAGGGCTATGATTTCTCTGATGCTAAAGATGATCTCTACGTAAACTGGATCAAAATTCTATCTCGAAAATTTGAATCACATTTCTCCACACATAAAAATTTGAAATTGATATTTGAATTTTTGCATGATAAATTTCAATTTGACTTAGGAAATTTCATCTTTTTTGTCTTTGGATAAGTGTGGATTTCAAGACGACAAGCTTACCCTGCAAAGAGTAGAACACATAAAAGATAAACAAAAACGTTACATCAAAAAGATGTGCCTTACTATTCTGATAAATGAGAGTCTTCCAAATTTAATGATAGCAATTTCAAAATTGTTTTCCATGTTTGTATCGATATGGGTGTGTGAGTTAACATTTTCTACGCTAGATTTTGTCAAGTCTGGATACAGATGTTGGCTTACTGACATAAATTTAGAGGCAGAGCTAAGATACTGAGCATAGATATTAAGCCAAATTTCACAAAACTTGTTGATGAAACCCCATCAATTTTCACGATGAAGGTTAATTGAAATGCAATTATTTTGATTAAACCAATATCCTTTTTTTTTAATAGTGTGGCAAACGATGTTTTCCTTAGCCACTATGAAAAATTAGTTGCCCATCCCTGTTCTTACAATTTGTTTTTATCAGGATAGTAAACTTTAAAATACACAAATAGATACTGCTAAAAACAATCTAATCATAAAATATTTTGTGGTTCACTCTATTTTGATATTTCGTATAATACAAACATATATATATATATAAATCAAAAGACGAGAAATATCACTTGTCACATCTGAAACTTGTTACTTTGAGATCTACACCAACAAACCATTATACAAGTGTTCACGAAGAACGACCCTTTATTTACACTCTATGTACAATTTCTTAACAAAGTTTAAAAATTGAATTTTCTTTTTTATTACATAACTTTTAACATCTAACTTTTCCCACTGTTAACCCTCACTTTATATTTCTGCCATTTTCCTTCTCTCTCGTTTCATAATTTCATTACAATTGTTTCACCAGTATTGTTACACCTCGAACCAATAAAAACTGTGAAATGCAAGATTAAAATAGAATTATAATATTATTGAATATTTGTGTTTAGTAACTAAGGCTACAAGTTATTAAAGTTGAAACCGAACTGTGGGAAGTAAAAACAAAATGTCATAGTCGAAAGTTTCTCACCTTACATTTCACGGGTACTTAGACCAGTACAATTTGTAAGTATAAAGTTTTGTATAAATATTTTAATTGTAAATTCATATAAGGTCATTCGATAAATCTGAATTAAATTCTTGAAATGAGAAACAAAAGTTGCACAATTAGTAAATATCATTTACGTTACTCTTAACCCTGCGAGTGGCTTAGTAATTAGTGTTAGCGAACATTGAGCTGTCTTAGTATCATTCTCACAACTTTTAGAAAAACTGAAGGTTTTCTAAGAAAAAAAAAGATTCTTTTTACATTAAGTACTGCAGGGGAAAAGTGTTCGGATTGTGCTTATACAAACAGTAATTTTTTTATCTATTAAATATGGTACCATTTAGTGAAAGAAGTTTTTACCTCTTAAACTTCTTTTCTTAAAACTATATATTCTGAATTTAAGTGGTGGAAAAAAGAAATGAAGACCTTTAGCTAGAAGTGATTTACGCTGATTATTTATGTTACAATTACCTAGGTTAACAATCTAGTTGCCATGATGAAACTAGGAATGAACGCTCTTAGTCAATCAATTCAGCCTCAAATTTTGAACATGTTCACGTCGAGCAATTTGTCTTCGGTCCATTGGTTCCTCTTGTTTAGTACATCGGTATAATCAACGCTGTTCACAACGAGCTTAAGGTAAGTAGAGTAGACATTGAACTGTTTCAGTAAGTTGTCTGTTCGTCGATGTTTCGTTCGAAATGCTTGATCCAACGTTTATTCCACCAAACATGCTCGCTCGCCCACTATTCGTTTTTTTTTTCTGAATGAGTTGGTGTGTAGTGATCTCTAGGTGCCTCTATTCTTTCACTGCTAAATTACGGACGTTTAGCGTAGATAATCCTCGTGTAGCTTAGAGCCAAATTTAAAACAAATCAACAGTTTCTTTAGAGATATTTGATAAGCTAACGAAAATTTCGGTTTGGTTCTTTAAATTGAAGAAACTTTGGAATAACGTGTAGAAGCTTGCATTCTGAAAGAAAGTAAGTGTCAAGGTTTACTTTTTAAGTCCCATTTTTCAGAGGCACGACTTACAGGCAACAATTCATTTATTCATGGTCATATCAGGGCATGAGCAATCGGTGTGCTCGAAGGAAAACGATGTGTGACGATTAATAGGATAACTATATTGGATGTGAAGAAACAGTTTCACGTAACAGCAGGGACAGAGATAAAGTTTTCGGAATTCTACAGATTTCATCTTCATTATTTTAAAGCAAAATAAAAAAATACATAATTTCTAACTGAATAACTAAAATACATTGCTGAAACAACGGTAATTTAATCAATACAAATATACATAGAAAGCAAATTACTAGCAATAAAACATGTACATATTTTAAATGGTACAGTTTTAATGGTTACATGATATTCGGTGTTGGGTAAAGTTGTTTCACGTGGATGGTTTCTTTAAGTACTAATTCCAGATCAGTGTTATCCCTACAAAGAATATTTATATTTTATAGTTTGTGTCCTGTTTCTTCACTATGTTGGTGTATAAACGAAAACCATGTGTTACTCAACTTTATGTGTATTTTCATGAACAATACCATATGCTATTAACCACTAGACGGCGTTGGGTTTTGTCAATGCAACAGCAATTACAGTCTTCACACGTGAAAATATGGAAAAGCCATGAGCAAAGATGGATTCAGATGACCTTTTAGTCAGAAGAATTCCCATGTACATGATATGTGGTTAAAACGCAACTGGAACTAAAACATAATTTGTGAGTTATAAAAAAGCAACTACCTATCACCATATTGCTCTGCGCTCTTCGTTTTTTCTAACCTATCGTTTTACTTCAGTTTTTTTTTATCCTGCCATGACTTATGAGCATCTATCAGATGTTGAGTGCACACCCACCTAAAAAAATTTAAAACTTTAAGTAAAAATAATTGTAAATCTGTACGAACAGTTTTACTCAAAATTTATAATTTTGTAACATTTATTCAATGTAAGTCACAAAGAAGTATGAAACCCATCCAGACTTTCGTGTTTGTTTACATGTGAACTTTGACCAAATTCTACAGTAGACAATTTACTATTGATTTTTAATCCATAATCCCAAAGTTTGTTTATGTTTGTTAGCAGTAGACAATTTACCTGTTGATTTTTAACTCCTAATCCCGAAGCATATGGATGTGTTTGTTAACAGTAGACAATTTACCTATTAATTTCTAACTCCTAATCTCAAAGCATATGGATGTGTTTGTTAATAGTAGACAATTTACTATTGATTTTTTAATCCCTAATTCCAAAGCCTATGGATGTGTTTGTTAACAAATCTTTATTACTTGATAGACTGAACAACCACAATGAAGACCAACTTTCAAAGTAGCTGTAGTCAACATCTGAATGTGATTGGAGAGAGAACATTATGTACTTCATTTCTTATGTATACTGTGAACCGTGTTCTCTGTCCATCCATTCATTTGCCTCCTGTTTTTAACGGCCACTTGTGTTGAGTGTGAAATGCTACTGATGAAGTCAAAGTTCAACATTAACTATTTAGATAACAGTAGAACAGGTATGAATAATGCTGACAATAAAAAGGATATTCTACAATAACTTGTTATGAATTAATAACACTATCATTCACATTTCAACATGCGACGTAACGGTATGTTATTGTTGAGTAGTTCTTAATAGAACGCTTCTTATACAAATGTGGAACATCAAACAGAAAACCAAAACCCATTTAACACACTTATTCTAGAGTGTCACACTATCTTACAATTTGTTTTTATCACTGCTAGTAAATTATTATCCTTTCAACTTTAAATGTTTGTTTCTCAGAAGCATCTATTTGTGTACTTTAACCTAATCATAAAACATTTTGTGGTTCTTTCTATTTTTATATTTCATCTAATACAAATATATATATAAATCTTCAGATGACCAGTATGACTTTTCACATCTCAAACTTGTTGCTCTGAGATCTACACCAACAAAATGTTATACACGTGAGCGTAAAGAACGACACTTTATTTACACTCTATGTACAACTTCTTAACTAAGTTTAAAGGAGAAATTTTCTTTTTTATAACTCTCTTTTTAACATCTTTTAACTTTTCCCACTGTTATCCCTTACTTATCAGTTTTATATTTCTGTCATTTTCATTCTGTTTTGCTTACGTCATTTCTTTACAAAACTGATTCACCAGTATTGTTACACCTCCAACCAATACAAACTGTGAAAGACGACAATAAAACGGAACCACAATATTAGTGAATACTTGCATACAGTAACTAAGGAGACCAGATATTAAAATAAAAAACCAAACGGTTCGAAGAAAGAACAACATTTTGGATGAAAAGGTTTCTCACTTTGCATCCCACAGATACTTCGACAAGTACAATTTGTAGGTATAAAGTTTTGTACAAATATTTTAATTCTATGTTCACATAAGGTCATTCTATAAATCTGAATTATAGTTTTGAAATGAGAAATAAAAGTTAGGCAATTAGTAAGTGACATTTACGTTACTCTAAAACCTGCGAGAGGCTTAGTAAGTAGTGTTGCCAACACTGGATTGTTTTAGATAGCGTCGTATTGAAAAATTTAGAAAAAGTGAACATTTTCTGAGAAAAAAAAGAGATTTATTTTACAGAAAGTACTGCAGGGGAAAAGCGTTCGGATCGTGCTGATATAAATAGTAATTTTTTATCTATTAAATGTGGTACCGTTTATTGAAAAATAAATATTTTAAGCTCCATGTCTTAAAATTATATTTATAAATTACATCAATAAAGATGTGATCAAATCTTCAGGTTTAGTCCCAGTGAAAGTCGTGTTCTTGTTACAAGGTCAGTACTTTAAATTCTGTTCTATAATAAACAAAGGTTTGTTGTACCTAATGTAATTTGTTTTGTTTTGTAATTGTTTGAATATAGAATACCAAAGTGGGAATCTTATAGATAATTGTCTTTGGTACAATGTAATAGTGACACAATGTATTTATTATTTCGGTTACAAAGATACAAATATACACGCTGTGTTCTTTGTATAATAATAAAATTAGAAAATATGACTTAAATAATTATTTATGTTCGATTTCCAAAAAATATATATCTTCAACAATATATAATGCTTCAATCGTTAACACTTAGTATGTACTATGTTGTATTATTAATTAACTTTGCTTTTAGTTCGTGATTTTAGTGAATTTTGTATAATTATGTCTATATATAATCCACAATAGCAATTTAATATACTATGATGGTTTACCCAGTGTCGTCTCATCATTACTAAAATGTTTACATTTTTATTTCTGAGATTTCTCAGGTATCTTTGGAATGTTTCCTCACGTTGGGTGACAATAAATTAAGGGGCATTGATAATGTGGTAGAGTTTTCAAGAATAAGCAATATTTTCAAGTAGTCATTTTAGTTAAAATAATTTTAGGTAGGACTAATTTACACTGATTATTTATGTTATAATTATATAGGTTAACAATCTGGTCACTAGGATTGAATGATGTTAGTCAGTCAATCGAGCTTCAAATTTTGAACATATTCACGTCGAACAATTTGTCTTCGTTCCATTGGTTCCCCTGGTTTAGTACATCGGTGTAACCAACGCTGATAACAACGATTCTAAGGTTAGTACAGTACACATTGAACTGTTTCAGTAAGTTGTCCGTTCTGTCGATGTTTCGCTCCAAGTTCTTGATCTAATGTCTGTTCTACCAAACATCCTCATTTATCCTTTATGACGTGGGACTGGGGGGTATATTGTTACGGTCAATCTAACTATTCGTTTGTAAAAGAGTGGTGATCACTAGGTGCATTTAATCTTCCACTTATGTATTAGGGACGGCTAGAGCAGATAGTCCTCGTGTAGCTTTGAGTCAAATTCAAACAAACCAGTTGTCTCTTTTGACAAGACTGATAAGCTAATTAATTTTGCAAATTTCGGTTTGGTTCCTTAAAGTGGAGAAACTTTGGAATAACATGTTAAAGTTTGCATTCTGAAGAAAGCAAGTGTCAAGGTTGACGTTTTAAGTCTCATTTTTCAGAGATACAACTTTCAGACAAGAGTTCATTTACATATCAGGGCCTTAGCAATCGGTGTGCTCGAAGGAAAACGATGTTTGACAATTAATAGCATAGCTATGTTAAAGATGAAGAAATAGATTCATATAACAGAAGGGAACAGAGATAAAGTGTTCAATATTTTACAGAGTCCATCTTCAGTGTTTAAAGCAAAAGAAAACTAATGCATTATATCAAACTAAATAACTAAAATACATTGCTGAAATAACAATCATTTAATCAAAACTAAAATACATAGAAAGTTAATTACTAAAAATATAACATGCTGTACTTATTTTAAATGGTACAATTTTAATGAAGGTTACGTGATATTCGTTGTTGATTAAAGTTGTTTTATGTGGATGATTTCTTTAACCTTTACCTTTTACAGAAAGTACTGTAGAGGAAAAGTGTTCGGATTGTGCTGATACAAAGAGTATTTTTTTCTATCTACCGTTTATTAAAAAAAAGCTTTTTTAATTACATTTCTTAAAACTATATATTTTTAAATTTCCTTCAATAAAAATATTATCAAATCTTCAGGTTCAGTCCTAGTGAAAGTCGGGTTCTTGTTACAAGAAGAATACTTAAAATTCTATCTGTGACAAACAAAGGAATGTAATACGTAGAGTATTTATTTTAATATATGTCTGAATCTAGAATACCCAAAGTGAAATCTTTTAACTCGTGATTTTAGTTAATATTTGATAATTATATTTATAACAACTACAATAATAACTTAATATACTGTGTTGGTTTACCTGCTGTCTTCTCATTATCAGTCAAAGGTGTACAACACTTTTGTTACTAAGTTCTCTCATGTATCTTTGTTTGTTTCTTTTTGGAATTCCTGAAAAAAGGTACACGATGGCTATCTGCGCTAGCCGTTCCTAATTTAGCAGTGTAAGATAAGTAATTACCACCGATTGCCAATCTTTGGGCTACTCTTTTACTAAGGAATAGTAGGATTGACTTGCACATTATGACGAATCTACGGCTGAAAGGACGAGTATGATTGGTGTGATGGAATTCGAATCTGTGTCCCTCAGATTATGAGTCAAGTACTTTCACCATCTGGCCATGCCGGACCAGTTATCTTTAGAATGATTCCTCACGTGGGATGGCAATCAATTAATGATAAGGATTTTAAACCTGACAAGAATAACCAACATTTCGATTGAGTGGTCATTTCAGTTAACAATAACTGGTGTTGTCAGACTATATTACCTGAATATTTATATTCAGTGGTTGTTCTTATCATAATTTCTGTAGGGCTCAAAGAGTTAGGATGAATCTCAAACTTGAATTAATAAAAAGTAGAAAAGGCAGAATTTTCTGTAAAGAAACAACAGGGATTACATAACTTTTTTCGTATTTTCTTGAAAAGTTCCAAATGTTCATTAGCTCTTACTAGTAGATGGAGTTTGGTTTTGTCAGTATATCAGACCGTACGGTCTTCATGGGCATGAACATATATACAAGTCGTTAACAAAGAGAAATTCAAATGTGTTTAGTCAGAAGAAATCGTGTGTGTATGATATGGGGTTAAAACTAATCTGGAACTAACACATAATTTGTGAGTTATAAAAAGTTTTTACCAATCACCTATTGCTCTGTATTTTTTTAACATTTTGATCTTTTAATACACCTGTTTTTTATCCGTCCACAACTTGTGAGCATCTTCCTGGCTTTGAATGCACACACACGTATCAAATTTTAAACTTTAAGTAAAAAATAATTATAAATCTGTAAGAACAGTTTTACTTAGATACACTTTATAATTTTGTAACGTAGTGAGTGTAAGTCACAAAGAAGTATGAAACCAATCAAGTCTTTCATGTTTGTTAACATGTAAACGTGACGAGTTTTTCCAGTAAACAATTTACCTATTGTTTTAACCCTTAATCCCAGAGCCTATGGACGTGGTTTAACAATATACAATTTACATATTGTTTTTAACTCCTAATCCCAAATCCTATTATTGTATTTGTTAACAAATTCTCATTTCTTGACATACTAAATACTGAAGCATCGTTTTTCGTACAGTTTTCTCAGTGGTTTAGTTTCCACAGACTTTTACCTAACCCTTTATGATATCACAGAATTCGATCTCAACACCAATCAGTGAAGGTCAGCTTTGAAAGCAGCTGTAGACAATATTTGAATGTGATTGGACAGAGAACATAATTTACTAGTTGTTTTATATGCAGCGTGAACAGTGGTGTCTGTCCGTCCGTTCATCTCTGTCTACTGTTTATGGTATCCTTTACTCCCGCTGAATTTGAAAAAGCGGACGAAGTCAAAGTTGAACATTAACTATTTAAATAACGAAAGAACAGGTATGAATAATGTAGAATATTCTACACTTACGTGTTAGGAATTAATAACACTGTCATTCACATTTTAAAGTGTGACGTAATGGTATGCTATTGTTGAGTGGCTTTTAACAGAACACTTCCTACACAAACTTGGAACATCAAACATAGAAAACTAACACCCTTTTGACACACTCACTCTAGAGCATCACAAAATATCACAATTTGTTATTATCACTGGTAGGAAATTGTGTGATTTTTCATCTTTATATGTTTGTTTCTTAGTAGCATCTACTATTTAACGTCATCATAAAATATTTTGTTTTTTTTTTCTATTTCACATAATACGACTGTATAATACATATGTACATATACACACACACACATATATAAATCTACAGACATGTATGACTTGTCTCATCTCAAATTTTTTGCTCTAAGATACACACCAACAAACTGTTATACACGTAATCGCGAAGAACGACCCTATATTTGTACTCAGGTACAATTTGTTAACAAGATTTAAAGGAGAAATTGTCTTTTTTATAACTCAACTTTGAACATATTCTGTCTTTTCCAACTGCTATCCCTCACTTATCTGTTTTATATTTCTGTCTTTATTTTACTTCTCTTTCGCTTACGTCATATATTTACAACAATTGATTGACAACTATTGTTTCATTTCTAACCAATACAAACTAAGCAAGACAATAATTAAATAGAAGCATAATATTATTGAATGTTTGCGTATAGTAACTAAGGGAACAAGATATTAAAGTCGGAACCGAACTGTGCTACGAAAGAACTAAATTTTATAGTCAATAGTTTTTCACCTTACATTTCACGGGTACTTCGGCCACAACAATTTGTAGGTATAACGATTTGTATAAATATTTTAAATGTGTATTCACATAAGATTATTTTATAAACCTGAATTAAATTATTGAAATGAAAAACAAAGTTAGACAACATGTAGGTGACATTCACGTTACTCTACAACCTCTGAGGGGTTTAGTAATTAGGGTTAGCAAACATTGGGCTGTTTTAGATAGCGCCGTGTTGGAAAATATAGAAAAAGTGAACATTTTCTAAGAAAAAAAAAAGATTCTTTTTACGGTAAGTACAGCAGGGAAAAAGTGTTGGGACCGTGTTGATAGAAATGGTCACTTTCTATCTGTTAAACGTGGTACTGTTTATTGACAAAATGTTTTGTTTTTCTTTGAAACTCCATTTCTTAAAACAATAAATTACATCAATAAAGATAGAATCAAACCTTCAGGTTTAATCCTAGTGAAAGCTGAGTTCTTGTCACAAGGAGAGTACTTAACATTCTATCTATGATAAACAAAGGAATGTTATACGTATCGTGTTTATTTTTATAATTGTGTGAATCTAGAAAACCAAAAGTGGGAATTTTAAAATAGATATTTGTTTGTGGTGCCATTTGATAGATATGCCATAATATATTTATTGTTTCGGTAGATAGATACAGATATAAACGCCATATTATGGTAAGATTAGAAAATATGACGTAATTTTATATATTGGATTTACCAAAAATATATATCTTCAACATTATATCATGCTACAGTTGTTAATACATAGCCTATACAATGTTGTTGTATTATTAATTAACTTTGCTTTTGGTTCGTGATTTTAGTAAAGTTAGATAATTATAATTGTATAACCCACAACAGCAACTTAATATCCTGTAATGGTTCACCTGGTGTATTACTAAAATGTTTACGACATTTCAATTTCTAAGTTATCTCAGCTGTGTTTGGAATGTTTCCTCACGTTGGGTAATACACATTGGTAATGTGGTAGAGTTTACAAGAATAAGCAATATCTTGATCAAGTAGTCATTTTAGTTAAAATAACAATTTTAGGTAGGACTAATTTACACTGATTATTTATGTTATAATTATATAGGTCAACAATGTGGTCACTGGGATGAAACTAGGATTAAATGCTATTAGTCAATTCAGTCTCAAATTTTGGACATATTCACGTCGAACAATTTGTCTTCGTTCCATTGGTTCCCCTGGTTTAGTACATAGGTATAATCAACGCTGTTAACAACGATCCGAAGGTAAGTAGAGTACACATTGAACTTTTTCAGTAAGTAGTCTGTTCTGTCGATGTTTCATTCGAAATGCATTGTTTCTACTTTCTAAAAAAACATGGACAGGTCATAGTTCAAAAGGAGCTTGATCTATGTTCACAGGTGTCCTAGACACACCAATCCAAAACTATAGCTTTAATATTTTTCTCCTCTTTTATTCTTGTTAATTTCTTTTGTCACTTAAGAATTTTACGTGCAAAGTAAAAGTTGCTCTGCATGTGACACTTTTTATCACAGAGATGAAGACAACAGGCACTACACAATGCTCCTCTTCCATTGTAAATTTAACTGTCTACAGAAGTACTGATAACGTTTACTGAGAGTATACAAAATGTCAGAGACATACACAAGTCTTATCGAAACAGTGCTCTAGATGTCTTCTTTATGGTAAGTGCTTTTACGTGTATTTTTCATCAACCTTCTTTTAATACCTAGTGGTTTAATTAACTAATTACATAAGTAGTCAAGAAAAGTTATTTAATGATTGAGAAAATAAAATATGAGTATTTAACTCGAAAAGAAGGGAAAACTGCTGTCTGCAGTACCATGTACAGAAGCGACATAAACCACGAGAAGGTCTTCTTTCCCATTTTAGCTAACATTTACGAAATAGAAAGGCCGAACTTCCACCCTTGACTGCCCTCGAGGCAGACTGTAATTTTGAGTTTAGGCATTTAACTGTGCGATTAGGCATCGGGTATGCATTGTTTCTAGTTTCTAGAGAAGCATGGACAGGTCATAGTTCAAAAGGAGCTTGATCTATATTCACTGGTGTGGAAGACACTCGCTTCGAGAACTTTAGCTTATGTATTTTTGTGATTTTTTATCATTGTTAATTTCTTTTGTTTTTCAAGAGTGTTATATGCAAAGTAAAAGTTGCTTTGCAGGTATCATTTTTTATAATAGAAATGACGACAGGTACAACACAATGCTACTCTTCCATAGTTAACTTTAACTGTCTACAGAAGTACTCATAATGTTTACTGATATTTTGGAAAATGTCAGTGACATATACAAGACCTATCCAAGGAGTCCTATAGATGTCTTCATGGTAAGTTCTTTTACATGTATTTTTCATCAACCTTCTTTTAATTCCTAGTGGTTTATTTAATTAAATACATAAGTAGTGGCTAAAAGGTATCTAATTATTGATAAAATAAAATATAAGTATTTAACTCTATAAAGAAGGGAAAAGTGCTGTTTGCAGTACCATGTATGGAAGCGTCATAAACCACGAGAAGGTCTTCTTCCCAATTTTAGCTAACCTATACCAAATAGAAAGGCCGAACTTTCACATTGAATTGCCCTCGAGGCAGACTGCACTTTTCACTTGGGGCATTTAACTATGCGATTTGGCATGGGGAATGCATTGTTTCTAGTTTCTAGAGAAGCATGGACAGGTCATAGTTCAAAAGGAGCTTGATCTATGTTCACAGGTGTGCAAGACACTCGCTTCGAGAATTTTCGCTTATGTATTTTTGTGATTTTTTATCATTGTTAATTTCTTTTGTTTTTCAAGAGTGTTATATGCAAAGTAAAAGTTGCTTCGTAGGTATCATTTTTTATGATAGAAATGAAGACAGGTACTACACAATGCTACTCTTCCATAATTAAATTTATCTGTCTAGAGAAGTACAGATGACGTTTACTGTGAGTATAGAAAATGTAGAAACATACGCAAGACCTATCCAAACAGTACTCTAGATATCTTCATTGTAAGTTCTTTTACGTGTATTTTTCATCAACCTTCTTTTAATACCAAGTGGTTTAATTAATCAAATACATAAGTAGTCACGAAAAGTTAATTAATGATTGATAAAATAAAATATAAGTATTTAACTCTATAAAGAAGGGAAAAGTGCTGTTTGCAGTACCATGAGGGGAAGCGTCATAAACCACGAGAAGGTCTTCTTCCCAATTTTAGCTAACCTATACGAAATAGAAAGGCCGAACTTTCACCCTGAATTGCCCTCGAGGCAGACTGCACTTTTCACTTGGGGCATTTAAACGTGCGATTAGGCATGGGGAATGCATTGTTTCTAGTTTCTAGAGAAGCATGGACAGGTCATAGTTCAAAAGGAGCTTGATCTATATTCACTGGTGTGGAAGACACTCGCTTCGAGAACGTTAGCTTATGTATTTTTGTGATTTTTTATCATTGTTAATTTCTTTTGTTTTTCAAAAGTGTTATATGCAAAGTAAAAGTTGCTTTCAGGTATCATTTTTTATAATAGAAATGACGACAGGTACAACACAATGCTACTCTTCCATAGTTAACTTTAACTGTCTACAGAAGTACTTATAATGTTTACTGATATTTTGGAAAATGTCAGTGACATATACAAGACCTATCTAAGGAGTCCTCTAGATGTCTTCATGGTAAGTACTTTTACGTGTATTTTTCATCAACCTTCTTTTAATACCAAGTGGTTTAATTAATCAAATACATAAGGAGTCAGAAAAATTAATTAATGATTGATAAAATAAAATATAAGTATTTAACTCTATAAAGAAGGGAAAAGTGCTGTTTGCAGTACCATGTATGGAAGCGTCATAAACCACGAGAAGGTCTTCTTCCCAATTTTAGCTAACCTATACCAAATAGAAAGGCCGAACTTTCACCTTGAATTGCCCTCGAGGCAGACTGCACTTTTCACTTGGGGCATTTAACTGTGCGATTAGGCATGGGGAATGCATTGTTTCTAGTTTCTAGAGAAGCATGGACAGGTCATAGTTGAAAAGGAGCTTGATCTATATTCACTGGTGTCCTCGACACTCGCTTCGAGAATTTTCGCTTATGTATTTTTGTGATTTTTTATCATTGTTAATTTCTTTTGTTTTTCAAGAGTGTTATATGCAAAGTAAAAGTTGCTTTGCAGGTATCATTTTTTATAATAGAAATGACTACAGGTACAACACAATACTACTCTTCCATAGTTAAATTTATCTGTTTAGAGAAGTACTGATGACGTTTACTGTGAGTATACAAAATGTCAGAAACATACGCAGGACCTATCCAAACAGTACTCTAGATATCTTCATGGTAAGTACTTTTACGTGTATTTTTCATCAACCTTCTTTTAATATCAAGTGGTTTAATTAATCAAATACATAAGTAGTCACGAAAAGTTAATTAATGATTGATAAAATAAAATATAAGTATTTAACTCTATAAAGAAGGGAAAAGTGCTGTTTGCAGTACCATGTATGGAAGCGTCATAAACCACGAGAAGGTCTTCTTCCCAATTTTAGCTAACCTATACCAAATAGAAAGGCCGAACTTTCACCTTGAATTGCCCTCGAGGCAGACTGCACTTTTCACTTGGGGCATTTAAACGTGCGATTAGGCATGGGGAATGCATTGTTTCTAGTTTCTAGAGAAGCATGGACAGGTCATAGTTCAAAAGGAGCTTGATCTATATTCACTGGTGTGGAAGACACTCGCTTCGAGAACTTTAGCTTATGTATTTTTGTGATTTTTTATCATTGTTAATTTCTTTTGTTTTCGAAGAGTGTTATATGGAAAGTAAAAGTTGCTTTGCAGGTATCATTTTATAATAGAAATGACGACAGGTACAACACAATGCTACTCTTCCATAGTTAACTTTAACTGTCTACAGAAGTACTTATAATGTTTACTGATATTTTGGAAAATGTCAGAAACATATACAAGACCTATCCAAACAGTACTCTAGATGTCTTCATGGTAAGTACTTTTACGTGTATTTTTCATCAACCTTCTTTTAATATCAAGTGGTTTAATTAATCAAATACATAAGTAGTCACGAAAAGTGAATTAATGATTGATAAAATAAAATATAAGTATTTAACTCTATAAAGAAGGGAAAAGTG
Source organism: Tachypleus tridentatus (assembly GCF_004210375.1). NCBI lineage: Eukaryota > Metazoa > Arthropoda > Merostomata > Xiphosura > Limulidae > Tachypleus > Tachypleus tridentatus. The sequence goes on along the minus strand of NC_134833.1, from coordinate 135,294,644 downwards.
CTGTTTGGAGTACCATGTATGGAAGCGTCATAAACCACGAGAAGGTCTTCTTCCCAATTTTAGCTAACCTATACGAAATAGAAAGGCCGAACTTTCACCCTGAATTGCCCTCGAGGCAGACTGCACTTTTCACTTGGGGCATTTAAACGTGCGATTAGGCATGGGGAATGCATTGTTTCTAGTTTCTAGAGAAGCATGGACAGGTCATAGTTCAAAAGGAGCTTGATCTATATTCACTGGTGTCCTTGACACACGCTTACAGAACTTTATCTTATGTATTTTGTGATTTTTTAACATTGTTAATTTCTTTTGTTTTTCAAGAGTGTTATATGGAAAGTAAAAGTTGCTTTGCAGGTATCATTTTTATGATAGAAATGAAGACAGGTACTACACAATGCTACTCTTCCATAGTTAAATTTATCTGTTTAGAGAAGTACTGATGACGTTTACTGTGAGTATACAAAATGTCAGAAACATACGCAAGACCTATCAAACAGTACTCTAGATATCTTCATGGTAAGTACTTTTACGTGTATTTTTCATCAACCTTCTTTTAATACCAAGTGGTTTAATTAATTAAATACATAAGTAGTCTCGAAAAGTTAATTAATGATTGATAAAATAAAATATAAGTATTTAACTCTATAAAGAAGGGAAAAGTGCTGTTTGCAGTACCATGTATGGAAGCGTCATAAACCACGAGAAGGTCTTCTTCCCAATTTTAGCTAACCTATACCAAATAGAAAGGCCGAACTTTCACCTTGAATTGCCCTCGAGGCAGACTGCACTTTTCACTTGGGGCATTTAACTGTGCGATTAGGCATGGGGAATGCATTGTTTCTAGTTTCTAGAGAAGCATGGACAGGTCATAGTTCAAAGGAGCTTGATCTATATTCACTGGTGTCCTTGACACACGCTTCGAGAACTTTATCTTATGTATTTTGTGATTTTTTTATCATTGTTAATTTCTTTTGTTTTTCAAGAGTGTTATATGCAAAGTAAAAGTTGCTTTGCAGGTATCATTTTATGATAGAAATGAAGACAGGTACTACACAATGCTACTCTTCCATAGTTAAATTTATCTGTCTACAGAAGTACTGATGATGTTTACTGTGATATACAAAATGTCAGTGACATACGCAAGACCTATCAAACAGTACTCTAGATGTCTTCATGGTAAGTACTTTTACGTGTATTTTTCATCAACCTTCTTTTAATACCAAGTGGTTTAATTAATCAAATACATAAGTAGTCACGAAAAGTTAATTAATGATTGATAAAATAAAATATAAGTATTTAACTCTATAAAGAAGGGAAAAGTGCTGTTTGCAGTACCATGTATGGAAGCGTCATAAACCACGAGAAGGTCTTCTTCCCAATTTTAGCTAACCTATACGAAATAGAAAGGCCGAACTTTCACCCTGAATTGCCTTCAAGGGCAGACTGCACTTTTCACTTGGGGCATTTGACTGTGCGATTAGGCATGGGGAATGCATTGTTTCTAGTTTCTAGAGAAGCATGGACAGGTCATAGTTGAAAAGGAGCTTGATCTATATTCACTGGTGTCCTCGACACTCGCTTCGAGAATTTTCGCTTGTGTATTTTTGTGATTTTTTATCATTGTTAATTTCTTTTGTTTTTCAAGAGTGTTATATGGAAAGTAAAAGTTGTTTTGCAGGTATCATTTTTATGATAGAAATAAAGACAGGTACTACACAATGCTACTCTTCCATAGTTAAATTTATCTGTTTAGAGAAGTAATGATGACGTTTACTGTGAGTATACAAAATGTCAGAAACATACGCAGGACCTATCGAAACAGTACTCTAGATATCTTCATGGTAAGTACTTTTACGTGTATTTTTCATCAACCTTCTTTTAATACCAAGTGGTTTAATTAATTAAATACATAAGTAGTCAAGAAAAGTTATTTAATGATTGAGAAAATAAAATATGAGTATTTAACTCTATAAAGAAGGAAAAGTGCTGTCTGCAGTACCATGTACAGAAGCGACATAAACCACGAGAAGGTCTTCTTCCCATTTTAGCTAACCTATACGAAATAGAAAGGCCGAACTTTCACCCTGAATTGCCCTCGAGGCAGACTGTAATTTTCACTTTAGGCATTTAACTGTGCGATTAGGCATCGGGAATGCATTGTTTCTAGTTTCTAGAGAAGCATGGACAGGTCATAGTTCAAAAGGAGCTTGATCTATATTCACTGGTGTGGAAGACACTCGCTTCGAGAACTTTAGCTTATGTATTTTTGTGATTTTTTATCATTGTTAATTTCTTTTGTTTTTGCAAGAGTGTTATATGCAAAGTAAAAGTTGCTTTGCAGGTATCATTTTTTATAATAGAAATGAAGACAGGTACAACACAATACTACTCTTCCATAGTTAACTTTAACTGTTTACAGAAGTACTCATAATGTTTACTGATATTTTGAAAATGTCAGTGACATATACAAGACCTATCCAAACAGTCCTATAGATGTCTTCATGGTAAGTTCTTTTACGTGTATTTTCATCAACCTTCTTTTAATTCCAAGTGGTTTAATTAATTAAATACATAAGTAGTCACTAAAAGTTAATTAATGATTGATAAAATAAAATATAAGTATTTAACTCTATAAAGAAGGGAAAAGTGCTGTTTGCAGTACCATGTATGGAAGCGTCATAAACCACGAGAAGGTCTTCTTCCCAATTTTAGCTAACCTATACCAAATAGAAAGGCCGAACTTTCACATTGAATTGCCCTCGAGGCAGACTGCACTTTTCACTTGGGGCATTTAACTGTGCGATTAGGCATGGGGAATGCATTGTTTCTAGTTTCTAGAGAAGCATGGACAGGTCATAGTTCAAAAGGAGCTTGATCTATATTCACTGGTGTCCTTGACACTCGCTTCGAGAACTTTAGCTTATGTATTTTTGTGATTTTTTATCATTGTTAATTTCTTTTGTTTTTCAAGAGTGTTATATGCAAAGTAAAAGTTGCTTTGCAGGTATCATTTTTTATAATAGAAATGACTACAGGTACAACACAATGCTACTCTTCCATAGTTAAATTTAACTGTCTAGAGAAGTACTTATGACGTTTACTGATATTTTGAAAATGTCAGTGACATATACAAGACCTATCTAAGGAGTCCTAGATGTCTTCATGGTAAGTTCTTTTTACGTGTATTTTCATCAACCTTCTTTTAATACCAAGTGGTTTAATTAATCAAATACATAAGTAGTGACGAAAAGTTAATTAATGATTGATAAAATAAAATATAAGTATTTAACTCTATAAAGAAGGGAAAAGTGCTGTTTGCAGTACCATGTATGGAAGCGTCATAAACCACGAGAAGGTCTTCTTCCCAATTTTAGCTAACCTATACGAATTAGAGAGGCCGAGGTTTCACCCTGAATTGCCTTCGAGGCAGACTGCATTTTCACTTGGGCATTTAAACGTGCGATTAGGCATGGGGAATGCATTGTTTCTAGTTTCTAGAGAAGCATGGACAGGTCATAGTTCAAAAGGAGCTTGATCTATATTCACCAGGTGTGGAAGACACACGCTTCGAGAACTTTAGCTTATATTTTTTGTGATTTTTATCATTGTTAATTTCTTTTGTTTTTCAAGAGTGTTATATGCAAAGTAAAAGTTGCTTTGCAGGTATCATTTTTTATGATAGAAATGAAGACAGGTACTACACAATGCTACTCTTCCATAGTTAACTTTATCTGTTTAGAGAAGTAACTGATGACGTTTA